>NC_134436.1:5000000-5625000 GCF_030867145.1 Opisthocomus hoazin
GGTTGGCAGGTCCCAGGGACCTCTATGTACAACTGGAGCTCACCAAGAGTCTACAGGTGGCTGCAGCTGGTTGCAAATCCCACACAAAGTGGGCTGCTGGGGTAGGAAGGGACCTGCTCTCATCAGTTGTGCCCCACTGCACAAATGTTTGGGGCTAGCAGCACTTTTCTCACTGATGGATCCCCTGAATGTGCTGTCTCAGGGGAACTTGGGGTCCCCCAGTAGCTGCTGGACAGAAAACAGGAGACCTGCAGGGCAGTGTCTCTCCAGGGCCACCCATGTCTGGTACATCCTTGCCGCTTGTTTCTTGATGTGTCCTTATTGCTGTTGATCCCTTTCTAAATACATTGGCTTACAGGGGCTAGCAATCTTGTAACCTCTCACTAAACGTAGCTGCCCACCCCTCTCTCTTCAGCCAGTTTATCTGGTTTTGGTAGGACTGGTACAGCATTTCTCTGCTGCATTCAGAGTCCGCACCACAGCTCCTGCATTGCACAGTGCCCAGACTGCCCAGGGCAGGCCTGAGGGAATTCTTCCCCATGTAGGCAAGGAAGACTTTTCCACCCATTGTCCTAGTCTGCCTGGGGCACCTCATGACCTGGAGGGCTCTGACGTGAGAAGCCCCTTGGGATTCCATTTATTTCTGCAGTGAGACTTGAGCTACGATTGCTGTTAACTCCTGACTGAGGATTCAGGCAGGCTAAAGTACATGGTGCAGCCTTGGGAGAGGAGCGGTTTCAGCCAGCACATCACTGCATGCTAAGCCCTTGCTATCCCTGCAGCTTCATCCCAGGAGGACTGCTGGCAAATGGATTTCACAATTACAAGAGCAGAAGAAGAAGCTGAGGGCTCCTGAAATAGAGGCTTGTGCTTCTGCTATATTGAGCTGACAGACAGCACACCTCTCTTCTTTAGCCATTTACGCTGTATAAATAGGAAATCTGCTCCTCCAGCACTGCACAAGATCCAATGCCTTAGCTCCATACATACGTATTGCGGTGTCACACCCAGACAGGGGACCTATCCCTCCTGCCTGTGATGGGACCACAGCGGGAAATGGAGATGGCTGATCTCATGCCACATGCCGGCAAGTTCAGAGCTTCCAAGTATCCCAGTCCTCAGCAGCTTCTTCACCAAGAAACGTGATACACACAGAGAGTCTCCAGTCCCTTTGGAAGGGCGGGGTGTTAACACAACACCTCAGAGCAGTGGGAACAAAGTCCCTGGAGGACAAGTTTGGGTAGACCAGCCCAGAGGCGCTTCTGAAGAGTGCTCCGCTCATGACACAAGCTCAGTGGGAAGCAGAAGTCAGTACCAGATTTTCACAGGTTGTGTCTAACATATGAAAATCACATGAGCCTAGAAAACACTTTGGGAGCAGGCCAGCCACCTGACTTCACATCCTGGGCAGCAATTAAGTTGGTGGCCTCTCTCCAAGCTGTCACAGCCCATGCCAGGGTGATGGGGCTGGAGGTTGTGGCTTTGACAGAGTATGAGTTAACAAAACCAGGCTGTCCCCTGTGCCATCAAACTGGTGCCCCTTTCTTTCGCTGTTAGCTGTCCCTTGCATCCCGGCCATTTCCCTCAGCAAGGTCCCACTGTCACAAGGAGTGCGGAGGCTGAGCAGGCATGGGATCCACATTCTGGGGGTCCCTGCTCAGGGATGGGCTCCCATGCTTGCTGTCCCTTGGCAGTCTTGGCAGGAGCAGGCTCCAAGGGCTGTTCCCAATACCCACTCCACTTCTTCAGGTGACCACTGCACAGCACACTGTGGCTGCAAGGATCACCTAAATATAGCAAAGCACAACGTTTGCTGTGAGACATTTCCTCTTCTCTCCCTTCCTCCAGCTTCCTGGTCTGTTACCCCTGCCCTCCTGTCCTACTTACTCCCTCCAGCTCTTCCTTTTTCCTTCTCTGTTCCCACCCCCACACACCATGCCTAGGACTGGGCAGTCCCTGCACAAGTCCTGCCCCCATCTCTCTGCTGGGCCCACTGCTTTCCATTTAGTTTCTCAAGGTCTCTGGCGCCCAGCACTGCATACGTTATCTGAACCGCGTCCTTCTTGGGATTCAAGCAAGCAATAAGGGCCTTTTCCTGCCCCTACCATGCAATTCCTCTGGGTCGGCAACTCACAATAGCAGCGACTACAAACTCCTACCTGGTACACCGAGTGCTTTCTGCCCAAGGGTATTGCTCTCCAGGTGTTTCACTCTCATTGAATTCGGCCTCGGGGTTATTTTCCCCACAATACAGGAACTGCATTCATCAGGGCTGGTTTACATCCCACAGCTCCCGTCTCTCCGGTTCCTTTGTGTTTCACTTCACGCTGGAGTCTGCATCTTCTCCCAGTTAGGATTTATCTGCAAATGTAATTAGTGAGCTGCTAACTCCCCTCCTTTACATCACTACTGCTTTACTTGAATTTAACATCTCTTCGCTGCCCTCCCCCACTACCACTCCCACCCTCACCCCCCCCCCCCCCCCCAACTATCAAGAGACATCAAAAGCCTGTTGAGATCTGTACACAGATGAGCAGATTAAACCATAAACCAAGCCACAGAAATGTTTTAGTTCTGTTCTTCCTATTCGGGGCAACTTTCTTTATCAAAGTTGCACCTGGTTGCCAAGCTGCGGACTGTGTGTCAGTCACACTTCGGGCACGGCTGGAACACGGCCGCTCAGCATCCAACACTACCAGCTTTAGTCTCCAGCATCTTTGCACCAGGCTGAGTCCAGTTTCTCAAGGTATCCAATTCACCCTTCCTGCTGAGATTTGCTCTTGACTCCAAGCTTTGCCTAGCATTAATTTGAGCCACTAGGCTATGTTGGGGTGAGCGGGTCAGTCACTAAAACTGCAAAAGGCAAGCAGGCAGCAAAGAGTTAAAATTGTTCATTCCCAACAGGGCCCCTAGCACAGCGCGTGATAAGCAAGGCTGGAGTCTGGAAGAGTCTGTACCAGGACTTTCGGAGCAGCTATTATTTCCAAAAATACGAAGTCATTCCTTTGAAGAAAAAAAAAAAAAAGAAAAACAACACAAGAGCTCTAATCTCCTCGCTGCAGAGTTTCACCTTCTGCTTGTCAGCCCTTCTTCCAACACACTGCCAGCACCGAGGAAGCTGGCAGGAGGGGGAGCATGGTGCTGGCCTGCTTGGCACAGGTCTCCCTCAGCACTGCCATCATGGCCAATGGCACTGACAGCAGAGCAGAGGGACAGGGCTGGCACCACAGGAAGGGCTGGCTCCCTGCTCCAGGACCACAAAGACCGTTGCAGCGAAGGCTAAATGGAGATGTGATGCAACTCCTATGCACCGAAGCACGTGCGACTCAGGCTCAGTGAGGACAGCTGCCCAGTCATTCCTATGTTTTGTCCACTCAGGGCCAGCTTCAAGGAGCTCTGCACAGAGGATCTGAGCCATGTGAGAACCCTCCACACACAGGGCTTGTCCTCCCACACAGCTCCTCTCAAGAGCTGCACAGCACAGCCTTTTATTTTCTTGTTGCTTGGAGTTTATAAGGAGGGGCGACGACTGACTCAGCCCAGGCTGCGAGCAGCCCTGTGCCGCAGCATCCCCAGGTGACTGCCGGGATACCTCTCTCTGCCCTCCACACAGCTCCCCCGGAGCTTGTCCCTGCAGCCAGGAATCACTGCCCACGGCTAATCTGGCTATGGAAGAGCCAAACTGCTGGGTGAAGGCAAGAGATGCAGAGGTGTTCCCAGCTCCAGTCCCAGCTTTGTCTCCGTGGTTACCTGTCCGTGGGCAGTACCAAGCCCTTTCTCATAAGGACATCTAGTGGCACCGGGACAGACAGCATGATTAACCTTGGCCTCCTAACCTCTCCCTCTCTCTTGCTGTCCATCCACACTCTGCTTAGTTCAGGGCAAGGGCACAGCTGAGGCAGGTGAAATGAGGATCCCGCCTATGGTGCCCCACGAGACCCCTGGGACATGGCTGGTCAGTGAGATGAGGACATTTTCAGAAGCGAGACATGCCCAGTGCTAAGCTGAGCTACTGCAAAAGGGTGCAAAGTCACATGAGAGAGCTCAGGAGGCTCCGGTCACCTTGCAGAGATGTGTGCATGCAAACCCTAGGTCTTTTGGGGAAAGAGCACATCCCAGGCATCCAGAGAGCAGGGTAGGGTGGCACTGGTGCAGGATGTCCTGCTGGGACAGTGGCAGCACACACCAGGACAGCACAGGAGACCTCATCATGCCGTGGGTCAGAGTAGCACAGCTCTTCTTTGCGCCAGCTCCTGTGCAGCCAGAGAGCTGGAGGCAGGATGAAGGGAGAGGTAGGGAAGCCCTTCACTCCTGCACAAAGTAAATCTTGCAGAGACCTACTAGAGACAAACATGAGTTTCAGCAGCACCACCTTAGGTGCTCCTGCTTTAGGTGCGCATGGAGCTGGGACAAGAGAGGTGACCACAGCAATGCTGCTACCCGTTATCCCAAGTGCAACATTTCCTCTAGTCAGTTTTAGTTTCTCTTGAGCTCTTTAAGTGCTTAAAAGCACTTCCAAAAAGTCTGGCAAGTGGGACTTGAAGGGGCACCTTGCTCAGACCATACCACTGAACTTTTGGACAAGCAGACAAAGGTCTAAGACACTCCAGAGCAGACCAACATACCCATAGACGTGGCTATTTATGGGAAAGCAGGACCCATCTGCATCCAGCCCCACACACTTAGGTAAAAAGTGCCTAGCCATGGAATAAGCAGTGCTGTACCCCAGGCGTGCATTTGATTCCATATAGCTATTGCCTAAGCAATCCTCTTCAGACTGTAATGACCATGGTTAGCTTGGACTTGAAGAGCATTTCTGGTACAGAAAGGGCACATCATCTTCTGCCTTTATTGAAATGAAAGCAGTAACGAAATCGCTGCTGCCTAATACAGACGCACTTGGTTAGATACGTACTTGCTTTTTGTTTTGTTTTTTTGCTTTTCCGTTTCATGGTCAACATTTATGCATTGCTGTCAGAAAAATTGCTTTAATTTTCCATTCCGTTTCAACACCCTTTGCTAAAAACAAAAAGTATTATCCACTGAAGAACTGTGAATTGACTCCATCTAATATCTTAGGAGCAGAGCTAACACCAAATGGCATTCACTTGCATTTTTAATGTGCAGATGAAGTCACAGAAATCACTAATGTAGAGGCTAGCTCATCAAATTTTTCTGTTAAAGCATATCTTGTATCTACTACTCTGACTCCTTCTCCTCTAGAGAACCTAGCTGTCACTTCTTTAATGATTTTCATTGGCTAGTGTGAACACTTGAAGGCTTAACATGAGCGATGTGGATGAATGAGTTTCTAGACTTCATTTGGCTTTTCATTTATAGTGTCAGAATGAGTCTGATCTGCTGGTGGGTCTTATTTTCTTTTTTCCTTTTTATTGGCTCCTAACAGAACCTTACTAATGCGTGTATGACTTTAATGATGTTATGGGCTACATGCAGCCTGCTGGACTATAGCATCTACCCTTCCCGTAAGTACAAACTGGCCAAGACAATTGGGTTGTCCTAGAAGCAGTGGCAACCACCCTGAAAGACATAATTTTTACAGGTTTCTCGGTTACACCTCCCTGCACAACCCTCTACATAGCCAGTAGTTATTCAGCACACAGTCATGTTTACATCTACTACACCAAATCTCTACTGCAGGTTCAGCAGATTGTTCTGTGCAAGAGTGTGATCCCTCTGGACAGCACTACAGTAGTATTTTCTCTTGGCTAAGACAGCTGGGCAGCCCTTGCTCTGCAGGAAGTTTGTTGGTTTTGCCTCGGGGAGTAACTCGCTGGAGTAAGAGCTGTCTGAAACTCCCTTCCTACAAGAGGCAGCTGAGGATTTTCTCTGAGAAGAGCTTGTGGGGCTGGTGGGTGGGTGAACAATTCAGCTGGGGAGCTCTCATTTCATTCAACAAAAAATGAATTTGTCTCAAAACACACTTTTCCATGTTTCACTCAAAATATTCCAGTTTTGCTACTGAAACACAAGAAAAGATGTCCACCTGAAAAGCTGTCATGCACCAGTAATACCCATCTTCAACCACAACTGGCTCCCACATTGAGTGGTCCCACACTTTGCCTGCATGCTGCCTTCCTACTGATCTGACAGGCAATCATCTCTGGGGTCTGGCTTCACCAGCAAGTTCAGAGAAACCTGAAGGACAAAAGCCAGGGCACCAAATTTGCTCCATTTTCCTTGTATTTTCTCCCTGTTTTGAAACGCTTTGGTTTGCAGTATGCAGACAAGCATCTGCTTGGTGCTGGATCATGTTCCTGCACTCCCAGGGCAGCAGGCAGAGCAGCAAGCAGAGCAGCCCTGCTCTCCCTTGGGACTGCGTCAGGAGAGAAATTAAGGAGCTGTCAAGTTGCTCAATAACCAAGCAGCTCCTCATGGTGCCCTGCAGCACAGCTTGTGGAGCTGTAGGTGGGGATAAGGCATGACCAAAAAGCTCAGTTCAAGTATTGCCCAGTGAGGGTGGAGGAACACAGCTCTGAACCCTCCAAAACCCTTGGCGCATTGCTGACACAATCAGCTTTGAGGGCCCAAATACAACATAGATATCACACCTAAGACTCAAATGTTTGAAGTTGTTGACATAGAATCACAGAATGTTAGGGGTTGGAAGGGACCTCTGTGGGTCATCTAGTCCAAACCCCGTGCCGAAGCAGGGTCACCTAAAGCAGCCTGCACAGGACCTTGTCCAGCTGGGTCTTGAATATGTCCAAAGAAGGAGACTCCACAACCTCCCCGGGCAGCCTGTTCCAGTGCTCCGTCACCCTCAGAGTGAAGAAGTTCTGCTGCATGTTCAGGTGGAAATTCCTGTGCTTCAGTTTGTGCCCGTTGCCCCTTGTCCTGTCACTGGGCACCACTGAATAGAGTCTGGCCCCATCCTCCTGACACCCACCCTGAAGATATTTATAGACATTAATAAGGTACCCCCTCAGCCTTCTCTTCTTCAGTCCAAACAAGCCCAGCTCCCTCAGCCTTTCCTCATAGGACAGATGCTCCAGTCCGCTCATCATTCTTGTAGCCCTCCGCTGGGCTCTCTCCAGTAGCTCCTCATCTTTCTTGAACTGGGGAGCCCAGAACTGGATGCAGTACTCCAGATGGGGCCTCACTGGGGCAGAGTAGAGGGGAAGGAGAACCTCCCTCAACCTGCTGGCCACACTTCTCTTAATGCACCCCAGGATCCCATTGGCCTGCTTGGCAGCAAGGGCACACTGCTGGCTCATGGTCAACTTGTCATCCACCAGCACTCCCACGTCCCTCTTCTCAGAGCTGCTCTCCAGCAGATCTGCCATGGGTCTGACATGGGTCAGGGCAAGGTCCCTGGGGACAGATGATGCAGGCATTCTGCTTGTACTTGCAAGATCCCTGCTTGGTGTCCCAAAAGCTCTGCTCATTTCTGCTGATATGTTCACCAATCATACCATAACTGTGGTGTCACAAGCACAGGTGTTCTCAGCTTTACAGTCAGCAAGCTTCCAGAATTCTTCTGCTGAAGGAGATTTTTCTCTTCGGATATGTTACTCAGTGATGACTGAGCTTTAAACTGGGCTTTGCAGTTTAGTAGGAAGCACTGCACCCACGGTTCAACACCTCATGACATGTGTTGACCACTGACAATCTTAGGGGGTTAATTAACAACTGCAACAGGAATAGCATTGCTGTGCAGGTATACTCGCAAGACTATGCAACCTACTCATGGAAAATAAGTTTTCTTGCCTCAGTCTTGCTTACTAGGTTGGCTCTTACTGTCAGGGATCAGCAAGGGCCAGCTGCTCCCTAAGGGAGGGGGAGCCAGGAGCTGAGGGTAGCCCCAGCACAAGCAGTATCCTCACCAACAGGCATAGTCCCTCAGCATCTTAATAGAGCAAGTAGAGCCAGTTGCTGGCAACAGGGTTCAAAAGCAGTCCCAGACATACTCAGCAACGAATTGGGTCCAGGGTCCATCCACAGGTGCAGAAGGAGACGGATCCAAATAGGACTGAGGGCCAGCAAAGGTGCAGCGAAGTTCCAAGGTCCATCCACGAGGTAGGACCAGAAGAGCTACAGAGAGGCACACCTACAGAACAGCTTAGGGAAAGAAAGAATTCCCAGTGCTGCTTTTAAATAGGACTCCTGAGCCATGGGCAAGATGTGGGTGAGGGCCCTGACATCTACCAGGACCAATGGCTCTTTGTGATTTTATTGCCAATGCAATTGGAGGTTCTCTGAGATTAGTTTTTTCTTCTAATGATGAGCATCTGAACCAATTTCAGTTTGAAAGGCAGCGGGAGACAATACCATGATGAGTTCAGTCATTGAGTCAGAGGAGAGGTCAGACAACCTTGATGCCAAAGCCAATTTTATCTAAAACCAAGGTGAGCTGGAGGACTGAAGTAAAGAACATTGCAACAGAACTAAGGGGTATAAACTGGTCACAGATACATGTAGTCTGGCAACTCAAGTTTCCAGACTGGAGGCACTGGATAAACTCTGTATGATGGACACCTGACTCAGAGATGAAACCCACAAGCACCCCCTGAATGTCTCCAGGGAAGGAAGTCCCCATCCTCACACCTGCTAGTGCAGTGCCCCAAAGAGGGGAAGCACATGTGCCCTGAGCTCAAGGCACGTCCTCACCATGAGATCAAGCAACTGACCAGGTCTGAGCAAGCAGGGCAATGTCTGTAGACACGGTGGAGGGTGTTTCCTTTCACTTCAACATGGATGAGTGCTGTAGAGACTATAACTTGTGTTTAGATGAAAGTAAATCTCTTCAATTATCATTTAAAGATGGATTCAGCACATCCCTAGGTGAGTAGTTTCAGAAGTTAATTACCTTTCCTGTGAAACATTTGTGTGTTAATTCCAATTTGAATTTTTCTTACTTCAGCTCCACCTGTCAGCCACTGAGTCTTGTCTTTGTCTGCTGGATTAAAGGACCCTCTGCTATCAGAAATCTCCTCCCTGGAAGTATTTAGAGACCATGATCAAGTCACCTCTCAACTTGCTCTCTGATGAGCTAAATAGATTGAAGTCCTTAAGCCTATCATCACACAGCAGGTTTTTCAGACCTTTTCTCATTCTTGCAGCTCTTCTCTGAGCTCTCTCTAATATTTTTTAATCCATGATAAAAGTGTGGATGCCAGAATTTGATACAATATTCAGTAATGCTCTCCCTATACTTCATATCACTTTTCTGTCCTACCTAACAGCCCCTCAAAATATATAACTGTCACACGAATCCACATTAATTATAAGTTGGACTGGTGTCCTGCTTATCTGGCTTCCTAAGCTCCCTTCTGCACCACTGGTTTTGCTGAAACACTCCCAAATCTCTGCATACAGATCTTATTCTTTGTTACAAGAACTACTGCACTGTGTCTTGCATTCCTAAAAGGCACTTGGCTTGTTTGTATCCCACCTAGCAAACTAGTTCACATCTTAATTTGTGTAAACAGGGATTTTCTCCCACTGTTACTGCTTCACATCTGGATGTAGATAGAAACTGTGGATTAAAAACTCTCCTACGGCACTGAGTTGGTCCTCAGTGTCAGTGCATTTCCTCCCCAGTAAGGTCATGTGTGAAAATGCAACATGAAGACACAGCGAGCACCACTACAGGATTGCCAATGGCTAACAGAGATGCCCTTCACTGGGAAATGCTGCAGTTGTTAATTTGTTTATCCCAGCACTGTGATTCAGCCCTGGTTAAATGAGAGGGCATGACTATGGCCATGCCTGTGATTCCACTACACACTCATACACTGCAGCCCTAAACACTAACAAAAATTAAAAGGAAAACAAGCAGTTTTCAAGACTTTTCCAGCTGCTTTCTTTCTCCTCAGCTCCCCTCCCAGCAAGCCACTATCTAGGACACACAACCAGTGCATGAAATCACTTCTTCCGTCTCCTTTCCAAGGCCACCGTTGCTGGTCTAACCCAATGCAGAAGAGACAGCAGCCCTGCGGAAGGTAATTAGTGGTTCTGCCTTTGGTCCTGTCACGCTACACACGTGTACACTCTGGCTCCAGGTGTCCTGGGGAACCAGGAGAGAGAGGCAGCTGTGGCAGGTCCATCTGGGCTGGATCGCCTGAGGATGAGCCAGGCTGTGAGGATGCACAACTAAAGAATTAACAGGAATACGTCATTAGATGGGTTCCCAACAGGGATGCCAGAAAGTATGCTCGGTCTGTGCATCTCTATGACCCACTTCCAAACCTTCCTATTCCCTAAATGTAATCTCCTTCAATTTATAACCACTCTGCCGCTTCTCTGGCGTTCAGAAGCCATTATCACTGTGTCTACCCCAAGCCCTCACAGCTGACTTTAGATGCCACTTCTTTTTATTGCAACAATAATACTCTGTGTACATGGCAGGCCAGTGAGCCGACCAGTGTGCCTGCCTGCAGAAATTAGAGATTTAGCAAGGCAGCCATTTTCTGAAGTGAAAAAGAGCAGGAAAAACAAAAAAAATTCTGAATGACTTGGATGACCAGGGTTATCCGAGACCTCAGGCTCCTCAGTCCTTTGTGTCTGTTCCCTAGTCTGCCTTGTTGGCTAGTGTTAAAGCCCTGGGAAATCCCATGGCACTGATGGACATCCCACCAGAAGCATGTACCAAGATGTAAAGACTTTAGCAGGAAATGTGGAGACTGGCATTTGTGGCATCTGAGTATGCGTGCCAGGGTGTGGAAAGATCAGAGGGAATGGCAGAAAAGGGACACGGGAATGGCAGAGGTGACAGCCCCCATATGAGCAGGTCACCAAGACCACAGCACATCTCCATACACTTCACAGGAAAGAAAGGCCAGTCTTAGACAAGAGCCAGATCAAAACAAGGGCTACGCAGAAGCCATTGAAGAAGTGAGTGCAGGAAAATAAAGACAGGGACTGGAGCCATAAATACCCAGGTAGGCAGGCAAGAGGCAAGGGATAAATCAGCACTGATGTCCAGTGACTCACAGAGGTGGCACAGGAAGGCTGCACAAGAAAGCAACATCACTGTTTGTGCTTGAAGGGTACGAAGGACTCACCCAAATATCAGCACATATTCCATCCTAAGAAGAAGCCAGAAGGAAGTAAGCAGATTTCACAGCCAACATCTCGAAAGTTTCCTGTGTCACAGCATGTACTGTGGGTAGATTACGTGGATACACACGTCCTGGAACTTGTGAATATCTGGGCCTAAAAGAATGCATGTGAGAGAAATCAGTTTCATTTCAAAATAAAATCTAGGTCTCCTATATGGACTTCTGTTGAGCTTCACAGCAAGAGTGGAGCTTTGTTGCTATGATGTTGCAGCAGAGATACTTTAGATTCCAGATGTTTTGAATTTTCTGTCTATTTGTGAAAATAATTACAACAATAATACGTAACAAAATAATTCTTACATTTTCTTTTAAAGTAAATTGAAATGTCTCCCAAATATTTTGTGAATGTATTCTTGTTATCATTACGTACATGGAAGTAGTGGATTTGTACTGTCCTGGCTTATTCCTGCAGGGCACCCACTCCTCTGGAAAATTATCTTCCCTGTCTAAAAGAATTTCCAATTGCAAAAATTATGATGGTGCTGATGATTATGATAACTGTTTCTCTGAAGAAAAAGAAATATGATACAGAAAGATGCTGAAGTACAGTTGGATTTGAGAGTGCATACCAATAATAATTTAAATTAAAAATATTAAGGACGTATGTTGTCATTATGCAAACATTCCCAAATTGCAGCCTTACCATGCAATAATCAATTATAAAATTAAATCAAAATGTAATTAATTGATTTTTTTATTCTCTGGTTTCAGATTAGGACACAATTATTTTAATAGATATGCCCGCTCTTTTGAGATTTTCTCACTTGTGGTGATACTTTACCCTTCAAACAGCAAGATCTGGCTGGCCAAAGCCTCCCAGGCAGCCTCAGAAGATAACGGGTTAACAGACATTCCCAAGAGCAGGGCTGTATAAGGCAGTGAATGCAAGATCTCACCATTTCAAATCATTTGTCTTCCCTACCCAAGACCCTCTCCAGGTCCACCCCCAGCACATAAAACCCTGGGAGCTCTCCTGGCCCCACTGCTTTAACTTTACCTGTGGAGCAGACCATTTTGACAAGACGGCTTTACTTACAACAGTCTGTAGCTTCAGTCCCCTTAATAACACCAACATCAGTCATTTTCTGAAAGTGTAGCTCTTTATGGATGAGTCCAAATAATAGCAGATTCCACGGTTTCAGCCAAAAAAAAAAAATGTTCAGTAATGAAGACCAGCCAAAGAAAATGACCATTACTTATTTTATTTCATTTTTAACTTAAATTCAAGCATGATTTTAGAGAGTTCATATTACAGGAACTTTGAAACATCTGTATTATTCTCTGGTGAGGGCACGAGACACACGAAGTAACCCATACATAATGCTGGATTTGTTAGTGGATGTGCCATTAACTAACATTAATCATAAGCCACTTCTATTGTACTAGGTCAGAAGCCTGTTCTGTATTCAAAAAGTAAGTGTTCTGTGTTTGAGTAGGATGAAATCTGTTCTTCACGGGTATGTGTCCAATTGAGGACAATAGAAATTTGCCGCTGCCCAGAGCTGCAGAAAGAAACTCCCTATATATCCTTTCAGACATCGCCGTGACAAAACCCCATGCGATCACACAACTGAAGTAATAAGAGGCTAAAAGTTACAACAGGGCAATTATGCCATTATGTAGCCACTTTCTGCAGCTGCTATGTACAACACTAAGGCAATCTGGCACAGAGGCAAGGGCTATTTCACTTGTATTATTTTTTTTATCATTACCTCTAAAGAGTCAGATGTGTCCCTCGTACATACTCTAGCATACAGCAGTATTTTCCATTACAGCCATGCCATTAACCCATTGTTCGACTCCCTGCCTCTAAAAATTCCTTCCCAAACCAAAAAAAGCCACAAAGTGGACCTACAGACCAGTTTTCTTAGTTGCTGTTCGTGAGACCACCTTCAGTTTTTGACTGACAATTTCAGGAGCCAGAGAAATGCAAAGTTTGCATGAAGAGGTTTGCCATCCTGAGTATTTCATCTGCTTTTTCATCAAGGATTATAGGTCAGAAACTGGGCTCCAAATGTGTTACCTACTGCTTGGCATGCATTAGTCATCCTTCCCCTCTCGAAATCACCGTGAAAGGCGCCCGATGAGAGGGCATGAATAGCAAATAGCGTGTGCTGGAAGGCAGCAGGCAGCGAATGCAGGGGGGAGGCTGAAATGTGTTCATCCAAAGTATCAGGGAAACACATGCACACACTAAAGAAATCAGGGTGTATTCACAAATCGAACAAAAGGTGGAAATTCAGGATAAATTAGTTCCCTTGAGGGCATGTGATCAGAGCTGCCCTCAATCTACCTTTCCTCTCCTGCTTTCTGTGCTTTAGGGCTTGGCTGCCAATGGCCAGCAGCTGTCTGTCTGTCCCAGCGGGCTGCTTCCTCCTTCCCTGCTTGCTTGGGTGGCATCAACCTCCACAGAGGCCACTCTTTGGCCATTCACATTTCCCCATCTTGGAAAACATATTTACCAATGCTGATTCTCTCTTTCAATGCACGCTGGTGGTCTGTTGTTCAGACAGTTGCATCCAGCACGCTCCAAGCTCCCCATAAACATCAAATAAAAATGCCGCCTTGGACCCAGGTTGGGGGTGAAGCATCCTCCAGGTCAGAGGAGGAGGGCCCCCCTGCCCATCCCTGGGTTTTGCAGAGCTGCTCTCCTGTCTGTGCTGATGCGAGAGAGTGAAAATTGCTTTGTTTGAACCCAAAAGCCCAGCGGAGCTCTTTCAAAGCCTTGCTGCACCCAGGGCGCTGCTCTTTGCAAACATCCTCCAAGGCCCTGCCGCCTACCTGCCAGCACTGAACAAAACGCCGAGAGCTCGTTATTCGGCTCAGAGCGTCGGTAAAGCTTCCTCACGCTCTCGCGCAGAGACTGAATCACAAATGAGAGGAATAAATGAACACAGGCCCCCAGTGAGTGCTCTCACGTCAGCTGGGAGGGAAGGGAGCGGGGCGAGGGGTGGAAGAGCCGGCACCGTCTGCTGCTTCTGTGCGAGCACCAACGAGCCAGCAGCCTCCCCGATGGGATGCCGGGGATGAACCAGCCCAGACAAACCAGCTTGGCCCCATGTTGCTGCACACGGGGACCTAGCTGGTGGGTGCAACAGGGTGGACAGTGCCCCTGGGGTGGGCAGAAACAGCGCTGTCTTCTCCCTGTGGTGGGGAGCGGGAGACTCGGGGTGCTGCCAGGCTCCTGCCTTGCAATGCCATGAGCCATGCCGTGGTGTGCAGGCAGCAGTTGAGCTGGGAGGTCCTCTCACTGCCCCCATCCTTTTGCACCTGCCAACTCTGCTACCTTTGTGTAAGGCTGCTCCCACCCAAAATGCAGCGTTAGCAGCTCTCCAGACCCCTGGATCCTGCTGTCAAACATGAGTGAGAGCAGCTGGGCTCAGCTCTGCCATTCATGGAGCAGCAGGGGAAATCAAGCCCCTGGCTTGGCTCACCAGCAGCAGGGCAGCAGCTCTAGCTGGGACCCTGGGAAGCAGAGGGTCTGATGGAGAGGCCTGGCTACTGTGTCCATGCATAACCACCGCTGAGCAGAGGTGTTAACAAGCACCATGCTGTAGATTTTTATCGGTTCAGGGATGCCGAGAGCAGAGGGATCACTGTCTTCCTCCTGCCTGCCTGCCAGGCATGGGCCAGGCAGCTTAGCCAAAGCACTTTACCATCCAGCCTCATGGGTCAGCTAGCACAGGGTTTTTTCCAGATATAGTACAGTCCTAATTTACAATCCTTACATGTATGGGAACCTGACATTTCTCAAAATGGCTCTTTCCAATAGGTAATTCTGCACTTCATGAAAATTTGTTTGCCTTTCCTAATCTTCGTCGCTGGCACAGCCTTTTGTGTGGCTCCACCCTGGCTGCAATCAGAGGACTTCTCTCCACGTCTGATCCCGACAACCTTAACATTTGTCAGGGCTCTGCTACCTGGCTTTATAATCTTGCCTAGGAGTCCTCAAGTGGCCTGTGCATACGGATGAGTCTCTTTTGACTCAGAAGAGAGGGCCACAGCTGTGTTCATTTCCACACCGTAACACAACAACCTAAATCAACTCAAAATGAGGAGTCACCCTTTCAAGGCATCCCGCAGTTAGATATCTGGCAATGAATTCCAGTCAGCCTGACAAGGCAGCTTTTCAAAACCAGTGTCTGTCGGTCATCTGGATTGCAGGAGGCAAAGGTGCAGCTCACCCTCTGTGAGCACATAACACTTGAAGTATCAGTCTTCAGTGTGTCCTATCTCCCTAGAAAATTATGATAATTTTTCTCCTTCTACCTCCCACTTCTTTTTTAAACAATTTCTCTCTCCAGGTTTCCTTTCACTCCTTGCTACTGAAAGTGGAGATTCAAAGACCAAGGGCTCCAGCAAGATGCCTCATCACCCCTTGCCCAGCTGCTGGCAGCTGCTTTTCTTGTCTCCTCAACAGCTGCAGGCTTAAGAGCAGAGGTAACTTAGTGGTGCAGGGATGGCATGGAAGCTACTGGCCACCATGCTGGTGCCCCCAGATGAGACATCCATGATTGTGCTGATGCCTAGGCCATCAGGATGTCTGCATTTCCTGTGGCATAGTGCTGCAGCAGAATAAGTATGTGCATAAATAAATCATCAGAGCCCCAATCAGAGAGTTTAATCACAGAAAAGTTATCAAATATTTATTTTAAAGGAGAGAAATAAATAGATGAAAACACTGATGGAGGACATTCTGCCCTCACATCAATCCCTTTGCTGGGTACTGCTCAGTGGTTGGGGAAGCACACTCAGCCAATAAGGCCAACAGCACTGGTGACCCAGCAGGACACCAGCCAGGAGCCACCAGCCCTCTGCAGAGAGAAGAAATCCTCCTACTGCCTCCCAGCAGCTTGCCAGACACCCTCTGCCGTGTGCCCAACTCACCCCACATCTCCACTCCCTCCTGGAGTCCTCCAGGCTTTGCTAATAACTAGTTGCCCAGGTCTGACAGACCCATCATCATTAGGATCAGGCTGTTACCTGGTGGTGGTCGCAGAGAGACCTCTCCCTTACCCCACCAGAAAAACCCAGCGGTACATCCACCTTGCTGATGTCACATATTTAACGTGGTAAACAGGTGGTTTCTACTTTGTAATTCTTGAGGGTCTGTATGAAGCCAGCTGAGGCGCCTGAGATATGGTCTGAGCGAGTGTACACAATTCAGTCACACTTCAGTGTGCTGGGAAAATAAATCTCAAAGCAGACACAGAATCAAAGCTTCTCTGCCCAGCTTGCAGTGCCTATGGTTATTCAAGAGATCAATCAGGGCTATGAAATGCTGTCTCTCCCAAATCAATGAACTCAACTAAAAGGTTCCTATTCATTATTTGAGCTCAAGCTTGGCCTCATTGCACCAGCAGAACAAAAACCTGTCTGATAATAATAACTCCAAGAGAGTGGCTGGGGAAAAGAAGTGTCCACCCTGCACGGGGTGTTATGATGGGAGACATCAGCTGCACCACAGGTCCTGGGGCCTGACTGCTTCTCAGTCACAACCTCCTGCTGCTGGAGACAATATTTCACACCTAAACATCAGCATCTTTTTCTTTAGTGCCTCCGTAAATTGTGTGAAATATGGACACATTGTATTGGTTTCATTTTAGGCATAAGGAATTGCAACATAAAGCGCAACAAACAACGAAGAGCTGGGGAGAAAAACACCTTTCTCTGTTTACTGCTTGTGTGGGAGTAAAACAGCTCACACCATTCTTACCACCTTTTAAAATTTCCTAAAACCAAAGATTTTGGGGAAATACTTTAGCTCTGCAAAGTTGGTACAGGCTTAACAGTAACAGATTTCCTACGAGTGGATTCACCTGTATCCCTTCTCCAGGCAAAAAGCTTTTCAAGATTTTGACGAAACACCACTTACGTCAGCTCTCGTGAATTTTTGGTGAAGCATTTGCTGCTCTTCCTCAAGCCCTACATCCTGGTGAGAAAATGAATATATAAAAATCTCATCTTGATTTTTTTTTTTTTGAAATTGTGATTACATTTCTTGCTGTCATGGTTGCAGAAGAAAAAAAAAATTTAAGTGCAGCCAGTACATCCTGAAAATCTTCTGCAGATGTCTTGATCTGAAATCTTCTGTCTCTATTTCTCCTGACAGCAGCTTTCCAGGTGACAATATTTGCTACACAGAGCATTTCACGAGTCAGAGAGGGAAGAACCAAGACTTGCTGGTCCCTTATGGGCAACTTCCCCTGCAGCGTGTGATTTTACTGCAGCCTGCAGCGCCCTTTGACTTCCTCTCCCTCTTCACACCTGCGATGTCCTGTCCTCTTACGTAAAGACTGCTGATTTGCTGCCTCCGGTTACTCTATCCTGTCTGCCCAAACTCCACAAGTCTGCATGTCTGGCATCTCCAGAAAAAAAAAAAACCACAAGCCAGCTTCCTATGTTATTTGCAACCATCTACATCCCATCTAGCTCCCCCGATGCCACAGCCTACCCGTATACCTTGGATACTAAGGATGCAGTGAGCCGGGAGGTGGCCTCGTGCTGGTCCAGGGGTGAGCATCAGTGAAGATATTCATGCAGACAACTGGATAAAATAATATTGCCCTGGATCTACACGCTTTCGTGTATGCAGTAGAGGTGTCAATCCTTCACGAGACGTTCACCGGGGTTACAAACGCAGTGCCATGAAGCTACTTAGACCACACTGGGAATAATGTCCTGTTTTTGTCAATTTATGTGAAGAGAGTTATTTCTGTGTTGGAGAGAGTGCAGTGTAAAGTCATTTAGACAATAAAGGAGTGACAGGATTTCCACAGGAGAAGAGATTAACCAAAGTGGGATTATTTTGTTCTGAGAGGAGATGATTAAGAGGTGGCATGATCGAAGTATTTAAACAGGCTCAGGGTTATTATCAAATTAAGCTGTATTGGAGATTGCTGGGCAGCCATCACTCAAGGGCAGAGGGCTTTGCAGCAGCCTCTCTCATAGCAGAGGGCATGGTTTTGGCTGATCCAGAAGGACAGGCATAGATGGAGAAAGTAGATGTGTGCTGCTGTGTGTCACCAGACAAAGCTTTGGGTGAACTGGAGAACTGCCTATTGCTTACAGACAACCTTAACCTCGACACCACCCCTGTTTGAGCATTGGGATCCAACTTACACATATTTAATACACTGCATAATTTCAGATAGGTGGTCTCATCAACCGCAGCAGCACTGTCCTACACTCCTACAAATTACTGTGAACTCATGTACTTCAGTCACCTCTCCTCTCTAGGCTGACAGGGCTAGGTGCTCTCTCCTGGTGCAAGCAAACACCTGCCAAGCAAGGAGACGTACTGAGGTCTTGTACCTTTTCTATATTCCAGGCACTGCCCCGGTTTGTGCACTGCGGTGTGGTGTTTCTGCTGGTGTCCAGCTCTGGCTCGGCATGAGTTTCTGTCTCTCCATTCCTCTTGTGCCACTTTGGGTTCTCTGCCATGACCACCATGCCAAGCCATGCCATTCCTCTGTAACCTTCAGACCAGACTGAGTGGTTTTCTTAGATAAGCAAGCTCTAATTGATTTGCAAATTATTATCTTAGGGTCTTCCTGTCATCTCTGTCTAAAATTTTTGTTCCAGATCACAATCAGATTTCAGTCTCTTACCAAAACTTCAGCACCCATAATTGCAAAATGGGCCCTTCAGACCTTGATGAGCTGCAGATTCCTCTATGGTGTCACGTTGTTTCATATGCTCCAGTTAAGAAGCTCTCTCTCACATGCATCATTTTCATGTTGAGTGTAGCACTCCTCAGATTTGTTCAATAGGATTTCAGAATTATTCTCCTCTTCCCAAGTTAACTAAAGAGTATTAAACCTTCAAATACCTCAAGCACCACTATTGTCAGCATGGAGGTTACTTTTTAGCTTCTTTTGGCAGACCTCTGTTTTTTATCTTCTTCAGCTGTTTATCACATTTCCAGGGAATTTCAGCTCTGATTGCTGAGGGGGCTTCAAGACTGCTGCTTTTTCCCATCTTCCAAGTTCCTCTTTAATTCTGGACCCATTTGGGGGTCCATACAAAGACAATTTTGCATTTATACTGGCCTTCTTTGCAAAAACAGATCTGCTCCTTTGGGCTAGGTTGCCACTGGACTCACTCTGTACCTCTGCTCCTTTCTGCTCTCCCATCACTCAGGGCAGGAGATGCTGCTGCAGACTGCAAAGCAGCTTTCTCACACAGTGACCACGCTGCCCGTGATCAAAGCAATGGTTGGCTGATGATGGTGAGGGAGGAAGGTGGGAGCACAGGAGATGCAATGCTGTGAGTGTTTCGCTGGACCAGACCTCAGTCCCTTTTTGGTGAGGAACATGGATGCAAGCATGGCCCATGAGCCAGGCATGGCTGAGCTTCCCATATGGGCCAAAGCTTTTTCATCTCTTGCTGTAGTAGCACCCAGGATAGGTCAAAAGAATCGCACCCCAGAGGTGATTTTGTCTCCCCATTCATTCACAAACTGTCTAGACAACTAGTCTGCAGGTGATAGCCACTTTGCTAGCATCAGTGTCATACTAACTTCATCCGTGGGCTCAGACTGCAGCAGGTTTGTCCCATCTTTACACACACACCGCCCCTTCCCGAGATCACAGGTCCCAAAACACCTTTGGGCTTTGTCTGAGGATGGGAGCAGCCTAAAATAAGCTTTCTTCTTGATTGACAGTAAGGTTTTTTCATGAGAGCATCAGCAAAGGGTATAAACTCAGACAGACTTGCCGCCTTGCACAGGAGCTCTCTCCAAGCAGCCTTCTGCTGCGTGCAGAGAGATCAGGCCTGGTGCCTGGGAGGATGGGTAAACAGCTCATCAGAGCTCATCAACATCTGCACAGCCTATCTGGGAAACACAGTGTGAATGCTTAAAAAGGGCACCGGAGCACAGAAACTGGTTCTGCCCCGCTGGGTTAGTAACAAAAGCAATTAGCTGCCAGAGGTGGGAACAGAGACTTTGGGCTCTGCTTATACAGTTGATTAGGGGATCATCTGTCAGTCTTGGCCTCTCCTAGGAGCAAGCCCCCAGCTGCAGCTATGAGCCAGAGAAGAGAACAGCTCTGAAAGGCCAAGACTTGGCATCCCTCTGCAAGACTGGAGAGTTCACACTCGTTCTCCGTCTCCATGTGAGGGACCAGCCAGTGCATTTGCATGCTTGGAGCTGCCAGGAAGGAGCTACCGAGGATGGGTTTTTTTTGCACTTCTTTCCACAAAATTGTCTTCTTTCCTGTCAGAACACTCATTCCAGTACTTTCCGGTCTCATTTCTACTTTTATGCTGCTGGATCCCCACCTTCCTGGGGACAACACCTCCAGGACCCCTGCTAGCAGAGCAAGATAGGAAAAGCCATGCTTGGTGCATTCAGTCATTACTGTCTGACGAGCACACACATCTCACATCCAGCTTGCTGTTCTGCCCCAGCACAGGCTCCTTCTTGCCTCTTCTCACCAGGACCGCACCAGAGGGACGCCAAATCCTTCAGTGGCTTTAGTGTGCCTCTGGCCTTCCCCTGTATCAGGCAGAAGCCACTGTCAGGGCAGCTGCTTCTAATGGATATGTATTGAAGCCATGCTCATAAAGACCACTAACAATTCTGCATTAGTGTCCTCCTGTCACTGCCCTGACTTTCGCTGATGAGCTTGGATGCTGATACATGCCAGTGTGATGTCTGAGTCACCCAGGTCTGGCCTCACTGAGTCTGAGGGTCTGGCAAGGAGAGGAGGCACAGGCTGGGAACAGAAGGACCCACTGCAGGATGTCTGGCACAGAGCTGTGCCAGTAGATGCTTTGGGAGTGTGTGGGCATGCAGGTGGACATACAGAGGTGTATGCTGCAGCTGCAGGGCCAGCACACCATGGCCGTTTCCCAGACTCTGCAGGCAGGAGGGAGAGTGGGCAAACCCTAACCATTTTCCAAAGTGCTGGCGGTCGTGCCTGGGCTGAAGCAGTCAGTGCTGGTGCTATTATCCTTAGGAAATTCAGTTTTGTCACCTTGGAGGTGTGCAGCACTGCCACCACCCTGCACCCTGCCTTGTGCATGCAAACCCTGGCCCCATCCACTACCCAGTGAAAGCACAGCCTGCCCTCTCCTGATTGAATCTTCGCACCCCAGCCTAGCAAAACCTTTAGGGAAAGGATCCCCAGTCAGTCTCTCTGCCTTGCCAGGAATTCCTATGCGTGTTGTCTCTCTTGATGGCAATACCTGTTCTGGGGTCACTCAAAGGCAGAGGGAGCTGGACACGCTCTTGCATTGGAATTCTCCATCACATCTTGGCAGTGGTCTTGTCCTGCTTCCACAGTGGATGGGAGAGCTGTTTTCCGAGCTGTTTTGTTACATTAGCAACAAAATGAGGCCTAAGGAGAATCTCCATCCTTTATTGGTTGTGGAGGAAAAATTATGACAAAGGATGAGGAAAAGGTTGAGGTACTTCATGCATTTTTTGCCTCTGTCTTTAATAGTAAGATCAGTTGTTCTTAGGGTACCCAGCTCCCTGAGCTGAAAGACAGGGACAGGGAGCAGAATGAAGACCCCATAATAGCAGGGGAAATTGTTAGTAACCTGCTACACCACTTAGATACACAGAGGTCTATGGAGCTGGAAGGGTTCCACCTAAGGGTACTGAGGGAGCTGGCGAAAGTGCTCACCAAGCTACTTTCAATCATTTACCAGCAGTCCTGTGTAACCGGAGAGATCGCAGTTGACTGGAAGTTAGCAAATGTGATATACCCATCTACAGCAAGGGCTGGAAGGAGGATCCAGGGAACTACAGGCCTGTCAGTCTGACCTCGGTGCCAGGAAAGGTTATGGAGTGGATCATCTTGAGTGCCATCAAGCAACATGTACAGGACAACTAGGTGATCAGGCCCAGACAGCAATGGTTTATGAAAGGCAGGTCCTGCTTGACTAACCCGATCTCCTTCTATGACAAGGTGACCTGCTTAGTGGATGAGGGAAAGGCTGTGGATGTTGTCTACCTGGACTTTAGTAAAGCCTTTGACACCATTTCCCATAGCATTCTCCTGGAGAACAGCTGCTCATGGCGCTTGGATGGGTGTACTCTTCACTGGGTAAAAAACTGGCTGGAAGCTGGGCCCAAAGAATTGTGATGAATGGAGTTAAATCCAGTTGGTGGCTAGTCACAAGTAGTGCTCCCCAGGGCTCAGTATTTGGGCCAGTTCTGTTTAATATTTTTATCAATGATCTGGACGAGGGGATGAAGTGCTCCCTCAGTAAGTTAGCAGATGACAAGTTGTGCAAGAGTGTTGATCTGCTTGAGGGAAGCAAGGGTCTGCTGAGGAATCTGGACAGGCTGAGGCCAATTCTATGAGGTTCAACAAGGCCAAGTGCCAGGTCATGCACTTGGGTTACAACAACCCCATGTAATGCTTCAGGCTTGGGGAAGGGTGGCTGGAAAGCTGCCCAGTGGAAAAAGACCTGGAGGTGCTGGTTGACAGCCGGCTGAACACGAGCCAGCGGTATGCCCAGGTGGCCAAGAAGGCCAATGGCATCCTGGCGTGTATCAGCAATAGTGTGGCCAGCAGGAGTAGGGAAGTGATCGTCCTACTGTCCTCTGCACTGATGAGGCCGCACCTCGAATACTGTGTTCAGTTTTGGGCTCCTCACTACAAGAAGGATACTGAGGTGCTGGAGTGTGTCCAAAGAAGGGCAATGAGGCTGGTGAAGGGTCTAGAGAACAAGTCTTATGAGGAGCAGCTGAGGGAACTGGAGTTGTTTAGTCTGGAGAAAAGGGAGCTCAGGGGAGACCTTATCACCCTCTACAGCTACCTGAAAGGAGGTTGTAGCAAGGTAGGTGCTGGTCTCTTGTCCTAAGTAACAGACAACAGAACAAGGTGAAATGGCCTCCAGTTGCACCAGGGGAGGTTTAGATTTGATATTAGGAAAAATTTCTTCACTGAAGGAGTTGTAAAGTGTTGGAATAGGCTGCCCAGGGAAGTGGTTGAGTGTCACCATCCCTGGACGTATTTAAAAGACATGTAGATGCAGTGCTTAGGGACATGGTTTAATGGCAGGATTGGCAGTGCTAGGTTAACTGTTGGACTTGGTGGTCTTAAAGGTCTTTTCCAACCTAATCAATTCTATGATTCTAAGATGCTGCCCTGAAGGCCTACCTGAGTGAGAATCATTTACCATCGTCTGCTGCAATATGGTCTGGATGGCTTGTGTGATCCATTTTTTAGCCCCACATCAACCTGTCTCATCATCTCCAGGGTGAAAATGTCTGGAGCTCAATGGCACTGCACTCCTCCAGTCAACCCCAGTTGTCACAGGTAAGTGAAAAGATACTGTGGCTCTTGCTGAAATCCCAAAGGACGTGGGCAACACTGAGGCCTTCTCATGCTATGTCCATTTTCTGCATAGGGAAGGCTTTCTGGGAGCCAGATTGAGTTATTCCCAAAGCAAGGACCCTGATAGACAGCCCATGTAATAGCAACACCTGATATCTGGGAGCTGTCTGTTAGGGCAGGGCTGAGGACAGCTTCCCAGAGACTTGGCAGGTGAAAAGCCCTGAATCATCAGGCCAGCATCACTTCTTCCACCTTGGTGTTTCTTGGGAAGTGAATTAGTATTGAGCTTTGTGACTTTGGTAGCTCATGGTTTCAAGCAAACATAGAGCCTTGTTCTGGAGCAGTGGGAAGATCTCAACACCAAGGTCTATCAGCAAGGCAACAACCTCTACAACTCTGAAAACACCACTGCCTGCTGAGTGTGTGCTGGTATGTCTGGGTGGGATGAGAAAGCAGCATCTTTACCCAGCTGAAACAGAGACAGGACTAAACCACAGAGAAGAAATGGGGAGACAGTGAGAAAGAAAGAAGCTAGGAGATGAGCACAGGCATCTTGTGAACAAGGAAAACCCAAGGCAGAAATAGGCTGAAGAAACTTCTGAGGAGGTCACCAAACCACAGGGGATCAGGAAAGGCATAATCCATGCAAGAAAGACTTGCTTTTTTTTTCTGAGAGATGGGGAGGATGACAGTCCCAGTACTGGGATGACTGCAGAGCATCCTGCTGAGAGGAAGAGCCTCTAGTACAAGCATCAATGTGCTTGTGCACGGGGAGACCCGAGCTCTCGGGGTTGCTACCAAGCAGCGGGAAGCCCAAGGAAAAGATGAGAATGAGGGCTCATCAGGACCAGGAGAGTCCCGTAGCAGGGGATGCAGGATGACCCTAGGGCCATGGCAGGTGGGGCTGGGGTAGCTGGCAGAGCCTGTATGGGGGTGCGGGCTGCTGGGGAAGAGCCCAAGGGGAAGGGCCATATTTCACTCAAACTCTCCTGGAGGGTGGAAGAGGAGGAGGAAGGGCTGCCCTTGAAGCCACAAACCTTTCTTCTCCTCCTTCCCCCACTTGACATTTGGAGTGTGAATGTCTCCGTGTTTGGTGCTCGCGGATATCATTTCTCCTGGAAGGAGAAGGAGGTGCCGACAGCAGCAGCCGCAGGGACACAGCTTTCCTCTAATGAACTAGAAAATAGTTTCCCTTTAATACTGATTATCCTGGAAGCCAGCTGAAGTGAATGTGATTTACATAAAGATGAACCCGTTTGGCACAGTCTTCCTCAGCAGCGCTGGGTGGCTCAGCAGCAGCAGCAGCACAAGCTGGGCCTCGGCTTGGATGCTCTGCAGCATCCCGGGGTTGGCAGCACTGCCAGGTACCTCTGCTTCCCAAGAAGCAGGCACAAACTGTGCCCCGCTGCAGCAGCTCTGTCTGTCTCTACAAGAACTTGCAGCCCACTGGGACAGATTGCAGCCCCCCAGACTTCTAACCCATCCCACCTCTCCCACCTCAGCCTGGCTCCTGGTTGTCGTGAGCTGCTGGGTGCTGCTGCCACCCATCTGCCATCCTCAGCAAGGCCCTCTGACTGCAGCAGACGTATTTGTGGCCATGCAAGAAACCAGGCTGGGAAGCTGATCCATCTGGAAAAAAGTGCGAAAAAACCATGACCCAACTGCCTGCTTTCACACCAGTGCCAGCACAGGGGTGGGAGTGGGAACAAGAAGTTAAGCAATAACTTAGCTCATACCTGAGAGCTGAGTGTCCATCTCAAGTAACTCGCTGGCGATCAAGATTTAAAAAGGGCAGAGTTTCTCAAGTATTTTCCTTCCCCCATGTTACATTCATGGCCAGACTTTCATCATGGTCTTAGATCTTGCACAACTGCTACCTGTTTGCACTGGAATTCACCTCCCATGGATGGCAGGCGCACCAAAGACATGGCTTAGCTTTCTCTCTTCTCCCTGGGCCTGTGCAGATCCACAGCACAAGCACGTGCAGTGAACGCGTGTGGAGCCTCTGTGCCATCCTTCCAGTCTAAACTCTACTTTCCCAGGCTGTTTGCACTGTGAGTGTCTGCACAGTACTGTCCTTATGCATTCCTGAGCTCTGCAATCTTTTGCACCTGAAGACATTTATTCAGGTGCAAAGAGTATTGAATTTTACACCCTGCAAAATGCAGGCCAGCCATCCTCCACTGTGCAGGTGATCACTTGCTCACAGCCAGGGTGCAGACGGCTGCAGGCTCACAGAAGTTGTATGGGTTGCACGTGAAGGAGAGGCCTGGGTGCATAGTTTCTGCATGCTCACATTCATGTTTGTACTTACTGGTATAGGCATTGTACGTGCTCACATCACTGGCATGTTTGTGGTTCTTGCATTACTAATCATGGTACTGCTGTGTACAGAGCATATGCCCCTGCGCCAAGACACATGAACATACCATGCCTGCACCATATGTGTCAAATTAGGAGGGGAAGGGTTGTATACACAAGCCCTTCAGACAAGGAGGTATTCAATCTGGCTGCCTCTAAGTGCAGCATGTGCCCACACTTGGCCGTGGGCATGCAGCACATGCGAGGGCAAGCCACCAGCCCACAGCATCAGGCAGTGCCTGCACGGCACGGGGTGATGCTGCGAGGATGGGGCAGGGTGCTGCGGGAGTCAGCATTCCCCACAGCTGTGCCATACGCCTTGGTCAGCAGTTCTGACTTCCCCTCAGATAGATTATGTTGTCGACTAATAACCACATAAAATATTCAGGAGCTTACCGCTCTGCCAGAGGCACTGCGGAGATGAGCGTGCCAGGAGACGGATGGGTTGTGGGCCTGGGAAGTTTGCTCTGTGCTGAGAGCTTGCAGGGGTAGGGTAGATGCATGTGGCTGGGCTCAGCTTTTAGGAAGGGGATTTATTCCCCAAGCAGCAGCCCAGTCCTGCATGGGGAGGTATATCTGCCTCATTTCATCACAGGCAATTAGCAGGGACCTGCTTCTGGAGGAGACTAGGCAGGGAACACAGCTGCCTCCAATCCCATCCCTGCTCCCAGGATCCTTGTTGATGATAAATGCACTCACAGCTCTGGTATGGGGACAGGAAGCCTGGGAAGACTCTGATCACTAGCTGGGGACCACCCCTGCGAGAGTGAGTTCCTCCCTTTTGGGGCCCCAGTAGTCCCCACTCTCTGAAATGCTCCATGCTGGATGCCAGCACCACGACTTCCCCTACCAAAGCCTGGGCTTGAGACCCTCTCACCACCTGGGGAGTCACAGGGACCATGCATGGTCTCTGGTGACTTTTTGTTCTTCCAAGACCACAGATGTCTTGAGGGGCTGGACCCAGGGACAAGATGCTACTGAGACAGATACTGACAGCCGCAGCACAGTGCTGGTTGTAGCAAAGGTGGAAATGGCTCCAGAGTGAGGGGTGCAGGTGGGAGATCAGAGCTGTTCTAGGAGCCATGCGCTCTGCAGCAGCGTGCTAGAAATTGCTGCCCAGCTCAGGCAGGAGGAGAAGCCCCTGGGGGTGGTAGGGCTGGTTGCACACATTCTGCTCCTCCATAGGCTCCTTCAGAGCTGCATCCCATCTTACTGTCTGCAGGTCCCCTATTACAAGTGCTGTAAACTCTCTTGTCATCTGGGACCAGCAGCAGCTGTCACAGCTTTTGGCACAGCTGGGCTCCCTGTCCTGAGCCCCCCGCAACCCTGGACCGAAGCCTCTGATGGCAGCTGCTGCCCAGTCAGCACCCACAGGGCTCCCCATGGCCTGCTGGCAGGGCGAGATGGAAGCCAGCATGCTACCCAGCGTGGGCTGACATGCTCAGCAAGACGCCGTCAGTCACTTTTTGGAGCAGGGCTCCCTGCATCTCAGCAGTGTGAGGTGCCTGAGGGTGGCCAAAGGGTATGAGAGCTGAGTGAGAGAGCCTCCATCACAGATTAGCAATGGGACAGAGGTGAGGGAGGAAGATTAAAAATTAGTCCCCTGCCTGTCTCCCTTCTGCAAGGAAGAGTTAAATGGACAGCTATTTTCCTGCTTACATTACTCGTCCTGGAAGGATTTGGTTTGGGGAAGTTTGGTCTCTTCTTGGCAATAGCAGGAAAGAAACATTAGTCTTCACATTGCAAAAAGTCCACAGGGGACGTGCAGGACAGAAGCACTCCTTGGCATGCCTGGAGTTGGGGATGTGTAGCTGACGTTCGCATGGCATTTCACCTGTCGTGCCCAGGTGCTTTACCAGTCCCTATGCCTAGTATTTAGGCAATGCCTCCTGCCCATCACCAGGATCCCAAAGAAGAGCTGTGGGAAACTCTCAGCACTTCCCGCACTCTTCCTGCAGCTCTCAACTCACTTTTGAGCCAGTCTAGCTGGGGCTTCACAGTGTCACAGTCGTGTGTGGTGCATTTAATGGGAGGGAGGTTGTGGGATCAAGTGCATTTTGCATGATGGAGACTGCCCAACCATTTTTTTCTCGCCTTCCCTGATGCCAGAAGCTCCAAGTGACACTTATCTCCATCGTCCAGGTCCTTTATGGTGGCTCTCAGCCTTGCCAGTGCATTGGCATAAACAGTAGCAGGTGCAGCCAAGGAGTGAAGTTGATCAGGATCATCCTTTACCTGTACATAGCTCCACATGTGGCTTTGCTTCTCTCTCCCACAGCTCCTCCTCCAAGGGACAGATGCTCTGCCAACCCCCACCGAACCGTCCCTCCGCCCTCCCCTGCCTTGCGGTTTGAGGTGCACCTCTGGGCATTGCCCCTGTGAAGAGGGAGTTTCTTCACTTGTCTTTGGAGCTCCTTGGGCTGCCCTTTGCAGCAGTCGATCTGTGAACTTCGAGGCTGGTCAAGCTGACAGCAGTGATGCTGCTGCCTGCACGCCTGTGTAACCAAACATGTGGGGACCGGCAGGTAAGAGGCAGGAAAGCCTCCTGGTGTCAGCGCATGCCGCCTTCCTGCCTGGACTTGGTTTGTCAGCACAGGTTGGCATTTGTGTAAGGGCAGCAGCTCCAGCCAACAGCTACACCTTCCTCCGAGCAGGCTTAACCGGAGAGACTCTAGAAGTCTACAAAGGCCACGTGGCAACTGACCACAAATAACTTCATGGCTAGCGTTTCCCTTCTCAGGAGAAAGAGGATTTGTAATCACCCATGCGAGGTGACCCACTGCAGAGCCACGGAGCTGCCCGGTGTGCAGGCAGTGAGCGGGTACCAGCAGCGGCAGATGCCCAGGGGTGTGCGGAGATCCAGCCGAAGGGGCATCCCACGGGCCAGGGGGCAGCTGAGGGGATGTGGCAGCTTCCTTTTGGCTCTGGGCATGCACAAACACCTTGCACTTGAAAAAGTGTGGGGCAAGGGGCACTGGGATGTAGTAGAACAAATCACCCAGCTGTGGCACTGCAGGGGGATTTTGTTTTGTGAAAGGATTTATTCATAAAGCCGCAGCAGCAGCAAACCGGTCCTTGTCCTGTGGGCCCTGCAACGTGTGTATAAAGTAAATTAGAACATGGTCTGCATGTGAAGGTTATAAACTAACATAATACTGGTTAGGAGTGCAGAGAAAGAGAGAGAGAAAGAGTTGGAGGGAGAGAGAAAAAGGCAGAGGAAAAGGGAGGGGAGAGCCCTTTCATAATTCACAGTTCCTGAAATAAAAATAAGGCTGGAATCATGTTTTGGGTAGAAGTGAAAGTGTGTAGGAAGTGTATACTTGCCAATCTGCCAAAAAAAATGTTGCTTTTTATTTTCTTAAGAAGGCAATTATGTATTTTTGTCATCCACTTCCTACTTTGAAGCAACTGAACCAGCTTTGCTAAAACTTTCCAGAGCAAATTGCCCTCAGGCTACTGCCAGAACTGCAACACTTACACCACAAAGACAAAAGCAGGAGAGTGCCACGGCACTGGCCTCGCATCTTCAGAGCAGAGGCCCCTTGGGAGAGAAGGGAGCAAAGGGATTTAGATGGAGGGCAAAGCCTGTCTGAACTCAGATCCCAGCTGGTGCTCAGCGGACCCTGGACAGTGAAAGTACATGGGCTTCTCAGGGTCCAATTTCTGACTCATCCTTTACAGAGGAAAATTTGAGGCTGCTCAATCCTTTTCAGCCCCGTCTCAGTGCCTCTCCACCCCAAGTCCCTGAGCCTTTCCTGGGCTCCCTACCTCTTTACGAGACACTGCAGGACTTCGGTAGATGCTGAGTGGCTTTGGTTTTGGTGAACTGTTTCCCTTGCTGGAAGGCATGGGGTTGAACTGCACAGGTTGCACCTGAACTACATGGCAACTTGCAGCCCTGCTAGGATGGGCAGTCTCGATAAGTTCTGCTCACTGTTGGACTCCTGTGCCTCCAACTCCATTGTGGCCTTCACTCCTGCTAGAGATGTCTTCTATTTCAAAGGAGCCATTGGCTCTCTTATCTATGAGTCAGCCTTTTGAGGTAGCAGGTTGCCCAGATCTAAGGATGCCATTTCACTGCTCATCTTCAATATAAAACAAAACGTTTTTTTGATGATGTTAGTTTGCAGCTTGAGCAGCATGTTGTTTTGACTCTGCAGAATTGCTACAGCCAACATAAGAAAGATAAGGCTGCAAGCAAGAGGTCTTGCAGAGTAGGAGTTGGCCAGGTAACAGCATCCTTAGGCCACCAGTTACATATGCATCTTACCATGCTGACAGCAATTCCTGCTGCTGCTCCTTGCCCCACCCTGTCTGCAATATCAAATGCTGCCTATAAATTACTAATAACAAGGATATGTACCTTGGAAAACAAGCTAGTGCCTGTGGGTGGGATGGGATCAATTTTCTAACTCAATGTAAACACCGCAGCAACTTTGATATTCATGATATTCATATCCACAAGGCAGCAGCTGGGCATTAAGGTCACTAGATAGTAGCATTACAAGTAGCACATTACAATGACGCATGGGCTTGAAACCCCCAAACGCAGATAGGAGTGACCCAGCTATGCCCATATGCGTTCCTGCCTGGTGTGATAACTCTATCTTCCTCTTCCTTGTCCCACACACAGCCTTAACACTGTCTTGTACATGTAAATATGACAAATATGGCTGCATCTGCATTGGCATGCAGAGGAGAGGTCCTGGGTGCAGAACAACGGCAGTGCCGCAGACGAAGGCACCTATGAGCCACCTGGGTGCCTGTCCTGCCATGTGTGCACTGGGTGGCTGCGATCAGGGCCAGGGAACGTGCACAAGTGCTGGTGATGGACGACGATAGAGGAAAAAGAAAGCGTGAGACAGTTCAGTAGTGCTTCGCAGCAGCATCGTGAGAGGATCTGCCTGTCCCTCTATGTATCTGAAAGACAAACTAGCAAAGATTATATCTAGATAATTAAGAACTACACCTACTAGGGCTGAGCTACAAATTTGATGTGGCTTTCAGAACACATGCAATGCAAGCCAGTCCTTTATTTCACAGTCTGTATTCTCTTGTTTTCCCTACAAGACCATATTTTCTGGTGCACCTGTTAGAAAAGATGAAGGCTGCAGAAAGAGCAAAACTCATGAGGAGAAGGGTGTGACCATGAGTATCACAATGAGGGGAAGGCAGTTGTGAATGAACTGAGTGTTTGCAGTAATTAAGTAACTGTCTAATTCCTAAATCCTGATTTTGAAATCATTTGGTTGACTTGACAAGTCCAAGTCCCAGAGCTTTTAATTCAAATATAAAGCTTGATTGGCAGATTAATAAAAGGCTATGAATGAATTTAATGAAAGATTAAAGACCGACAGCTCATGCTGATACAAAAATTGCCCCTCCAAAATAGGTTATGCAATAATTAGAATAAGTTACCACTATGTTAATATTAATTCCAATATAACAGTTATCCATCGATTAGATTTACTGATTCACAATGAAGTTCTAAAACCTTACATACATTTGTTGAATCTTTGCAGGCATTGTTAATCATCTTTATTTTCCATTCCATAATTTGTAAAATTACTATAAAGCGAAATTTCATTAATAAATTGTATAGCTGAGTACTGGAGTTTGCAGTTTCACTAAGTGAAATGAGATCTAAAGAGCTATTAGGACCACGGAATGGGTAATTGATTAACTAAAATGACTTGGTCAATGCGCTCTGAATCCTCTAACTAGCACATTGTTTCGATGTCAGCCTCCACATCTCGTATTGGCTGGCAAAATTGATAAAAGGGACAATCTGAGAGAGTTTTCATCTGGGTTTTGTTAACAAAGCGCTAAGCTGAGCAGCCTATAGAGTTTTGCATTTGGGCTTTGAGAATTTGTGCCTCTGGTGTATAGTTGCGGGTTCATAGCCTGTGTCAGAAAAAAAGAAGGAACTTATTACTTGGTACGCTGAGATTGTGGAGCAGGGCTGCAGCAGGCAGCCTATTTGCAGAGATTTAGTGTGTCACGTTAATTGGGCCGGACAAGGTGTCAGCCGCGTATTCAGATGTTACGGTAAAAATGCAGCACGATCTGATGGAAAAGAAAGGCCTTGGTACTCCCATTTCCTAAACGTGACCTGGGTAGGATTTGTCGCCAAATTCAGGCTTGCTTCTGCTTTTTCTCACTTTAATACAGATATTCTTTCATCCAGCCAACTAAACTGTAGATCAGCAATGTTTCTCTGCTAATAATATCCCAGTATTTTAAAAGAATTCTTTTCTTTAGTAATTACGTTCAGCTTTATCATTACCTGTTGTCTGCTCTGCAGCACTTTCGTTAATACGCTGGAATTTTTTATGGACTGTGCAATTTATTGCAATGCTTCTCTCTCTGTCTTGCTTTTGGCAGCTGATAACTAAATTCTTTTGTTTCTGATCACTTATTCTTGTTTTATAGTGTAATAAAAAATAAAAACACCCTAGTAAAAATGTGTAAATAGAGTGTATGCAGCTGCATATACACATTTTTTTCTTGCTGAATGAATGCATGCACACATCCCCTGCATCCTCATCCCACGCTGCGCTTCCTCCCAGTTTCAGTGGTGCAAAGAGCCCTACCTCTGCTGCAGTGGGGGAAGAAAGCCACCAGCTACACGCTGGTCCTTGAACCTCAGCTCCTGCTTGGCTGACCCTGACTGCCTAAAGCTACTTGGGCTGGCTAAGCTCTTCAAAGACCTGTCCACAAAGAAAGCAAAAAGCAACTTGTTCCGGTCACGCATTTCCTCTTCTCAACCCTTTGACACCCCGTTTGCATGGTGTGGGATGCATGACAAGCAGCACATCCTGGATGCAGCTAGCCCCTGGGTCCTGCCCCTGGCATGTTATCCAGTTTCTTCCCAGGTCCGAAGTCGTGTTAAAACAGCTGGTCCCCAGTCTCACGACACACCCAAGGTCTGAACCCAAGAACGTGGAGCACTCTCATGCTTGATTTTTTGAGGGGACAGAGATTGGTGATGATGAAGACCTGAAAGCCCTCCCACGTGCTACATCTGCTCAAGCAAGCCCTGGCTCTGCGCTCTCCATCTCTGGCATCAGGAACTGCCTGTTTACACTCCTGAGGGAAGAGCAGAAACCTGTTGCAGAAAGCAGCACAATCATCTCCCTGCCACTTACTGCTGCAAACCACATTTCAGCAGAAGATGATTTTCACCTTCCTTGTAACTAATGAAGAACCCTTTAATTCAATGTGTTGACATTAAAGCTCAGGCTAAAGATCACTTTCCTGGAATACAAATGGAGATAGGACCCATGCTTTTCCAGATAAAGACAGTTTGAAAGGACTGGTTCATTTTTTTCTGTGCATTTAACCTGTGTTGGGTTTCTTAATAAGAAAATAGCAGAGAGGGTGCAATTTCTCTGACTAAAATCAGATGTCCCTATTTAGGTCATATCTATCCCAAACACTGTCTTGACAATACAGATGACTAAGTCCCAGCCTATCAAGATGGCAGAGGCTTTGCTGGCAGTGTGGCTGTCCAAGACTTTACCAGGACATATACAGGTCTTTCCGCTGAAACATGGTCCCTGGGCAGGCACAGAGCAGTATATTCAATGCTACCAACCACCTCCCTTTCCCTGCTCTTGCATACACCTCTCAGCTGCAAAAGACCCTGCCTACCAAGAACCCATCCAACCTCTATTTTCAGCATCTGGCCTGCTGGTGGGCCTTCTCTTGGAAGGATCTCTTTATTATCTGCTGGAGAGGGGAGGATGGGAGGAGGCTAGGGGCCCTCTACCTATGTGAAGAAGTGAATAACATCACCCTGCACCCTTCAATCACACCAGGGAAGTGGTGGGAGTGCATGGTCCTGAAGAATGTCCCATGGGCACTTCACTTCTACGCTGAGACAATAACCTGCATTCAGGGACATGTTGGTGATGCCCAGGAAGCTGGTGGTTTCTCAGCAGCCTTCTCCTGTTCCTCTACTTCTCCTAGCACCACACATGATGTGGAAGGGAATACAATGGCTTTTCCTCCACCTCTCCAAGCAGCCTACATGATCTCACCTGCTCCTTTTCACTTTCTCCTAGATCTGTAACTCATGCATTGACTGATCTCCCACCCATGTCCCATCTACCCACTCCCACTGACTGTAGTCTGAATCTGACGTTCCCAGATTTAAACTGCATGCCAGTCCCTCTCTAGAGGATTTCATTTTATCCCATGGTCCTCCAGCCACAGATTGCCACAGACTGCCTGAGCATCTCTCCTGCTTTCTCTCAATGTCCTGCCACCACCCCTCAGATGAAGACCTGCACGTATGTGGTCTGCACATGTGAAGAACCTTTGCTGCTCTCCTGGGGTCTCATTCTGGAGGTTCCTTCTGGAAAAGCCTCCTGGAGATGCTTCTGGTCCAGCTATGCATGAAGTTTGTAGAGATGCTGAAGTTGGAAGGTAGTTAGATGCAAATAGGAGACCCATCATGGAGCTCTGCAGCATGCACATGTACAAGGAGGCAACGTTTTCATATTTTGCTATCTGAGTGCAGACATTAAATGCAGATTTGTCTTAATCCTCTTGTCTTCAGGTGAGGCACATGGTTATCTGGCAAGTGCTTAACTGCTTTCTCCTTACCTTCTGTGAACAACTCTCACGATCACAGAGGAGCAAAGAAATCTTGCATTTTTGGAAAGGTGCTTGGGAGCAGTTGATGTGAATCACTGCCAAGCATAAAGACATTTAAAATGGCTCTAGATACCTGCTAGATTAGTAAGATGAATCACAGTCGTCGTGACCTCTACATGTGTCTGGCAAGTTGTTCTCTTGTTACCTAGTGAACAATCTGTTTTTTATGAACCCAAAATAACAATGTTTAGGAATACATTTTTTTTCTTCTCAAGCTCTGTGTGAGTCACTAGTATTCAAGCAAAGGAAGGAGGAATCCTCTATATAGACATGCACATGGCTCGGGACCAGGGACTTCTGCACGGGGAATAGTCCAGTCAAGACCAGTGTCCCAGTGACATCCCCTCCTTCTCCGAGGTGACCAACTTGGCATAAGTTAAGCATTGTGAACCTGGAGTCCTCGCTGCCAGCCCCACATTGTGTGCACCTCTTCATCCCCAGATTATCTCCTGTTCTTCCTCCTGTCATCTCATTTGCCTCCCTAAGAAGTGTCTGGCTTGGATCCCATGGTAAACTCGCTGGCTGCTGCCAGCCCTCTGCCAAAGCTTTCCTCTCAAATCTGAAACAAGAGCAGGTTGTAGGCTTGACATTTTTCAGCAACTAAGCCAAAGTATACGGGAAATGATATTTTTACCTTTTTCTCTGTGCCCTTTTCTTTCCTCATGTCTATTTGCTTCTATCTTCGTTTGCCTCACCAGAAAAATACAAAAATAAAAAATCAAAATCAAGCGTCACCAGTTCAATAACTGCCCTTTCGATATGTACTTGTCCAAAATGGCTCCGAGCAACAGGGCTGCAGGGTCAAAGACTTGCCCTTAGAGACTCTTTAAACTAAAAGGAGCAAGTTGCAGTGATATTTTTAATGTTGAAAGATGTGTTTTTCTCCCTTCTTTTCATAGGCATTTACTGACAGTTCGGATCTTCCACGGATGTTTGTTTGCAGTGGATGTATGCCAGCTGTAACTTAGATAGAGTTAAATATTTCATGTAAAACCAGGATTGCTTCCCTTCTGTGACCACCCCACAACAGCCACAGGCAGGGTGACTTACAGATGAGATTCAACTCTCCAACTGCCGGTGCAAGTGCTGGCAGGAGCCCCTTGGGCAGCAAGCAGGCAGAAGCTCACATTTCTGGGAAGGTTTACATCTTTTTTTTTTTTTTTAACTTTTTCACTGCAAGAACCACAAATAATCTGAAGCAACTGGAAAGGTGAATTTCTCTGTTTAAAGAAGCATTCGATAGCAGGAGATGTACAAGGGCAGGAGGAGCAGTGCTGAAATGGGACTAGCATAGCAAAGATATCACACAAGGTCCAGAACTACACCCTGTGTTTGTGTATCTGCATCTAAACAGATGGCTGAGTCTTTGGCGGTACTAGGTCCTCCAGCTACTGTCCCTGAAGGGCCAAGCTCACCAGCCCAGAGCCCTGACATGATGCCCAGGGACCACAATCCTTTCCCAGTTCCATTGCACTGGTTCACCCCACACATGCAGGCAGTGCACAGCATCCCTGCCTGTGCTTCCCACTGTGCAGCAGCAGGGTCCCATGGTGAAACCCCAAAACCCCCCCAATCCCTCGTGCATCCTTGCTTTCCCCCTGCAAAGGGGACCTGGTTTATCACACCAAGACTTTCTTCTTCCACCCCAGCAAGGGAGTGGGCCAGATCCTGACCAGTCACGGTTCCTGCCTCCAGGGCTGAGCTGTGCCTCTGCTCCCTGCGGGAACACAGAGGGTGTTTTCATCAGGACAACTCCGGCAAGCCCAGTGCAGTCTTGCCAGGTCTGTGGCACCAAGGGAGCCCAGCAGCATCACCTGCCAGGTGCCCTGTGCACGCCGGGCCACGAGAGCCCTGTGCTGGTGGAGCTCACACCATGATGGGCAGCCACAGAGAGGACCAGAAATGGTCCTTCTTAACACAGAAATTTATGCTGCCTATAAAATACATTCGCAGTGGCATATTTAGTAACCCAATTAATACTCCGCAACAGACATTTTAGTGTAACTAATTCTAGTCTGTATGCTCCCTTTACAGCAATATAAATGGCTTTATGTTGTGCTATTGATCTTTGTGGTCACAGGATTTCGCAGCAAACCCCTCCATCCATCCCAACCACCCTGGGAAGGTCCACAGGATTTGAATCCCCCTGCAAGTCATTTGCCCCTGGGTTGCATGGTGAAGAAAGGAGGCCCTCAGTAAAGAGACCATCCTCCTGCTCCACAGGGGGTCTGGGCTGTGGATTTGGCAGATGGAGTGGGACTGGTGGCTCTAGTTCCACATCTGCTCCTCTGTGGAGCTGGCTCCAGCCCACAGGTCTCCAGCCTCTCTTCCGGTGCCATGTAATGAAGGGGACATAATTTTGTCTAGAAACCATCACCCAGGCATGGCCTTCCCTCATGTCTGCAGTGATGGGGGCCATGACGCTCGCTTACAGCTCTGTGGCAGGGTTGCCACGGAAACCGATACTGTTGATTTTTTTCTGATCTCCAAACCCAGCCCTGGGCATCAGCACTCCCATCCACAGTGCCCGGGGACACAATCCCCTGACAGCAGCTGATGGGGGCCAGTTACTCTCCCCACTTCCCTTACACCCATGCTTCGGTCCGCAGCAGAGCCCACCCTAGCCCTGAGTATGAGCACAGCCACTCCGCTCTCACATGCTTGCAGCTGTCCAAGGCTTCCCAGCAACCCACACAGGATGCCTTGGTGGGACATCACATCACACCTCCACTCCTCGCCCTGAAAAACACCCTCTTGGCAAACATCTCCTCCAGCAGCCCACAGAGCTGTCCCCTTGCCCCGCTCCATGTCCTCAACACAACATCTGGTGCTCAGGCAGGACGGTCAGCAGAGGAGACCAAATAACCATAAGTACCTTTCTGGAATTGGTGCTAGTAGCCACATCTGGGGGCAGGACAAGAGACACCAGAGCTCGCTGGAGGAACGGCAGGGGAAGGGCAGACATGATGCACCAGCATTTCATAGAAGGAGGAGAGGGTGGATGTGGTGCTGGTTCTGTGCCGGGGGGCACCGGGATCCAGTTCTGGGGACAGAGGTGCATGGGAAGGGGACATGCGCTGCAGCGAGGTGTCTTTAGGCAGAGCAGTTACTCTCTGCCTCCCTACTTTCCTGTATCCAAAGGCTGCATTTTCATTATTCATCCCCCTTCAGGGGAACCATCTCATAATAATAAAAATGTCAGAAGGAATACACAAATACATACATACACTAAATGAGGAGTTGCTACAATGCACAGAGAGACACAGTGATTTATGGGCCCCTGGGAAGCCACCCTGGTTCCTCCCATGGTGTAGAAGTGGTCCCCTGCCCCAGACATGGGAGGTTGTGTGCAGGGAGGTCAGGGTAGATGCCTGCGGTGGCCCTCGGCCTTGAGGCATCCTCCTGGGTAACTGGTATCTGGGTATTGTGGCTCCCTGTATGCGTTAGCTGAAGCTCCTTCTTGGCTGCAGGCTGTGCTGCATCCCAGTGCCTTTGGTGCCTCTTTCTCCACCTGTCTTCATTCCTGGCCCAAGCCTGGGTTCAGTATCACAGACTGCCCAGGCTGAAGCAAGGCTCTGTTCTGCAAACCCAGTGGTGATGAATGGAAGTGTCCCCATCAGCGATGGCAGCTCAGGGTGAGCACAGCTTTGGGACTGCCAAAGCTCACTTCAGCATTGGCCCACCAGGACCCCTTTAGCTCTGCATGAGTGTGTGTGCCAAGTCATCATGTCCTGACACTGAGAAGCAGAGCAGGTGAAGTCCAGTGCCTGCTCCCTGTCCTCAAATTTGCCCCCAGCTGCAAGGGATTGGGTTTTCCCATTTTGCAAGGCTCACTGTGCAGCTGGGACTCTGAAAAAAGCTGGTTGACAGCCAGTCCTACAAGCTGGGTGCAGGCGGACAGATAGGTTGGAAACCAAGCAGGGCTATGCACACTGGCTGCCCCACCTTGGAGAAAAAAATCACGCCCATCACTCCCAGGGGTAGTTGCATGAAGAAGGCACCAAGCACACACATGCACATGGATTTGTGCTGGGGATGCTAAGTGTTTGCTGCTCTCTCAGTCAGCTGCTTGGGGGGCTGGCAAGTAACACAGCATCTCTAAGGACCACACAATTGAAAATGCAGCAGGGAAGAGCTGGGATTAGTCCCTTGCCTGGGCATCACTGTGTGTACCTGCGTGGATGCATGGGGCTCCTGGCCATACACGAAGCCCACGTGGATGTGTCTCTTCCGTGTACGTGGGTGTGTGCGGGCACATGCAGGTTATGCTGTAGGTACATGTTGTTGTCATCATGTGGCTGGGCACATGTGTGTATGCACATGCATGAACCAGGGCAGTGATGTGGCAGCTCCTCAGAGGGATTTGCTGAGGACTTCCCTGTTGCAGGCTGTCTCTTTCCTGGTGAATAATAATCACTTCACCCAGAGGTGGAGACATGTAGAGTTAATGCTGAGTGCACAAGTTTATGATAAAACAGTTGATTTATCAGAACTGTCACCCACTAATCGCTGGGGGAATTGGAGCACTCGCACTTCCCACAGAGCTGCAGCGCTAATGCCATGCTCCTAACGCAGATTTGCAAAGCAGCGCCACACCAAGAAAACCCTGTGATATACAGGGGCAGACATGAATTGCAGAGAAACAGCATGTACCTGCACATCTGGCCAGCTGCAGTAGCCCATTCACCCCAGGGAACAAGGCTGTTCCCATGGGGAAGGGAAAAGAAAAGCAAGGATCTCTCACAAGCAGAGGTCATGAGTTTGCTAAGACAGGGCAGTAGCTATTGCAAAGCTGTTTGGGATCATGATCCTGAGAGCACAAAGCTTGGGTTTCCAAGTCACAAATCTGGTCCCCCCATCAGACAGAGACCACCCTTTCTCTGCTTCAATGGTGATGGAGACACCTGGGCACTTGGGAAGACTCCACAGGGTCTTTCATCCAAAGGAGGGACTGGCTGCACTCCCTGTAAGAAGCAGCACGCTCCCTCCAAGGTGGCTGGCACCTCCGTGCAGACTGAACCAAGGAGGGATGTCACCACCAGCTCTTCCTGGTCTGCAGTGGGTGCAGGAGGTCTCCTCACCCCTTATGCCACGGGGCACCTTGCTGGCTTCAGCCCCATCAGTGCTCCCCTGTTCACGGTGGCAGCACTGGACTGAGTCATGGAGCGAGGGTCCCCTGTTCAGAGCAAGACCTACATAAACAATGGCGTGCATGTTTTTGCAGTGTCCCATATCCGGGTGGGACTCACCATGACCACAACGGACCCACCATCCAACATGCAGTGGGGTGCTGCTGCTCATTCAATGAACTTCCATATCGAGAAGCCCTAGGGAAGAAGGAGACCTTATGTGGCATTTGTGATGGGATTCGGCCTTCGTGCAATGCCGTGGGCAGAGGTGGATCCCGTGGTTATTGCAGAACAGCACCTGTTTTCATCTACAAGACATCAGCTCTCGTTACCAGCAGATACTTGCAAAAATCAGCTTTTGTCAGTGTAGGACTGGAGGGAAACTGCTAGACCTCCACCTAATGCAGATTGCTTATACTTGAATGCATATTATGTCAAAACCAGAGGAAAAAAATCTTTGCCAAGCAAACTCTCAATTACACCTAGGGTCCTTCCTGCTAAATGAATATTGGCAATGCCTGCTGCTCTCCACCTGGAATAGCAAGAGAGAAAATCAGCAGAGGGTCTGATTTGCCTCGAATAATGCTTTGGATGTCATCCGTTCCTTGAAACAAATATTTCATAATTTGAGGTTTCTGGGAGATCTTCATTTATATCATTACCAAAGCTCCTGCCGGAAAGGGCATTTGGTATTTCCCTTGACAGGCTAACATGTCTTTCTTGAGTAATATTTCACTGTATTTTTAGGTCTTTCAAAAGTATAAGGCTTTGTTTTATCACTGGCTTCGACTTCAGCATCAATGTCTCTTTGCCGAAGAGTGCTCTTGTACCACATTGACCACACATCTATCTGATGCCTGCTTTCCAGGTAAAACATATGGGCTGACACTTTCTGTTGAGAAAGTGCATTTGCTTGGTCTGAGAAGTCTTTGCCAGACTTTGGCAACTCATTTCAGTAGATGCCATGAGGTTTCTTGGTAGCTGCATCAGTCTCCCATTCCCAGTTTGGTATTTGTGTAGAGACCTGGCCAAAGAATAACTCGTGATCAAATCTGCGTTCTTACAGAGATGTTAGTGCAGTTCTGCCAGTTCTGTTGGTGGTGTCTCGCTGCATTTTGGGATGAGCAAATGCCTGCTGATCTCCTGTGTCTGCAGATAGCAAAGTGCATAGCTAATGCAAAAAGCAGTGCTTGCTCGGAGACTTCAAACCATACCTTTCAGGTGCCACTGGAAGGGCTCCAGCCAAAATCTGTTCCCAGCTGATTTTTTTTTCTCCTGGCATGTTTCTACTTTCATCAGTGTAAACAGCCTAAAAATCTCTGAAAATGGCAGAGGGGATATAATCTCAAATTTGATGGACTGTTAACTATTATTCAGTGTTCGAGTGACAGTGCAGAGCCACATGGTCATGGGAATAGACTTAGTGAGATTTTGTCTAGACTACAAGAGGATTAACGGCAGGGGGAGATTTTCTTTGTCTTTGTGATTTTTGGACAACTTCAGTCAATTGCAGTAAGCCTGGATAATTGCTGCGTGTGGCTCTTCCCCAGATCCTATTAACAGCAGTAATTTTAGCAATTTCTATAAACAAACAATGTGAAGATGACCAGTTCTGCTTTTTCTGATGCAACCTCTGGAGCATCAGCCGGTGTTTGGGGATGTCATGTCTGCAGATACAAGTCTTTGCAGCAAAGTCATGCCCACTAAAATGCACGTATATCTTCACTCCTGCTGATCACAGGGCTTGTAATAAACTGTCTTCCCAACATGGCTTTCTGTTCGAAGCTTTGTGCTCGCAGGCTTTTAGGTACAGAACGGCAAGTATAAATGATTAACAGAAGTTTTAATAAATCCTGATGGGGTCTTTTGGACTGATAGATCACCAGAGGTTGTTTATTACTATGTCCTGTAACTCATATAGCATGCTTTATTACTGTGCTTACAGTTATGTATAAAATGTCTGCAACACACTTCACTATAGACTAAATCTTCATGGGCTCACTGGCAGGTGAAATCAAAAGTTTCACACTTAATTTTTTTAAATACAAGGTCTTCTGTCCGTCTGCCTGTCTGTTGGTATCAGCATTGACCCTCGGTGTGCCTTTCCCACGGTGCTGCTCTGCATGGCCCCGTAGGCGATGCTGTGCCCTTGTTGTGGGGCTACTGTCACTCCCTTTTTTCAGTGGGGCAAGTGGAGCCTTGGGGAAGTGCAGACCCACACCCACTGAGCAGAAAAGTGGCTTTTTTTTACAGTGGACACCCTGGCCTGTATTGGCTATAGCTGTGGTCGGAGCCCTGCTACCCCCAGCCAAAGGCATGGAGCACCCTCCTGGGGTGCTCTGGGTGCTGAGCATCCTGCTAGATTTTACAGTGAGGTGAGAGGTAGCTTTTCCTTTTTAGTGTGACTAATGTCAGCATTGGCAGAAATAGCAGCAGCGCCATTCTGGCTCCCCAGCCCGACGTCTGGAGGCTGCTATGCACGTTGTGCTCAGACCGTATCTCGCAGAGAAAGGGAATTGTACGGCGGGACTGACACGAATTTAACTTCTATTTTTTATGCTGTGGCTCCAGCAAGAGACTGCAGCTAAAAAGCGACCAAGGCAATTAATTATCAATGTCTGCCGCCTGGTGCAGGACCAGAATGAGAGAGAAAACAAGGCAGAGAGCATTGCATTCCCCACAGATAGGAAAAAATGGGCTGATGTATACTTCTGCTGACACGCTCCAGCATCAGGGAGTCTTTGTTCACACGGGCTTAAGAGGCAGCTAGGCTTGGCTAGACAATAAAAGGCAAAAGGAAGGAAGCCTGTAAAGGCTCTGCAGGCTGCTCGCCTCCCAGGCTCCCCGGAATACTGGTGCTGGTGCTTCCCAGGGACTGGGGGCTCTGGTTCTGGGAGCATCCACGCGCTGCTGGGGCTCTGCAGTGCCACCCGTCCCGGGTCACCGAGATCGTGTAACTCATTGAGCAAGGATCAGGTGATTACTGTCTCCGGAGGGATTTGGAGAAAAGACCATCAGAACCTGTAAAACACAGAGACAGAGCCTCCAGGTATGAGAGAGAATAGGCTGATTTTTCATTTTGCAGATTTTTTTCATAAAATTTTCAGGCTCTTCCATAAAAGCACTGAGCAAGCCTGCAACAATTTGTATAATTTTTTCATAGTTTTCTGGCTATAAACCTGGTTTCTGGTGAGCCAGAAAAGCTCCATCCAAAAGCCATCCATTTCCTTCAGAAGTAGTGCACACCTCTTGTGGGCAGGCTGGCTTACCTCTAGGGTGCCTATGAACTTAGCGGGAGTCAAAGTAGGCAATGTGTTTAAGAAAAAAAGAACAGCAGAGAAGTAAAAATAGTTTAAAACTCCCAGAATCATGTTTGTCTTACTGCAGAAAGTGAAGAACCTCTGAGTGATTGAAGCCAAAGCCCCAGACACTTCCTTTGAAGGCAGCTTGTCCATACGGTGGGTTGAACCAGAGTTTTTCCCCTTCCCAAGCTAGTGCCTGGGTGGCTGCTGGGCTGGCCTGATCCTTGCAGGGGAAGGGAAGAAAGAAAGGAGAAGGCAAGTTTAAAGCGTGTGACACTGCCCATACTAACTGTGAGACATCTGACAGCTGTCTCTAGATTCCTCAGCGGTTTCCCGGCCATCCACCTTTGCCAACCTGGCGTGAGCCTGCAAACCCAGATGCTCACAGCATTTGCTAATGACATGTCGAAGGACGTATTTTCCTCGAGTTTATTCACTGTGTCGACTTTGGAATGGAAAGTCTTGTCAAATTTTTAAAAAATAGCAATTTAGTATGCATTTGACTACTTCTGCCTTGTATGAGCCAATATAAACTCTATCTCATTTATCAATTAGCATTTATAAAGTCCTTATCACCATGGAATCAAAACACTGTAAATGGATTAAAAAATAAGCAGGCTGCCTGGGGGAGTCAGTAACTTCATCTACTCTAAATTTTGTGAAACACCGTGATCTCATTGGGGTGACAGGGACATGCACAATTTTCAGACACTTCACAAAATTTGAGAGAGGAGTCACCGAAAATAACTAGAGTAATTATTCTGGAATTACATGGGTCTTTATTTCGGACCTCAATATTCACGTAGGGAGCTATCCTGGAAGACTTATTATGGAAGACTTCATTCTCTGGTCGCTCTGCTTACTGGCTTACACTAAATAATTTTAACAGCCTCACCTACATTTCAGTTCACTATTGTGGAGCCATTCACATCAATGCAAAGTGTCTGTAAAGCAACGCCAGTACAGGATGATGATGTTTCCAGCCACTTTAAGTGTAGTAACTGATTGCAGCAAAATGAAGTTAATGGTCCTACTGCCATCAGGAGGAGCAGGAGACGTCCCCAGGCACTTAGTAACTTAGCCTTAAAGGCGAGCCGTTTGCTCCAAAGCTGACCAACCATGAGCTGCATCGTTCCAACAGTGGGAAGAAGAAAGGGGCATCAGGAAGCCTTGCTGCCAGGATTAGAAAATGAAACTGGTAAGATCAGTCTTCATCCAAGGCATGAGTATGCCAACACCTTATTAGGGTTGCAGCTCAAGGAGCAATATTTGGAAACCACGATGCTGTTTTCCCATCTTCTCCCCTCTCTTGCTAGGGAGCTCCTGGTGTGTCCCACTTCAGCACAAAAAGCAGAACTGCCACACTGTAGTTGCCTGTGACAGTTGCTCCTTGGTCCTTGGCAAGGGGTGCACAGGCAGCAAGCAGTCTCAGTGCTCCTGGAGCTGAGGGAGATGTCATGGGCTGAGCAACAAGCAGCCAACCTCACTAATGGAAGGGTGTATTTTTGGGAGCAGTCCAGGTGCTAATCACCTGCAGCTTCTGGGTTGTGGCCATCAGTATTATCAGGCATTAGATTAATGATCTGCAGCCAGAGTAAATAACACATGGACAGGACTGTGCTGGATGCTCGTCCCTCACTCATGCAAGAGTAGTAATTCTGATTTTTTTCATATTTATCAGAGTCAAGCAGAGACCGAGAATTGTACAGCTGAACTCTGCCCTGGACAAGTGACCCTCCACAATGGTGGGACACTCATTTTCTGTGCTAACAAAGTGCCCCACAATGTCACCTCAAACTGCCAACAGAAAAGAAAGAATAATGAGAATGTATACAAGACATATTATTATTCTAGGGATGTGTTAAAATAAGAATATTCATGAGAAATCATTTGTTTATCCAAGTAGCCTTGAGCATTCATCAGTGAAGGAATGGACTCGTAGTAGCCATTAGTCAATATTTGTCCAATATTAGCAGAGCAGAAGTGGTCATTTTGGACATCAAAATAGTCATCGTGCTTTGATTTCAGAGAAATCTGATTGATTCCCTGCTGTGGTGTAAAAAAACACAATCTTTGTAAATACTGAATGTCACGACAAGGACAGAGGGCCCAGGAGCTAAGAGGCTATTCTCGTGTTTACACACTGAGCATTTTCATGCTAAATTGTCTTTGGGATGCAGGTGCCAGATGAAAATCACCACAGCCATGTGATGCTAATTGCTTACGCAGAGTAGAAACACACTGCTGGTTTAAATTTGCTTTAGAGATGTCAGTGGGTTAACTGCATGCTGGGACAAGCACTGCATCCACACCAGAGTGCTCTTTAATCTCCCAGTTATCTCATAAGTTTCTCCACTAGCTTGTTCTTGCCCACTGGGTACACTGTGCTTGATGTCTCCGTCCTCCCCTAGATGTAGGCTGGGCACCCTGTGCCTGGGCTTTCTCCTCGGATGCTCATAGGGTCTCGGTTTTTTTCCTTTTTGCAGTAGGCTTGCATCAGATCTCCAAGCACGATGATTTGGTCTTGGATGTTCAGCCTGGGATTAACATTTTCTGCCTTGCATCACACCATCACTAGACCCCATCGTTCCTCACTTGAAGCAACAGCAAAGCACTGGCAGCAGAGCCAGGCTTTCTTGGAGCAGTTTTTCTTGCCTGAAAAGCATTAGCAGCTACGAGCAAATCCACACAGCTGAGGCGACAGGCACACATCACCACCAAGAGACCTATTTTGCAGTGGCAAAGTGGCAGGGGCAGGGAGAGGAGCACGGCAATGATGAGCAGGTCTTAGGCAAACAGCTGTAAAGGGGTTGTACCACAGCTGCTGTGCACCAGAGCCAGGTGGCGAGAGCGCAGAAGGGCACTGGGAAATAGCCAAGTGCTGCAAAATCCAGTACTCCTGCGGGGAAGCCTCTCCAGCTGCCAGCACTGCTGCCCCCCCCCCCACACCACATTCCCCTGGCACCCACCACATCTTCTTCCAGGCAGCTGGTCCCCTCCAGCCAAGCTGCTGACAACCCCCCTGCATCCCGCCGTCCCTCCACCCTCAGCTGAAGGGATCACCGGGATGCCAGGACACTGCACACCAGCACAGTGCTTCACCCAGCTGCTGCCCTCCTTCTCCTGCAGCCTCTAGCATGCAGCTCACGTTTTCTGCATTTGCACTTCATGCCCAGGCAGGACTTTGCTCTCGGGAAACTTTTGCATTAGAAAGCGTCACCAGAGAAGGGGCTGCAGGTCAACCTTCTGAGGAGGAGATGCACAGAATACCTTTATTGCGTCTCACCCTTAATGCACGATGACAATTTGTATCTAGGTGAAAGATGAAGGAAAACAGGGCTAGAGCTTCCCTAATGCTTTGTCATTTTTTTTGTGAATGCATGATCTTTGCTTAAACCTCAGGTCACTCGGCTCCTCTTTGAGGTGCCTTACAATCCTTCCACTTCTCCGTCCCACAGAGAGGAGAGAATAAGACAAGAAAACAGGGTCCTGCTGCGAAGCACCTTCACCCACAGTGGGAAACAGCCTTCTGCGCCTCCCCCTGCCCCGTGGCAGCTGCTGCTGCAGCAATATTTGGGTGCACAGCATTGCACCCAAGGGTGCTCGCTGGGTGCAAATGCTTTCAGGAGCCAGAGCAGCAGAGCAGTTAAGCAGGGTTGCCTGGTGGGGAGCGCAGATGGAGCCATGGGCTGCATCCAGCCGTGCTACCATAACATCAGCCAGCGCTGAAGGCAGAGATGTGAAGACACAGCATGAAGTACGCACACAGTGACAGAGTCACCTCTAGTCAGGGAAGGGCATGGGTTGCGGTGTGTGTCCCTGCTACCCACTGGGGAGGGCCTGCACACGGAGCCTCTCATACCTGCTGCGTGCAGAGGAGGCAATTTTGGATTGAATCATTGTAATTTAACAATTAGGACAAATGGGCTGCTGTGCCAAGCTACAAAGCAGCAAAGAGAGGGGTTGCCCAACTCCAAAATCTGGGGTAACTCCTGCCTGGTGCTTAGATGGGCACCTGCACACAGTGCGAAATGCAACAGCAGCACATCTTTCCCCTTAGCACAGACAGAAAGCAGCAGATCCACACATTTGTGAAGTTTTACCACGACAACCGGCCTAAGAGAGAGCATCGCTGCAGTGATGGCATGGCCGTCTGTGTCCGGCAACAAATGCCGAGGAAAGAAAAAACTCCAGCAACACACTGCCGTTTTCTGCACTTCCACAGTGACCCTGTAACCACAGCTTACGTTGACACAAATCCTTCGCAAAAGGTGACCCAGCAATAGCTACCCGACTGAGGGAGATCTGCACGGCAAAGCACAGCTCTGGCAGATTGATGGAGAAACTATTAGAGGCACAGAGACCCGCTCAGTCACACTGGGAGCTACAGGTAATGTTTTTGCCTCCCCTCCCACATTTCTGGTGGTTTTCATGCTGTTTCTGAGCTCTTGCTGTGGAGTCCATGTTCCAGCCTGCTCTCATTTTCTTCCTCTCTGTCCTGTCATTGGAAAGCAAGTGCTGTCAGCTGAGGTACATGCATGGCTGGCGTATGGAAAGAGCCTCCTTGACTCAGGCTGGGCGTGCTGGTGCTTGCTCTCCAGGCTGGCTGCACGCCGCATCTCCCAGCACTGTGAGCCAGCTTCTTTTTCCTCAGCAGTCTTCCCTCTCGCAGACTGGGCTGGAGGCTTCAATTCTTTCTTATCTGGCACAATTATCCTGGCGTACCTGATTCATCTCCACTGCCTGCAGTTCTGGTTCCTCGGGGTGCAGCATCAGGGATACCCAGTGACAAACAGCCTCCTTAAGGCAAAGTATGATTTTGAACAAAAAATAGAATAGCACTTGGAAAAAAAAAATCATTAAATAAAACAACCACCCTTCCAACCCCCAAAACATAAACCACACCACTCTGCACATATACTGTTCTCCTTCCTAAGTCACTGCTGGATTTGGTGTTTCTGAGGCTCCAAGTCTATGTGGGGAGGGTCCCTCTGGCAGCAAAGGTGGGTTGTGAAGGGCACAGGACCAGGGGAAGGAGCCTGGTCTGCAAGCAGGGGAGATGAGCCCAGCACCAGTAAACACCCTCACCAGCCCCGGGAGTAACACCAGGATGGTGGTACAAGCTGAACATCAATGGCTCAATATCCAGATGGAGATTGGTCATAGGTGGTGTTCCTCAGGGGTCCATATGGGGACCAGTACCGTTTAGTATCTTCACCAGTGACATAGACAGCGGGATTGAGTGCACCCACAGCAAGTCTGCAGGTGACAACAAGAGGAGTGGTGCAGTCAACATGCCCGAGGGATGGGATGCCATCCAGAAGGACCTGGACAAGCTCCAGAAGTGGGCCCATGTGAACCTCATGAGGTTCAACAGGGCCTAGTGCAAGGTCGTGCACCTGGGTCAGGGCAACCCCTGGTACCAATACAGGCGTGAAACCACCAGACTCTTCCCGGCAGCAAGCCTGAGGGCCAAACACACACTGAAGTCAGTGGAAACTGCATTTACTTTGCAAACCCTAGATTGGACCCTGGGGCTTACACCATTTAATGCTCGAGAAATTCTATCCTTTGCAGGGTCAGTAGTTTCTGTGCTAGAGTTTCGCTCTGTGGTTTCTCTGAGTCTGTGTGCTACCTCCTGCTTCTCCATCCCAGATTTAGTATTGGAGAAGCTCTCTGGACCCAGCTGAAAAATAATAATTGAATAATATGCAACATTACACTCTTAGGTTTCATTCATTTTCACACTCCTAGAATCTGTAAAATCTAAAATGAGGTATCATCTTCAAACTGTCATCCTCCCCAGCAACAACAAATTTAAACAAAAAGATAAACTATTTTAAATCAAAACCTGTGAATTACCTCAAACAATCTTATTCAGAATTTTACTCACATTTCAAGGTACAGCTCCCACAGTAAATTAATAAGACATAAGCTTGCAATATTTTCAATGGTTTGATAAGGCAGCATTTTTCATTTCAATTAGGAAGAACAGTGCAATTAGATTCCTCAGCCTCAGCTGGAAAGGAAACACGTTATCTCCTCAGGGTGAAGCTTATTCATGAGCATTCACATCTTCGGGATCTTCCGCCAGGTTAGCCCTTAAGAAAACTGGTTGCCAATGGAAGTTGCTGGCACCAGGCAAAGGATTTATTAATGTATTCTCCAAATAATCCCTTCTGCCCCAGAAGGGAGAGGGGAATCAAACCTGTCTCAGCAACTGTTCTTCCTTTCCCAGCTTGCTGAGTTTCCTCCTTGCAGGTCTGGTCCAGGCCTGAGGAAGGTGGAGGAGCTGCTCTGGGAGGGCACACCAGCGTGCCTCATCTCTATATTAAGTACCAGATTCCTCTCCAAAAGTTTGGGTGAGCACACCTGCTCTGGGGCAGGGCAATTATTGGCATCCAATCATTACAGGCCAAGCAGTGGTGCAGTGCCTTGAAAGGCAAAAATCGAGGTCGAGAAAATGTTGGGGTATTTTTCTTTTAAAAATTTTTTTCCTCAACCATTGCCTGAGGACCTATCTTGCACCCCCCCTTTGTTTCTTATGGCCTTCTACCTTATGGCACAAGTGGCTGAATCCCAGCTCTGCACCTGATCTGGATTTGGAGAGCAGCAAGGACAGTGACTGGCCTGTCCCCATTTTCTCCCCTGTTATCTAGTGTGTATGAAGTCCCCTGGGCAAGCACACTGTCAGAAACACATTATGGGATAGGAGGAGCATGGGGAGGAATCAGACACAGGTTTCTATTAAGCAGGACAACCATGGGCATAAAATGAAGAGCAGGTCAGAGCTTCTTCCCAAGCTAGGGGAGCACCGGTAAGGAGTGCATCAAGGGAAGCAGACATCTGGCTACAGCCAGAGCTGCAGATAAGAAACCCTTCCAACTCACTAATTGCTTTTCTCAAAAGTGTCGTAGTCTATCTTTACTTGTAGTGCAATTGCATCTTGCAGGACACTTTCAAGCTGGCTCCTTTGAACTTTGCTAATCTCAAGCAGCATTTACTTGAGAGAAATCTGACTCTCTCATGACTTAGGCTCAGCCAGTTTTGAAATGGTTTTGGCCAGGAACCGTGTAGCAAGAATCTTACAGAACTTGCAAGTTGTAGAGAAAAATCACAATTATAAAAAAAATCCCTTCTCTAGTTCAAGAAGTTTGGTGCCTGGCAGTTAGTTCTTAACATGAAATAAAACAAAGCTTTAGCTTTAAGAAGCTGGGCTAAGCTAGTCTCAAGGCTTATGTTATGAAAGCTGGCAGAGAAGAAGCTGCATTTGTAAGCCTCGGCCTTGCACAAAGGTGCTGGGAGAGCAGGAAAAAAAAATCATGAGGTTTCATATAAAGTAGCAACCAGAGAATTACATATCAAAAATACAACAAGCATAAAAATCCAATCTCTACATATCTGCGGGCTCCAAGACCAATGGTTCCTGACGTCCCATCCATGTCTGCCTGGCCAGGGAAGTCGCTCAGCTGCAGGGGAGCCCGGCATCTTGGAGCATGGGAGGCCTAACCAGGGCATCCAGCAAAATATCCAGCCCTGCAGACTCAGCAGGCCACGTGCTGTGGCAAGGCAGAGCAGGCATCTGCCCTACAACATCATGAGGACAGCATAGTGCCAGGGGTCTACAGCATCAGTTATCCTGAGGACAAGTGATTCAGGAGCAGGGGGGAAAAGTTTCACCCAAATCGAGACAAGCCACAGAAAGTGGCACATTGGGAAAAAAGTCAGGAGGTCGGGAAGAGCAAGATAAAGTCACAGGACCTCAGCACCATCACTCAGAGGGTAGGACAGAAGGTGACAATAGTTACATGGAAAAGACAAACATTTAGACTAAATATTCCTCTTTGAACAGGATGCAAAGAAGAGGGATAGAGCTTCTGCACAAACACTGTAAATGTATGAAATAAGACATGATAACCAAAAATATCAAGGGGAAGGCAATGCATGCAGGGAGCTGAACTTTCCACCTGCCAGTGGTCTGTAGGCTGACCATCACTGTTAAGGAACATTACTGTTTTGGGGTTGTGATAGTGAGCTCTTTGAAAATACCACCAGTTTAGTGCACAGTCAAGAAAAAACCCAAACAATTGAAATGCTAAGAAGTACGAGGTGAGGAACTGAGGAGACAACACAGCAGCATTACGCCGCTGTGCAAGCTGTGCCTTTGCAGCACTGGGGTATGCAACCCCATGCTGGGGGACTTGCAGAGGGATAATAAGGGACAACTGCCCCACCAGGCTGTCACCCTAGGAAAGTGAGAAAGGGGACCACAATGAGCAGGGAGGAGGAACCAGCTGCACATCTCATACCTGGAGACATTTCACATGACTTTAGTTTTGCAGCATCCAATGTGCCCTTCTGTCCCACGCCAAGCATGTGTCTGCTTGAGGGAAGCAAAACACATACAGCATCTCAACCTATGTGGTACAGCTTGGCATTAGAAGAGGCAACCAGCTGACATGCTGGGTTTCCCATTTCATTTTCTTCATTTTCAGAGATAGAGATGATGCAGCCAGACCTCGGCTGAGACTTTGGCTCATTTACTGTAATTACTTAAACAGGATTGCTTGGACCCAGAGGTGAAGCTGGCAGAATTAATACCCAGGCTTGTTTCAGACTAGAGAATAATGTAAGGTGTAAGGTCACAAGACTATGGTCTTGAACTTGCCAACCTCAGAATGTTCTAAAAAAAATAAAAAAAAAATACATTTTCACATGACCAGAACTCCTGGATCCAACTTGCACTGCAGTTTTGGGTCTGTTAAACTGGCTGAATTACATCTCAGGCACTGGAACAGGGAGAGATACCAGGTCAAAATTGACCATGGAAAACATGATTCTGCTCCTCCTATTTGAGCTATGCTAACTAGCAGGCAGACAGCAACGACCTCACTCTATTTTCCACATTTACCCACAAAGATACAAAAGCAAACAGATTAGGAAGTCAAAAGTGTGCCATTTTGCAGTCAAATTTGATTCAATCAGGCAAACCGACAAATTAAAACTAGTTTTTGGGCAAAATATGTCAGACATAATTTCTGCCTCAGATGGCAACCATCAGGAACAAAAATCTGGTTTGCAAATGGCCTCTCCAGGCAGCGTTGGTCCAGATGCAGTTTCCATTTTCCCGTGCCTAAATAATGCTCTGGCATGCTTTACAGGAGCACCTCAGCAGTGCAGTTAAAGAATTCTCAAAACATCAAAGAAACAGAGCAGTAAAACCCATCAACATTTTACTAATCAAAACTACATGTAATTGTCAAGCATAGGCAGATAACAGAACTCGGGCAATCTCTGTGAACCCACAGCTTCACTCAGACTTAGCAATTAAGCATCAGCTGCTGCCACCAGAGTAGCTGCGAAACTGTGGGGTAAAAGTCACAGCTCGCCAGCACCAATTAGCTGCTAATGAACATCAGCAATCCCCCTGGTGAAGGGAGCTTGAGACAAGACTAAGACCAAAATACCACCCACGCTTTATGCCACCGTAAACTGGCACCTCCGCTGCAGGTGGATGCTCTGTGTCCCTGCCCTGCTGCATCTGTGTGGCTGGGGAGTGACCAGGGCAAGGGAGCCCATCGGATTAAACCCAGCTGGAGGCGAAAAGGTTGGTTTTGAAGTGCTGCTTTTCCCAGGTCAGTCAGCTGCACGAGGGAGGGAGCCAGCCAGCCTGTAATAATTTAAGCAGTACTGCCATTACATGTGAGATCGCAGCCTTAAAGGAAGTCAGTCAATTTAAACCCGTTCCTGAAGGGGAATAATTAAACACTCCAAAGATGTGGGAGAATTTTAAGCAGTCAGCAAGGATTTAAAACAACATATCATTCCTTTGCAGAATTTAAAAAAAAAAAAAAAAGATAAAATGTAGGCAGGCAAAGCAGACTGTTCATTGCTGGCTAAAGGGAGCTACATCAAGAGATGACTCAGTCAATCAAAATGGGCTCACCTCTCCAGACTGAAAAGAGACTGAAGTTTTGAAGAAAAGCCTATGGTTGCATGGTCTAGGTCAAAAATAGTGGAATAACTGGAAAGATAATGAAAAAGTCTCAGGAACAGGAAAATCTAAGCATAACTCCATAAACGGACGGAATGACCCTTAGGAAAGAAAAGGGGCAGAAAGCCAAAAGACTTCCAAGGGAATTGCTGCACAGGTGATGCTGGTGTGTCTGGTGGTAGGTCTTGTAGACAAGGGAAAACATGGGACCAATGTAGGACCACCTCCTGCAAGAGCACTCTGCAGGAAAAACTGCTAATGGGGAAACTGTATAAGAAGTTTTCCAAGTCTAAGAAAAAACTTGAGACTACTCATTTCAGCAGGCTACAGAGGGAACTTCAGGTCCATCCTGGGCTCCCAGACGTGAAAAGCCATGAGGATGCAAACCACCAGACATCTTTATCAAGATCGTCTGGAAAATAAGTCTCTGAGTACATAGTGGTGCCACTATTACCATTTGCCAGGCATCTCTGAAGCAGCCCATCCTCCGTTTTTTTTATTACCCACTTTCAGAGAACTAATCAGCTTGACTTTATCATGTAACCTGACGAAAGCTCACACATACGGAGCAGAGGGACGTTTGCACAGAGAGGCAATGAGCCAGTAATTCCTAGTAAAAGTGAGAGTAAAATAGTCAGCACCTTTCAGTGTCTCAAATGATGCCTGTGTGCAGTATAGCAAGGTGCCTCTGTGAGCATTATTCAGTAGCTATAGTTCAATGTTAATACTACTGTGAAGTATAGATCCAAGACTCTAAAGATAACTAAAAACTTCTCTTAGCACAGGGCACTGTAACCACTATTATGTTAAAGAAGACACCGCAGAAAACAAGAAAATCTGTATAGTTTTGAAATCAAAGCTCTGTGTAAGCTCTTTCAGGTAATTAACATGTTTTGGCATCTCAGTCATGTCTGACACAGCAGATAATATGCTGGACTCTAGGAGAACTGAAACAGTTGCATGGGGTGACCAGAAAGGCAGCTCACCGTGCACTGAGCATGATGCCCCAAACAGATGTTGACCCAGATAAAAATGAGGAAATGGCTACAAATATCAAAGGTTTTGTATTTAGGGAACTTTTGCTCGTTGTGAATCTCTCAAAGTACTACAGAACTGCCAAAATTGGTGAATAAGTGAGAATTCTTAGAAAAGGCATGAAGGAAAGAAATTATGCCAATACTGTAGATCACTGCAGAAAATAGAAACAAAGATACTGCAGGAGGACAGGCAGAAGGAGCGTGAACTCTTAAGAAAGTCAATGGCATTTCCTTCTAGGGACTAAAAGCAGTCTATTAGAAGATCACATACAGAAAAATAAATACATTATAGATATTTCTTGTTGATGGGGCACGAATGTCGAGCAAAAGCTAAAGAAAATATCTCCAGGCATCACCAATTTCACAACTTCTTTAGAAAGAACATGAAGATGAAATGGTAAAAAAGAACCATTTTTATAGGCAGTCTAAGGACACAGTCCAAGACCCATCAGCATTTACAGACTCTCCAAGAGCTTTGAAGTTTTCTGTCATGTTGCAACGTCTTGACCTCAATGATCTCAAGCTCACATTCAAAGGTAGTCAAATCAAAGGCAATGACAACACTCAGTGAGACTACAACATGACTAGTAGCAATCATTTGAATCACAGGGTTCAGTGATCAGTTCGGCTTAGCCTGTGAATCCATAAGGAATGGATTTAGTCAGGAAAGGGCTAAGGAAACCCCTTCACTCCTACCACACCTCCCTGTGTGCAGCATAAATTTTTCATGTGAATGGGAATGGCTGCATAGCTGCACAGGGTGCCTCATCGGCTAAGCAATTGCATCCAAGCACTGCTGCTGCTTTTGATGCCTCCCTAAGAGAAGCTTGATTCGTTTGCAGCAGTCTGCATATTGCTAACAGCTTGGCAAGGTCATCATTTGACAATGTAGTAAACCTAGCATTACAGCTCCTAATACCAGCTGAAAACAACAGCAGCTTTATGATACAGACAACTGATCTGACGTGAACTCACTGTACTAGTCCAAGCTCATTCAAGAGATTTTGATGGCTTAAGAAAAAATATACTGACAGGTTACAGGCCACTCGGGTCTCCTCTGACTGTGGCACTCCACGCTGGACATGGATGCCATAAAGCCAGCATAAAATCCTGAAGCTGGTACAAGGCCTGTGCTATGTCTGCTGGCTCCATCAGCTGATCCACCTGAAATTTGCACACTGAGGTGTTCCAGCAATGCAGAGATTTGATCTGACTGATGACAGAAGATGGTCAAACACTACTGAAGAGTGGCTTTAAGCTCAATGCCAGCACATGGCATAACCTCTGGGAAAAACCAGCATGCCTAGTAAATGTGTTGCAGCACATGAGTAGTCTAGGGCTCACCAGTGCCTTTGGGGACTGTCCCTTCCCTTACAAGGGCCCTATCTGGCAGTCTAGAGTGCCTTATTTCTGCAAGCACTGGTCTCAAAAACTATAAATATTGTTGGCAGCATCCATGGTTGCTATTACCATGGACTCCAGTCCAATTTTTGTTACTGTCTCCCACTCTAGTGCAATCCAAATACTTGTGGAAGGGGGTTAATTTCTTAATTTAAGAATCATTAGTGAGAGAAATTGCACTGCACAGCTGTCTCAGGTCTTTACTAAACTGTCTCTACCAGCTGAGGATTTGTGATTCAATTTGACCAGCTTTGTTCTCATATATTTGACACCAACAGCAATAGTCATTTTGGGTCAAGTAAATGTTTTCTTCTTTGTTTATCACCATAAGTCTTTGTAATGTATCTGGCAGCACTTCTCCATCTGAATAGGAGGACACAGCATCCATAATGTATGTGAACTTGCAAATCATGAACAAGTGGATAAATACCAAGAGGCCTCACGTCCCCTTCTGAATTCTCCATCTCCCCAGTGATTTGCTCACCCATCTAAGGGCCTCACAGCAGCATTAGGTGCAAGGTTTGTCTTCACATAATGATTTCAAATACAGCTTTTAATTGCTTCTTTGTGCCCCTGAGAAGTCAGCTCTGTCAGCACAAAATTATTAGGTGTGATTATGCAGCAAAAGCAAATACTGTTGCTGCATGTGCTAGCGTGCCCATCCTTGCTCCACCAAACAGACAGAGGATAGGAGCAGCAAAGATGCAGGAGCATGGACTTCAGTTTCTGCTAGAAAGCAGCGCTCATAAGTGCAATTCCTCAGGAGCTTTTACTCTGCTTGTTAGCAGAAGCTAATACCCATGTTAATGCTATAGTTACTGTGCCCTAGAGCCAGCATGGTTACAGCAGCAGACACTGCAATCACTCCTTCATTTGGTTGTGTAGGCATGTCTGCTGTTTCAGCTAATAACCTCAGACTTGGCCTTAATTCAACATAGCCAGGTTGATCAAGCTTTTGACGCTGTCTCCCTCAGCATTCTCATTTGGAAGCTGAGGAAGTACGGGCTGGATGAAAGGACTATTAGATGACTTGAAAATTGGCTGGGCTGCTAGGCTTAAAGCATGGTAATCAATGGCTCAACATCTGCTTGGCAGCCAGTAATAAACAGAGTGCCTCAGGGGTCAATACTGGGGCTGATATTGTTCAATATCTTCATCAGCTACCTGGGTGATGAGACAGAACACACCCTCAGCAAATCTGTGGACAGTACTAAACTAGGGAGGATGACTGACACAGCAAACAGTAGAGGTCCAATCCAGAGGGACCCTGAGAAACTTGAGGATGCTCCAGCAGAAACTCCATGGAGTTCAACCAGAAGTGCAAAATTATGCATGTGGGTCTTCATCACGCTGGTCATCAGTCCAGGCTGGGAACTAATGGACTGCCAGGGCAAACACAGTCTTCGAGCACACTCTCATCCTGAATAATGCAAACATCATCCTGGGCTGCACTATGATGAACAAAGCCAGTAGACTTTGAGAAGTTACCATCCCCTCTGCTCAGTGCTGGGGAGGCCACACTTTGGTGTCACATCCAGTTCTGGGCCCCCAAGATCAAGGGTCACACATGAAAAGCAGACATGAGCCAGCAGAGTTTATCAAGATAATTGGGGTCTGTGGCTTATGGGCTATAAGGAAAGGCTGGGGGAGACAGGCTAGTCTAGTCTGGCCAAGAGTAGGCTCAGGAGTGGTCTACTTATAGCCTTCACCTACCTGAAGGACAGGCAAGGAAGACGGAGACACTGTTCTCAGTGGTGTCCGATGATATTACAATGGCCACACAGAGCAGCACTGGAGGCTCGTGCTGGACCATAGACAAGCCCAGTCCCCAAGAATGTGGTGGGTTCCAGAGCAGGCTCCTCAGAGGAGCAGCAGGAACTCTCTCCAGAGGTTTCCAAGGCATGAGCAGTAGTCCTGCTCCAAGCAGTTAGTTTGACCAGAGGCTTCCAGAGACTCCTTCTCGCCAACACTTCCACAACTATTCAGTTAAAGTCTGAATTTCTGAGTTTTTTCAAAAAGGTAGCATTTTTCAGAGCTGTTTAGAAGATAATTTTGATGATCTGATTCACTGTGTCAGACCTGAGCCCTACAAACCCCAACCTTACCACAGAAGCTGCTGGTTGCAGAAGAGTGGTAGACTTTTTAGAAAGATACATTATTCTCAAATTAGAGGCAAATAAGAGAGATATGATACTTCCCAAGCTAAGTTATTCCACTGATTTACTGTGCTAGAAATGTGAACTTTACTTCTAGACTTTCATTAGCTCCTCATCTAGCTACAGAAATATGGCATCATTTCATTCTTTGAATAAAGTTCTCTTCCAGTATTTGCCCAGGGAGATACTCAGAACACCTATCAGCTTCCTAATCTCATTACAAAACTTTTTTCAAGTATTAACAATTTATTTTGTCACAAATCATATGCCCATAGATACACCAGATTTTACCACCTGCTCACATTCTGAAGTAATTTAACTAAGGAAGAAAAAAGCCTTAGAACTCAGGAGAGATTAAATTCAAGTTATTGCTTACAAAACCTTACTTTACTATTTCACTGGAATTCCACAGGACACAAGAATTTCTTGACTGAAATGCAATACCCCTTCCTAATGGTTATGGCAGTGGCTGCGTGGCCATCAGGCTCCCATTCTTTCCTCTTTTATGCCTTCAACTTCCCACCTCTGTGTCTTAGTTCTCATGGCTAAGACCCACTCCTTACACTGGGATGAGGAAAAGGTGGATTGTCTTCCCCATGTTGGCATCAAAAGTAAAATGTAATTAGAAAAAAGGAATGCCTTCAACAACTTCCTTGGGGAATTTCATGGCAGGAGCAGAATAACCCACCCCATAGCTTTGCAAGAGGTGAGCGGGTGTGCTGCTGCAGGTGCCCAAGGGATTGCCTATGCCAAACGTGAAAGCTTGCTGAAAACCCACCTTGCAGCTACCTTTGGCAGTGATGTTTTGACCTCTGGGAATAAATATTACAAATTAGTGTTCTAACTTTGCATCTTCCTACAAATTAATTCTGTTGAGACAGTAGATGATATTCCAGTGATAACCCACCTCTCCCACTCTTTCTTTCACAATAAATCGCTGACAGGATCTCCTGATGTGCTTTTAAATAGAAGAGATCAAATTATATGTTTGCAAGTAATCATTTAAAAATAATAATATCTTAGAAAAATCCACAGCATTGTTACAGAACAATGGGTTTAATTATTGAGAAATGAGTTATTTGCAAGCAATTTCACTCATTGCCTGTGCTGATCCTGGGCCTGGGAAACTATGAAGGATAAGGAAATTGTAAGAAGCTCTTTGAGGGTAATTTGAGTCCCCACATGTGAAAAAGTGAACAAAAGAGGTTATTTCTTTAGAACAATGCAAAATTAGGAAATCCTGCCACCAAGGTTCAAGGCCTAGCCCCGTTTACAGCCACTCAGACTGAAGGGCTGGGCTAATCTCAGGAGGATGGAGCTCAGTCTCCCCGTCTGAGAGCTAGGCTACTTTACAGGGAAAATTCACAACCCTTTCTTGCACTTGGGAGAAAATTTAAGCAGTATGTGCACATGAGCACAGGTCAGTCTGAGGTGTGGCTATGTTTTAAATGTTTATCTTTAGAAAAGGATCTAAGTCAGTCCTCTTTTTCCCCCTCATGCTCCAAAAATGGGGTGCAAATCATGACCCCCTCCAAAGAAGGGTATTGCTGAAAGACAATAGAAGCTTTCTGCTACAGCGGCTCATGCTTTGTACTGTTACTTCTCCTGCCCTCTCCCATGTATATTTATGCTTCATTTCGTTCTTAAAGCTTTATCATGTCTCCAGAGTAAACTGCAGTTGGGTCTTTTCACAGCAGAAAACTCAGGTTTGTCCAAGTTCTTCCCTCCCTGCCCCTCTTGCCATTTTTGGCATAAAGTCTTTGCAAGGGCATGGTCCCAGCTTTGCATGAGAAGTTTTCCAAATCAAGGTCCACCGTTTCCTGCTTTCAGTAGTTGTCCCCTAAAAGACCTTGCAGTCCCTCTATCAAAGCAATAACATAAGGACGGAAGGTCAACATCCTATCTGTTTCTTCCTTTATTTTCAGCCTGGTACCACGCTTGCCTTTCGTATTACACTACATTTTAAATTCATCATGCCAATGCTTGGGAGAGTCTCATCAGGCTCTGGGCTTGATGTAACACACCTCATTTTTTCAGCTCTGGACTGCTCCAGAGCTATCTTTGGATTATCTCCACCACAGCAGGATACTGGAACGCATCAGATCCCATTACAGCTCAGACTGCTGCCTTTGCACAATCTACTTGACGCTGGATTGGGATTCACTTGTCTGCATACAATGTCTTTAGATTCCTGGCTCCTCCCTGCTCCACCATACCCACAGATGATGCACCTCTGCCCACACACCTGAGGAAAGAGGGCATGCGTGCGAGGATCCTCTTGCTGCAGTGCACCGTGGCTCAGCCCTCACGATGCATCATGCTCAGGCATCACCTTCTCTTCAAAAGTACAGTCAACTTTCTGATCATAATCCCCACCTAAGTGTCCTCCAGCTAGCCTTTCTGCCATAAATTGGGATAGTAATGTGCTGTAATCACATAACTCCTGTCAGTAAAAGTAAACAAGAGTGGCTGAGTGATTTCCAAACAACACACTAATGGCCGAAGGAGAAAAAAATCTCCTGCTTCACTTCTCTTCAAATCTTTCCTGAACCAGTCTTTTGCTGTTCATATTTATTGTAGCTTTTTTCCTCATTTTTAGGTTTATTTACCCAGAGCTAATGAATAACACTGTGAACATATGCTATAAACCACCATTAAGATGAAATTTGGAGAAAAGAAAATTACTTTGGTGTGAGAGCTGAAAGGATGTATAACTAGCAAATGCCCAGTACAGATTTTTGAAGGCTTCTTAGGAGAGGTCTCTTGAGATTTCTTGGTCAAATAAAATGAAGCATTCTGTAGGAATTATCTCTTTTCAAAGTTATACTCATTTTTCTAGCAGTTTGATGCAGATGCTGTTCAGGCAAAAGAGTCTACTACGGACTTTTTCCACATTTAAGTCTTTGTATCTCATTTTTACTGATTACCACAGCTGTTAAAAGCAGCAAGGTAAGCAGTATCAGCAGATGATACCTTGTATACTGATTTTAGTGTGGTTTTTGACTATCTTTCAATAAACTCCTGCAAGCAAATATACACATATGAAAGAAACATTTAGGAAGAATATAGTACGACACCAGCATAAAACTAGCTGGAAACTTGGGTTCACAGAGAGCAGTGAATTACTCATTGTCAGAATGAAAGACATCAAGGAGGCTTTTCCAAAGCACATCTGTCTAATATTATTCGATTTTTCATTAGTGACCTGGATGCTGTCCTGTAGAGGATGCTTATTAAACTAGTTGGTAAAAAGGCCAGGAGGAGCTGCAGACATATTGGAGAACAGGATTAGAGCCCAGAATAAATCCAAAAAGGATTATTTTTTTCTATTAAAATGACATACCTAATGGGATAAGTGAAAGATTCTCTACTATGCTTGCAGAGTATTAGGTTACACTACCTCCTAAACAAATGCTGAATAATGACAGTACAAGCAGGATCTGAAGTCCATTTCAGCAAACATCTGTTGGCTTCCAGCAGATCTTGAGAACCTTGAGGAAAAAGGACATGCAAGAAACAGACACAGAAACCTAATCATCTTGAGACAGCCCCTAAGTCTTGCCAGCTCTTGAAACAGAGTGAAAATGTTCAAATCCAGGACCAGGCATTTGAAAGAATACAAAAGACCACAGACACAAGGACTTAGCATGCCAAGAAACAGCTGGAGCTGCAGAGCCATGCACATTAACTTTGGGTTCAAAGGTGAAGCTGCTATAAACCCTTGGAAAGAACCACGAGGAAGCAGCCAACCAAGTGCAGCACACATCACAGAGACGAGCACTAGGAGGTGAGGATGAGTGCTTGCCCTGAGAAGTCAATCATCCTGGCAGGTACACAAGCAAGCACAGATTCTAGGGGACATCTGAAGGCCTCTGGGGCAGAGATCAGTCTTATGTACATGTAACATTTTGATAAAAGACCTGAAGGGAGTCTCCAGACAGCTCCTTTGCCTCTCTTCAGAGGTTCAACATGTTTAAGCACACAAAGACCTCTCCTGATCAAACCAGAGGCATTTATTGCTTCTAAGTGGTGAGGTTGGAGTTGCTCTGCGCAAATGATTTTTAGAAAAAGTTACTCCCTCCTCATGGTGGAGCTAAGCAGTGAAATCTCCAAGGCTCTGAGATGACAGGCTGCACTTGCCCATTGAATTCAGGATGTATTTTGGTATGATCTCATCTATTGATTATTTTCCTTAGCCTAATATTGCTGCTCATGTTCCTGGAGTCACATCAGTCATGGAACAACAAGTACCTTTTAAAGGGCTATATCTTCTGTCATTTTAACCAAAGCAGAGGAGCTGAAAGTGGGGAAATCCCAACAACCAGGATGCAGTTCAGGTTTTCTTTGGATTCCAGATGACAGAGTACAGGAAGTTAAACGTGTTTGACAGCTATAGAAGAACTTTCTTGGGGTAACTGAGAGGTTCTGTAGGTCTAAAGCAGACCACAGACTAGTTTTGCCTACTTCCAGCCCAAGCCAGTGACCAGTGACTTGAGCGAGAGTGCTTTTTGTCATACTACTGGTAAAAGAGAAGGATAAAGAAACTCCACAATGAAACCACCTGGCAATCCCAGATCAACAGCACCCTCAAAGGGAATCAACAGTCCTGAGGTTCAGCCTGTGTGAAGTCCAGTGACTGACCTTCAGAAAATCAGGTGCAGCAACACGTGGCAGACAAATTTTCAGGAGGCTTTGCTGCAGCCCCTCCACTTGCTGGGGCTGCTGAGGTTACAGGACTCGAGATTTTCCCTTCCCAGGTCACTCTGTTCCACCACACAAGCTGTGTACGTCTGCTTAGTGAGCTTTCTCCTTCCCCTGCACCCAATATACAATACCTGTGTTTCCAACTCACCTCCCACTGCCTGGGGTGAACGAGCTTGCCTGGCCTCAGTGACTCTGTGTTTTTAATCCTTCCATGGACAGCTCAGCTGATCTTGCTTTTCAGAGAATTTTCTCAGGCTAGCTGTGACATTGTTTACTGAAGCTAGAGTCAAGTCCAATGGATAGATCTATGTGACTGCAAAACCTTCTGTGTTTACACAGATGCCAGAGTTTTCAAACAAAAACTGCAATTCCAAACATCTCTGCAGTCTCATTTGCTTTATGTCCAGCTATGACAACTGTAGTACCAGCTGTTTGTGTTTCAAGCTTTATTTCTGACAGCATTGTTTCCTTGTCTTTCTCCTCGAGCAATACCATAAAAAGCTCTAGTTTCATTTTCTCCCTTTTGTCGCTGCATTAGCTCTGTAAACAGATTCCTTGCTTCCCACTCAAGTAAACTCTTTGTCTAGAAACCTCATCTGTCTGGGACCAGCATTTTGTTTTCTCTGGTCAGAGTTGCTGCTTTGTTTGTTCATTAATGACACTCTGCTCTTTGCTGGGATCTTACATCACTGTCTTCTTTGCTAGCAGGGTCCTAAACTTAACAACTGGGGATTTTTCTCTAAAGGCTGAACAGCAGACTCATGAAAAGCATCCAGCTCAAGAGGTGCTTGTACCTGGAGAGGCATTCAGAAGCACATAGCTGACTGTTCAGGCAACACTGAATGGCCAAACGATAAATCATTTCTCTTTTTACTCTCAGTGATGGCCAACTCTGTTTTCTCTATGAGCCACTGTCCCAGCTTGCACTCATACCACTTCTCTCAGCTCTACTTAAAAAAAAAAAAATTGTGCTGGTCTTGCGTGTCCAGTGTTTTTAGCCTCCTTGCATCTAGGCGCAAGGGACACATCAGGTTATGTTAGAGACAAAGAGCATCTGCAACAGTAAGAGGATGTGAAGCACACACAACTGTTCAGTCTGCAGCACTTCAGTTTAGTTTTTTGGGGGTCTAGGCATCTCCTAACCCCATTCAAATACCTCCCTGCTGACTGGTGAGCTCTGTGAACCCAGCCTCCCCCTGCTCACATTCTTCATCTCTAAAAGTTGGTCTGATCTACAATAGGAAGCTCTTCATTAGGGATATGTAGCTGAGCTACACCATGAAGACACATCAGCCTCCATCCCGAGTCATCCTCCTCCACTACTCTCCAGCCATCTCTGGTTAATGGGCACCATCCCTTCCAGAAGGGCCCCAGAGGTCCTTTGCTTTCCACATATAATCCTTCAACAGCAGCTGGTACTCCCTCACTCCTATATTTTCTGCTGCCTAGGTCCCATCCCTGGAAACATTCAAGACCAGGTTGGACAGGGCTCTGAGCAACCTGATCTAGTTAGTGGTGTCCCTGCTCGCTGCAGGGGGGTTGGACTAGATGACCTCTAGGGGTCCCTTCCGACCCAAAACTTTCTATGATTCTATGATTTTCTATGGTTCTAATTGTAGGTAAAACCCACTTTGGCAGCGTTCCTTGCTTCAGAAGGGTAACTGCTACCCTTTCCTGGGCTCAGTCCCAGAGCTGGGAGCATGGGGTCCCATTAGCATGGGAAGACAGAGGACCATGCCACCATCACAGAATGGTAGGGGTTGGAAGGGACCTCTGTGGGTCATCCAGTCCAACCCTCCTGCCAAAGCGGGGTCACCTACAGCAGGCTGCATAGGACCTTGTCCAGGCGGGTCTTGAATATCTCCAGAGAAGGAGACTCCACAGCCTCCCTGGGCAGCCTGTTCCAGGGCTCCGTCACCCTCAGAGGGAAGAAATTCTTCCTCACGTTCAGACAGAACTTCCTGTGCTTCAGTTTGTGCCCATTGCCCCTTGTCCCGTTGCTGGGCACCACTGAAAAGAGTTTGGCCCCATCCTCCTGACACCCACCCTTGAGATATTTGTAAGCATATATTAGGTCCCCTCGCAGCCTTCTCTTCTTTGGGCTGAACAAGCCCAGCTCCCTCAGCCTCTCCTCGTAGGAGAGATGTTCCAGTCCCCTCACCATCCTTGTAGCCCTCCGCTGGACTTTCTCCAGTAGCTCCTCATCTTTCTTGAACTGGGGAGCCCAGAACTGGACAGAGTACTCCAGATGAGGCCTCCCTGGGGCAGTGTAGAGGGGAAGGAGAACCTCCCTCGACCTGCTGGCCACACTCCTCCTAATGCACCCCAGAATGCCATTGGCCTTCTTGGCAGCCAGGGCACACTGCTGGCTCATGGTTAACCCGTCTTCCACCATCAGTGCCGAGAGCAGGCAAGAAACTGGACTGGGCTCCATAACATCTTCCATTTCATCCATCTCCAGACTGGTGAAGTAGCTTCCATAGCATGTGTGCCCACAGTGGGGTCCTCCTGTGACTAACTCTCAGTTCTAGAAACAACTACATCAGAACACCCTAAACTAATCAAAAACACAGTATCAACATCACTGTGTCTTCGCTGAAGCCACAAAGCAGAGGGGACCACCATTTTCAACACCAGTAAGGGGCATTGGACGTAGATGCTGTCCTAGAACACAGGATCTAGCTTTCACACGTTGAAAGCCAGTCAGACCTCACCAAGCAGTGACTACTATCAGCTCAATACAGCCATGGATGCCACTCATCCCCCATCTGACAAGCTGGTCTGTGTAACACACTGCTGGTCTTCAGACAGCATGGAAAAAACTGTCTCCACCAGTCCTCTCTGCTCCCGAGCCTCTAGGCCTCTCTAGGGAGGATTTTTTTGCTGTCTGATGGTAGAGGTCTCACTTCCGTCAGGCTCATCTCCAGCCAAATTCCCACTGCTATGCAAGCAACACTTTAAGCCTCCTGCTATCCTGAAAGGAAGATAAACATCTGCTAGGTCATTATCAAGGCTTGTAAACGGTCCACCTGGAACAAGAACAGCTAGACTTTCCATGTCACTTTAAGCACCTTTGGAGACTGTTTTTAAAATCTACACCACAGCCTCATTATCATATCAGCCTCTGTTACAGGAAAACTCATTGCAATTCTTTTGAGAGAACTCCCATCCCTCCAGGTCTTGCCTTACACTTGGCACCTCAGAAAGTCTCTTCCACTCCCTGGAGAGCCCCGTCATCACCCTCAATGAAGACAACATTCTCTCCCCTTCAGTGCAGTTTCTCAGTAGTACCTGCAATGGGCTCTGTATCACTCGTAGCTACCTTTGCCTAAGCATGAGCTGTCCTATGCATAACTAGTATTTAGATTGAAGTCTGACTACATCAGAAGCTATGTTAAACCCTTTATCACTTATTTACTAAGTTGAGTTTACTGTGTAATGTTGCTGCAGTATTATTTCATCTTCATGCCCTTGCACAAAGCCATCAAACTAACAGTTTACAGCCAGCTGGTGGGAGAAGCCCTGTTTATTTCTTCATGGCCCTTACACTTTGAAACACTTGCATGTCAGCAGGCCCTGAGCAACTCATTAGCATGGCCTTAGTGGAGAAACACTACTCTGGAAATTGCAACCCAAATTAATATTACAGGAATGTAACACTGGCGTTTGAAATGCCCTTGGCATCCCATTTTCCAAAGCCATGTTAGAGATCAGGCCTTTATGATTCTGAGGTCAATATAGTCTAACATACCAGTGTTCTTCAAGTTCAAATAAATACAAGTTCATTCTTTTTGATACTCCTAGCAGCATTCCTGTGAAAAGGTTTTACAGCCTCCAGAACAGCCAAAAAGCCAGCTCACCTATTCATTTGCCATGTACTCTGTTCTCCAGACCAGCTTTCCACTGCCAGGACTGCTGTACAGCACCATGCCTCCAAGCCCACTGCAAGGACTTTCCTCCCTTCCGCAAAGAGCTACATCTAGATTTTTACAGTGACCTTACAGAATGGACCTTGAATCCTATCTCTCTATACTGTCACCCATCCCCAGTACTCCCTGTTTGCATCTCCATCTTTCAGCTGCTGGCTAAATGGCTACTCTATGTTTGCCACATCAGTAAGTGTCTGTCCATGGGGTTCCAGGTCAGTAACACACTCCTGCAGGCCTGAGCCTCCTCCTCCTTGTATTGTTCCCTGTCCAGTCCAGGTCCAGTATGCACTGGCTTTACCAGCCCTGAATGTGATCTCCCACCTTCCCCCATCCCTCCAGCTCCTGCATCCAGTCCTTAGAAGTAGTTCTGACTTCCATAACCACTCACCAATCCTTCAACAGTGGCCGTGCCCGTTTTGGTGGCTTTCCATTAGCAATGCCATCCAAGTGTTGAAGTGAACCATCCAGCTTATTGTGTTCTCAAGGTCACCTCCCTCTTCCTGCATCAAGAGATACATCTTTTCTGTCTCTTTATCTTGTTTTGCTGCAGCATCCTCCCAGTCCATCAAGAAAAGTACCTATACGACCAACCAGCACCTTTTTGGGGCCTTACAAGCCCACCGGCTGCACTGCCTTCCTCCACAGCCTAAGACCTTCAAGTTTCCCTGATGGTGGGACAGGCTCCTTCCATCTGGTATGCAGGTAACAAGAAGCTCCAGCTTCTCTCCTACCCCTACAAGCACTCTCTAAAGACTTTCAGCCCCATCCTTTCACTTGCAGATCCTTCTTCACCCCCATTCCTTCCTCAAGGCTACAAGCCTAAAACGAGATCCTGCTAACCCACTACCTTCTCCTACCCAAGATTTACCCCTTGCTCCTATCCCAGACTTATGATAAGAGACATACCCTAGCCAACAACCACCTGGAAACACCCTAGACCACAACAACACACACTCTCCCAAAACATCAGACCCCCATCATGCCATCAACTTTTACAGAGCTCAAACAGCTGCTCATTAGTAGGGAGAGCCTGGGCATTATAAGCCTCCTCTGTCCACCCCCAGGCCTCCTCTCTCTTTCTAGCAGGCATCAATTATGATTCACACAACAAGGTTGCAGTCATCTGTGGGTGGTTTCCTACACTGCCCTGAGCCCACCAGGAGTGGGGAAGTGGCAGTGAAGCTCCCACCTAGCTTGCAAAACAAGTGGGAGTTGGTGGCTGTTCTTCTCTTCTCTGAATATGTGCTACTGGAATTTTAAACAGATTATGTAAGTGGCTCTCATTTAATCCATCTGAACTATCCTCTTTTAATCACATATGAGATCAAAGCAGCTGACTGTGAAATGAGTAGGGAGCAGAGCAGGCTCTCCCCTGTGCAAGCCGGCCTGTATTGGGTGAGAAGGGGACAGGTTGTGGGACAGGAACATATGCCAGGGCATGATGCTTTTCAGATCGCTTTTTTAAAAAAAATTACTCGGTAACAATACTGGAAACACAAGTGCTACTGTCGCTTTCTGTGTATTTCTTCTGGCCTTTCTTTTGTGCCTCTGCACCCCAGCAATGCAGAAGGACGTGCCTGTGCCATGAATGTGGGGACACGGTAACTTGCTGGGAAGCTGCTCCTCAAAGAGAGAGCAGCTCTCTTTCTGAGATTTATATAGTTTACCTTTTTCATTTCTTCTCATGAAGTCTGACATTTAAAAATGTGTAATTGTGTTTATCCCTGGCAAGCTGTGAATGGCTCCCCGGGCTGCCTGCGCCTCCTGCACTGCTGTATAAATTACACTGACAACCCCTTATTACAAAGGGAAAAATAAGTTAATGGAAAAGCAAAGCAGAAATAAATGCATAAAAATCCCGAAGTGCCCAAGTCAGCAGAATTGCCCCCACATGATAGTCATTGCCAGTATTTAATTAAACAGGGATCGATCGTGTGGGTGAGTGTGAGTTTGTGTGTATGCACGTGCAGGGGAAGAATTGGTACATTTATATGGTATTTATTTTTTGATAGTAAAGAGTTATTGATATTACACTGAAGGCTACCCTGGCAGGTTGATGAGCAGTGTGGCTTGGGGAGGAGGGGTATGCACAGCCTGCCTCGGGCAGGTTTCCCATCTCTCTGCTCATCCGAGGGAGCCTATCCTGGCTGGCAGGAGGCTGAAATGCCTGGCTGCCCCTCGGGAAGAGAGCTTGGGTGCTGCAGAAATGCCCAGACCTTCAAGGCTGCTTTTCCTCTGTGCAGGCAGGGCTCTGAACTGCAGCACAGGCGAGGCTTGAAATCCACCTGCCAAGGTGTGAGCAAAAAATCTGCTTGGCAATGCTGAGAAATAGAAATTGTATTGCCTCCCAGAGCGACGTGTGATGCTTCTGGTATGTGGCATCTTTGGATGGAGGCTCAGGAAAATGCGTGAGGGGCCATGAGGGTCAGCCTCCACTGAGTCACTCCTGCAGGATGGTGAACTGAGCTTTTGGAGAGAAACATTGAGCAACGCAAGCTGAGGCGTGGAATCTGTGGGCCAGGGCTCAAGGAGCTTCAGAGAGCTCAGACTTCCTGAGCATGTTTTGAACAAAGCAAAGATTCTTGGTCCCCCAGAGGTACGTGCAACGTCGCTGCTAATTGCCTCCAAGGCATGTTGGAGCTGACCCAAGCAGCAGCCACAGAGAGCTGGGTCAGAGCTGGGCAGCTCTGAAGGGACCCTGAAACCCTGCAGGATGGCGATGGGGGAGAGGGTTGGAAGCAGGGGAAAGCCATCTGGCTCTGCCTAAGCTTCCTAACTGAGATTATAAGGAAATACTGGGATCTTCAAAGCTGCTGGCTGTTGGATTGGAAATATCCCTTTATTCGTGGCTGATCTGGGTCTCTCCTGAAGACCAGGGACCTCTGAGAAGGCTCTGCGTCTCTGTGTTTCCCCACTTAGTCACACAAAACACACTCAGCCTCTGGGATAAAATGCCTGTCACCAGTTAACATCTGAACAGGCTGCTAGTGGAAATAAGAAACAGGTTTTGAAAAAGTAAGCAGTATGTTTCAAGCAAAATGTCCGGGCAGAGGTGGAATTGCTTGGTTGGAAATGCTCACTTCTGCCAACAGGAACTGGAAATGTGTCCTCCTGGGACACTTGTCCAGGAACTGCCCCAGCTGAGTCCCCACCTCCCTCCTCTGACCTTGACAGTTCCCCCATCACTCACATGTGCAGTGGTCCTTGGCCTTCAGGGTTTGGTCAAAATATCATGTAAAGCATGAAGTGAAGATGTGCAGACTTTAGCATGGGCTCTGCAGCCAGATCGATTCAAATTCAGCCATCTTGGGAGCTGAGAAAAGTAGTTAACAGCTGCTGGAAATTGCACACAGCTCCTTCCATTTCCACACATTGTTCTTGCCTAATTGGAGCAAACAGAGTGGTTGGGCAGGAGCAGTGAGAGGCTGGGGAGCTGGACACGAGAGCTCTTTGTGACTCATTCCTGCTGAAAGGAGGGACAGCTTGTTCCATGGGCTACTAGTTGCCCTAGTCTTCTCTTACCGGGTCTAGAGTCAGAAGAAGAACCCCCTTATCTCATTGCACCCACACATGCCGTTTGGACCACATGGGATAAAGAAGAAGTGCTGGTCTTTCTGCTCCTCAGCCCCTTCTCTGGCCACATGCACTTGGTGTAGTGCTACTGCTCTGATTTTTCGTACCTCCCCTTCTGCAGCAGCATCCAGGTTTGACTCCTGTAAATGTTAACCAAGAATTCAATGCAAAGGAAATAAAACCCCCAAACAAAACAAAAGGAATAATTTCTATTTTTGTTCAGTTTTAAGATCAGCCTCATGGCCCTGACATCTTCCAGATAATGACTGAAAATCCCTTCTCCCTGCAGTCTGGACACCAATCAATACTCCACAAGTAATTTCCAGTGCTCAGCTCACTTGTTAAAGACCTAACATTCTCTTTCGTGGAGAAGTGGGTGGCAGGGTGAGTCACAGAAAGCTCAGCAGGATGCCGCTTCTACCTGATGCAATGCTGAAGCTGGGCTCGAAATCGGAAATCATCCAGAAAAGCTATTTTCTCAGCCTAGGACTGAATCTCTGCGCTAGACTGGAGAGGCCTGAGGAGTCTTGCTGGGCAGCAGGTCTCAGGGGTCCTGACGCTGCCATGCTTCTTGGCCCAGCACCAATACCAGGCACAGGATCACAAACGATGGTGAGCCCATCCTGATCTCCAGAGTTTTCAAAATGTGCTTGTGACATGTGTCCATGTCAAGTGGCCGCCTCTGCTCCTTTCAGCAGGGCTATGCTGCAAATAGGCATTTGCTCCATGCAGAGGCACATTGCGCGTGTATACAAGACTTAGCAGAGCTGGGCTCCAGCAGCATCCGTCCATCAACCTGACAGCCCTGTATGAATCCTGGCCCCCTTCCTTACCCCCACGCTGCTGTGGTGGATGGAGAGCTGTGATAAGGCTCTTTGCAGGAGGAGGCACCAAGCTGCTGCAGATGCCTAACTCTCCTATCAAAGATCGTGGGTTTATCAGCTGCTGCAGGGGCTTTTCCAGGACCCAGAGCCTTACTGCGGCAGACGGTGTTGCAGCGAGGACATGGCTGCGGTGAGGAGCTTGTAAAACGTCTGTCTTCCTGCCATAATCAGGCTAACCTTCTCAACAACAAGGAAAACCCCAAGGGAGCTCCTCAGACTGACAAAATGCCTTTCTTTTAAAGTTGCTTTGCTTAATTACTCTGGGACATGTTTAAAAATATGATGTGCCATGAGCCTTTGAAGTTCAGAGAGATTTTAGCAGGTGCTGTAATCCCCTTATGCTAATCCTGATGACCAAGATATGTTGGCTGCCCTTTCTTATAGTCTAGTGAGACTCCGGCAGTTTAACAGCCGGAGTCTTTGTCTGCTTTCCTTAGATGAGACTTTCAGAATCACGCTGGCCTGGCTTCACCCTGAGTGGACGAAGCACCTTGCTAATGTGTTTATGCACATCTGTGGCTTATGTGTGTCTTCCTAAAAAAGCCAGGAGGACAGTGGTTGTGCACTTTGTTCTTCTAGCTGTGCTTGTATCAGGCTGATATTGCTGAAGGAGGAGAAAGGCTGGATTCATCCCTGCAAGAGGCTGGACCCGCACAGCTGGGAGCGGGTTGGAGGCTGCAGACCAGAGCTTGCAGAGGCTCCAGGACTTTCTTGCTCCTTAAGTGGTCAGGGAGAGCACTGCAAAAGCTGGGCGTTGCTGCCATCCTTCAGTCAGAGCGAGCAGGGAAAGAATTCATTTCTCTTATGCAACCAACAGGAGCTATTGCCCAAAGCATGGGCCGTGTTTAAGACTAATTAAGAGTCGAGCTATGCGCATGAAAGAGCTAAACGGATGTTGCTTTGTTAGAGAGGTCTATGGGCCTGCCTGTCTGAGAGTGGGGAGACACAACAGAAATAATCAGAAGCAATCAGTGAAAAGCCAAGGGTGGCCAAAGAAACACTTTGCAGCCTTCTGTTCAGAGAAAACAAAGACCGAGATTTTGAGCAGTGTATTGGCTGGGGAAAGAGACTTGGGAAGTCTGGTGGCATCAGTATCTCCTGCTGCACCAGTTCTCGTCTCAAGTAAAGTGTCACTTACAGCAATGTTTTTGCATATAAAATTAATTCCACCAGAAATACCTGGCTCTCTTGCAAGTTCCCTCCATACTGGAGACAGCTGCCAAAAGTCAAGTCTGCATATTAGCTAACTACTTCAATGAAATTATATAACTATATGATGTTGAATAAGCTGAGAAATAAAGTCAATTGTAGAGTAACAAATGATGTATTTACTGCAATAGAGGTGCTTGAGCTTTCAAAGCTTACAAAATGTCTTCCCTTTTTTTCAAAATTATATTTCCTTGAAATCAATGTATTCCCATGGAAATTCTTTATTACAACAAAGTGGCATTTAAATGCCATTTTCTGGTAGAAATGCTCTGTTGCTATATTATTGACACGGTTCAGTTACTGCACTCTCACTCACCGTAGCAATGTGCCAGACAAACAGCACCCAGGGCACATTCCTCTCTTCCTCCAGACAGTCTTTTGTGTCCCCATAGATTCAATGGCTGGACTCCAGGCCAGGCTGGGAGGATTCATCTGGCATGTCTTGACACATTCTGGGTGCAGAAGTCTCTCTCTGGAGAAGCTCTCCAGACTCCTGTACCCTCTTGAGTTCATACAGGTCCATTCGCATGATGAGGTCAGGTCCTCTCCCAGGACCAGGTCTGCCCACGTTGGACCCCATAAGGCACACGAGGGCTCAACCCAGCCATTACGTGTGCCGAGCCCTGCTTAAGGAGGGGTACCCAGACCTGTTGAGTTTCTTCTGCAGGCATGGGAGTCATTCCCCCATCTACTGCTCCTCTGACAACAGATTTGCATCTTCTGCCTTTGCATTTCAGCTATGTGATTTCACATGCTCTGGGATCCCACATGCCCAGTAAGGTTGTCACCAGACTGGTTTATACCCAGCCTCTCTGGTTTTGTCCCAAAATGCCCTGGACCTGTTGGAATCACAGCCCTTGCACATGTCATCTGTAAATGTTCTCAGTGGTTCCCAGTGACAGGACAAGAGGCAATGGGCACAAACTGAAATACAGGAAATTTTGTCTGAATGTAAGAAGACATTTTGTTCTGTGAGGGTGGTTGAACACTGGCACAGGCTGCTCCAGGAGGCTGTGATTTCTCCATCCTTCAAGATACTCAAAATCTACCAGGTCGTGGCCCTGGGAAACATGTTCTGGGTGACCATGCTTGTGCAGGGCCTGGATGAGATGATCTCCAGAGATGCCTTCCAACCTCTGCTATTCTGGGATTTGGGGCTTCTGAGTGCTCCATGACAACTCCTTGGCAAAGCATGGCTCCAGCAATGTGTCATCTGGGCTGCCCTCGCCTGTGGCTGCCCTCCTGCCTCCCCAGACCCCTGTAAGGAGAAAAGTTTTTCACAGCTACCCTGCACTTAAGCAAACACTACCAATCATCTCAGCACTCCATGTACTGAACTGGAGGAAATCTGGAGTGAGAGCACGGTTCTGTTGCCCTATATCAAACAGCACAAGGCTGACCTTGACCTCCCCTCTGAGACCAGGACCCCTGGGTGCAGCAGCAGGGGTATTTTCAGGGATGTCCCTTCGTCAGATGTACTCCATCTTGCTTTGCTGTGGAAGCAGCCAGGGAAGTGAAACAACATTATCTTCTTCTTTCCACCCAGATCATTAAAGCGGTGCACCCTGTTTCCTTCCCGAATTAAGCTGATGTACACTTTGGTAGCCTGGATAATCTCCTAAAATGCTCCTGAGAGGCTGCGTGACCCATCATGTCCTTCCCCATCAGCAGGGTCTCCCTGGGAACAGGGGCTGCAGTGTTAGTCCCCTGCAGCGTTTATTCTTGAAATGCAATGTGCGTTCTGCAAACCACTGCTGCTGCTGAGCTGCCCCAGTCCCCTGGGGTGCCACGAGCCCTGAGAGGTGCTAGCCCTTCTCTTTGGTTCCTGCAGAAACCTGCCCAGCCTCCTCTCTGCAAATGCATGCCGCGGACACTGAGACCTGAATCCAGCCCTGCAGCCATCCCTCTGGGGCAAATGCAGAAAGGATTCATTTTATCCACTTCAAAAATTTGCTTGAAATGGGCAAAACTTTTTTTTAATCTCCATTTGCTATATTTCACCGTGATTCTCTGCTGCAGTGTTTCTTTCTCTTGGCCTTGGCTCGTGATGCGTGATGGAGAGCAAGGGTCTTGAAGTTCGTTCTAACAAATAAACCGAGTAACCTGTAGACCTACAGCAAATTAAAAGAAGCTATTTAGCTATGCAGATACACTCAGCTCCATTTTTTTTTTAGGTTTGGCAGTTCATTAATAACAGCCCAGTGGTACAGAGTAAAATATCACACCAAGCAATCAGCAGCACACAGCTAGGATCCTCGCGATGTTGGCAGTTTTGTTGAAAGGAAAAGGAAATAAAAAAGGCACATTGGGCCATAGAAATGCAGCCTTCCAGTTACAGGCAGCCAAACAAGTCACAGCATACACTTTATCCGATTCATTTAGCCCTTTCTCTCCTTACGAAATATTTGCATTCTTCATTTTGATCCACTTTTATTTGTTGATGAGCCAGCTCTATTAATCACTCATGTAAAACTACCTCAGCCTATGTTCTTTGCCCACTGTTTCCTCTGGTGCCTCAGGAATTGGAAATTCACCTTCGCAGGCTGTGGGTGACTTACAGTTTCTTTTGTATATTCCTGTGCAGAAAAATGGTCTTGAATCATTACTTGAGGGACCAAAATGAAAAGAAGTCGAAGGAAAAGATTATAGCAGAAAGATTACTGTATGAAATGACTGATTTTTATTTAACACATTAACCAATATACTTTTTCAAATATAGGCTCAAGCCTACTTAAGGCAAAGTTCAAGTTAATATTGATATTTGAAGGAGGAAGCACTTTCATATTAATCACCTAACTACTAAACGTCTGTTATGAGACAGAGCTTATGGGCTATGTCTCCAGACACTTTTTCAAATGGTTCAGGCTAACTTTGATCCTTATAATGATGGAGAGCAATTATATAATGGGTTCAGAAACACTTTTAACATGCAACTTGCATGGCATTCTTTTTGCAGTGTTGTCAGATAATATCTCAGTAACATTAGTGGGAAGCAAAAATGACCACCTTTAGCTCACCCTACATTTTTGCTTTGCAGCCTCAGGTTTGCAGCCTATTTTGCAGCCGGTCAGAATCTGAATATGAAATAGCCGAGTGGCAAAAGTGCAAGATGTTGCAGTGGTGCATAACCCTGTGAGCTTCTCCTTCAGCCAGGGATGCACAGCATTGTCCATCACGGGTGGGGAAGGAGCTGGGGAGTGCTATTCTCTGCAGGGCGGCTGCCGAGTGGTCCAGGCCCTCGGCTCACTCGTTGCCACGGCAACCGCATCCTGGGGCAGTGGAGATGGTGAGAAAACCCAGCGCCAGGCCAGCAGCACAGGAAAGCTCAGCTCACACCAAACCTGGTACAGTCTGGGCATGCAGCAGGGCCTGACACCATGGGCAGGGTGGGGAGGGCGACCTGACTGCCCTGTTGCTGGGTGGAGGAAGGCGGATTTCCTCCCAGAGGAGTCCGGGAGGGACCGTGCACTTGGGGGTGGTGGTGGCTGTCGGCATGTGGAAGGGTTGTGCTTGGAGCCAGGGGTGAATGAGAGCAGAAGTGCCCATGGGGGAGCCTGTGTATGCACGTACGTGTGTGTGTGTGCATGTGTGTGAATGCGTGCATGTGTTTGTGTGTGCGTGTTTGTATATGTGTGCATCGTGTGTGGGCACATGCGTCTGTGTGGGTGCATGTGTGCATACACGCACGTACACACACCCCTGCGCATGCAGAGGCACAGCTGGGCGTGAACCTCCATGTGTGTGCTCTGCGGGCTGCGTGGCTGTGCACCCACACGTGTGCGTGCGGCGGGAGGTCAGGGGGTGTCGCGGTCGTAGCTGCGCTCTGTCTAGGCAGAGAGCGTTCGAGCACATGCATTTATGTTAAAAATAAGTACTAGATATCCCTTTCACTGTCAGTGGTGAAAGGCTGCCAATACTGCAAGCATAGCACAGGGCACCATCAGAGAGAGATGGGTTCACGCTCGGCTCTTTCACACTTCACCATTTCTGCTTTTTCCAGCTGAACACTGATCTGTGTCTGCCAGTGGGGCAGTGGGTGCCAGTGCCTGCAGAGATACAGAGAAGCCTCATGCCCACAGCCCGGGCACCAAAATGTCCAGGTGTGCAAGAGCCAGTGCACATTTGAGAAGCTGAAGCATACAGAGAGTGGCAGCATCCTCCATCTTCCCTCCTCAGTTCAGCAGGGCTAAACACATAAAGCTGCTGCTTGCCTGTGAGATATGGCTGGACCAAGCATCGGGGGTCTGGGAGACACCTGCAGTCCAGGGTGTACATCCTGGCTTTATATCATCCCCACAGTGGACCAACGTGCTGGGACACATCAGCTCTCCCAATCCTTGGGTTTCCAAAGGGACGAACCCAGTGGCAGGGGCTGGAGGAGAGCAGAGATGTGGGGAAACCAGAGCTGCTGGGTGCACCCCAATGCATGTTCAACACCCACCTAACCTGGCAGCCCCCTCCTTCTGCAAGACCTGTGTCTCTTTGCCACAATTGCTGCTCTGCAATGATCAGGTCCCCGTCATATGAGGCATCCATCTGGGAGGGTCTGTGTCACATCTGGGTGCAGGCATGACCTGCAGCTACCCGGTCACATCCTGCTCTTCAGCGTGATGTTCGGCTCTGCAGGCAGGATCAGCACAAAGCCTCAGCACTGCAAAACAAGTAGGGATGGGATAAAACAGCATTTTACAGCTTTTGGCCCTGTCTGTCCTTGAGGTGAATGCTGAATGAAGGGAGGCTGTGCAGTGAATAAGTTGGGAACCCAGAAAATCTCCTCCCACTGGGTCAGAAAGCACCTAGGAGGTGGAGAGTGGCTGCAATTTCAGCAGAGGAGGGGTCCTTCTCTGCTGAGGGTGAGGCTGAACCACAGTCGATGGCTAAGGCATCATTAGAGTGACTGTACATACAAGCAGCATCATTTTTCTGACAAGGTCTCTCTTGCCCAGCACACGGGGTCACAGAAAGCCTGTGACTAGACAGGCGGGGGTGACGGTTGGGCAGATGCGCAAGAAAGTGAAAAGCTTTGGGGGCAAAGCTTCTTGTAAGGAGGAAGACAGCAGAGCTTCCGACAGCTGACTACTGCACCTTATCCGTTTACAGCTAGCAGCAAGTGTAGCGGCAAAGAAAGTAACACGCAACTTTCACCTGAAAAATGTTGTAACACATTTGCACAAATGATCTCTGAGGAAGCGGATACGGGAGCTGGGGATGCGCCTCTGGTCCGGCAGCAGACACCGAATGCTGAAATGCCCTGCAAATAAATCTGCCACAGAGACACGCAAATTCTGCATTTACACATCTGCCTGTGTGTATTTCTGCCTTTACAGCTGCAGAGGTAAACTTTCCAGTTAGGGAAACCCACCTTGGTGAGTCCTGCATGCAGAGCAGGTCCCTGGTGCCGGCCGGGGTTCACAAGAGGGGAAAGAGGGGTGGGACTGAGTGAGGGATGTGAAATAGGGGTCTGGAGGCACCAGAAAGGATGCAGAGCAGACCAGTGTGGGCAGCACAGCAGAGGAGAAAGGTGCAGCAAAGTCTCTAGCATCTCTGGGCAAACCCAGGGATGAAACCTCCTGCAGGTCCTTCAAGCTCCAGTTGGCCTCTAAAGGCACCTCTGTTCAGCAAGCAGTGTCTGGGTGAAACTTCTGTGAAAAAACGCAGGCACCTGGAAAAGCATCTCACCAGGATTGTGGCGACTTAGTGGGGACCTCCATGCATCTCCATCTGACTCACTCCTCCCCAGTGAAATCACAGGGACAGCCGGTCCCAGAGCACTTCTCTGCACCTGATTTGGGTCCCAGCTAGCTCATCTCTGTCAGTTACAGCATAGAAATGGCATAAAACAGGCTGGAAGTACCTTAGGAAGACACACCATCTCATCTACCCCTTGTTCCTATCCCAGACCTCCAGAGGGAGAAGCTGGGCTCGTGGCAGCTCTTGGTCAGACACAACGTACAGTTAGATGGCTGGAAAGCAGGGGAAAGATTTGTAGAGCTGATCATGTGAAGTCCTTCTGTGTCTGTTCTGTTGAGTCCTTCCAGATTTTTTCACTTTGAAAACCAGAGTGTTTCAGTTTGCTCAGTTTTGGTATCTTATCAGGCTCAGGTTTCCTTGTCTTGCTGGGTGGCTCATTAGGGAGTGGATAACGAGCTTTCTCTGCCCACTGCTCATAGCAGTTGGTGCAAAATCTTCAACAGATATATTGTTTTTCCAAGTATTTCTCAAGGATTTGGTTTAAATTGGTGTTAACATAACAGAACAGGGGAGATGTTTCAAAGAATTCAAACACAAATACTCTCCTTGTTAAGCAGGGTTTGCCACCATGGTGTCGAATACACCCCACTTCCCCACCAAGGAAGTTTTGAGAGGTGCAAATGGTATATAGGTGGCCAGAGCCTGCTTAGAAACATCATGGAAAGCAGTCTCCTGTCCTGAAAATCCACTGGGTGCAGCTAGACCCAATAAAGGTACGAGAATTGAAATCACAGGAGCCCAGACTTCATCCATGTGGAAGCATCTGAAAGAGCAATCTGGTCTGCAGGAATTTTGAGTGAGCCAGGGGCTCCTAACGTCCCTGTGCAGCCTCTGCCACTGCTGGAGGCAGAAAAGCTGCTCATTTCAAGTGGCCAAATTTGCAGAGTGAAGGGAAAATGATGGTTATTAGACACACTTTTTTACTTGAAATGCAGTCTTTTATTTAGATAACAAATAATTTTTAATATTGAAGTCACTTTCAAGTGTAGCTGTTTGGATAGTGACATCGACAGCAGAATCCCAGCATGAAAATTGCAAAATATATAAGTGAGTAGGAGGTCCTCCACGTATCCTCATTGTGCACCTCACAGTTCAGTCAATTTAAAGCCAGCTCGAACCAATCTGGACCTGACTCAGCTACCCCTCTCAGGACTGTGTGATAGCACAGCTGGGCTGCCTGGGTCGAGAGCTCCGTGCTCAAATTCCATACGCAGGATAAAGAGATGTGCAGAAAAAATGCGACGTGGCATTTGTCGAGGTGTCCACTCACTTCACCTGCTGTAATAGCAAACAATTTTTTTTGCCAGGTGCAAATTTGCAAGCCCCAGTTTCTGTTATGTCATCTAAAAAATGGGGGCTTGGGAATGCATTTTAAGCAATTTTGTTTTACAGCTGCTCTGGTTTTATACCTTGGTCACTTCTCTTTTGGTAGAAAGGACACAGGAATGCAAAATTAACAAACTCACCCACTGCCTTTAGAAAAACAGGGTTATTAGCAGGTCTCTCGAATTTGTAAAAATGTTGCACCCTCTACAGAGCTCAGAACTCTACAAAAGGAAGGAAAGCAACATCCAGCCTGTGCAGCAGCTAACCCACACTCAGACAGGCACTGGAGAGATGCATGGGCACTTTTACCAGCGGAGTTTGCACTTCGAGGGCTGTCCAGGTTGTAGTGTACCAGGCCCACGCCCCAACCACCTGGTTGCGGTGTTTGCAGCCCTTCAAGCCCAGCATTACAGTGAAGTGAGCTCTCTCTACTTGCAAACCCAGATGCTCCCTATGGTGACTGGAAAATGGGTACATGAATGTCATTAACGGTCTGAAAGCATCAGGTGGACATGCCAAGGGTAGAGACGGATACTCTAGGAAGGCCACAAAACCAGACAGAGGATGTCTGATGGTGTCCCACTTCATCTGACTGTCGGCTGGGTAGCAAAAGAAGCACAGAAGCCTGTGCCCATCTGCAGAGATCACAGTCATCCAAGGTGTCTCCATAATTGACGGTGAGATTAGAGGACTCCAGAGAGCAATTTCACCATGTTTGCCTTCCACACCTGCAGTGCAGCAGAGAGAAAGCACTCTGGAAGCATCTGTCTGTCTCTGGGAGGTTATGGGATCCCACACTGCCAGGATGTTAACTGTTGTATGGTGACAGGCAGGTCACACAAACACCACCCATCCAGCCTTGAGCAATAGATTTTCTGCAGCCAACATTACCAGTCTTGGACGGAAGGATGCAAAGTTCAACCAGGTGATGGTGGGCTCCTGAGCTCTAGATCCCCTTCCCCGTAAGTGGGATGCATCCATCTCACCAGAATTTAGTAACACTCACTAAAATCTTTGCAAAGGTTATTTCCCTCCCATCCGAGCACCGACAGTGCCAAGCATAGCATCACATAAACCAAACTTGCACCTGCACAGGAGATGACTCTGTGGGGAAGCATCCTACCACCTGAAAAGCATTAAAGACAGGTTATTTCAGCAACATGGGAGTTAGCCCAGCACTGATCCTGCCAGGTATGGGGTAGAGAAACCCCTGGGGATGCATTTGGTCCAGAAAACCTGAAGTGATACTCTCCATCACCAGTGGCAGTGAGATGTAGGGCCCCAGGCGAGAACACCATCCTCATCTCTTAACAGGCACTTGATGCTCAGAGCTTATGATGTTGCCTTTCGGCAAAAGGCTTTGAGGAGCTGGAAGTGCCATTTCTCTCCCACACTGCCACTACCTGTAAGGCGGTATGCTGGTGGCCAAGATGGGAATGGCATGGTCAAAGGAGCAAGACCCTGAAGGTTGCATCTGCACAGACCCTCCCGGGTGGCACCACTTGGAGCAAATCCCTTGCTGTGCGAGCAACGTACTGCCATCCCCCTGACTTGTGCCAGGAGTGCTGTGTCCCACGTGAAAGGTGAGAGAGCATTTAAGCCACTTTTAAAGCTCTATAAGACCTTAAACCCTTAGTGTCACATAAGGACTTAAATGCCTTAATACTGTAGCATGTCATAAGGCAGAGTTGAAGCAACATAAGCCTCCTTTAGCCTCTCTAGTCCTTGAAGGGCAGTCTTACAGCACCCCAAGGGCTCCTATTTCAAAGGCCCCACAAAATCAGGCTTTTGGAGAGTTGTCCCTTCTGCTAGGCTGCTTTGAAGGCTCCTGTTTGACCATGGCTGGGCTCAGGATGCATCAGGCTGTGTGCATGCGAGATGTCTCTTCTTCCTTCACCAGGTTTGGAAGCCTCATTAAGACAAAGGGCCAGGGCTTCTAGAGTTTGACAAACTGAGCTGTTTTTTCTTGTGTCCTTGGTTGTAGGTTTGAAGAAGCAAGTCCTTCTGGTGCATCTGGTGTGCCTGGGAGATGAAAAGGGTGCTGCAAGATAAAGCGAGAGCGTTCTCCAACTGGCAGAGACGCAGCAATCCAAGCAAAGAGCCAGGAACACGCATCTGAGCAGCGATGTGCAAGGTCAGAAAAAAATGCCTGCGAGGCAGGCAGATGAGCATGCCCTATGCAAACACACGTGCCCTGATCCATAGGGTTTATCACAGGCTATAAAGACACATTTTGTGGAAAACCCTGTTAAGATACGGGCTGCACATCACTGCTTTAAGCCCCTACAGCAACTTAAACTGGCTATAATGTTAAGCCTTTAGAGTATTTTAAACTGCTTAGATTGCTCAAAAGACCAGCTTAATCTTAAACTGCAGTGCAGCTGCTTAAACAGTTTAAGCTGATCTAAAAGCTTGCAGGAACACAGAGTGCTTGAACTATGCTTAGCCCTGTTTGTTGACTGAAGCACGGTGCTGGCCTTGTCACACCCAATGTGACACTGGGGCTGACATATAAGCTGTTTTCCTAAGCAGACCTTGCAGTATCTGGGGGAGAAAAAAGACCTTCTATTATCCCTTCCCGGCACCAGGCACAGTTCCAGGTGTGCTCATTCTTCACCTTAGCACCACAAGCAGCATCAGCTCCCCAGGGACAGGAAGGTCTCCAGGCACGACGTCCTCAGCTAGGGAGGGCACTGGTGCTGCACAGCGGGAATTGTCACCTTTTTTTTTTTGTCAGACATTGTTAGTCTTTGCAATCAGATTTTTGCAGGGAAAGGTACTCACTAGTTGGATTATTAATGGTGCTTACTTGCACAGCCCAGCAGGAGTGAATGTTGGTTATCGTCTTTCTCTAAAGCAAGTAATTGCTGGAATCTCCAGCTGCAAGGAGAGAGGACAATGGCCCATCCCTGAGCAGGATGAAGCCACATCTAAACCAACACCTTGTTCACCATTAGGTCAGCACAGTCCTGTGAATCTCTCCCCCAACAGGGCCATTTATTTTTCCCATCACACAGAGAAAACCCAAGGGTTTTTTTAATTAAACTTTTTTTCCTAATTTGTTTGATTTTTCTCTATTTTAACACACATGAATCCAGCCAAGGACTTGTGCAATGTGTGCATTGGCTTGGGGAAAGGGGTAATTCTCCATTGTAGCTGAAGTCTGGATGAAAAGCCTGCCCAGGTATAAAAAAATGAGTAAATGTGGTGTCCAAAGTAAAAACTATGTTAGGCTCAACAGATGCATTGCCTAGTGGATGAACTCAGTTGAAAGGAGACACATTGGTGATGATTTTGGCCTTCCACGTGAAATTCTCAGTTTTCATATCACCATGGTATTCTGAAAAAACGAAACAATACCTGCCCAGTTGCACCAAGCAGCTGTGGAAGACTGTGAAAACCTACCTCGTGTTGTAATTTTTTCCCCCTGGAATATTTAACATTCATATTCATATACGTGGATGCTGATAGTAAAGACATGATTTGTAGCCATTTTGACATGTTTATCACTTGGGGAGTTTAAATTGAACGTGCCTGCTATTTTGTTTTCCTAATGCATGTTATACCAAGACCCTTGCAGTCCTCCTGCCGGTGCTAACTGGTCTGAATGCTCTTCTAGTGCTTTTGTGGCTCTATCCATTTCCTAAAAACTGGCTGGAATACAATCAGCAGCACCCTGGTATGGTGCTTGTACATCATACATTAACATACCAACACATGGAGGGGTCATCACTGCTAAGAACTATTCTCCAACACGGCAAAGGTTGTGAAATGCTGCAGGGCTCTGGGAAGGCATCCCGGCATCCACATACCTACCCAGCTCTTGCAATGGGCTGGAAGTCCAGGCCTGCCTCTGGTAACATCTGAAGCTATTTCACAGAGTCTTGCTGAGATATGAAAGTCTAAATATAGGACTCACGATCTGTGGAGGGGCCTGAAGTTACTAGAGAAAAGGCCACAAATGTCCCTGGTCCTGCTGACAAGCTCACCACGGATTAGATCTCAACACAGCGTCCTCCTGCCTTCCTGGCAGAATTCAGTGCTCACGTCAAACACCTCTGTTTGCACAGAGGGAGGTCATGCCTTGTAGGAAATGCCTTCCTCCCCTTTGCTTTCCTGCATGCCGAGGCACCAGCTGCCAGACTGTGAGCCCAGCACGGAGCCCCTGTGCTCAGCACAGCCGGATCCTTTCCCTGCCTGTCCTCCGGGAGCTCTCCCTCGTGTGCTGGGAGCATCTGGGACTCGTGAACTTGCTAGTTGGCTTTCTTGCTCAGGAGTCAGTATCATTTATTGATAGGATGCCTTTTGCAAGCCTCAAGGCACTACTGCAGACTTTCAGGATATGCACATATGAATTCAGTTCACCCATGGCAGAGAAGCAGTTGCTGCATGCAGAGATGTTACAAAACTGTCTTGGCCAGGAAGCAAAAAGCAGTTTCTCAGTGTATGCGTAGCAACCTCGGCAAAACTACTGGCTCGCCAGCCCGAACAACCTGTGCAGTAATGACACACGCTCCCAGGGCTGGGAGCAGGGCTCTTGGGAATTGTGCCCCAGGCTCCTCTCCGCATGAGGTTCACCATGCAGACCATTATTCCAACAGCACTATTCCAACCTCATTGACCCCATACCCAACTCTTGGACACCCCCAGTCCACCCACACTTACCCTGTGCATTTACCCACAGGCCAGCCACATCAGTCCTCTCCCACATTCCCCACACTCCAGGCATCCCTAACGAACCATCTCCACCAGCTTTGTCAGTCTGCTTTCTACCCTCAACTCCTCGTGAGCTGCCAAGGGCAGAATGAGAGAAATTCATTTTATAATCCAAATTCCTCAGGTCTCTACCTCAAGAGAAGGACTGTGGGCTGTGGTGCATTTTGAGCAGGTTTTCTAGGCAGTTTGTGGCCCTGGTATTACGGCAGCACAGTCTCCATGTATAACGGTTGGAGCAAAAATGCAACAGCCCTCATTCTCAGTTTGCCTTGAGTTCTTCTACAAGAATGTATTGCAGTAGTCAGTGATCAGAAACAGAGTGACTAAGAAAAATGCAACATTTCCAATAAATGGGCAATGAAACAAGCTTGAGGTCAAAGAGAAGCTGCCAACTCTTTCTAATGGTTTGCTCCAATGTGCAGATTTGTCCTTGGGACTGGAGTTTTAAGGTCATTTCTTCCCTGTGAAGGCTCCAGGGTGGAGATGCCAAAGCTCTTGAGGCTTCTGAGATGCCTGATGGAGTCAATTAGACAGATTGCAACACTGTCCTCTGGCACTGGGGTAGGCCACATGGAGATGGAGATGACACCCCCAGGTCAGCATGGGGCAACAAGGATATGGATGTGACCTGGAGGTAAGCCAGTACCAAAGGCTAAGCCAAGATGTTCTCCTGAAGAACACCATGAAGTTAGCTTTGTGTAACTGGTTTAGCCATCACTTTAGGGAGAGTTTCCTTGAGGAGATGGGGACAGTAGTATGCTTATATTTATTGCAGCCAACACATATTTCTCTCACCCCTGAGAAATGTGTGCCTACCCTGTCACCAGCACATTCCCTTCCAGGGCCCCAGCTCCTGCATCTGAGCAGCACCGAGACAATGTCCTCCCCTAACTGGGTTATAGGAGATTGGATTAGCAATTTGTGAGTTAGTAAAAGTCTAAGAATGGAAGATAAAACAAAGTGTGACAGGCTAAGCAGCCCTTGTCACCGGGGATTGATCACAGTGCTAATAGCCAGTGACAGCCGCACATTAATAACACAATAACCCAGCTTTGGATATTGGCACTATCACAACCCTTTAACCTGGTAATAACTCATTGGGAAAATGCTAACAGTGTCATAGCCAACATGTCTCTGCTGCTTACATTCCCCTCTACCTGCCAGGCCGGCAGAGGCCGGTGGCATCAGGACCACTGTGGGGTCACCAGCTCTGCCACAAGTTTTGGTGTCGGGTCTGAACTGCAGCCTCACAGTCCCTCATGCCCAGTCAGAGAGATGGCACCTAAGTGCCCTTTGGGGCTGCAGGCACAGTTGTGTTTGTCTGGGAGGAGAGCTGGGCAGGCAGGGACAGGAGACGTGCAAGGGTGAACCCGTAGTGGTGACACAGAGCAGGGACCGGGAAGAGCTGGGCTGTGGGGTGCTGGTGGAGTCAGGGGAGGTGGGACTGAGATCAAGTTCAGAGCATTTGGTGGAGGCATCTGCGAGAACTGGACAGCAAATAATTTGGGGGAAATTTTTTTATTTTTTTGAAATATTCTGGATTTTAGTGACATAAACCATTCCCAATTTGCCTGGGAAGCCTCCTGCTCCTACTTCTGGCTGTAGTGGGAGAAGAGCCACTGGGGAAGTGACAAAAAAATCAGAGTTGTTTAGAAAATGGGAAATTAAATTAGAAATCAAGCTTTTTGAAAAACATAGATCAAAATTTGGAAAAAAAAAGTAAACCCTGTCTTAAAGCAAACAGGACCACCTTGTTTACAAAGGCTTTTCTGGATGCTGCTCTGTGTCATAGAGCACAAAGGGGGAGAAGAGATGGAGAAATATCACTGCTGTTTCTCCACCCCCGGACCACAAGCAGCAAGAGGCATTTCCCTACCTCGGCTGGAGCCCAGGCTCCGCTTTGGCACCCACCCAGCAGTTGCATCTCTTGGCTGCGCTGCTTGGAGTAACACTGAGAGAGACCGATTTGAGGGATTCAAAGGTCAGCAAATCCTAAGTGCCAGCTGCAGGAGAGTGGGGCTGCCGCACCAGTGAGACATCCGCAGAGGAGCTCTTCCCCTCACAGCAGGGACCAGCTTATTGTCCCTGCACCTGCCTAAAACTCAAGACCTCCCCAGGCCAGGTGGGGGGATGCAGGTGGGGGGTGGGTCTGCCAATATCTCTGCAGTAGCGAGAGCCCCAGCACTGGTGGAGTTAGAACTATGAAGTCCTGTAGCTGCCCCAGTTAGGACAGATCAGTGATCCGGGATTGCTTATGGCTGATTATCACCCAGGGGCTGCGTAGAGCACCATCTATGTCATCCTTTCCAGTATACCCAACTGTCCTCATTTTTGGCTCAGAGAATCCTAGGAATGTCCATGTGCGCCGGCGCAGCCCAGACATGGAGGAGGAGATGCTGGTGAAGGAGTGGGGTCCTATGCTACAGTGCAAGGACTTGTGTCCCCCCTGTTTCCAGGGGGGCTGCCTATGCTCCCTGCAGCCCATCATCCCTGTCAGCACCAAGACAGAGTAACTCATCCATTCTGTGTCAGGCAATGAAACTTCGGGGCAGAGAAACTCCCAGCTGTTATAAAATGTGTTAGTTATCAGCATGGCACGCTCTGCTCCACCTCCCTGTCAATGGCTGAGGTTTCTCCTCAAACTCACCTTTGGATTCATGGCCATTTGTTGCCCAGAGCGTCAAGTCATACCAGCCAGGAAGGGGTCCGTGGGACACAAAGCATAATCGGGGAGGTTACCTAGGGAAACAGCAGCATAGCTGTGCCCCAGAGGAGTGCAAACCTCTCCTAACCACAGCTTCCCTCAGCCAGCCAGGAGAGAGGCAACTTTCCTTCCTTCCCAATGGGTTCCTGCCCACATGGTGCTGCTTCCCATCTCTTTGGGGCAGCATGCAGACCTTAAAAAAAAAAAAAAGAAAAGGTGGAAATGCAATTTAGCTTTGAAGGATCCCCTGACTAATTAGTTTTGGAGGCCAGGCTGGCTGAGATCAGCCAGCCTTGCCTGCAATTACTCTGACAAGGAAGGACCCTTCTGAGACTTGCTGCCAAATGGGGACATTTCCCCCCACTGCCCAGCTAAGCGAGCGAGGACCAGAGAAACAGTCGGGAGAGGAGGCATCCCGACGCTCCTGTGCTGTCTAGCTGCTCCTTTTCCCATAAAGTGCCCCAACGAGGGGGTTTGCTGCAGTGTATCTCTGATGCATGCAAGGGACATGCATCAACAGTGAAAAAGGGAGGGCTCAGCTTGTTTGGCTTAATTAGAATAATGAAGCTGTGAGCCTAATAGGAGGAGGTTGGGAGTGCTGAGGCTGTAATTGGCAGAGATTGGGAAGCGTGAGGCTGTCGGCTGGCAGCCATATGGAAGCAGCAAAGTGAGGGTAGTGAGTGACAGCCCGAACCTGTGGCGCTCTCATTAATTCCAACAGCAGAGCTGTGATTGATGTGTCAGCTCCCTGCTGCTCCGCGATTCGGGCAGCTGATTCCACCTCACTTCTGCCGCTACTGCCGCAGCCTGGGCTGGGGAAGGGAAACGGAGTGGTGAGGAGAGGAGGAAAACACATACAGGAGGAGAAACAGGAGAATTGTTGTTGGGTGAGATGGATGGATGGACGGACGGACGGACGAATGTTATAACCGAGGCACTGCTATCTGCAAAGCCTGGTCAGCCCCAAAGACAAGCTTCCATTCAGGCTTTCAATTCAGATTCAGGTATTCAACCCACGAGTCACCCTATGTTGGAGTCAGAAGTGTTCCTAGCCCTCAAGGACCCGTATGGGACAGCAGCACACCAGTGTTCTGACTTTGCCAAAGTACCCAGTCTTAGGCTGAGAATGCAAACCTGGTGTGTCCAAGGTACAGGTATGAAGATTTTGCTGGAAAGAGTCCTAAATTTGAGAGACTTACCCTCTCTCCTACCATAAGGAGGACAAGAGTAGCCCTTGCAAGTGTGCACTGAGAAATTATGTGATGCTCTGACCCCTTTTCTTTCACTAGCCTAAAGTTTCTGCCACGATGCTAGCAGAGTTACGGTATTGCTGTCCCTCAGTGCATAACCAGCTAACCACATTTATCCGGTTAATCTTTCTGCAATGCTTCCACCTTCTCTTCAGCTCCAACCACACCTGAATGAAACCAGCCCAGGTAGGATGCAAACCAGAGGTTTTGCACCAGCAGCAGCTCCCTTGTGCCACTACGATGTGGGTAACGGGCAGTGTCATTTTGCACATCCCACATGCCACAGTCCTCGAGAACGCATCCAGCTGAGTGTGCAGCGAGGAGGAGAAAGCATGCCCGTCCTTTGGGAGGGAGTAGGCCTGCTCAGGGGAAGATGTTTGCATAACACAGCCTGTGGCAGGATGCTGTGAGAGTGGGGAGCGTGGCTGGAAAAAGTTTGAATCAGACCAGAGTCATGTTTCTGGTCTGGGAATACCAGGCACAGGGAAGGGACTGGGCAGTGTTAGCTGGAGCAATTACCCATCTACGGGAAGGGGGTGATTCTGTGCAAACCCTATTAAAATCCTATTCTGCCTGGTCCAGTCATTTTGAATCTTTTCCATTGAAACAACTAATTACTGTAGTGCTCTGAAAGCCAGGTTTAGTAGTTTAAATGTCCTTTTATCTCTCTTTAGGGAAGAGAAAAAATCTGGGCAGGTTCACCTCAGTGCTGTGACTCTATGGGTGTCTTCACAAGGTACCCAAGCAGTTTTCGCTCATGGTGCAAGTCATGGCTGTGGCAGGCTGTGGGAAGAAGGCCAGCAGAGTCCTGTCTGTGTCACCATGATCTGATGTTTGATCTAGCAGTGCCTGCCTGCATGAATCAAAACTTCTCATCCCTCCCTCTGAGGAAAGCAGCTACCCATGAAGAGGAACGGTGGATAAACTGCCAAGATGATAACTCATTTGGGTAAGGCTATCAAGGCTCATTTGCTTTGCCCTGTTGCCTTCATGAAGGAGCATGTAAAATGAAGTATTAGCATGTGGAGAGCAAAACTTCAGTGTTACCCTCTCCATATGTTCCCATAGTCCTAGCTGGGGGGAAGCTGAGGTGATAACCTCGCTCCAGGGCTGGCTCCTGTGCACTGCAAAGTTAATGGGGAAAAATGGGTTGCCTTTTTTCTCTGGGCAACTCCATTGAAAGCACAGAGCCACTCCACCAATTTGAAGAAGCAAGAAAAGCAAGATGTAGAAGGAAAATTGGTTTTGATTGCAGAGCTCCAGCCGTGGAGTTCCTCTAGCAGGAAAAGAAGTAGCAGTCAGGGTAGCCAGAAGCTTTGTATTCAGTACAGTCATTTTTTCTAGTGGGTATTCACTTGTACGATGAAGACCATTAGGTAAAGTATCTCAGAATAACTCTCATTTGCAGACTACATGGTGAGGAGGTGGTTTCTCAGCAACTGGTACCTCCTACACAGCGACTGTGACTGTTCCTGGAGTAGGATGAGGCTTTTGCTCATGATGATGCTGAGATGTGCCTCATGCAACTCCACTCCGGTCTGGATGGCTTCCTCAATGTCTCTTTCATATCCGGACATACAGAAGTCCAAATGGCAGAAGCCACATTGGAAATGAAGGAAAGGTCTTCTGCCTGCTCCCTCCGCACAGAAGAGATGCCAAGCTGACTTTGCTTTCCCAGTGTAGTGTCTGTGGGGGAGTGACAAAACCACAGCAAGGTAGTGACCTTATCTGTGAGTTTGGGTCAAACAAACTGTTCTGCAATGAGTATGTTCTTCAGTAAGTGGGTTTCCTAACAGCTACCTAGCACTTCACCTCCAAGCTGGGGATGACAGACTGTCGCAAGCTGTTCTCATAGCCACTTTCATAACCGTGCCTGTGCATTTGCTATCAGGGGCAGCACTGACCCCACTACTCTTGGGCCGATCATCACTGCAAAAGACGTGAAATGTCCGATCCTACCTGGGATGACTCCTGCAGGGGCTGGTATCTGAGCTGGACCATCAGCCTGGAGCTGGCTCTGCTCTTGCCTGCAAGGGGCCAGGCTGTCCTACAGCCATTGCACGTACAGTGCTTGTTGCCACATTGTTTGGCCCAGAAAGCAGCACGCAGGCTCAGCTGATGCCAGTGCAGAACAGGGCATGCCTTCAGAACCCCACTGGGGTCTGCTCCAGGTCAGTGACGCAGGAATTGCTGGGGTCCTCAGACCAAGCGAAAGCATGACATGCACCCCCAAGTCTGAGCAGTTTCAGCAGAAAGCAGCACTGATTCTGGACAGGAGCTTTGCTTTGGCAGAGCAGTGAAGAAATTAATTAGAAGTATGTGCCAGCAACCAAACAGCAACTCTGACAGACTTTCCCACACATTTTCCTTCCGATAGGTTTTTCCAGGGGCTGAAAGGCAGAATTAAGCTGGCTAAGTCTCTGTGATGCTGTTTCCAAGACTCTATCCCTATAGCTCTGCATACAGTCAACCTATCTTCTAGCTACCATAGCTGAGCAGATGAGATGAGTGCTGTTGCTTAGGTCTCTGGAGCTTCACAGGTCCTGCATGGGTGGTAGACAACAGACGGCAGCATTTGTTGAATAGTCAAGAGAAGAGAAATAACTACATGACAGCCCATGATTTGTCCTCCGTGCCCACCTCAGCGTTTCTAAAGCTCATGTGCGAGCAGCAGAACTGATGTGGAGCAGTGATGTGCATGAAAAGATGGCTGGTTTGTGTTGGCCAAAGTGCAGACAGCTCACCAACTGCAGCAGCCCTTACATGGCTACGATACTCCGACCTCCCTCTGTGGTCAGTCTTGGGCTGGAGAGGACTTAAGGACTCGTAGGCAGGGTCTGTGTTGTGGCCAACATAAGAATAATGAGACAGAAAACGATGAAGATGACCCCAGCATCCCACGTGCTGACTCAGTAACAAGCCCCATGTGCCTGGTGATGTCTTTCATGTGGCTGCAGGCTGAGCATGCGGTAAGGGTGACCAGATATCACGGCCAAGCTAGGACCCCTCTGCTCAGCGCCAAGGATGTGCAGCTGGGAGGCAGCAGGTCCTCAGAACCATTGCCACAGCTGCTAATTGCCAGTGCTGAGCCGAGCCAGGGATCTGGCTGTGAGAACATTCTTACTTCACCCTTTTCCTTCGGTGCCTTGCAGTGAAAAAGGGTGGAAAAGCAGCACCTGTACGCCAGCTGTGTCTCAGATGGGAGCCGTAATCTGCGACAAGCAAAATGGAGAATCTTCCTAAACTGCTGCTCACTGGTAGGAGTCCAGATCAATTCCTTGCTCCTGCCCCCATGCATCCATGCAGGGGGAACAGAGGCTGAAGGCCAGCACGCTTCCTCTAGCAATCCATCACCCTTCCTCCTGCTCCAAAGCATCCTGTGCCAGAGTTGTCACTGAGCTGCAAACACTGCACAGTAGCAGACGGCACACGCACCCTGCAGACACCAAAATGCAGGGGACAGCCAGAGAAAATAGCACCTGAGACAATATAACCTACACAGATTTTGGACACCAGGCACTGGAACATGCGTTAGCATTGCTGAAGCATCTGGGGATCCTATCCTGGCTCTGGACCACAGTGCCAGAAAGCTGCGGATTCACAGGAGCTATCACCCAGCTGTAGCCTGAATCTGTAGGGGGACGCAGAGTTCACACCAGCCTTGCTGACCAGGGACTTTCCAGGCACCTCCAATGGCCTTAGCTGACATGAGGGTCCTTCCATGGCTAGTTTCCTCATTTAAAGTTACAGACATAAAGGTACTGTCCTGATCTCCCTGGTCACTATTTCACCTGGATCATTTTCAGCAGTATTTGTAAGAACCACCATGTGCCTTTTTGGCAGAGCTCCCTGGAAAACACACAGAGCAAACCCCTGCCAAGGTATCACCACAGGCCTTGTACGCTGCCTGGTGAAGGGCACCGGGCATGGAGGAGTTCCTTATTCCTCTTGGTTGACTTCTTCCAGGTATTAACTGTGTATTGCATTCTTCGCAGGACAGCTTTCTCTGCCAAAATACCTAGACGTTGCCATCTGATCAAAGCGACCAGGAGAGAGACCAGATTTCTTTTCCTACCTGAACAGTATTGGGCATGGTGGGGTCATTTTCCACGCCAGGTCACCCAGCACTGTGCTACTGAACATTGCTTCTCCTTCACTCCACCGTTTATTCACAGAATGGTGTAGTATTTTTGTGCTTTGAGGGCTCCCACACCCAGATGCTCAGAGATAATGGTGCCTTTGCTGTGGCATAGCCGAGACATGCTGAGAAAAGCTCTGAGGGTCCAGGGCTGGTCAGGGAGCTTAGATGAGAGCTGCCAGGGTGGGCTATGACCAGAAATCTCCACACTGCTTTTAAACCCGAGCATGGTTATGGTTAACCGTCACCACCTCATTGGAACCTTCCCAGCATTTCCTCCAGGCACAGCATCCCACAGTGCTGTGATCATCCCTTCTGCAGGCAGAGACTTTAAAGCTTTCCTCTCCTCAGTCTGGGGTTTATTAACCTCACCTCACTGTGCTGAATAACTTTCTGCTCCATGCATCGCACTGCCTGCTCGGCTGGTCCTGTTTGGTGAATAGATTAACCCTGAGGTAAATTTGGGTATGGGGACGTGCACCTCTGCCAGGAGTTGCTGGCTGACCACACTCGGGCTCTATGATTTTCATAATTCAGAATTGGAACTGTTTTGACTGCAAACAAGCCGTGTGATGTGGATCTGCTTCTTAATCACATCAGACTCCTCAGGTTTACAGCGTGAATACTCATAAGTTCAAAATTCATGTCTGAAACACATGCTGCTGCATCTTTGTGTAGAAAACATTCCTGTTGGCAAGCTCTGCAGGCGTGCTTATAAAGAACAAATATCAAAGTGTGACAACTGCGGCTGATTACAAATAGCAGGAACATTTGCAAAGCACTGTTCTGCAGTGCTGGCCCCACGCAAGAGGCTTCTCCGTCTGCCGTCGGAGTGGAGCCCGGGTGCTCCCCGGGGACGGTCCAACTCTCGGCATTGCTACCCACGAGCTACAGAGCTTCTCTGACTCACCAAAGCCAGGAAAAATAACATAAAAGGTGTAAGCAGGATGGCATAAATAGATGAGGGAGAAATACACGCCAGAAAATAAATTCTGAAAGCAGAAGAAATATTAGCAGGAAAGCAGAAGAATTCAGTTCCTGCTGTAGCCTGCACAAAGGAAGAATGATGGACGTGCGGAAGTTATTCTTGTGCTGTCTTTTTAAAGCTGAAACGAGGAACAGGTTAAGCAACCTTTTCATGTCAGTGTTGCAGAACACGCTGTCCTGCTCCAGGATTGCAAATCCTACTTCAAAATACCAGAACATGTTCCTACAACAAAACAAAACACCTTCTTGTGATTTTTTCCGGACATGTTTGCATGCTAACTTTAAACAGCTTTGCAAATTATGTTGCCTTGGGTATCCTACTTGCATCCACATCAGTACTTCCGTGATGAACTTGGCCTTCCTTGTGTCAGATTACATGACGGTCTGTGGGTTTTATGGGAATCGTGAGGCAATCCAAAGAATTTCTTCCTGGATGTCACCAATAAGTGGTGATCCAGTAACAGCACCACAGCCTGTTGGCAGCCAGTGTTCTCAGATACTAAATAAATGTTCATGGACAATTTTCAGGGTACGTATTGTACCATCTGTCATAGCAGCACTGGTAGGTTTTAATTATGGTTTATACTCTGTCTTCAAGCACCTGGATTCATTTTTTCATACTGTCTATTATTCATGATGATCTGCTAAACAGTGCCCTATTTCTGTTTTCTGCTACTCCCTTTCAACAGCTGGGCCAGCAATACAAATGGGAAGCTGCCAAAAGTGTGCAATATGTGAGGACATTTCTTGCTCAGGCACTTCCCCGTGTGAGGGCTAATTCCATGACCTTTTTCAGGTTCATCTTTGGAATAATGTGCCTTGGGACTTACTTGGATAAATGATTGGCAGAGAGAAAATAGATCACAGCAGCTTCCCAAAGAGGAAGGAGATCTCAATGTAGAAGAAACTTAGCTGAGCTCCAGTAATCCTACACGCAGCTAGGCAGCCCCTGCTAGTAATAAAGCCTCTTGCTTTCTGTCTCCCTACAACCTGGATATTTCAGACCAATTTGCTCTTGTCAACTCAGCCATGAGACAGCTAGTGGTGGAGGTTTGCAGCTCTGTTATTAAAGTTACTGCCTGTGGGTTGTGAGCATCAAGGGATGGCTCTGAAATAATCGCTAAGTTACAGTGAATAATGTCTTCGAGCCACACTAAAGCCATTGATGCAGCGAAGCTGTGCTCGGCAGAGTAGCTCTAATGCCGCTGTGGAAATTATGGCAGAAGTATGGCACAGGTCAGAGAGGACCTGCTGTCTGCATGTTGGGGCCAGGTGGGATCGCATCGCCTTCCAGTGACATCTCCAGTGACAAAGCGCAGCTCTGAATTTTAGTGGACCATGCTCACCACTCTCCACGGCTCAGAGAGCAAAGGTGTGGTCTCAAAACGTCCACAGAAAATTCAAATATATCTTTAGCATGGGATAAAATAGACACTCAGCCAATTTGCCCGATGAGAAAGTGTCCGTGAAACAATAAGGGCACAGACCCAAAAGAGGTGGGGAAAACCCAGGCTGCCAGATATACTTGCATCCATGATACGGCACTTTCAATGAGTAATCACTTGCCAATACATATGGTGTTTTTGTAGATGTGAAATGTCATGGAACATAACGTACTGATATGTTTAAAAATAAATTGCTGGGATAGTTTAAAAAATAAATGACTGAAGTGAGGGGACTTCTGGTGCATTTTGCTGTAGATTAATTTTGTCGTTTGGTTTGGGTAGAGCTTGATTCAGGTGTCAAACTAAGTAGTGACTTAATAAACTGGGGTTTTTTCACTTGGTCTCTGAGGACTACTGGGGAACAAGGTCACTCTCTTAATTAATTTATGCAAATTGCTGTTTTCTTCTACTCCGTTTAAATGTTAGTGATACCTGTCTTATCTCCTTACAGCTAATTGAACAGCAACCAATACATAACCACATGCAGGTCTTTAAGAAATTCACAGCCAGGTACTATGAAACTCTTAAAATTGGCCCATAGCAGTCGCAAAGTGATCCTAATAATTGTGTATGTGCGTGCACACACACTTTTTAAAGCATTGATCGAAGCGCAGGCCACCAAAGCCTCAAACCCGTATCAGCATCAGGAGGTGTTCTCTCCAGGCACCGAGACAGTGTATGTCCCCAGCCCAGGCTTCCACTGCAGAGCTTTGCTCTGTGCACGGAGCAGGTAGCAATGCCCAAAGGCTGTTTGTAGGAGCCTTGAGCACCAGGCATGAGCTCCTGGCTGACTATCACGCTGACCTCACGCTTGGCACATCCTGCCATTTCTTGGTTTCTCCCATGTTTCTCGCACCTGCTCCTCCCACAAGTGTATGAGGCCCCCCCCAAATACAGAGCTTGAGTTCCAAGTGCACCTTCACAGTGAGATTTCTCCTTCTGTATGGACAAATCTCATGCCTGTGCTATAAACTGAGAGATGAATACAGAACAAGGAGCTTTTAGATGCCATCCAGCCTCTGGGATCAGCTGTTGAGAGTAGGGTGCTGTGGGGACAGGGATGGCACCGCTGGGTTTCCAGCCTGCACCTGGCAGCAGTGCTATGGTCACTGAAATAACAGTGCAAATGGTGCAAACTCCTTGCCCCACGGGGACTGGGGTTAGAAGAACGGGCTAGGACAAGACCACAGGCACCTGCCAGTTCCAGTTATCGCAGTGGGAACAATGAACCCCACAGCCTGTCTCACCTTCTGGTTGTTCCTTCTCCCATCCCCTACCTATGGGTTATTTGTGGAGGAAGGAAGTCTTCACGATACCACAAAAATCACACCTGCATTCATTTTGCTATTAAAACACTACAGGTAACATTTGTTGTGTTGTTTTGGTTTTTTTTCTGAATGTAGTTTCACACGCTTTTGATTAAGATGCAAGCAAGAAAGTAAAGCTAGTACTGCAAGAAAAAACCCCAGTGAAGGGAAGGGAGGTGAGGCAATGTTAGTGTAGCTGCATACAGCAACCATCCTGGTCCGAATGCCGATTTCTGGGGGCTTCCTAATGCTTTCGTCACCCACAGAGAGGACAACCTGGATCAGCTGCAAGATGCATGGGGGTGGGTCCACACAGATGTCCTAGGAAAATCTGCCTGTTTCCTGGTGGAAGGTACTACAGAACCAGTCAGCAAATGGCAAATGCTGATTTCCAGGAATTTTAGAGGATAATTTTTAGAGGATCTTTTGTTCCTTTTGTGAGGAAAAAAAAAATTTACAGGTTTAATTTTTCAAAAAAATTATTTGGGCACAAATTTGCAGGGTTCTGCAAGAAACTATGTATAGATACTAAAACTGAGTTCTAGGTTGCTTGCTTGTTTTGTGGTTTTGGTTTTTTTTTAAGAAAATCTGTTTTGTGCAAAATTGCAAAGCCTCCACATGATTTCTGAGAGGTCTTCATGTTTTGTTCCCCACTTTTTCATTTTTTTTAAGAGAACTGTTTGAAAAATTTGGTCAAGGTGAAAAAAAAATAATAACCACAGAAGCTCCGTCTGGTATGAAAGTTACTTTGACTGGCAAAATCAAACCCAGGTATGACGACAGCAACACACCCTTGGCTGTGCAGAAGGGAAGCAGCCTCAGCCCGGTGGGAGAGCTGAAGGTAGGGGCTGGAGGCCAGCCCATTACCACTTCTATGGCACAGCAGGTTTCCTACAGCTCCGTTGCTTTTTGAGGAGTGGCGCAAATAGCGGAGCCACTTTTTCCTATGAAAATGTTCTGCGTTTTCACAAGTTGCTCTCCTGCCTCCCCATGCCTACCCCCCAGGGCTCTTCTCTCAAATCCATCACATGCTTCCCTTGCTTCCCACCAAAGTTTAGCCAAGCTGTATTTCTCTCAAACCACTCTGTATGGAACTGAAAGTGGGGCTGCAGGTGAGCTTGCCCGCCTGCCTCCTGCCACATCGCACCCACAGAGCATAAATAAAAGCATCTGCTGAGCCACAGGTGCTCTGGGCTGCAGAGGGATGTGCACGCTGGTGGCATGAAGATGAGGAGTGGACATGGGCCTCCGACGCAGCTTAGGAGATGTGCCTTTACCACTGTTGGTTCCCAGCCTGTGACAGGTACTCACAGGCACCTAAATGTCAGTGTCCCTGCTGTGAGCTGGGGGTCTGGGCTCTCCTGATGGCCGGCAGTGGTCCAGCGCGGCATGCAGGTGCTCTCACAAGTGGGTCTGGAACTGTTGGAGATGCCCTGGTCTCCAGCTACAGCTTCAGAAGGCATGGTGTCTTCTTTGTTTGCCTCTGTGCAATTGTCACATATGCTGCAGACCTTTTTATCAGGCTCTAGACCCCTCCATTTCAGTAATGCCAGCCTGCAAAGTCAGGGGACAGCCCACCTGAAAGTAGACGTGTGCTGGCCACCCCTGCGGCTCAGCTCAGAGCCTGCCAGCACACCCAGACACCCGCGGCTGGACTACACGATGCAGGTGACTTAGTCCTGAACAGCACCCCAGCCCCTGCTGCTGGCTGCCTGAGCACTTCTCATCTGCTCCAGAGCAAAGTCAAAATGGGTTCGCTTAAAATAACTCTCAGCGCTGCCGCTGAGGAATTCATGGCTGCCTCTCCTCTGAGATGCATGGAGGGGCTAAGCACATGCGGGTACCTCAAGCACGGAGGCAAATTTGGTGTTCGAGCAAAGTGTGAGACTGTGGGAAGCGTCTGGACCCATTGAGGCTCCACTGTGACTGGCGGCGAATCGCTACGTGCCAGCCCGGCAGCCAGCTGCCACCGTCCTTATGGCTCTGCCTACATGCATCCCCTCTGCAATGATTTCTAAATGTGCAATATCAACATTGCAGTAGCACAGGATTTTTGCATGTAATTATCCTAAGGTTTATTTGAATAAAAAGATGGTGGGGGGGAGGAAGAGACCATCTATATCTTGCAGATCATGCAAAGTCTAGCAGCTCCTCTAGCAGAGCTTGGAAATGCCGATAGACAGTTAAGAGCACAGACACACAGCCATATCTGTATTTGCTTTGAAGCGCGCTGCTAAAACATGTTGCCATTGAGAATCCTAAGCCCCACATTTTAAAATATTCATTGCCACAGCCCAGATTCTCTCCCGAGAAGCAGAAATCCAGGCAGATTCGAGAATCTATCTGGCATCCCCTTGTGGCTTTGCTTCTCCCTGCTGCAACAGGAGAACAAGCCATAAAACCAAAGGACTCCCCAGATCTTCACGGATCACAGCCAGACCTCATGGTAGAGAAGACAGTGTCCTCCAGTAGTTATCTCCTCAGTGTCTGTAACAGGGAGTACTGGGATAAAGAATTAAGAGGAATTCATGATAAGGGATCCTTAAGGAATATCCATGCTCCTATTAAGAGCTGCAACAAGGAGCAGTGTGGGTAGACTCCTTTAGTGATACCCTCAGAGTCACCTGAGCACCTTCGGCGATGTCCGAGCCAGATGTGCTGTGTCCAGGGGCAGGAACGATGCACAGGCACGACCCTCCAGCACAGACCATCAGACCTTCCTGCGGTCGGGTGGCTCGCTCCGATCCTCTGCGTGCTCTGCTTGCCTTTCGGGATCTCACTCACCGCCTCCGCTTGCTGCTGCTACCCAGAGATGTCATGAGTAGCTTTAAGTAAGAAAAATACACGCACTTTTTCATCACCTACAATAGTACCAGTCAAGTTTTATTCTCCCTGAGCTTTCCCTAAGGTCTTGGTCACAAAGACCACATTTTGGAAGGACTCAATGTATAAAGCTTGACCCCCAGGGCAACCACAGCTGCTTCAGAATAACCTTGTCTGGGGCAGAGGTCCTGTTTCAAAGAGTCCAGGCACTTTGCTGCATGTACAGGCACCAATTCAGTAGTGGCTCCATGAAAAGGCCGAGATTAGGAGGTGCCCCAGGGGTTCAAACTGCATCTACAAATTGTAAAGTGCAGGTGCTCTTCCCACACAGTCCTCCAAGCAATCCGCAGACTACACCATGATTTTTGTGGGTCGAATTTTGTTAAGGAAGGCCGAGTGCTTCTAAGATATTTAACATTTGTCTCTGGTTATTGTCCTGGTGATTTACATAATGGATTAGTACAGATTAACCCAGCATTCGGGAGAGTCACTGGGTTGCTTTGCATGCACCATAGGCAAAGGATTCAGGCTGCAAATGGGATGATCTAACAACAAGCATAATTGCTGTTTTATAGACTATAAGTATTGCCATGTCTGTAGCTCGTCTAACTCTACAGTGAGGCCATTGTACAAATATAAATCCTCCAGTCACCAAACAGCTCTTCAGAGGCTCCTCCGTGCAACAGCTACAGCGAGTGTCCTCGCACTGACTGAGATGCACATGGGAAGATGAACACCTGTGTTATGAGCCACTTGCAGCAAATTAATTGATTGAATCCTATAAAGCCACCAGGCTGAGCATCAGAAGATACAGGGCTCCCTTGGCGCAACCATTTCTGCTTTCTCAAGCCCCAGAGCAATGCTGTGGGGGAAACTGAGGCAGAAGCACGGGATGGCCCTTTAGAAGCAGAACACAGGGTATAGGGTGGATTTCCCTTATCATACCTCACTTCCAGTGCTTTTCTATCCAGTGCACTGGGGGTGAATTCAGGGTCCAATAACTAAACTATATCTCAGGTGTTTTGCACAGCCTGGGAGCAAACCAACCTCATACTGTTGATATTACTGTTATGGGTTTGCTTGGCAAGGTTTTGGTAGCGGGGGGGCTATAGGGGTGGCTTCTGTGAGAAGCTGCTGGAAGCTTCCCCCATGTCTGATAAAGCCAGTGCCAGCCGGCTCTAAGATGGACCCGTCGCTGGCCAAGGCCAAGCCAATCAGCAATGGTGGTAGCACCTCTATGATAACATATTTAAGCAGGGGAAGAAAAAAAAACTGCAGTGGAGACAGCAGTTAGAGAGAAGAGTGAGATGAAGTGAGAGAAACAACTCTGTAGACAGCAAGATCAGTGAAGAAAGGAGGGGGGAGGAGGTTCTCGAAATGTCGGAGCAGAGACTCTTCCCTTGCAGCTCGTGATGAAGACCATGGTGAGGCACATTGTTCCCCTGCAGTCCATGGAGGTCCACAGTGGAGCAGATCTCCACCTGCAGCCTGTGGAAGGGACCCCACGCTGGAGAAGGGGGATACCCGAAGCAGGCTGTGACCCTGTGGGGAGCCCGCGCTGGAGCAGGCTCCTGCCAGGACCTGTGGACCCGTGGAGAGAGGAGCCCACGCCAGAGCAGGTTTGCTGGCAGGGCTTGTGACCCCATGGGGGACCCACGCTGGAGCAGCCTGTTCCTGAAGAACTGCACTCCATGGGAGGGACCCACGCTGGGGCAGTTTGTGAAGAGCTGCAGCTCGTGGGAAGGACTCACGTTGGAGAAGTGTGTGGAGAACTGCCTCCCGTGAGAGGAACCTTCACACTGGAGCAGCGGCAGAGTGTGAGGAGTCTTCCCCCTGAGGGACAAGGAGCAACAGAGCCAACGTGTGATGAACTGACCGTAACCCCCATTCCCCGTCCCCCTGCACCGCTCGGGGGGAGGAGGGAGAGAAACGGGAGTGAAGCTGAGCCCGGGAAGAAGAGGGATGGGGGGAAGGTGTTTTAAGATCTGGATTTATTTCTCACTATCCTGCTCTGATTTGATTGGTGATGAATTAAACTCCCTTTTCTCCCCAAGTTCAGTCTGTTTTGTCCATGACAGTAACTGGTGAGTGATCTCTCCTTGTCCTTATCTCGGCCCTCGAACCTTTCATCATATCTCCTCTCCCCTGTCCAGTTGAGGAGGGGGAGTGAGAGAGAGGTTTTGGTGGGCACCTGGCATTTATCCAGGCCAAACCAAAGCAATTACAAAGCTTTTTAGGAAAGGAGGGGCTGGCAATTGCAACAGCACTTTTGAATCATTCATAATTTTTCACAGGGGCCACTTCTGTAGGTGTCTTGTTTCCTGTATGTTTGTAATGTTTTAGGACTAAAAATAACAAGGAACTGCTGTTCAAAATGTAAGCGAGGAATTAAAGTTGCAAAGAAACTTGAGAGTAAAATGTAGTGGAGGACATCAGAGCTTTCCCACAGCCGCAACTATAAACCCAATTAATCCTGGGTTAGGCAGAACGAAAACGTGCAGCTGGAGAGATTTGCAGTGAATGCGCCGAAACAGCTTTAACTTTCAGTCCAAGGAACATGCAGAGAGTGATGAGAAATTTTTTTTGAAAATTAATTTGAGCTCATTTGTGACCATAAACACTGAAACACTGTGATCCTAACCACATGACCACCGCCTGCCAGCTCTGAGCCCCTGTGTTGCATCCCTGTTGCTAAGCCTGTGCATTTCTCCACAGAAAAGTTGTGTTTTGGGGCATCGGAGCTGCACTCCTGCTGTGTGCTTTCATGTGAGACTGCTCCCATCACTTGGACCAAAGTACTGAAGTGGTTTTAAACAGCTGCTATGGTTCCTGGATCGCCTCCTGCAGATGGGCTTTGGTCTCCTTACTGGAGCTGCCTAGGCTCATTCAGCCATGACAGCCGTGGAGACGTGCTGCTGGGCTTGGGGATGAGACACAAGGATGTGCGGGAAGCGTGGCCTTTGCCTCCATGGAGGTACTGAAGCTTCAGGAAATCACGAGCAAGGCAGCCTGAAGAGCTGGAAGTGAGGCAGACCCTTTGGATGGTGTGGAGAACAGGGCACAGGGCTGACAATCCTGCCCTAAAGATGCCTTCAAATACCTGCAAGGAGAGTAGAGGGTAGCCAACAACATCTCAGGGCTGCAGACAGGGCGTCTGCGGGGGAGGATCAGCGTGTCTCCATGCAATCCTGTTCAGGGTCCTGAGATGAGCTCAGGTGGTTTGGGGGGGCAAAACCATCAGTGACCCAGTGCCCATCACTGGTCTCCCTGTGCTCAACGTCCCCATTCACCAGGAAGGGGCATGTGGCTTGAAGCCAGCTCCAGCCCATTGCTTTCTTCAAAGTTCATTTTGCTGGTTGCTCTGTGCTGGGCTGAGCCACATTGACAACATACCCATGCTGGTCTGGCTGGATCAGGAAGACATTCACACCTTCTTGATCAGCTCAGGGATGGCCATTTACACAACCAGATGATCCATGTAACTGGTAGAGTCGTTGACCTACAGTGACGTCCACCCTCCGGTCCCCTCAATGTTGGGATAAGCTCAGCTTTCTTTACAACAGTCGTATATTCTTGCTTGCGCTTTCTGAGCACCTTGCCATGCCCATCTCCTCCAAGCCCTCCTCCATCACAGAGGTCTGCTGAAACTGTCTGCCTAATGACTTCCGTGCTGAGCTCTCCTCTGAGCTGAGGGGATAAGAAGAATTCACATCCTGGAAGTTTCAGCCTCTTATTTCAGAATTAATTTTGCAAGCTCCTCCTTGGACCGAGCTCTCTGTGGGCTCAGGCATAACAGGGCCAGTGAGAGGGGAAAGTCATGTTGCTGGTTCAATCTCCAAAGCAAAAATAATCCATTTTAATGAAGGTTCACAATCTGCAATGAATGTGAAACAATGTTGTCAGCTAAGCTGTTGCATTATTCACTTTTATTTGTACAAGGTCCTTCCATTAATATTTGACTACAAGAGAATGCAATTAAAAATTTTCTACTTGAATAAACCTCTCACCACTGTGTTAGTTAAAGGATAAAAACCTTTTACGTTGCTGCAGAAGAGAATTTAGCACACTGGCTCTGTACACGTGGGTCGCACACTGACTCTTTTAGCTTCCCGCATCCCATAACTCGTTCTCTACTCTCATTTCTTCAAGGCATCTGCCCTTCAGCTGTCACACACCGTATCACACCCTTCTCCCCTTCCATGTCATTTGAGTATCCCAAAGCAATCGTTTCCTTCTAAGCAGAGGCAAAACAAGCAGGGATGGGGGGGGTTTTGTGCAGGCAGGTGGGAAGCACCCACAGCCTCGCAATTCCCAGTAATTTCACAGAAATAAAGGTAAGGCTGTGTCAGACTGAGACAGAGCTCCACTTTGCCAGAAGGAAGTGGGGCTTTGCATTCGTGTGCATGGGTGTTTGCTAGTAGGGAGAGATGACTTTTTATTTAAATATTTGCACACATGGATGGGCACTGAATTAGTTGTAACCTCCCAGGGAACGAGGAAAAAGCCTTCTAGGATCCCGGAAGACAGTACAGAGAAGACACGAGGTCAGCTTGCAGACTAGTCTCAAAAGGGAAGATGTTAGCAACAAGGGAAAGGAGGATGACATGCAAAGCATGGGGTTATAAATATAAGCATTATGCACTATTTCCCTCTCCAGAGCATCCATGAACAAAGAGCATTTGGTCAAAATAAACAGAGTTTAGGTGGGCACAGAAGCGGACACAGTTGGTTTGTAAAGCATGATGTGACAAGGCACCAATGAAGAAATAGGTCCATGTGTGTACAGATTGATCACAGAGAAGAGGGCAAACCATGTGTTTTGAGAAGAGCTGAAGAAGGAAGGTTGAAGTGTTGGCTCTTTTGAAAATATTCCCCTGTGTCCCAGGCTAATCTGGGGAGCTGTGATGTACAATGAGGAGACAAACATTTTATCCTGTTCTAATTCATCTCCTGGTGTCTCCGACACTACTTGCTCATGACTGCAGCTGTTGGGAGAAGCAGCTGATGGCAAAAGGAAAGTTCACCCGTGGTTTAAGCTATGGAAAGCCAGAACTGGATGGGATAGCAAGAGAAAGCATGTGTGCTTATGTAGAAGAGGAGCCTCTGGCCTTAGAAAACTACTGCCAGTAGAGGTTTGGAGCCAGGGCTTTTGGAGTTGAAATTCGGGGGCAAAAAAGGCCAGCCTTGGGGGCAGGCAGGTGGCAAGGTGCAGGTGGCCAATGCATTGGGTCAGATGTAGAAGAAGCACTAGGACCAGGTGAATAACAGTACCTCGGTAAGTGGCTTTTAGGGGAAAAGGGCCCCCAGGAGAGTTTTCACTGCCCTGGGGATCTCCAGATAAGCAGAGGAGCAAACAGAACCAATTGTGGTGGAGAGTTTGAAGAAGAGAAGGCTGCGAGGGGACCTAATATATGCTTACAAATATCTCAAGGGCAGGTGTCAGGAGGATGGGGCCAAACTCTTTTCAGTGGTGCCCAGCGACAGGACAAGGGGCAATGGGCACAAACTGAAGCCTGAGAAGTTCCATCTGAACTTGAGGAAGAAATTCTTCCCTCTGGGGGTGACGGAGCACTGGAACAGGCTGCCCAGGGAGTTTGTGGAGTCTCCTTCTCTGGAGATATTCAAGACCCACCTGGACAAGGTCCTCTGCAGCCTGCTGTAGGTGACCCTGCTTCAGCAGGAGGGTTGGACTAGATGACCCACAGAGGTCCCTTCCAACCCCTACCATTCTGTGATTCTGTGATTCTGTGATACTCTGGTTCAGCAGGTCCAGGTCCAGCATCCTGTAGATCACCATTGTTTTTCCAGAAGAAGATCTGCTGGGGCACACAGTGGATCACCAGCTGTTCTCAGAGGTAGTGCATAAACCTATCACATGTCATAACCTCACTGGTCGCTGTGGGAAATTCATACGCTGACCACTAAACACCACCCAGGAACATGGCAACTTTTGTAGATCTACATCTGCCTCCTTTCAGGATGAAGCAGGCACCTTACAGCTGTGCAGCAAAATCCATGCCATGGTTCAAGAAGTTACCAGTGCTGTCCTCCTCTTCCCGTGACAAACATTTTCCCATTTCTGTGACAAACACAGCTCCACAGCTAGATCTCCTTCATGGAGCAACCGAGATCCATTGTTGAGGTTGGAGTAGCCCGTGTACGTGGATTCTGGGGCAGAGAGACACAACAAACAACCAGTACCAGTTATAATCCAATCCATAATTAGGGAATATTCTGCTCTTCCATCCTCTCCTGATCACAGAGGAGGACTCCTTCCTACCCATTGGTGGGGAACATGGCAGTGACATCCAGAGCTCACGGAGAAGCCCTGGCACTGTCTGCGGGCTCTTCTAAGATGCTCCAGCTGCACGCCCAAAGATCTCACATCCCACAGCTGCTACTGCAAGTGAGGGAATTAGCTCATCTAATGCTAAGTAATCCGTCCATCGAATACTAAGTACCACCTAAAGCAGGTTCTCAGAGTCTCAGATTGCACAACCATATATAGAGGAATCTTTGGACCTTAAATGCTCTATGCTTCAACTCTTCACTGATAAAATGAGGATTAAGAAACTCATTCATCTCAAAGAGTGTTGTGAAAAATCAGTCCATTAGTTTGCGTCCCATTAATGTTATCTAGGCCAAGGAGATGAATAATTCTGTCCCCAGAAGAAGATTTGTATAGCAAGCAGCACATAAGACAAGGGACCATACCAAACAATAAAGCTAAAGCAAGATATTGAGAAATAGTTCGTTAAGTGTATGCCATTCATCCCAGCACAGGGTCAGGCTGTGTCTTATGGAAGCAGTACATGTTAATAAGCAGAGGCTGCAGTGTGGTGCACGCACAGAGGGGCTGCATGAAAGCTTTGCAGAACACCCCAATTGGGATGTGTCCCACCTTGCTGGTGAGCAATTTGCAACCTACGTATTGTTGTGGGTTTTTTAAATGCTGTGGTTTTCTGTGTATTAACTTCTAGAGCTCTAATCCTTGTTTAGTGAGAGCCGTTCACAAGGGAGCACAGGAACAAGCTCATGGGGACCAGCCACCCTCACCGGAGATCAGCTCTTGCTGGAATCGCTGAGGCAGGACAGAGCTATGCTGGCGGCAAGCGCAGCCGCTCACCAATCCCACCAAAGCGATTTGCTTCCACTGCTCAGAGATCTCACCATTATCCCCAACATTTGTCCTTTGAAGCGAGGTTAGTGTAACTCCTTCTTACCAAGGCTGCATCTGGAGGCCACTTAAGTGTTGGAGCTCATGAAGAATGCATAAGCTTGGAGCTGTGTTCCTCATCAAACACACAAATCTCTGCTCGAGTAAGGGTAGATTCTGCCAGCTGACTGCAAGGGGTTCTGCCTTTGTCCCCAGTGGACTCAAACATGTCCATCTCAGGCACCCAGGCAGTTCATCACTGTAGCGGTCCTCTAGCTATTATAAGCAGCTGAGCTCAGAGCCCACTGCTCCTAACAAGGCATTGAGGTCCTGGAGAAAGGGATGCTTTGAGCACCCAGGTGGCTGACAGGAGCATCTGCTGCATGGCCAGCACTTGCTTTCCAACATAAATGCAGAGTAGGAGGGGGATTTGAATGAGGACAAGTTCATGCAGTGACAGGGACAGGTTTTCTGATGCTTCTCCTAGCTCCTGAGGGAGCTTGGTTGCTTTGCGTGGTTACTTGTACACTACCACCAGTAAAAGCAGACACCAAAAAAATCCACGGCATCAAGACTTGATTTTAGAGGTGAAATGCTTAGATTTCTTCTTCTCTTTTCCATCCTGCATTAGTCTGTAGTCAGGCAGGATTTTGGCTAAAATATCCCATTTTCTTACCTTTCCCCCCTCAGCTTTGGAAAGAGCTGGGGTAAATGTAGGCTTCAACAACTGGGCTTATATACTGAGCCACAGCCAGATTTCAAATCCTCTGCAGATTTTGTAAAGTCTTTGGGCTTCCAGCCATAGCTATCAGAGCTTTTCTTCCATCAGAGGTAGCTGAAGTGCAGTCTCTGGGTGTTCAGCACATGCAAGGCAATGTGGAAAGACATCTCCACTCAAGCTGTTCATGGGATGTGGCCAGATCTGCTCAGGGCTCCACAAACAAGAAACCAACGTACCACCCACTTTTCAATCTACTAATTTTAAATGTGCACCAATCAGCTTTTGCATATGATGTGTTGTATACAATAAATGTAACCTGAAATATCTGTTTCTGACAGTTTCTAAGGTATTCACGGGCAAGACTTCTGATGATATAAAGAAATACTTTCATTTCAGTCAAAATACCTCTACTAGTTACAAGCTTGCCCTTTTAGCAGAGACAGATGTGGAAAAATCTCTGTGTCAGAGAGGCAGCCTGAAAAAATTAAAAGCAAATGGAAAAGGCAGTGGCTGAACAGGAGCAGGCAACTAATCTTGTCTTCAGTGAGCCCCTCTTGTAACAGGTACAGAGCTGCCTGGGAAGGACTAAAGGTGCTAAAATACGATGTTTATTGAATGATCAAGGAGTACTGCACTGGCTGTTCAGGAAGATTTATTCTCCATCTGTGCTTGTTTTTATTCTACTGGCATGCTTAATAAATATCAACTCTTTTAAACAAAAGCATCTCCATTTGCAAACGCGTTAGCAGACCTCTGGCATTTCCCAATCGTTTTGCCTCGTACTTCCCCACCTGGAGGCCCATGTGTTTATCCCCAGGACTTGCCGCGATTTCTCAGACTGGGGGGGCCCAGAGGTCCCTCAGGTTTTCTCCTCTGCTTGTTGCCTGATAAAAAAAACAAAGATCTCTTTTTATCCAGTGCACGCACTTCCAGATGCACACACAGGTGACTACCAGTAATCCAGGGAATTTTAGAAAGCACTTACTGAGTGAAAGGTCCACATTACACAAGCACACCAAGACTGAGAAACCTTTGCTGTGCAATTAGAGAAGAAAACAAAAATTTAAAAAAAAAAAAACAAAAACAAAACCACCAAATCCCAGGGACCCGTGAGGCAGTAAGTAAAGTTTGGCAACTTCCAAATGCATAACCCGTTGTTACAAGCTGTTCCGTGCGGCTCCCCAGAGGGCTGGTCCATAAAGGATAACAACCTTTGCCTGCTGGGAGCTATTAGCTTAAATGGTAGCGGGCTGCTGCAGCATTTAAGCCTGATTATAATAGTGTCATTGGATTTGTATGCGCTGGGATCCATGCAGATGGATTTCACAAAAATTGTAAGAAATTACATCCAGGAAAGGGAGTTAAAGGGATGTCTCTATGCGTGGCAAGTGCTGGCTGACTAAAATTGCAAATAGAGGATCGCCAGGAAAAAGAAAAGAAAACCCTGAGTTAAATGAGGTTCAAAATTGTGATGGGGAAGTTAGAAGCAGAAAAGTTTTCCAGGTTCTGGAATTTGCTGGAATGGACAGACATACTAATGATCAATATGCCCACATCTCTCTTCTTCATTTTTGCATTAAATTTGTATTATTTTATTAAGACAGCCTATGAGTACCTGCATGTTCACTAGGTATGCGAGCACATTAAATCATTCACTGGGTTATACATGACATTGCAGGAAATTTGGCAGGTATCGTAACTCTCCATGCAGTTGTTATCTGTAGATTAGCACTTCTCCCTTCCCATCATTTCTAGGGATTCAGAGGACAGACTTCAAGCCAGGAAATCTCATCAGATCAGATAGCAAAACTTGAATTTCCACATCCTGGAAACAAGCTGGTAATTTATATCCGGCTAAAGCACATCGCCCAGAAAAGTGTCAGTCTTGCACAATTCATTTGTCTGTCTTTGACTTGCAGACGTCAGGGCATTTACACATTGCAATCAGCTCACCTCTCAATCTCTCCATCGAGAAGGTAAAGGACTATGCTCCTGCAGCATCTTCTGCTCAGTGGTTTTTTTTTCTGTTTTCTTTTTTGAGTTGCACACTGAGCTAATTAGTGGATCTTTTTCACAGCTTTCTCACCCACGGAGCCGCCACAGCATCCACGCTGTTCCCCAGCTTGCCGGCAGGCCATCCCAGAGCCGCTGAGATGCGGCCGATGCAGCTGGCCTTCCCCCAGCCATCACGGATGCGGAGAGTCATGCCACAGACGGTCACCTCAGCAAACCCAGAAGTGCCTGGCACAGGGCAGCTGGGAGGCAGTGAGCTTTCCAGCAGCTTCTTTGTTTACAGAGCCATTTATAAGCTTCCACTTAATTAAAATAATCACTAATAAGCCTGGCAACTTAGCAGAAGCAGGCTGCATTCTTCATGCAGTCACAGAGGATCGCCTGCTCTCAGCGTCTAAAGCCATTGCCTTGGCTCGGTCGCGATTTACCAGGGATGCTGGAAGGAAGGGAAGGACTAGCAAGAGACACGGCTTCAGACTGCCTGATACCAGCCTGAAACAACCTGACCATAACATTCATTTTCAGAGCCAAGCTTCATCATCCCCATCGCGTGTCCATCCTCGCAAAGAGCTAGCTGAAGAGGGTACGGAGGAGTACAGTACCCACGGCCCATGCCCACACACAAGTGGGCAGCCCTCTAATTTCACCCCCACTACCAGGGCAACAATCCTTAACTTTACAGCCGGGGTGACCTACCCAGCCTCAATAGGTTTAACTCTTCATCAGCTCTCCAAACCTCGACCACTTGGGCAAATGGTGTCTCATTGCCCAATAATCCTTTTTTTAAACATTTCACAAAATCTTTCCCTCCTTCTTAAGGGTTAAGGAGAACCAAAAAAATGCACATTCCCTATTTAGAAACATTCTTGTGATGTTTATTGGAAAGGGCTGAAAGAGCTGAGGTTTGAAAATTAGTATCTGGCAAGGAAACAGTGTCCTCAGGGGCCAGAGAACAAGCCGCGCTGGGAGGAAAGTGATGGGACCAGCCTTTAAAGGCTGGAAAATTGCAAACCAAGTGTGCTCAGCAGTATTTTCCTTTATGCAGTTCTTTTATTCTTAAGATGAAAATTGCTCAGGACAAAAGCATCGGCCTGATACCTGGGACAGTCTGCTCCTTACTCCTTTTTCCTCTGAAAATATGTGGTTCTTTGAAGAGAAGAAATGTTCAGCAAGAAGCAAATGCCAACGTGACCATTTTTAATGCTAATTCTCTGAGATCTCTCTCCGCTCCTCTAATACTGCATAGGAAATCTGTGACAGTGCCTTGGCAGGGCTGTCAGTCTGCGCCGCCTCTGCACCGCCGGGAGAGCAACAGGGGCCTGTGGTGGTTTTACATGATGAGAAACTGCCTTGTTCATTTTCCAGCCTCTGATCCCACCTCAATGCGATAGCGAGGGCCTCTTCCACCCCTCTCTAGGACTTGCCATGCTGTCGTTCAGAGGTTTTAATGAGTGGACACAGCTGATGCTGGTGGTATCGCTGTGAGGATGCTCCAGTGGGCAGGGATGACCGCAGTGGCCGTCGCATGGGCAGGGGCAGGCACAGGCGCGTGTCCTGCACTGCAAATCCCAGCCTCATGCAGCATGCATGGAGTTAAAGCTTGCACTGGTATTCCCGAGGGGCTCGTGCTTTAGCCGCCGCTCTGCTCCCGGCTCTGGGAGGACGGGGCTGTGACTTTCCCAGCAATTCTTCCCACACTCGGCCTCCATCGGGATTCGGCAGAGCCCTGAGCACTGCTCCACGGAGCATCGCACCATCCCGCGACCCCACGTGCGGGGCCCGGCTGCCGCTTCTCACCGCCCCCGCAGACAGACCGGGGAGGCCAGCGGTTCCCACAGCCGGGGAGGAGGAGGTGCAGCCCCCCCAAGTGCAGCCCCTGGGAGCCACAAATCATGACAGCCCCCTGCCGCTGCTCTCCGCTGGCCGTGTGCGCCCCGACTGCGGATGCTACGCGAGCAGCCATACCCCTGAGCAAACCCCACGGCTCTCTCCGGGTGTCTGCAGGTTTAGATGCACACACAGGACATACGGTTTTCAGTCTGAGTGTCCACATTCCTCTTTGATCTGCCCTGCAGCATCCATCCTCCCCAGAACAGTCCTATGCTCCCGAAACTCTGCCCACCCACTGTGGCTTTATTATCATCTCCACATCAGCGTGCACCAGCGCTCAGCATCCACAGCACTGCACACTGATGCACACAAGTGCACACACCTATGGGGAGGATCAGCGCCTCTGGCCGATTGCTCCTCTGACAAACAAATCACGCCCTAATTAACATTCCTCTGTCCATAAACACACGATATCTCAGTCACAGTCTTGACCTCCACATCACCAGTGCTGCCACACGCACCGCAGTGCTGTCCATCCATACAGCTGCTGGAGGAGCATGGGAGCTTATGCACCAACATTTGGGGGTCTAGACAATTTTCTGCAACCCCTTCTCCAGCCTTGCACCCTCCTTCTAACTGGGAGTGACCCCTCTGCCCCAGAAATGTCCATCCTGAGTACAGCTGCAGAGGGAATACTGAGTGTAATGGTCCAGCCAGTGACAATTCATAGTTTCCAAGTGCATTAGTAGTATTAACTAATTCATGCTCATTAATTAGCCCCATCTGGTCAGCATGTAACTGAGTGCTACGGTATGCATACAGGAAAGGTCATTTCCAGCAGGTGCCTGTACACCTTGTCTTTCCTGTGGAGACAACACTCTCAAAGCAGGAAAGCGTGGATGTGGAGGGAAAAGAGCCTGTGAAGAACGTCCACTGGTCAACCCAGCCAGGAGAGAGGCCTTCCTGCGAGATCGGGTGACTCCGCTGCAGATCAGGAACACCCAAGGCAATTTTCCCACCTGAGATGCACAAGAGGTGTGGGAGGAGATGGGAGGAGAGCCCCAGCAACCACTCCCAGTTGCCAGGATGCCCAAGCCGATGGGAAGGCAATGGAAACTTCCTGGAAGACTGCAGCAGGCTAGGAGCTTGGCTATTTAATGCTGCTTATTGCTGCCCTCAATTCTTCCTCTGCCTGCAAGACAAATGTGATCACTGCTCCGTATGCTTCACTAGCCTTCCCCAGCAACATTCAATTCACCACTGAGTTTTGCTGGGGGGCAGGATAAGATTGTGCAGATATAATAACTCCATTCATCACCGTCGAGCAGGGGTGGGCAAACAGCACTTTGTAAATGACCTGGGAAGTTTGGCAGCTCAGATCCCACCAATCTCTCTGACAGGCAATACCAGCGTGTCCTCGAGCCCCAGAGCAGCACAGCTGGAGGAACCAGACCCACTGCCACCATGCCAACGTGGACCCTGCCGCCCCACAGTGCACCAGACTGGACGCGTGTGGGAGCTGATGGAGGGCAAGACTCTCACCACCTGGCCTCTCCCAGTGAAAACACTCAGAGTAGCGGTAGGACTAAGTCTGGGGGTGCTGGTACCCCAGCAGTGGTTCTCCAGCTGTGAGTGATGGTCTGAGGCTGGCTGCTGCGGACAGTGCACCTGCAGCTCCCAGGGGGACCCATCTGCAGGCTACCGTACTCTTTGGGAGCTTTGCACTTGGGCCCCACCAAGTTCCTGTGGCCCGCTGTGGATATGTTACCCGTGACGAAGCTGAGTATTAAAGGCTTTTGGTGCTTTACCAGCACACTCACACACACATGCATGCACAAACACACTTGCACATACACGTACACACACAAAACCACCACATATGTGCACACAGAGCCTGGTGCTACTGGTGAATGCACCCCCTCCTGTTCTATCCTGTCTTGAAGAAATAGCTTCCACTACCCAATATATGAAAGAAAATAATGGGTATTTTTAAAATAAAAGGTGCAGACATACATGGCAGCTCCCGCTGCATCCCACACTGCCACCTCGTTGTCTCAACACCTGGGAAATGCAATCCTGCTGCTGACATGCGGCTTTGATTCAGAAGCTGCATTAGCCCTAATTCCCTGTACCGATATCCTCTGCTGATCCAGGATCTGTGGGCAAGGAAGCCTGAGCCTATGCTGCTAATTTCCATAGCCATCCCACAGGCTCCGTTGCACTCCACAGTGGAAATTGCTTTGCAAGCTGGAGCTGTGGGGAAGTCTTCCCCAAGTGCTGGGCTCGCAAGATCTATAGAGAAATCACTGCAGGGACATGGCTCAGTGACCTCTCGGGCAAGCTGGCTATTAAACACCCATGGGCTGGGGAGATTGTCCATTTTCAACTAAATTTTTTGCCTATATCTGTTTTTAGGTTTTTCAGTTGTTGTTTTTTCCAAATTTTTAATTACCAAATCTGTACAGAAGAAGCCCTTTGAAAACCACTAGTTTAGCAAGGACTTGCTACTATATAGGCTTTTCATTCGAAGGCTAACATCCATTAAAGAAAATCCAAGGGGCTGACTTTTTCTTTCTTGACACAAAACAGCCTTTTCAGAGCTTAATAGAAATTCGAGTAAGGCGCTCGCTGCCAAGGATGCAAAAAAATTGATTTGGTGTGTTCAAGCCCATTTGTTATTTTTTGCAAAATATTTTCAAGGGTGAAATTTCCTGTGTTTGTTTTCCGCAGAGTTTGCACGAATGTGTTAAGATGCTTCTCAACAGAACAGTGATTACCAATGTTCATTTTCAGGATTAAAGAAAGATCAGGTTCTTATGATTATTTTCATTTCACAAACAATTAGTAAAACATTGCCGCTTCCTACACAAATACCATATTGTGAGTATCTCTATACAAAACATGTAGCTTACCTAGTCTTGTTTAAAGTGAGAATAAATAAATAAATAAATGACACAATTATCAGCATGCCTTCGAGCAGTATATATTCTGACAGAGTAATGAAGTCAGGTAGGCATTGTACTCTGTCAAACCAAAAAACTCACTTTTAGTATTCATTCAGTGTTTTCTTCCAAGTAAGCACTATATTCACTTATATATTACTATATAAGCACTATATTTACTTATATATTTCCTCCACTTTTCATATTTCATGGAAATGGCATTACAGGTACATTACATCAGGGGTGGAAGAGCACTATCCAAGAACATGCAAGTCAACCCATGTTTGGATCTGCTCCTGCCCAAGCATGGTCCTTCGGCCTCAGCAACTCAGGCATCCAGCTAGGCATAGCCATGCTAGGGACAGCCCAGGTGTTTCGGTTACCCTCCTTCTCTTAAGATATTAGAAGATTCACACAGTGAGTAAAGAGGAGAGGTTTTCAGGCACATGAAGAGGAATTGTCAAGTTCTCCTTACATACCACTGAAAAGTCAATTTATTGTTGTTGCTATTCTTCTTCCCTGTACTGGAATGGGAAGGAATTACTCACAAAGAAACTAAAATAGGGTGAGGGGTGGCATGCTCCTTCTGAGTGAGACCTTTCATGCCAGGAAGTGCTGAAAGTCCTCATCCTTCTGACTGCTGATGGGTTGGGGGTGCAGATGGCTTGGATGAAGGTTCAGGGAAGACATCTCATGTGCTGGATCTAGAAGGTGATCATCAAGGTGAAGAGTGGAGCAATATGGGGACACAGCACATACAGCTGTGGCTGGGCTGGACTGGGGAGGCTGGGAGGAATAACTCAACAGGAGGCAGGGCAGCAGTAGAGCTCTAGGAAATCCACACAAAAAATGGCAGTGGCCACAGGACATGTGCAGAAACACCACGTAACAGCACGTCCACGAGCAATGAACAACTGGGAAAGTCACACAAAAATCCACATCCTGTGAGCGCCCACGGAAAATAGCAATACACAGCAGGATACAAGCGTCATTAGACCAACATTCAAGGACTTTTGGCAGGGCAGCTTCATTTTTTAAAAAAACTTTAATTTTTGATTGCTACTTGGAATGTACTATGAGCATTTATTGTTTGAAATGGATGAACACTTTCCCAGCGGCTGTGGTCTCTCCTGAGCAGACTGACAGATGCTGGGAAGATTGCTCTTATCTCTGCAGCTTTGAGTCCCGGAGCAACCTGCAAGCAGAGCCCAGACCAGCTAAGAAGTGGGCTGGGACCACCATGGGCAAAAAAGTAAGGGCCCAAAGATGGCGTGATACCCAGGACCAACATGGCGTTCACTCCATTAAGCCTTTGCAATTGTTTTTCCTCTCTTCTCTTCCAGACGCAGCTTCACTGGAGGTGTGGATGGCTCATGAACTATTGGGAAGGAGACAGAGCAGCCTGGTAAATACCTAGATGTAGAGATCTGGGCCAACAGTGGGGTCCTCTGAGCAGCAAAGAACAAGACCAGGCTTCTAAAAATTACACATATGAAAACAGCCGTAAACTGGAAAACAATCTTTTCTCCCTGATGGAAAGGATGCAAATCTCAGAGGCTGCAATGACGTTTTATGCCAATGTCCTAATGAAGCACAAGAAGAGACACATTTCTGACCATGGCTGTAAAAGAGACATTTGCATAACATTTGTCTGCAGATTGGGGTGTTACGCTATGATGGCTTTAGAGGAAGGACAGGCTGTTCTCTTGAAAGTGTCACTGAAAAATGTGCTTCCATCGGAGACTAAGGGACAGCATTTGTATTCTTCGTTTGGTGGGAAATAAGTAGCCCAGAGGCTGCTTGGTGAGACGTTCACCAGGTCACCATGTTCCTTGGGACAGCAGCAAGTGTGCAGAAAGGTGCCTACCACCTTCCAAGCACGTCCCAGTCTGGAAGGAGCTGGGACCACTGTGCCAGTCAGGTCCTAGGAGAAGTCGGAGCAGTCAGGGGCATACAGTGACAAGCACAGCTGAAAACAGGAGCCACCAGCCCCAGGAAGATAACACTGGGGACAAATATCCCCAATCATTGCATAATGAAACATATATTTCTGAACGAGTCTGGGTGTAGGCCAGGAAAATTACTTGTCAGCCAGATATTGGTAGGCAGGGAGGCAGGCATGAGACATCAGGAGAAGACCAGGGCAGCTGAAAAGGTTGCACAGGTCACCCAGGTGGATGACCATCCATAAGATGTCAATGGTGGTTTTGTGGGAAATGACCTTCTGATAGAGTTTAACTTAATAATACTGGATAGAAGCGGACGGCATTTATGTGCTTGATTGAGGACTGTAATAGCAAGAGAGTTAATTACTTATGGCAACCTGTGGATCAAAACCAGCCAGAAAGTCAGTATCTGAAATGCTGCTTTCACTGGCCTGGCTGCTCCGACAGAATACGGAAAAAGCTGTGGTGATACCACCAAACCCATCCTTCCCCATGCTTGGGAAAGGGACATGTCCATCCCTGAGCTCAGTGAAACTGGAGCCATTCCCAGCTCCCACTCTCAGCTGCTAAACCTGCAGGAGGGCATATGTTTACAAAACATGAGCTTCATTACAGATTCTAGCAATAGAAATATAGGAGCGGATAGCAGACACCAAAATGGACTCTGTTTTTTTGATTTTTTAAAGACTTCTGTATTTGGAAGTCTCCTGTTGGACCTCGAAGTGGACCTGTTACTCTCTGCTCTTTAGATGATTGATTAATTACAGGCGGAGTTATGGTAGAACTGCAGTTCCCTCAGTACTGGTGATTTGTGTGAGACTGGAAAATACTTTGCCCTTTGCAGGAATAAACCCCATGTGAATAGCCAAAAAAGGAAATGTAGTCCTTAAAAGACAATACACACACACAGACACACATACAGACAAATATCTATTCTATATATATATAGCTTTCAGTGATGTGTCTCATGCTTCAGGACTGAATCTATTTTTATGCTTTCGTAAATGACCATGGAAGAGCATTTCAAACGAAACCCAAAGAATAGCATCCTTTTGTTCACAGGCACAGATACACACAGAATGGACTTGGCTGGAAAATAAAATAAGACTTTGAAAGAAGGAGAAAGAAGAAAGTTACCTGAATAACTACAGACTTCGAGCTTCTCATCTCATTGTCATGGCATGAGAGATTTGTCTTTGGAGAAAGCTCTGGATTCCCATCTTAGAAAGGATGCAAAGAACCACGTAAAATCTGCTTCAAATTCTGAATTAAAAGAGGTATTTGACATTGTTTTGGAAATAGTTAAATGCTGTGAATCCTTATAGAGATGTGTTAATTATGGAGTACCCACTCCTGGCTGCACGGATGCTCAGCCATGGAAAATATTGTAGTGCATTCAGGGAGAAAGGAAGAGCAGACACACCAAAACCCAAATCCATAGAAGGACTCTCATGCTCTTTCGTAAGCTTAAAGAGAGCACCAGACTTGGAAGAAAAAGCTGATATTGTTTCTCACCTAGCAAATCAAACAGTAGACTTCAGCTTTATTTCTCCAGGAGGAAAGCAGGTACACGGTGGTATGAACACAGTGGCAGGCATTGTGTTCAAGACAAGTATTTAGGAAGCTTATGGTGCAACACAAATATCGAACCGGCTGATGGAGGGAAAAAAGTCAAGTTAGAGAATATTTTTGGTGGTTGTCTTGAACAATTAATCACCGGTGTGGTCTGTACCCCACGATATGCCTTGAGTGCTACATGTTTGGTTCAGGCGTGGTGCTGAGCTGTGCAGGGTGCAGGCTGGGAAACACTGGGGCTAACATGGCCTCAGGGCACCTCTGCATATTGCTGTGCTTACTACCTGTTGCTCTGTCTTCCTCTGAAAAAATCACGCCAGATAATGCATCTTTATTTGTTTTGGAGGAATTAAATTTAAATTTCCAAAGAAATTCAATGAAACTACATAATAGACAGCACAAAGCCCACGAGCCCAAGGTCCACATGCCTTCACACCAGAATAAAATCCATCTTTTCAAAACTCAGGTATTAGAAACTGGGAGAAAGTTTTTGTAAGAAATATGCCTGGACAAGCAACCAGGAGGCAGCCTGACCTGTTATTCCTAAATAAGGATTTAGAAAATACAGTTTCTAACCAAGAAAGCTGCTAGACCCAGAACATTCACATGTGAGATCCAAAGTTAGGATCTTAAATTTCTTTTCAAGAACATCAGGAGGAGGAGGACCAAATAAAAACTGTCACTGTTATTTTTCTTGTTGTCATTATATAGTTACAAGTGAAAGCAGAATGGGCCTTTTTGCATCAGAGGATATAATACAGTCTGTAGGTGTTGTAGGAAGAAAGAGAAAAGAATAAGCAGAAGGGGAGGAGGGGAAGACGAGGGGAAAGTTACATAAAACTGCAAAGTTGAAGCCCCTTTGGGAAATACAATTATTAGGGAACCAGAAAACTGTGAAGCCTAGGCTTGAGCTGCTGTGTTCGGTGGCATCCATGTGGTCCACTGGAGTCTGCCAGTGGGGCTGCCCCGGAGCAGACATCCTCAGAGTGCAGCCAGGCACTGTGAGTGGATTGGGTTGAATTTCTGGCTTCCAACAGGCGATGGCAAAGAGGATGTAAGCCCCTGTCAGGTGCCTTTAGCCTGTCCAAGTTCCAGGAGCTTCACAGCAAATGGATCTAGCATAGGGTTTCCAACACTGTGACAAAACCAAGGGGAAATGTGAGGGCTTCCTCCCTTCTAGGAGAAAATTTCTTGAGCCCAGAGGTGCTAATGCCATCCATGCTGCCAGCTGCAAGGTGGGACAAATCCTGCTGCCCCTGCAGCGCTCCTCAGCAGGGATGTCTGCACTGGTGACACTGGTCAAAGGGATGAGCATCGTCCCCACAGCAAATGACGCATCTTGTCCATCAGGCAGGACAGGGTCTTGGCTGCTCACCTGCACAGCCAGCGTTCGTCATTAGGGCAGCAGCAGAGATAAAAGCCAGAGTAAAACCACGGAAGTGCCGAGCGTCGCTGAGCCGCCGGGCAGAAGGGAAAAGCACTGCGCAAGAAATTGATTCCATTAAAAAGTAATCTCAAATTTAATAAAAGTTATGATTTGATTATAGCCGTAGAACCGGAGGGCAGGGAAGGGAGTGCAGAGAGAGGCAGGGGGAGGCAGTGGGGAGGGGGAGAGCAGCTCTCAGGTCTGGCCGAGCCTCCAGCACGGCTCGCGCAGCCCACCCAGGCACGCAGCCTGCCAGGCTACCGCCTGGTCTTTCTACCAGCATCTCTGCATCTCTGCTCCTGCCTCTGTCTCCCTCCAAACAGCAGCACGGCTCCATGCGCTGAGCTCTTCTGTCCCCACGGAGGGACTCAGGCGTGGGAGGGGGATGCAGCTGGGCAGGACTGAGAGCATCATGGGGGAACTCATCCAAATAAACTCAGTGTTTATTAAATCAACGCCTCAACGTGCTTGCATGAATGCGGAGAAGCCTTTATCCACCCCAGAAGAAGCTCTTGCTTTTCTGAAGCCTGCTGGCACAGCTTCTCTGTGCAAAGCCAGCTGCTCCGCTCCACCCTGGCTTCTCCTGCAAGGCAGCAGCCTAGGGGCAGGCAGGCTCGGTGGCTTGGGGCCAAGAAAAGACCACAGGGGTCTGCCCACACCAGGACCAGCAGATGCTGAGTGGAACCAGGCGGCTGCTGGTAGAGCCCAAATTCTGGGGAGGTGCTGATGAGGCTGGTACTTTGAGTGCCTTCAGCTGTGACACATCTGCAGCCTTTAAGAGCTGTCCTTGCCCTTAAGAGCTGCTTGGTCTAAAAATATCCCACAGTGCGTCCTCTCCTGGTAAGCTGAAGAACCCCCTTAGGGGCATGGGTGGGAGGAATGCGCCAGGGTAACACCAGCAAGAGGCTGATGTGGGGTATGGGGCCAGGTGGGTGCCAGCCTGGTGTTGATCCAGACCCCACATTGCCACAGGGAATATGTGGTTCCCCTCATTTTTGCTGGGGGAGGAATGGACGTGGACTGGGGGGAAGAGGGGAACTGGGGTGGGGAGATGCTGTATTGCTTTCTCATGGCAATGTTAGAGCTGAGCAAAACTGGTGGTGAAGGAAAACACAGAGGAACTTGCTTGTTCCCAGAGAGGTTTTTCTTACATACTCAGTTAGATACCAAAGATCTAAAATTCTGCTGTGCAAAATAAATAAATACAAATTATTTTGTGTGTTACAGTAACACAAAAGCCCATCCCCTTTCCTGTCAAAAAGGAATAATAACTTGGTCTGTGAGTCAATGTCTGCACTTAAATCACCGGCTGCCCCCTCTCCAATTTCTCTGTTTATGTTGATAAGGTTGGCAGCTGGATGGCTGCCACTGTCTTGACAGTAAATGTGTATGAATGATATATGTACATACATAATATTGTTACATGTTATAGGTATAGATTTTTCTTAAGTGTAGGTGACAGGCAGTGGCTGTTAGTGCATGCATAAATGCATGCATACATATAAAGAAGGGAAGAGACAATAATTAATATAACACCAATTACCTGGGTTTTAACTCTTAAGCTGAGCTATTATATTGTTTGAAAGCGTGTGGTTAGAGAAGAACAAATGAAGAAAATGAAAATGTGTTAGAACTGAAAGAGATCTGATATTAGGAATTAAAAGGAATCTAATGCTGGTATAAGGCCCACTACTGAGTGGACTTGATAAAATTGATGGTAGTGTTACTGAAAATTAAATATGTTCCAAAAATATTTGTGCTTTGTAATTAAAAAAAAAAAAAACAACCAAAAACAGGACAGCATATTGCAAGTTTACAAAGCTAATGAGATATTTTTCATTCTCAATTGTAACTATGGTAGTTATTAAATTGTATTATTGAGTCAAATGCTTTTAAATTAGAGATGCTGTGCAATGGGCTTTCAAGTGTTTTGGAGAAACTCCTGGGGAACTTCAGGCTTAATAATACGTACTGTGATAATGTGAAATATTGAGAAAGCTTCAGAGGATGGGGAGAAGAGAATACTGGGCCAAAACAAAGAACAGAACAAAACTGCTGAAGTTATTTTGCTGAACACTGATCCTACATAAAATAGCAGGATAGCTGGTAAAAGATACATCTAATAATTAATTGGGAATATAACATTATTATAATAGTATATTATGGCCACTAAGCTGGCTTTTCTGAGTGTTCCTGGTAAATGATTGTAAATCAGTAAGGATAACCACTGGAGTGATTTTCTTTGGTACCTTTCAGCTGTGTCTGGTGTTGCGTACCTGGTGAAACGGGAGGACAGAGGACTGCATGGGGCCACTGTGAGCTCAGGCAACTCTGAAATAGAAATTAAATCCAGGGGTTAAGAGGAACATCCTGGAGCTTCAAAAGCCACAGATAATCCTCCAAGACACTTCAATGTACTTAACTCCAAGTCTAAAATACCAAATACTACAAAAAGCAATGTGTCGGAGGTAGAAAGCAGCAGAAACTGTGAATGTTGTCAGAGCGCTCCTGCAGCAACGGGGTATTTGACCAGTAAAATTGTCCAAGTGGCATTTGATAGTGTAGTGCCATCTTATAGAAGAAAGTGAAACATGTAAAGGCATCCCTACTATCTTTGACTTAAGAAAAAACCCCTTCTTGATTCCAGGCCTGGTGATCAGGTTAATCCTGGGCATGGGAGAAAGATGCATCTTCCCATGTCGAATCCACCTTTACCTCTGGCTGCTTGCTGATGCTTCAGAAGGAAAAAAACCAAAACACAAAACCTAAGTTACACATCAAATGGCAGAAATAATTATTCTTCCTGGTTCCCAAGACCACAGGATTATATATAGCCTAAGCCTGGCATACTAAATGAATCTCCTCGCGTCCTCCATTTAGATATATCAAGAAATCATACACCCAGCCCCTCATATCACAAGTGGCAGCGTCTCATCGTCACCTGTCTGGAGGAGGAGGAGGGCTGGTGTAGGATATACAGAGCTGTCTGGGATGAAGTGGTACATGGGCTTGGGTGCTGCCTATCCTGCAGAAGTGCTGGGCAGATGGGAGCAACCACTGAAGCAGAGCCTGGGGCAGCTCGCACGATGGGAGCCGTGCTGATGTCTGACAGCCCCAACCTGCAGTCACGGCATCCTTAGAGGGAGGCAGGATGACTCAGCTGGCGTCACTGTTGGTTTTACCAAGAAACTTGAGAGAGGGACTTGAAAAGCTTATTGCTCCATTTTGGGAGAGGAGCAGCTGGTTGCTGCCTGCTCATCATCGCATTTTCTTTTCCTTCTTGATCTTCAGCACAGTGCTCCTCTGCAAAGCTGTCTGACTCACCACTTGTGAGTGGGAAAGTGAAGCTAGCTATGAACTCAGGAAGCTTAATTTTCAGATTTTGATCAGGACTCAGTTTCTATCACGAAGGCTAGAAGCTGAAGCTGGCCTGTGGGTGCAAACTGGGGGTGACAACTGATGGGCATGTGCCCTTCTCCCAAGTCCTCCATACGCTGAGCCAGCTCAGCTGCAGGAGTCATCAGGAATGCTCTTAATACAGCACAGCTCCTTTTTAACTTGTGGGATTGTGGGGTTTTGGCATCATGTCAGCTGTTCCTGAGACAGTTCCCAATTATACTCCTTTTCTTTGTGGGTTTTTTGAAATTTGTTTTTCTCAGATAGTTGGTGGGCAACTGTTCTCAGTTATATGAAATGGCTTCTTACAAGGCTTTTAAGTAAATACTCAGCTGGATGCATGGATTTGCGCTTTATTCTTCTGCTTGTAGCTGAGTCATTGAAACTGTAAACTGTGGTCACAAAAAAATGTCTGCTTCTGTGATTTTGCTTCCATCTGTGAAGATGCCTAACCTCGAATACTGTGAGGCAGCACCCCAAATACTGTGTTCAGTTTTGGGTCCCTCGCTACAAGAAGGACTTTGAAGTGCTGGAGCATGTCCAGAGAAGGGCAATGAAGCTGGTGAAGGGTCTAGCAAACAAGTCTTATGAGGAGCTGCTGAGGAAACTGGGGTTGTTTAGTCTGGGGAAGAGGAGGCTGAGGGGAGACCTTATTGCTCCCTACAACTACATGAAAGGAGATGGTAGTGAGGCAGGTCTTGGTCTCTTCTCCCAAGTAACCAGTGATAGGATGAAAGGAAATGGTGTCAAGTTGCATCAGGGGAGGCTTAGATTGGATTTTAGGAGAAATTTCTTTACTGAAAGAGTTGTAAAGCATTGGAACAGGCTGCCCAGGGAAGTGGTGGAGTCACCATCCCTGGAGGTGTTTAAAAAATGTGTAGACATGGCACTTCGGGACATGGTTTAGCAGGCATGGTGGTGTTGGGTTGACAGTTGGACTTGATCTTAGAGGTCTTTCCCAATCTTCATGATTCTATGAGTCTACGATGTCCAGTCTAATGTTGGGCATGGCACTCTTTACATTAAATCACAGCCCATAATAACTTTGTGAATCCTACAGTTTCTTGAACCCTGGCAGCATGAGAGTGCTCAGAGACAAGCAGGATGGCAAGGTCCTGGCTCATGAATGTGGCTGGTCCAACAACTGAGCTCAGTGTTCCTACAGGTCAAAATGAGATTGGGTATGTCTAAACAAGACCCAAGATTATCCTCAGAAAATCAACTGTTTTATTCTAGAGAAGAAGCAGTTTGGTTCCAGCAGGACAGTTCTGCCTTAATGTCTACACTGCCCTAGTGAGGCCTCATCTGGAGTACTCTGTCCAGTTCTGGGCTCCCCACTTCAAGAAAGATGAAGAGCTACTGGAGAGAGTCCAGTGGAGGGCTACAAGGATGGTGAGGGGACTGGAGCATCTCTCCTATGAGGAGAGGCTGAGGGAGCTGGGCTTGTTCAGCCTGAAGAAGAGAAGGCTGCGAGGGGACCTTATAAATGCCTACAAATATCTCAAGGGTGGGTGTCAGGAGGATGGGGCCAAGCTCTTTTCAGTGGTGCCCAGCGACAGGACAAGGGGCAATGGGGACAAACTGAAGCACAGGAAGTTCCATCTGAATATGAGGAAGAACTTCTTCCCTCTGAGGGTGACGGAGCCCTGGAACAGGCTGCCCAAGGAGGCTGTGGAGTCTCCTTCTCTGGAGATATTCAAGGCCCACCTGGACGAGGTCCTCTACAACCTACTGTAGGTGACCCTGCTTCGGCAGGAGGGTTGGACTAGATGACCCACAGAGGTCCCTTCCAACCCCTACTATTCTGTGATTCTGTGATTAATGTCTCCAGAGAGGCACAGGGGTCTTCATGGACCTCCCAATAGTTTATGTACAGGCTATCCAGATGTGAATTGGAGCAGTTCCTTCCCATGGATACGAACTTATCCAGTGTAAGTGCTTCACAGAAGCTTTTTGAACTGCTATGTCTTATCGCACCTATTGTCCTTAGCTCTTCTACAGAATGAGTGTTGTTGATTGCTGTACTGGGATCCCTAAAGACAGGTGGAAGAGTTGAATTTAGCTGTGCATAAGCTGCAAGTTGAAAAAGCCTTCAGCAATTAACAATCAAATGTTGGCATGTCTCCAAAATACGGACAGCAGAATGAGTTGCACATCAGAGGGTGGTTGAGATGGTGAAGGACCAGGGTACTAGGGCACTGCTGCTGTTCTACTGCAGAGATTCCATCTCTGGTTTCACTCCCAAGTGCTGCATCTGATGATCAGTAGTCCCACACTTCGCTAATACTCAGCTGAGGCTGCTGTCAGAGACACATGTGATTGCTGGGGAGCATTTTCATGAACCTGCATGAAAATGCATGTCATCATCTCAGCAGCCTTTGTGCAAAGATGAAGTTACCCCGGGTGGTTTGCTCCACCCCTCCTTGCACCCATGTGGCAATGCAATGTTTTGCATGTGCGGTGTCTGAGCTCAGGAGACAGCTTTTTAGTCAGAAACTGATCTGTCTTTGGGCTGTGCTGCAGGGCCTTTGTTGAGGTTGTTGCGTTTTTCTTCCTATTTTGCAGTACCTTTGGAGTCCTAGCGAAATGCAATGTTTTATCAGGCACTGATTTTGCTACTGAAGCACAATCCTTGCTGTCACTCACTCACGTGTCATGCTGTCACAACACTTCTTTGGACCTGACTTTTTTTATTCATTATTAATCATGGGAAATTGTTTCTAGAAGTGGGATGTAATTTATTTATTACCAAGTCTTCCAGTGGAATATGATTTGTGCTGAAGTCCTTTTTCCTGAATTGTGCTTTGGCAAATACGATAAGACGCTGGAAGTAGGACAGCTTTGATGCTGAAGAGTCACTCTTAACATCCGAAATACGCTGTTGTAAATGTGGCTGTAGCCTTCCTTCTGTGCTTCATTTCGGCTGATGCCAGAGGCTTCCCATCTCATCCTTTTAAAATCTAAGCAGTCTCCCTCTGCCATCGGTGGCATTAGGTAGGGCCTGAAGTGTATCAGAAACTCTCATATCACATCAATATTATTACCCTTGATAAACTCATAGGAAGTATTTTAGGCAGAATAAACATTTTTTATGGAAGTGAGCAAATGAAATTCTATGTATAGTAAAGGCTATTTGCTAGCCAATAAATAGATATTTTTAAGCATAGAGTCTAGTATGTTTTTCAGAACTATCCCTGATTTCAGGATTCAAAATATTTTTATATGTCAGTGCATTGATCTTCCCCATGAAGTGAGGGACAGTATGGTGGGGGGGAAAATGGGATCTGAGTACTCCCAGTCAACTAATATTCACTAACATCCACTGCTCTGAGAGCATCCACAAGAGCGTATTCCAGCTGCAGACATATTACGAGCTCCAAAGATAATCTGTGTAGAAGGGGAAAAGCTCTCAAAACCGGTGTTATAATCTGTAACACCAGAAAATCTTTCTTAGTCCAACCTTGATCATATATTTTTTTACATAGGGAAATGCCATCTCTTTCTTTTCCTCCACTCTCCCTCTCTTACGACTTTTTTTACCTATAAAAGTCTGAAATGTCCTTTTGCACTTCTGCTACTATTGTACCCAGGATTTTAGTGGGAACATTTGAAAAATAAATACTAGCCAAGGAGCACATTCGTTTTTATTATAGCTATTCTCTCTGCATAAGCAATGGTGAATTAACTCTATTTCTGCAAGTCTCTTGATTTTTATGTATCAGTGGAGAGAAGCTCAGGCCATAAAGCTTGTTTGGTCCTGTAGACATTTGTGTTCTTAAATATGTAAAGATACCCCAGTGGAGCCCACACTTCTGTGCAATTCTATTTTAGTGCATGTATTGCTAGTGATTTCCATTTTGTTTCATTCTCTTTAAAAGCTGAAAATCTCTCCAAATCTGTTTCTCTTCCTATTTCTCAGACTGCCTGTTATTGTAGCAGAGTTATAGCATGACACTGCCTGAATATAGGCAATTTTCTACTGCAAACATGTTATCATTATTCCGTCAATACATTTATTGCTTCAGAACCTCTGGGGCAGTAGCTGCTTTGCTCTAGCGAGCAAGCAGACACTTGCTAGTTCTAAAGCTTTGAAATAGGTGCCCTGGTCCGTATTACACTGTCTGGGGCATTTTGGCAAAACCTGTATCTACCTAAGAATCATCTTCCCTTCCTTGGGCTTTTTGACCTGATCCTAATATATCCCTGGGTTTATAGTGGTGGGGTGCTTGTGGACGTACAGACTTGAGCTCAGTGCCTTGTTTATTGAGTTACTTTTATGGTAGCTTATATCCTTCTGTCTCAATCTCATTTTATGTCTTTTTTCCTCTCCCAGTCTTTACAGCGGTAACTGTCTCAGATATTTAAATGCCCACATACATGATCAGTAGATCTGAAGAGCAATATTTTTATCTCGTCCACTTAGTAAATGCTGGGTATGGCTTGCTTTACAAGTAAATCTGGATGATGTGATGCTCACATTGCATGCTCTTTTCTTCAGTGGTCGCAATAGTAATAAACAGGTTTATTGCTATTGTCAGAGACATATGTTTTAAGGCCAGCAGGGCCTTTATGATTATTTGGTTGGAGATTATGGATTGCTCAGAGCAGAATTCAAAGCACTGAGTCAAACTTAATAATGTAGAGGGGAGTACGCGTGATCTGAATACATCACTTGGGAAGATACAGCCCTTATGTAGGTATCACTTGTGCGGTGTGCAAGCATGTTTTTGGCTTTAGTTGTGTGAGCTGTCACCTCTCTGCTCAAAGTCCACAGTGCTTTCCTAAATCAAGTCTCCCAAACTGCAGGTGATCTCCCACACACTCAGAGTTTCCTTTGCACTGTGAAAAAGTTGCACATTATTTACAGTTTGTATTCTTGCAGCAGCTAGACCTTGGAATGACAGTGTCTGTCAGCAAGCTGGCTAAAGTGTCATCAGTATTACATGAATCACTGCATCCTTATGGGCCTGAAGACTTTATATTTTTCTGAAGCAACCGCTGTTCCAAAAGATACCATCTCAAAATGACACTTCTTCCCCCAGAAAAGCACATTCCTCAAGGGGTCTTTAGAGCCACTCTGCTGCACTTAGGCCCTGCTGAGTTGCATGGCTGATTATGATGCTCTGCAAAGAGTTGTTTCGCAAATATGATTTTCCAATTACTTAAATCACCTGGAACTGAGAACTAAACTAGAGTTCCCTGTTATTTCTTTTTTTCTGTTTGTTTTGAGTGGTGCTTTTGGTCCCATGTTGCTTCCTCCAGAGAGCACTTGTCTAATGTCTAGTCTTGCCATCTGGGTGGAGATGTGCAGTCCCACCCACTCTTCCATTGCAGGTGGCTTCAATTTAAATTTAGGTTATCTAACTGCAGGTATCTACATGAGAGCTAGGTGTCCGAACTGCTGTTCAAATGACAACAGCAGGATTCACAGGGTACACGGACACATCAGGAAGCCAAATTTAATTGCCTTAATCTCCAGCTCAAACACACCCTCTTTACCAGGGCTTTTTTTCTCCTGCTGAAACCAAGTGAAAGAGGAATGCTTTGCTTAGCACCTGTTACACCAACTCTTTTGGGAGTTCATAGCCAGAGGCTTAGTAAGGTGGCCCAAAGGCACTGCTATATAGACAGCCACTGCAAACAGCAGCACCTCTGCCCACCTCAAGCTGCCTGGCCACAAGCTGATGTTGCAGACCCTGCATTGCCAACAGTTCTGAGGTGGATCTGCCCAGACTTCCACCTTACTGCTAACGCCCAAAGAAGACCAAACCTAAACATTAGACTGAAAATACACTGAAAGTGATTGGAAAGTAAGATGATCAGACAGAAGAGAACATTTAAAAGGCTTATTAACAGCTGTTCACCTGCTCAGGATGTCTTTGCAGACAAAGCCTTGCTTCCAGACTTGGTTTAGGCGATTCACTGATTTTGGGGTTGCAGAAACTCTGCACAGCCACTTCTCATCCCAGGAGATCTTACCTTTCCACCTTCTCCTAGGCTTGGCCCTTTAATCCCTGTCCCTCAGTGGGCTCTCTGACACTGCTTGGGTTGCACGTTCCCAGCTCCACCAGCCCAACATCAATACCATTCATCCTGTCCTCTCCAGCACCTTCTGCCTGGAGCAGGCTCATCAGCAATTCGCCCTCCCTCCACAGTACCCCACCTGATCCAAACTTCTTCCAGAAAGAGGAGACAGCCGTGAATGTGTCTTCTCCACACAAGCTGTTTCATACAGTTCCTGATGACAGCAGAGGATAGGTGGGTGTGCAGTTGGGTAAATTCCCATGGCAGCATTAAATTGTCTTTAGCAGATAGAGGGACCTGACTGGATAAGGATATAATACATAGTAATTTAGATCTTTTTGAGAAAGGGTGCCTAATTGTGTGAGGAATTTCATAATTACCAGACCTTTTATAGTATACACTCATAAAAGGCAGCTGGAACTTGGAATTACCTATCCAAAGCAGTTCACCATATTGTTGCTTCTGTGAGAACAATATGTTATAAACCACACACCAGTTAAGTTGTTTTAATTAACCAATTATCTATTCAAAATTTCTTGTAGCTCCCTTTATCTCTGTTCTTTAGCTACAGTACAATATGGAAATTAGAGTAAATTAAAGTACTTTATTAGACAAAATAGAATTAACAAAGAAAATAAGAAGATACAGCAAACAAAATGCAAGCCGCCTGATCGTGATTGCAACATGTAAAATGATAACTTTAACTTTAGCTGTTAAAACAGATGAAGCATCATGAATTAAGTCAGTCAGTCCGAGTCATCTTACGGTTCTGTTACCAGAGTAAGCAGTTTCTGCAATCCACTGGCAGGGAAGATGACTTCTGGAAGAGTGCAGAGCCCTCACCAGCATCATATGGGCTTACTGTTGCCTGCAGGAGGCCATCTATGCCTGCGTGCCCTGTCCCACATCAGACTTGCACTGGAAGTGGTGATCAGGACCGACAGGACTCTGGGCTGTCCAGCTAACTTGTACTAAAGTGCCTTTAAAGCCAGGGTTTCTCCCCAAAGGGATCTAATCTGCAAGTCTTGTAAAACATAAGTAAGATAACGTTCCGTACAAGACCAGCAGCTGCTGTCTGCTCCCAGATCACAGCTGGAAGATCTCCGCCATCTCTTCCCTCCACAGTTTCTGAAAACATCCCTTTACCAGAGCAGTTATCTGGGGCCCAGGGCAAGTCCCAGACTTGCCTGAGGGCACAAACACATCCTCCACCTCCAGGAAATTTGTTATTCCATGGATGAGCTATTTAGCAGCAGGTTTGTAAGCAGTGCTTAATAAAGCACCTAAAATCAGGATGGACAGGACCAAAGAGGGTTGCTTCTCCAGGGCTTTCCTCCTGGCTCGGGGTCCTTTTGGGATAATGTGGCAGGGGCCAGGACCTGCCCTCTTGGCCACATCGTAGTGGTTCACTTTGTTCACAGCATGACTGCTGTGTTGAGATAGGCAATGGCTTTCCCCAAAAGCAGGTTTTTGTCACTGAGAACAACGTGTTTGCTGAACAGGCAACAAGTATTAACAGAGAAAACCAGGCAAACTGAGGAGATGATTTCTGCCATGCTTCATGTTCGCAGGTTGTTCTTTGCATCAGCATTGCTCCCGCGTAGCAGCAGCTCCTCTCCTTGTGAATCAAAGAGAGCATTAAAAACCAAAGTCCCTCACAAGGCTTTAACTAAGGTATGTGCTTTCAGAGAAGTATTTGGACACAGAGTCGTCTTGTCACTTGGGTAAACAAGACACAACTATCAGGCTCGGTTTGGGGCTTATCAATTGGAACCAGCATGAAAGCGAGTTCTCCAGCTCCAGCTCGCAGTTGCAATGACTGGTTTCCCAAGATAAACTAAGAGTGCATTCAAGTACTTTTCTCTCAAAGTGATATGAAAGTCACATTGTTGTTACTTCACATCTTATGAGCTGGTTCCCTAAATAGGATTTCAGAGAAACAAAGTTAATGGGATGCTCGTCTTGGATGCGTTTTGAGGCATTACCAGATAGATTGATGGCCGCTACCCCTCGCTGCTCCCCCCTCCCTCAGCTTTCATCGGGATGCTTTGTGCTCCAGGGAGAGGAGTGTTGAACAAAGCATATGTGCTTTATTCAGTCTCTTATGGGTAATGCCTGTTGTGTTCTTCTGCTTGGCAAAGCTGGCACTTGCTAATCAGAAAATGACGAGATCTATCAGTAAAAATTAAGAGATGCCCACCTGGAGCACGTCTTCTTTTGGCACTTCCCAGGAAGGGAACAAAGCATATTCTGCATTTTGGTTGCTCTGTGTTTCTGGGAATATGAAAGATGTGTCCTACCAGTTTGGATAAGACAGCTCCAGTCCTCTCTGACCTCTGCTTAATTGTACAGCCACAAGTTATCCTGGGATGTTCCTTAACTGAAGCGCCAGCCAATAATGATGTGTGCGAGGTGCAGGCTCGGTGACCTGCTGACAGGGAGGCCATCCTGAGCTGTCCTCAGATGTCCTTCTCTAGCATCTTCAGACATCGGTACCGGCCAGAGATCCCCATCTCAAAGCTGTAACAAGGTCCCCCGACAATTCTCTCCCTGCTTGTGGGAATCTCGTTGATGGCAGGGAGCCGGGAGCTGCATCTGCCCCGTTGCCCCTTCGGCCTGCCTCACTCGCCTGTTAGATCCAAAACATCACTACAGGTAAAATGGGAACACCTCTTCCGTGGAGCTACGGATTTATTGTTAGTCTAATTACACTCTCAACAGTCTAATCAAAATATAACAAACAGTTATTATTCCAGTTACAACAATACTAACACTCTGAATTAAAATGGAACAGCATCATTAATAATACAGTCATAAAAACTCCGCTGGTATCTGTCTCAGCTCATGCTCAGCCTTCTGCTGTTCTGAAACCTGGTGGCACTGGTCCTCCTGGAACAGAAAATGGGTCTGGGTGTCAAATGAGTCAATGGCATCTCAAGCTCTTCACCCGCATGAGCTCAGGGCAGCTGCTAAAGTTTGCAAGTTGCACAAAAGCCCCCCCAGCCTCAATTAATGTAAAGGATTATTTGTTAGGCAGTTACCACTGAGGTTTGCTGCATCGTCCTGTAGCGTTTGCAGGGCTAAGCTGAAACAAGTCAGGCTGTACCTGCTAATCAATGGTGATTGCAGCCAAAACGAGCTAAAACCAGCTCATGAGTCAAGGCAAGCCCAGCAAGTCCCCTTGCCTTGCTCCTCGAGCTCACAGCCAGCAGACGTTCCCACGCCCCGCGTAGCAAAAATCACTTTGCAAAGGACCGCATTTGGCCATTTCACTAGCAACAGTATTAGTGATAGTTAATGGAAAAAATGCAGTAAACAAGCCTTTTTACTCCTTCATGAATATCCAGTGCTGCTTTGGATGTTGTTCCTCATGTTAATAATATTATAATATTAATTTTGGTTCGGTTTAACTTTATATTGCTTATATTTAATAGATTATATGTATTAGAGAAATTAATAGAAGCCTTTTATTTTCTTGAACTTCTATAACTTATCAAATATTAGAGCCAGGTAGCTTTTAAAACACACTTTTTACACCAAAACATTTTTTTGTAAAAAATGAAGCTTTAAACTAGAGTAGGGCTTTTCAGATGCTATAAGAATTTAATCAAGGAACAAAATATGGTGATAGATTTTGGTTTCAAAATAACTTTTTTTACAATAATTTTTATTTAAGGAGAACTGTAGCACAAAGATTTTTAACACAGAAATTATGTCAGGATGATTTGTTGCAGATGGCTTAATCCAGTCCTTGTTCTAGCTTTTAAATGTGATAGGCACTGAGATTTTAAAAGGTGTAAGGACACCATGGGAACTGGCTTTTGTCTGAAGTTCTTCTGCCTTTAGGCCTTGAGTTTCCAGATGGTCCTTGGGGACCAAGCACAATTGATAGGAGGTAATTGTGAAATCTGAAATGGCTCCCTTATGTCTCCGCTCTTCCACTCCTCCTTTAAATGGCTGCACGAGTTTAGCTATGGCTACGCACTGCACAGAAATTCTAGTGCTAGAAAGGCCCATTAAATTACATAGTCTGATGTTCTTCAGACTAAGGGTTGCTATCTGCTTGGGATTACAAAAACTTCCAAAAAAGCCTGAGAAGTGTTACAGAAAGCAATGTTCGCAGCTATTTCAAAGCAAAGGGGTGAGAGCTTGTTTTAATAATGTATTGCAAGCGTTCACACTACCCGATCATCTGCTAACTGTTCTCAATTTTTAGGTAAAAAGAATGGACTTCTTCGATGGAGAATTAGGTCTTTATAGCTGCAGGCAATAATTAGAGGCTGGTGATTCAAGGTATTGCAAAAGGAATGGGGGAGGGGGGTGGAACTGTGAGGAAAAGGGGCTGAAAATTACTCAGGTACTTGTTCTAGGATAAATTTAACCTTCCTGAAATTTATCATGGCTGAGCTTTTCCCACCTCTAGAAAGACACCGTAGGGCTGTCTTAAGCCAGTATCTGTTCTCCATGACTCAGCTTGTCCTGGTCCCACCACTTCTGGGATGCACCTGCAGGATGAGCAAGCCTGTTGGGCAGCATCTCACCTTGTGATGATGTTGCCCTGGTCTCCTTGGCAGCTGAAAGAGGTGGGTGCACCCAGGGATCCCCACCCAACCCCTCTCTGCTCCCTGCTTTAGAGAGAGCTGGGTCATGTCCCCAGGGCTTTTGGCTTTATCTCCATCAAGTATAACAGGAGCGCATGAAACTCTCCTGCTGGAGGCCCCAGCATCTGTTTGGGTGAATCCCCATCTCCGTATTTTCTCATGTGCAGCACTCAATCCCCGGGTATAAGACTGATGCAGACTGCTTTTGAGCGGTTCCTGTGTGCCAGACACTTTAATCCTTCCCTTGTGTACTACAAGAACATGTTCAAAAGTTTCGTACAAACTTTTAATAGCTGATCCAAACAGGCTGGAAACAAGGTTTCTGAACAAGCAGTAGGGCTTGACCAGCACTATTAAATAGCGATTTTATCCATGTTCACACTGGTCTAGGATGAGGGAATGGAGAGTACATAGCATAAAACAGATTTATTTTTTTCTTTTTACAGGAGCTTTAGATTAAATAAGTTTGTGGTAGCTGGTAGGATAAATTAGATAAGAGCTGGTGAGAGATAGCAGGGAGGATTAGTGGGCACTTTTAGCAATAATGTAGAGCAGGTCTGAGGTGAGAAATGCTACCGAGTAAGTTGGGGGTTCCTAGGCTCAATGGGAGAAGAGCTGAGGCTAGGGCTGGGAAAGGACTAGTGTGAAGATGATCTCTCTTTTCTACATGAGCATTGGTGGTCAATGTCTGGTCAATATATGAAGTGTAGAGGTAACATCCACTGTTCCTCTCTGCAAGTGGAAATTCTGTTTTTCTTTACTCTTTTCCAGGGATGTGGAGCAATCTGGCAAAATCTTGCTTGGTAAATTCATGAAGAAATCCAGGAGAGAATATTAATTCTGTATTTCACTTCTTCATCAGATCACTGCCCTTTAAGTATGCTCATAAACTCATTTTGCTCTTGCATTTTTTGGCAATATCTACAGAAAGAGGTACTTAGCAAAACTATTTCTTTTTCCTGTGCCCTTCTCCATTGCATAGTTATAATTTGCACATTCAAAAAAGTGTTTGTCCCCCATTTCTCTTTGTTCTTCACCTTCACACTTCGAAGGAACTTATTCAGTCTTCGCATCTCTCCAGAATATTCTTGTTTGGGGAACACAGTTTCAACTAGTCCTGCAGATGTGTAGACCCTTTGCAGTACCTATCACTTTTCTTTTGCTGTCCTTCCTTGACCTGGCTAGTTAGACCAGACATGTTACTCTAATTAGATGTCTATTAACTACTCAAACTCATTTTGGGCTGATTAAATGCAACTATAAACAGCTGTCTCCCTGCTGCACAGGATTTTTTTTTCCCTCAAGGAAAGTGTGCCTTTCCCAAACAGTGTTTTTGCTTTGACTGTAACATCTGTGACAACATAGAGCCATTTCCTAAGGAACATGAAGGTGTGCTACAGACCCCCTGATGCCTCCAGGCTTGCTCATGGCCTTGTGCAAGGGGACCTACTTAGTGGTCTTGTAGCTCTTTTCTTAAAGCCCTAAACACCAGGCAAGATCCACAGTGTGCTTGTAGAGACAGCTAATTTAAGGTTTGAAGTGCCTAACAGTTGCTCACTGAGTGCTAACAGGGTGTTTCAGCATGCTAAAGTTCAGTGACAATGATGACTAACTCAGAAAGCCACCATGTCTACCACAGCGCTGACCCTGCTCAATGTTTTGATCAGAACTGCTGCACACAGGGGTTAGACCGTACCTTTTCTCTCTCCGAGAAGCTATTCATTCCTTGGCAGGTTGATTTCTTTTAGCCTTACTATGTACAAACAGCCCAGCACAGGCTCAGTCTGATGCTGGAGCCGTAGAGAAGAAGGAGTCAGATCATGCAGGTAGTCTGGTGGGTGGCACAATGAGCTGTGTCCATCATTATAAATCAACTGAAGAGAAGGCTTAGTGGCTTTGCTTCTGTACACCTAGCAGCCTGCACTTCAAGCCACCTTCCAATGGCAAACCTTGGTTGCCCTGCCTCATGACCCCAAGAGATATCCAGTCCATAACTCCCATAATTGAGGGAGTAAGACCTTCCCCCGGTTTTGGAGTCCCATGCGCAAAACAGGCACAGCCCAAGAGGAAAAGTAGCACTGTGGTTTTACCAGTGCCCGTGACCTCTGTTCACAGTGGGGGACCCTCTAACTCATACCCCTCTGGTCTCTGTCTGGGACGCAGTCACAGTCATGACTGGACAACATGGTCCCCCAGCAGAGTCTGAACACAGACAATCTTGGCTGGGTCAATTTTCAGTGCAGTGGTTTTGCAGTTAACAGCTAGGAAACTTGATTTATCATGGGTGTTGGGAAGGTGTTAGCTCATTGGAGCACCCAAGACCAATACGACCAAAGAGTGGTGTGGCCCTTGCCCCTGATCTCCCTTGGCCTTCAGCAGAGGAGCTACCCTTTCTGAAGGGGGAGGAGGTAGGAGAGCGAGAGGGCAGAAAATCTGGGTGATAGAGAGCAATGAGGTTTGTAGGTAGCATCACAGCTTCACGGCCATGCCTTGACATCAAACTATTAGTTTTCTACCTCTCTTAAGAATTTACTTCATCTGGGGTTGCAGAAGGCCCCCTCAAACCTCTCCATATCTGCTTATTAATGTGGGATTACCAAAGCTCAAGTGAGTCTCATCTCCTGGGGCATGATGGGCATGACACGAGCCTCTTTCTTTGCATGGCACTTATCTCCACAGGCTGCCCTGACAAACTAGAGGACAGAAGCTATTTTGGGTGGTGAAAGGCTGGCTTGACACATTCCTGCAGAGAGCCTCCCCCAGTGCCCATTTAACTCAAGGGAGCTGTCGGAGAGAAGCCCGCTAATTAGCAAAGATCCTCGTGCTGCAGCCGGGAGCAGAAAGGGTGTCTCTGCGCAGCTCCGTACACAGCAATGACAGCTTCGGCTTTGCTATTCTGTCCTGGCTTGTTTTTATTGAAACTTCGCGTAGATGTGGAAAATGCACAATTAGAGGCTGTTATGTGATTGATTTCTGGGCGCAGGGGCCTTTCCTCCTTGCCTGGAAGGTCTGGCAGGTATTATTTAAAGAGCTAATGAATGTTAATGGGCACATTATTTGCAAATCTTGAAGTGGAATATTAGATCAGGGCTCCTGTGTGTCATGGTAATCAGCTTTCCCTCGCTCGCTCTGGCTCGGGGAGGGGGGGGAACACCCTGCAGTTGCTTTGTTGTACGCTTTTCAGATTAATATCCTTTTTCCAATCCAGCAGATTTTCTCTGGGTGATTTAGTCAAAGAAATAGATGGCTCACATGCTGGTATTTGATGCCTGACCAAAGGGATTGTCCTGCTCGAAACCACCCAGCCAGGAGCACAGAGTGAGCTTCCTGCTTTGTCTTCTCCTGAGGGGAGGAAAAAAAAAAGTGCTTGGAGGGAGGCAAGGATGGGCTGGCTTGCCCACACCATGGCAGCATCCCTTCTGCTCAGCGCCTGGCACAGCCCACATGAACCCTCCTCTGCATGGGGTGTGGCTTCAAGAACCCCAAGGTCCTGCCACAGGAGCAGCTTGCATGGTGAGCATCTTGCTGGGCTCCCCGCTGCTGCTCCCAGCTTTTGTTCCAAGCTGCCTTTCCTCCAGTACTTCTCGAGTTTATCTTGTCTGCCACCACTGCCCACCACCCCAGTGCTTCCTCCACACCTCCCATCCGTTACTGCCAGTGCCCTCCAGTGTGTCCACATTTATGCAGAGCCGTCTGCCAGCCAGTGTGGAGGCCAGTCCAGACCTCTGTGCAGGTTGGTGGCCTGCCAGCCCACGTTCTCCTGGGTAGTGAGCTGCTGCTGAATGCCACAGGTAAGGCTTGAGTCTTTGCTGCCGTGCGTCTAGTGAGAACACAAACAAAGGTTCATCTCCTATTGCATCTTCTGACTTCCACATAGCTCCTAGAAATGTGTTATCTGAGGACCTCTGCCCCCCTCAACTGTGGCTTTGACTGCCCCACCAACTCAAAATGCCTGGCAGACCACTCAATAGCACACATGTTGTTTCCTTTAGGAAGCCAAACTGAAAGAAAGGAAGAAATCACAGGTGACTTTCCAAATGCCCTTTCTGGACCCTTTCCCAAGCATTGGATGAAGGAATGAAGCTGCTGAACAGTGAGAAGTACAACTCTGCCATGTATCAGGCGGTGCCCAGGGGAGGCTGTTGCTCTATAGCGTCCAAAGTGAGCCACAAAAGCGGTGAGTTGTGAGGCTGGACAGCCTCTGGGTGACACAAAATTGTGATTCAGGTGTTATACTTTTTGAGTGCTGCTGCACACACAGAGGACTCAAGCGAGATGAGCAGCACTGGGGAGCTGTGCAGTGGGAGACGGCTGCTGCCCAGGTGTAATGCAAGTGAATGATGGCAGAAGGCAGACAGTATGCTGCAACAATAAATCAGCATATTCACAATGAAAGCAGCTACATAATCTACCTATATTTTTCCAGTATCCTTCTTGGTGAATCAGGAGGGTGTCTGCCTGAGAAGGGGAAGAGTTTTCTACTCTCTAGTATGTCTGCGATTCTTCCAGACTTCTCAGCATCTACCCACCCATTCTCCTTAGCTCACTGGTGCCAGCCTACTCTGTATTAACAGCAATTCAGATGTTAACAGCTGCTGTCCATGTTAATCAAAAGGAAGCTTAACACAAATATATGATTACTGTATGAGCATTGTGTAAATGATACTTGGTTATGTCTTAAGCTAAAATAACAATATATACTTTTATCCAATCCTGATAGGTTTATAAATATATTTAAATGGATATAAATATTTATAAATAGTTTCTGTAATCTTCTGTAATTAGGCTTTAAGCTCTGTGACAGACAGCATCTGTTTGATCTGTGTGTGCTCTCGGCATGTGTGTGTCAGGTTTCTCTAATAAAATGTCGGAGTCGGGCAGACGCCTCTGAAGGGAGCCGGCATACCTTGCTCCTTCCCTTGGGAGAGGGCACCCCAGGCCTGGATCAGCCTCCTGGGTTCAGGAGGAAGAGGCGAGGAAAAGCCAAGCAGGGATCTGGGACTCTGCAGCCCATGCCCAGAGGCTGCAGAGAGGAGCAGGGGGCGATGGAAGGACAAACAGCCCAGGGCTCAGCGGGACTGGTGCTGCGGCTGCTGCAGCTCTGCGAGTTATTGTCAGCTGGAAGTGGATCAGGGAGGAAGGACCAGCCGGCAAGGACGTGGTGCGTGGGGCAGCTGTTCACAATAACCCCTTTTATTTCTACTCATCACTCTTTATTTCTACTCTGTTTGACTGGTCGCTTCAAGCTATCTTCATTTCAGAAGAAAAGAAAGTATCGTAATATACAGTCAAACAAAGCTAGCCCCTTTTTGCTCTAAAAGCCCTTTGGGGATGCTCTCTACATAGAGGAAATTGGGTAGATTTTTCTCAGGGCTATGGGCACCTGCTCGCTCCTTGGGACAAACTCATGAGCATGGTGGCAGCAGGGCAGGACAATCCACAGGCACACAATGCCACCAGGAGCTCCTGCAGGTACCTCCACTACTCTCAGGTCCCAAAGCATCTGTTGGATGCCTGTCTGAACTGCACCATGTTTGTCCTTTTACAGCTCAGGACAGGCTGGCGTTGCTCAGCTGGCTCCTGGCTATTCAGGCAACACCACATATTAACACAAAGCAATCAGAGGACCACGCTTAGATTATCCCATGTAAGAATCACATAGGGGCTCTGGTAGGACAGAGGACATCTGCTGCTTTGTGCTTGATGAGTATTTAAGAGAAACAGAAATAGCCACTACAAAAAGTTTTACTGGGCACATCCTTTTTTTTGCTGGAGAACCCTCTTTGGTGATGGTGTCATAGGCCACGGTCTGGGAAGATGCTACCAAACAGTCCCATGCTCAGTGGGCACAAACAAGATGAGAAGGAGAGGGAGAGGCAGAGCTTGCCCGGTCCAGTTCAGATGGGTGTCCTGGAGGCTGCTCGCATGCAAGGTTTTGATCCCTGGAACAGGGAGCCTCTGTTGGAGAGATGTCCCCAGCTCCCACTGTACCACTCTGTGGCCCCCCACTACGCACACTGCTTTGGAGATGGTTGATGCATCCCCTGCCCTTGGCCTGTTTGTCCAACCAGCCCAGCTGTTTAACTACCTCTGGTTATGAGATGAACATGGTCTCAGGGAAAAATCTTTTTCTGGGGAGATGGAGGGACTTTTGCTGTCATCCAGTACTGAGGAAGAGGACATGGAGAAGGATAGGGAGGTTTGTACATGTGGGACGGAGACAAGTACTGGGAATGGGAGGAAAAGAGAAAGTGGGGCAGATCAGAACACAGCCAGACTGAAGCAGGAGCCTGGGGCTGTGTAGGAGTGGGACACGCATCCAGCAGAGATGGACTGGCTGTGCCAAAACACTGGGGTGGGAGGAAAACCCTTAGGAATAGGTGCTGACCGGACTTTGGCTCTGTTTTCAGTCCTGCCCTCCAACAGGGGTGCTATGATGCTTTGTGGCAGATGATTGTCTCTTCCAGTTTATGTGTTTAAAAATGCAGAACTGACTGAAAACAAAAAATCAAATTGCAAACTGAAAAGTTGCAGAATGATCTTTGCTTTGCAGCTTTGACTTGGGCCCTGGCTGTGTATCTTTAATCTTTTAGAAGTCTTTAATCAGAAGAAAATCTGTCTTATCCCTAAAGCCCAGGGTCTGAGCCTGTGCAGCGCAGACAGAATCCTCCGGAGCCTCCGGGAGGAGATTGCACAGAGACGAGCAAACACGCGGCTGTAGCTGTACGAGACAAGCGCGTCACTGCACAGCAACAACCAGGTACGCCGTCCAACGGGAGCTGCGCTTGGTGGCATTTAAAGCTCTGGTTGCAGAGGAAGAGAAGTGATGCTCAAGGCATGAACAGGGAAGAAAAAAAACTGTGACAGCTGCGAATGAATAAGCAGGCTGTGTATTTTAAAAGGGAAAATGAAAAAGCCTGGGAAATGTTGTCCCCACTCACGTAGAGGGAATCTTGCTGGTTCTTGTGAGCCTGGATTTATTTAGGGGTGATGTTGAGGATTTGCAGAGGTTTGTTTTAGAAATGGGGCAGTGTGGCTTGCTACCGGTTTGCTAAGAGATCACACAAAACAAACAGAAAATGTTAAAAAGCAGTGGAGCCTGTGCAGCCCCTCCGTTGCCCGCGGTGCCAGCCGCACCGCTCCCGCGGTATAAGCACAGCCAACCCTGCCAGCGCCGCTTTTCAGTTTAAACCTCAGTGCATCTACTTCAGGCCTTGCCGGGACAAATTCCTTTGGCACGAACAAGGCTTTCCCCACTGTCTTAACAGAGAGCAGACTTGCTTTACAAATGTTTTCAGGCAGAGCTAGCCAGGGTAGACGGCGGATCCTGCCGGCTGTCCTCGGAGAAGCGCCTGCTGCCTGCGCTACCCGGTTTCTGCTGCTGGGTTTCCTCCTTGTTGAATGTTCCTGGCAGTTTTTAGCTGTGATAAAAAGCTCAGAGGAAACGCAGAGACCTGATAATAATCCTGCTTTCAGCCTAAAACACAGGAGAGGGAGAGGAAAGGTACTTGAAGGATTTTCACAATCCTCCCTCCTGCCGTCACACACTCCTGGCTCCTCTGCGGCAGGCGGGATGTGAGGGGCCGTAGCAGCCTTTGCAGGCAGCATTTCTGGTCACGGAGTATGATGGTAAGTTGCAATCCTAAAAGAAACTTGAAGAACACTTAACATCCTCTAAAAAGTTGCATTTTGTGTTTTTTATAAAATATTCCCCTAAAATGGTAGCTCTGGTTTAAATGTGATGAACTGAGAAGTGGGGAGGAGGGATCTGTTTTTCAATTTTGAAAACGTCAAAAACATGTTTGGACAATTTTAAATTACTTTTTCTATTCAGGCACAACCTGCTTTTTAACGTTGTCTCACTTACCTGGAATAACACTTATTTCAACAAAAAATACAGTCAGTCTAGTGAGAGGCTTGGACTCTCGAGCTGTCCAGTGCGGTAGGATGAGCCCCTGGAGCTGGGTCCCAGCAAAATCCACAGGCTGGGATGAGTTGCTCCTCTGCTCAGCCATGGCCCCAGTTCTCAGGGGTGACTCGGCAGACCCAAGAGGACATGGCACCGCTTGACTGGCCAGTGGCATCCAGAAACCGCAGGAGGGGAGCAGCACGTAGGCATCTGCTCAAGTTCGAGTTGCTGCAAAAGAGGTCCCAGCCCAGGATGCGTCTGATGAGACGTCTGGAGGAGACACCTGGGCCACCACCAGGACAACTTCATGGACACCCAAAAGAGAGGTGAGACTTCCTCGGAGGATTTAGGTGCCCCATAGCTCCTGTTTGATGAGAGGTTAGGGTAGTGCCTAGTCCTCCCAAACTCCTGCTCCCTACCGCTGTGCACTGCATGATGGGACAGTGTCAATGGGGGCTACCAGCACAGCTCTGCAGGGTTCATCCATGGAAGCTGCTCTCTAGGTCAGCATCTGCGTACCTGGGCTCGTTTTCCAACACCTCAGCATACCATTGGGATTTTTCTGGCTACCAGGACCAGCAGGGCTGGCAACAGGAACCACATCTGCCCCTGACACCGCCCTCCTGCACCCCGCATCCACTACTGTTTCCCCACCTTCCCACCCTGGTTCCCCACTCCTGTTTTCTGTGCTTCAGGTAAATGCATCCCAAAGGAAAAGGTCTGCAGCGATCCATCGATTTCCACGCTGCCCTTTGCAGCGCTGTTGTCTGGAAAGCTGGTGTGTAATTAAACAAGAGGCTGGCACTTGTACCGGTGGGAAGCTTCATTGAACCGTTAATATCGGGAGGAGGGGCGAGGCTTGGTACCAGCCGGAGATGGAGGGAAAGCACCAGATGGCTTAACTAGCTCCCTGCCACCTTCCCCCAGCTCCCATCGTGCTGCAGACTAAGAGAGGGAGACGTTCCTTGTGGAAATGCCGGGGGGGCTCAGGAAAACAGACAGGCCCATACACGCTTGGGCTTTTTGCACACTGGAGGTGCCGGGAGCAGAGACATTAATGCGTGTCTGCCCCCAAAAGCTCTAAGGTTACGCAAGGATCGGTAAAGGACAGAGGTGGTGGTCAGGAGGACCTCTGCACCTGGGTGACCAGCATGTGGCAAGAGAAAGGATGGTGGGGTAGGAGCAAGGCAGCTGGGTACTCAGCTGTGGGGATGCAGAGACAGGAGGGCTTGGAAGGAAAGTGATGGGACCAGCTTAATGATCTTGGGAGGTTGTCTGAATCTTGCCTAGGTGTATGCCTTGGGGCAAAAGCTGTCCAAGATGCAGCCAGGCACATGTCCTACTATTTGGGATCAGTAAGAAGGGCCAGATAACTGAGCTATGGTCCAGGGCACGCTGGGGGAGAGGTTCTCAGCATGAGCCAACTGGGGGATTCCCCAGTTCTCAGGGCTGGGGCACATCTTCAGGAGTTGAAGTGAAACATCACAAATGTTGAAATAGCCTTCTTCATTAGGAAGATCTGTGAGGTTTTTGGGGGCTTAGTAGCCTCTTTTAAACTTTGTAATGAGTAAGAAAAGCTTTCCATTGCTAGGGGGAAACATATTATTTTGTATTGTTTTCTCATATAGATTTATTTGGCATCTCATACGAATCCAGGTAAAGCTGTAGGATCATGGACATCTTAGTCTTTAGGAGCAATAGTTCCAACCGAAGCGGGCAACTCTCCCAGACCTTTATTTTGGGAAAGGGAGATCCCGGATATCCCTTTCGTCCAGGTAAAAAGGTCAGTGCAGGACATTGATGGGGTTTTATCCCAGCCCATAGGTTTTCTGTGAAGAGCAGAGGGACAAGGTGACCTTCATGGTCCCACAGATCCTGAATGGCGAGAGTGTTGGCATAACAGGCACATCTGGCCAGGAAAGAAAGCATGTGCACCAGTGGGGCAAGTGGAGGAGTGGGATGGATATTAATTAGTGCAGAATAAGACCATGAACAACAAAAGCTAGAAAATAACAGATCCCATGTGGGTTTAAACTCAACATCAACACAAAATAAGATCACCCACCTGACCAGACAACTCTTAACCATAATAGCCACCAGGAAGATGAGAGGGCCAAGGGCGTGGAAACCAGCCCAGTACTGGGGGGACTTCAAATACTCCAGACAGAAATGGATAGATGTCTGGAGACAACACCAAAGATAACTAACTCCTCCTCAGGACAGCTAGGAGAAGCAATGCTAGATTTAATACTCAGCAGGCCACAGGGCTAATTTAAAAAGTTATTATTGAAGAGCTCCTCTATAGAAGTGTCTGCAATGTACTTAAACTCAGTAGCATTGTAAGAATTTAAAAATAAAACTGAAAACGTTCATTGTGACTTCATTTCAAAAAGGCTATCCACATAAAAGTGGAGAGACTTGTTAAAAAGAAATTAAAAGCAGCCACCAAAAGGGTAAAATTTTTCCGGGGGACATAGACATTGTTTAAAGATCTTCTATTAGATGATGAGAGCAAATCTATACAATTATCAAAAGATACTTTAAAAGGGAAAAAAATTAGCTGTTCTCATTAAAGAACTAACTAAAGGAGCCTGTCAGGTAAAATAGCATCCTTCAAAAATTAGAAGTCATGTTCAAATGAGGAAAATAAAAAAAAAAGTGCAAGATGACAAATTAAGTGTAAAACCTTGACAAAGGAGACGAATCGGTTTTTTTGATGAGCAGCTTTCTAAGATGTAAAAATCTAATATAGACCCTTTTTCTCAAACCCCTCAGCAGCTGAGGAGCTGCCCAGGGCTCTTCCCACCATGCAGGACCTATCTCAAAATCAGCTGTCATTGGGAGAGGCTGGGGAGCTCAAAAGACCTCATTCACCCCAGAGACCAAAGAGTGTCTCATATGGAACCGCCATTTAGCAGTGGTGCACAAGGGAGTGTTTAAAATAACCACGGTACCAAAGGAGCTGAAGGTGGTAAATACGATGATATTTAAAAGGGCCCCAGCAGCAATCCAGGTGACTGTAGAGCAGCCGATCTCTGTGCTGAGCAAACAATCAGAAAAATACAACAAAGATGTCAATAGGCACAAGGATAAATATGAAATAGCAGGGAAGAATCAGGGCAGGTGTTCCAGAAGAAAGTCCTGCACTGCAAGCCCCTGGAGAGTCAGTGAGCGTGCTGAGCAGGAGGTGCATTTGGAAAAAGCTTTGGAATATTGTCTTCATCAAAGGCTTTTAAAGAAATTAAACCACTGTAGTGTAAAAGAGAAAGTCCTCCTCTGTCTAATAACTGCATTAAGAGCATGAAACACGAATTAGGAATAAATTAGCAGATTTTGCAGTGGAGTAAAGGTGCCAAGAGAGGCACCCAGGGACCTGCAGTGGAGCATCACCTCCAGATCAGGAGATGGCCTGGAGAAGGAAAGGAAAATCATTAGGGGATGAAGTTGCTGACAATATTTCAATACTCAGAGTTGATTGTGAAAAGCCATGGCAGGATCTCTCAACACTGAGCAACTGGACAGTAAAGCAAGAGTGAAATTCAGTAGCAAGACGTGCAAAAGCGTGTGCACGAGTGAAAGAGTCCATTCATACGTGAACCATTCATAAGCCTTAACTGACCCATTACAGCTCAGGAAAGATAACTTAGTCCTTGCATAACCACGTTGCAGGTAGTGGTTACAAAAACATCGCCTCAGTGATCTGTGATAGCCTAAAAAGTAAATTGAGTGTGGAAATTTTTAGGGAAAAACTGTTAAACAAAAGAGAAGAGATCAATTTGTCATTGCGCAGATCAATAATTCACCTGCTACTTAAATACTGTTTGCAAATCTGTTCTCTCTGCTGGAGGAAAAAAGGAAAAAGACAGAAAAAAACCCTAGAAAATAGAAAAGATGCAGAGAGAGGTAGGAAAGATAAGGGTTGGGGAACGGCTCCGCAGGTGGAGAGATTACACAGACAGAGACTTTTCATCCTGGAAGAAGTATGAGTGATGAGCTGTGAGGTGAGGAGCGGCACAGGGGAGATTATTCACAGTTCCCCGCAGCACAGAAACGAAGGGTATCAAACTACGGATCAAGACATTCAAAATGGGCCAGAAGAAAATGCTTTTTTCATATTCTGCATAACTAAACTTCTTCCCCACAGAGTGTTGTAAGGTTTGCGTGGGCTGCAGGATAACTGAACAACTTCAGGAAGAGCATCTGCTGGGAGAGACAGTGAGATGGTTTGGGCCCCATCGGCCTTACACCACCTCCCCAGGGGGATGGCTTGCTTTTCTTGATTTTAATTCTGGTTTTTAAGCTTCATGTAGGAATCCATCAGGAAACTCCTGAAATGGGTGACCTGGGTCAAGATATAATTTGAGGTCAGAGGAGGATGAGGGGGTCTCTGTGCACGTGTTTCTGCACATCTAGTCCAGACTAGAAACTGAGACTCTGTCTTTAATACAGGACATGAGATTTCAGGTTGAAACATAGGATCCTCCCTGTCATAGGGGACATCCAGCCGCTGGGAGATTCCCCATTCTGCATCAAGCTTACCTTCTGTTATTGTAAGCAGACAATCAAGATGATCGTTAAATTTCTTGAACAGCCTTTGAGGAAGAGGATTTTTAAAATTCATCTCATGCTCCAGGAAAGCTCCAGTCCTATGAGCAGATGAGCATTGGTGTAACCGCACCCACGGAGGAAGGCGGCATCTCTGGGATGAGGGCCATGCGACGGCTTCCCATCTGATCCTTTGTGGAGCTGTGCTCAGTGCCAGCTGAAGGCTGGCAGGTCATCAAGCACAGGCAGGAAAAACAAAACAACAGGGCATAGATTCAAAGCACATTTCTAAAATGAAGCAGGACTCCAAGCACATTTCCACTGCAGCACTGGAAAAAAAAAAAAATGTATTTTGCTTACAGACTGCAGTTCTGCCACGTTCAGGTTTAAACCATCAGCCACGGAGCAGCGGTGCATAACAGTAGTGGTGTAATTTTTCATTCTACTGTCCTGAAAATGGTTAAACCATCGTTTATTCAAGGTTAAACAGCCCAACAAAAGTTCCTCTTGTGCTGAGTAGAAATAGGCAGATTTTCTGCATGAAAAGTGAAATACATAAAGTTTTGAATACTTCACATTTGAATGGAAATTCTTGCACTGCCCGAGCCCTGCTGATGATGTGCCTGTAATGGGGAATCAACACCGACAGGGCTGGGGAGCGCGCACCCGGTGCTGCGGCTGCCTGCCTGCCTGCGCCCAAATGAGAAAATAATTTATTTTCTCAATCGAAATTTATTTCGTGAAAAGTCATTATTCTAAAATCAATGTAAACAAATCAAACGGCAAACGAGAGCAGCCCTCAGCACAGGGAGCAGCCTCGGTGCATGCTGCAGCTGGCGACGGCAAAGACGGGCTGCTGGCACAGCCGAGCAGGTCTGGACCGTGGCAGCCAGGCTTACACAGCATTAGGGCAAAGTTTCTGGTGTGTCCTTCTGGTCCGTGGGACATTAAGAAACGCACACTGTGATTTTACCTCCCCTCTTCTCCTGCACACCCCACAATATTTCAGTCGTGGTTTGCTTCATGGGGTGCTCTGGGTAGGGAGATGCAGGGTCAACTTGTTCCGCTTCAACCTCTGCAGGATAACATGTATTCAGATTTATGAAATCATAACCACTGTAGACCGTGACGTCACAACTAAGGTGATTTTTGGTGCTGAGGCCAGGCCAGAGTGCACAGCAGCTCCTGCTGACAGCCTCTGCATCTGCAAGCAGGTCCCCCAGGATTACCCATCCCCTCCAGATGCAGAAGCTAGGCAGAAGCCCTTAGCAAAATCTGCTGGCCAACTCTCACACACAGAGCACTTTTTTATAGCGCTCTCCACTGATTCACTGGAAAACAGAAATTTCTCAAATTCTCAGAGAAATACACGCCTTTTGTTTCGGTTCCTTCTTGACAGGCCTATTTATGATGATCACAAAGAAAAGATCACAACAAATCCCGGCAAAAAAGGGAAGCAAGAAGAGCGAGCCGAGCTGCAGATAATAAGTAACAAATCAGGAAAGGGAGGAAGATAATGGTTGTGATTAAAAATCAGATGCTATAAAATAAAGAACAACGGATATGAGAAGTAAAAGTATCCATTAAAAAAAATCCATATCCAAATGTGTTATGGACAACGAGAAAGCATTTAAAATTATGTGGAACAAAAGAAATTCTAGCAAATTATGATGTTATAGATCCATTTTTTGGTAGGTGCAGTTATGCTGTCAATAATAATGCAGATGATGCAAAACGGACCAAAAACCCACTCCGTGAAACAGTGAAGATGACACATTTCCAGCTCTTGGTCCCCATCATTTTCTAGTCTAATGGTGACTGCATAGCAGCTACCAAATTGTTAGCAGTTTAAAAAATGTTAAGCTGCAACCTTAATTAACTGAAGAAATTATTCATTTTTAAAAGCTTTCGATTAATTTTTAAACTAGTTTTCATCTGCAAGATCAGCCAACTTGTTTCTTAATTTGTGGACAAAATCACTAAATATTTTAAAAGAATGACAGAATAAAGCTGGTGTCACCATGGTATTGAGAAGAGAGCGAAAAATGGGGCCGTGGTGCGCCATTGTCCCCCTAAGGCTTCTCCCCTCCCTCCATACACCCCCGCTCCCCTATATGCTTCGGCTGGGTCTACCCTATAAACCACCCTCCTTTGTTTTTCCCTCAGCATTAAACATACAATATTTTTTTCATACAATATTTTTTTCATAAGCTGGGGGGGAAATGTGTTTCTGAAAGCATCTTGCAAGCCTGGGGTTTGCCTTTGATGCAGAAGTTTATTGTCCTTGCTATTCTGGAAAAAGTTTTGAGACATTTCAGTTTGTTGGCGGCAGCATGTAGAAGGTGACGTGGAAGGTTTGATTCATGATTTGTGAGATTAAGGGTTATTTTAGACATTCAGGCATTTGCTCTCAGTTAAATTACCACAGCTCAAGCAGAGTATCAGCAAAATAGTTGCAGGGTCACTGTGACCCTGATTTTATTAGAAACCTTGAAGCAATACAAGTGAACTGATGTTTAAGCAGGCAAATGATGCATTCCACCTCCACCTCAAAACATGAGCAAACAAAAGTGAAAACCAGGTGATCTGGGTTCCAAAAGAGCATCTTTAAGGAATAACTCCCTTGAGCCTTCCTCCAGCTTGTCCTTCCTTCTAGCACACCACTTCCCTTGTTTGGCCAGGCTGGGGATGACAAACTGCTGGCAGGACTTTGCCTTGTTAGAACGGTTATCTGGGTGGGAAGGAGCACTTTGTTGCTGCTGCTTCATTTCTGCCCAAGTGATACTGGATCCTCCCATGACAACTTCCAGTGTGACTAGCTGGAGTCAAACTACCAAAAGTAGCACATGTTACTTAAGCTTTGTCTAATCTCAGCCTAACTGGGCGGTGAGCTGGCCTGGAAGGGCCCCTGTGCTGCTAGAGAAGGAATTAACACCCGCTGGGGTACGCTGGCGTCCATGCCCTGGTACCCGTGGCTTCTGGCATTGCCAGCTGTCCTGTATTTCAGCAGGGCTTTGCACAGCGGTGTCCTGGCTCATAAGACCACGTGATGGTTGGAATAGCTGGACAGACATCAAACGCTCCCCAGGGCAAAGCCACTACTGGGCAAGAGCACCACAGGGAGCTTTAAGCCAGAAGCACAGTGTGAGCCTCTCCCGTTGCCTACAGGAATTGCGTGAGGTTTGGTAATTCAGGTTATACAGAGCCAGCAGGATCTTGGCTTCATCTGCACTGAGGTTATAGGTGAGCCCGAGCCCGATGCCCAGCTGCAAGTTCATCCTGGGTGAGTGATGGAGAGCTCAGAGCAGGCACGCAAGGGCTGAAGACACACACTTCTGCTGGGCCAGGAGAAGAAGCTGCCCAAAGTGCAGACAGGATGGTAACATCCATGCACTGATCTCAAGTGGCCACCAGCATTGCTATCAGGTCCCCAGTGTTATAAAGGCACCTTTAAACTAAAGCGGAGGATGCTCCTCAAATAAAAATGCATCAATAGAAGCATTAGCTGGGAAATTTCTCTACGTTTTAGCATCTTCCTTCTGGTCCCTCTCACTTAATATTGAAGACATTCACCATCTTTTGGCAATTCAGTGCTTTCCAAGGCAGCCCAGACACGTGACATCATTCATTTTGATGCAGTACAAACATTAGAGATTTTCTTTTTTCTTTGCTGTAATGGGTTTCATTTTGAATAGAGTTTGCTGACTTGAAATATCTTTCATAGCTGGCGAATGCGTTTTCCTGTGCTGAAGCCCGGAGAGGGTGTATTTTGTCACTTGCACCCTGGGCTGAAGCCCCAAACTCCAGCTGCGGCTGCACCGTCTGCTCACCCCCGTGCGTAGCCAGGGCTGTCAGGTCCCCAGGGGCTGGCAGGGATGGATTAGTGACGAGGGACCGCTGCTCTTTAAGCAAGCCTGGCTGGGGAGTCATTGAGATGGCACCAGGTGCGTTTTTGGTAAGGAACTGCACAGCACTGCACGCTCTCATCTGGTCCCCAAGGAGCGTAACGGCTGGGCAGGCGCTGATTAAATTGATCTCCCAGGACAATCTTCCGCATCTGTAAGAACCGTTGTTCATTTTTGCAGCTTCTCCTTGCAACCTACAGCATGCACGAAGCTCTGAAGGCAGAGAGGTGCATCTGGTGGTGCCGAGGACGTTCATGGACCTTTGTGCGAGAACTTGTTCCTCAGTCACCTGTAGCACAAGGTGTCACATCTCAACAGCTTTCTAGCAGGCACAGGCAAGGCTGTGTCCAGTGTCCCTCCAGGTATTGAGCATCCCACTTCCCTGGCCCCACACTCGCCCCTGGAGGGAGATGCGCATTAAGTCTTCCCCAAGCTAAAGCCCGATTTCATACCCTACTCCACTGGTATTTGAAAATCAGTGGACTGAATTGAGTTCTCATCTCCCCACCTCCAGAAGCCCAGGACAACAGCTCAGAAAACATCAGCTCCTCCATTTCCAGCCTGGCCAAGCTTGTAGAAGAAGTCAGAAAACTATAAAAATAAGAAGTTATCATCTAGCCCCTGCAGCAATGGTTGTTCTTCACCTTCACCAGTGCAGATCTCAGCCTGACCACACAGCCCGGAGACAGACCGCTCGGATCACACTCGATGCCTGTCTACGTGCCTAGCACCACGCCAGCACACAGGGACAGCAGAACTGACAGCGTATTCACACCTTGTGTGGCACCAAACCCGCCAGGCCAGGGTCAGCCCTGTGACGCTGTGGTCATGCCAGGGACGATGCTTGTCCCTGGCACTGCTTGGGCACGGTAGATGCTCTCCAGCTGGGAAGGGTGAGCAGGGGAGCACAGGTTCTTCTGGTCATCAGCTGAGCCCTTAAATTCCCACCAGCGGGGCAACATTTTAAAGTAAATTGCAGAGGGTGTGGAAGGACAGGGTCCCCTTGGACATGCTGAAATATTTATATTGTACTCACAAGGACATGGCCTGGCTTGTACGCCTGTTTGCCTAACTGATGACGGCTTGATAGCTGCAGCGGGGAGCTTGTTAATTGAATTCCAAAGGGACTAATTACAGCAGGAATAAGAGAGCTCTCTGTCATCCCACAGGTTTTTCCACGCATCTGGATTTGAGGGGGCTGCAGGAGCTGGGACTTGTTGGCAAGAGGCAGCCGGCAGAGCCGTGCTGCCCCAGCCTGTGGTGTTGCTGCCCTCCTGCTGGGCACAGAGAGGGGTGATGCCGGGTTTTGGGCAGATGCCATCAGCTGTTTTCCTGGGCACTGGAGAGGTGCTCAGCTCACTGGGTACAGCAGGGTGCTAAGCTAAGCATGGGAGGTGGGTGCAGCACATGCCCCCTTCCAGCTCTGGGGCATTTCAAGTCCTGCTACTGTCTCATGTGGTGCTGTTGGGTAGCTCCTGGCTGGGTTCTTTCAGATCCTTAGCTAAAAAGGGCATGAAAAAGCAATCAAGGACCTGTGTAGTCCCCCATTCCCAGGACAAAGGGCATCTCTGGGCAGGGGGGATTACTGGCTCCCTTCACCATGGCAGCCCTCAGCACCCGGCTACTGTATTGCCAAGCAGCCACACCGGAGAAGGGCCTGACGTGCCTGCGTGGCGCTGGATGTGTGCAAGGGCCCTCAGACCGAGACCCCCGGGCTGAGCACCACGGTGGTTGTCGGCTGCGAGGGACCTGCCATGCGCACAGGGGGTTTTATCCGTACTGTGCTGCGGGTGTGACTCGCAGGCTGTACACGGACACGAGGAGCCCAAGCGCTGCAAAAACCCATCCCTGTGAATCGCTCGGTGCACAGGGTGCTGCTGCAGAGAGCTTTTTGCTTGGCTATGAGCCCCAGCGCTGCAGCTTTCCCAGCCCCTATCCTTGTACTGCATCCTGCAACCCAGCCAACCTGGCCGCGGCAGCAGCTGGGAGCTGAACCCCAGGCAGGCAACGAGAGCTTCCTGCATTTAGAAAGATGTATTTCTATATGTGCATATGTACAAACACAATCATTTTTCCTCCTTTCAGAAGTCAACATTAACTCTAGCTGTGCCAGGGATGCAGTTCACAGCACAGACCTGCAGACATAGACGTGCGCTGGCAGAGAAGCTGTGAAGGGGCTGAAGGAAAAAAAAGGTTCTGTGCTGCTGCTTTCTACACCAACTCCTGACCCGACCTGTCTGACAACTTTCCTGACTGATATAGCACGCAGAAAATGATTCTTGGTCATGAAATGGTTTTACTGCTGTCAGGGATTCCAGTCACAGCAGGGACATGCGTTTTCACCTGGCCCTGGCTATATTTTTGGGACATCGTGGCACTTTGAGGATGCCTGGGGGCAGGTGCCCTGCATACCTCTGCTTGTAGTGCTGGTGCTGCTGCTACAAGGGTGCAAAGTGGTTTTTTTAATGGGACAAGGAGAAGACTGGTCCTCCCATCTAGCTGGAGTAAAATTTAGGGTACCTTATGCACAAAGGATGGGCTAAGAGGGAATTTCACCTCCTTCCACCAAAGGCAGTAGGGGCATTGCTGGCCCTCGGGGATGAGGTCTGTCCATGGTTTGCAGCTGTGGGAGCAGGACCCACATCTCTGGCAGTCTCGGCCATGACCCTAGACTTGTCTGCCTGGGGTCATCCCCTCTGCTAATCGCCGCATGCGTCTGTCCTGGCAGAGCATGTGGCTCCCTGTATGCTACTGCCATGTCCAATCTCACACGGTGTCCCCATTCCTCCTAAGCAGCAGGTTACAAACGTCTCAGTGCCTTGAAAAGTGAGTTACTGAAAGGTTCGCAAGGAGAACTGCAGCAGTGATTGTTGCAGACTGTTGGTTCCCCTGCCTTCAAATTTTTGGGAAATCAAAAGTTTACGGTGCAGCCCAAACGACCTCCATCTGTGCTTCCCATTTGCATGACCATGCTGGTTTTTGAAGTACCCACATGAGGAGGTCTCAGGTTGTGGAAGCAGGATGGGGAACTGCAGCTCCTGCAGTGGCTCTGGATAAACCTCAGGCAAGATGAGCTGTTCCCAGAGGCTCAGATTATGGCAGAAGGAGCTTTAGTCCAGTGTAACTTAGAGCACCCCACAGACCGCGGGTTTGGGGTGCAGATGTAGCCAGGGAGAAGCTACCTGCCTGTAACTGCTGGCAGCAGCCTGTTTTGCCCTGGGGCAGAGGGAGAAACAGCTTTATAGACCTTTACTCCGGAGCTGCAGCTGGGTCTTCCACCTTGGTGACTCCAGGACACTTGAGGGCAATAAGAGGGACATATCTTAAAAATGTAGGAAACACCTTGCTGGGGAAAAAAGAAAGGTGAATTTACTGGAGCCAGAGTTTAACAGAGAAGGGACTAAAGTTAGAGACAACTATAGAGAAATAAAAGAAATCAGATTTTTAATGGATTTGCCTGTGCTTCAGACTGGTTCCAAAAAGCTTGGAGTGATCCAGGTTACAAGGTAATAAGTTGCTGAGATCTTTATACTGCTTCTGGACAGGACTATGGTCTGGAGTATTCATTTGATTTGGAGAGGGTGTGTATTGCATATCAGCTTCCATTTCTTTCCTTGTGGTTATAATCAAACTCAGATTTTTATTCTTATTTTTTTCCCCAAAGAGTTCCCCTTATATCTAGCTTAGGGTTTGTTCCCTGGGGGTATCTGCCCCACTTCAGAGGAAAGAAAGTGGCTTTTTCTGGAGGCCAGCAAGGCTGCGTGGGTGCGTGGTTACCCAGGGGGTGACTGGGGGTTGCAGGATTGAAAGGAAACATGAGAGAAAGGGCCCTCCTGCCAGGGGAGAATATTTCTATTCTGTCTCATTCTGTACTTTATGTAATTGAAGAGGTTCAGGTGCTCTAATAAAAGCCAGGTCTCAGGTTTTGTGCCTTCCCTTGGGGAAAAGGTGCAGGTAGGCTCTCCTAGAGCCCAGCTCAGCGACCTCGTGGAGGTTTGCTGGCTTGTATCAAAAATAGAAATAATTAATGGTAATGAAACATCTCCAGGAGCTTCAGGTTTCTCTTCTCCTTCAACCCTCATGTCTCAAAGGTAAACTATTACATTGCCAATATTGAGTGAAGGGCTGTTTGAAAGTATTAAGGCTCCAGTTCATCAGAGGTCATGTTTTGTTTGATTTTGGCCAATTGGCAGTTCCCTGTGTTTGCATCTGCTCCTGGAAGTAAATGTCTTCTCAGCTTCTGTGCCAATGCCATCAGCGGCCAAAGGCTGGGTGCCCAGTTGTGTGGGGGGGACAGTTCTTTACCACCACTCTGTCCCAAGGCTGGCAAACAGGAGATCCTGAGCCCCCACCTCTGAGGTCTGACATCGAGCCTTTTCCAGCATCTCTGGCTTCCAGGCTGGAGAACCTGGATCCAAGCCTCAGAAGGAGCAAAACTATTTGAACCGGGCAGGAAAAACCCACTTTGTGCGCAGGCCTCTCAGCTCGCAGCAGCAATCTGTCCCAACACTGCCTGCCATGGTACCTGGCTGGTCTGTGCACGGACGGTGGCCAAAGCTCCCGGGCACCTGGAGGAGGGATTGGGGTTACGAGGTTTCAGCATCGGTGCGTGGATGCCTTCCAGCACCTGCAACGGTCTTGTACGTGCGCTGCATGTTTCCTGCCCCAGGAAATGCCGGGCTTGTTCCAAACCAACTGTCTGTGGGCAGCAAGTCCAACCTGAGCATGCTGCACCCATCAGGTTTTGGGTCCTGCCAGTGATGTCAGTCCTCTGGAAGACAGAAAAACCCTACAAGATCTTCTTTCTGTGTCCTTCAGAGTGACAGCGGAGCTAAAAAAGATTGATCAGCAGCTAAGTACAGAAGCAATTTTCCATTTTCTTCTGAAGAGCTAGGTTTTCCCAGCTTTGGTTTTCAGATTAAAAAAAAAAAAAAGTATCTGGGAGGAGGCAGGCATGTTTCATAAACAGTTCATTATAGTCCAAAACACGACAGCAAGCCTCTATTTAAAATTACCAACACAGGCTGCTCCAGAGCAGCCCTGCCGTGCCCCGTCGTTGCGGGACTGCCAACACAACTGCGAACCCAAGCACCTGGGCTGGGAACTGCCTCTCCATCCCCAGTAAGGCTTCTTTCATGACATGGGTTATCGTCAGGCACTGTTTGCCTCTCTTGCTTTCTGACCGATGATTGTTGCTGTCAGCTTGCTCTTATCCCATTTATTATATAGGTTGTTCTATTTGTGTTTATTGCTTCTTTTGCCTTTCATCTAATCAAGGTGCATTTTTTTCGTTGCTTTTTTAATCAGTGTGGATTTTTTGAAAACACTTAGGGCACCTTTTCAAATGACCGTCAACAACTCTAAATTAATCACTCCCATTACTCCAATAATACTCCTTCCAGTTCCGAAATGTTTTCAGCAGGGCCCTTCTCTGGCCACAGTACGTGCCTGTATCAGTGCCCAGGCATGGACTGTCACAGAATCACAGAATCACAGAGTAGTAGGGGTTGGAAGGGACCACTGTTGTGGGTCATCTAGTCCAACCCTCCTGCTGAAGCAGGGTCACCTACAGCAGGCTGCACAGGACCTTGTCCAGGCGGGTCTTGAATATCTCCAGAGAAGGAGACTGTCCTTGGGCAGAGCCACAAAACTGGGGCATGGTAGATAACAGTTAATAAGGAGGTTTGTCTGGTGATCAGTTCACCCTAAACCAGTAGAAGAGAGGCTAAACCAGCAGTATTCTGAAGACCATGAACACTCTGAGTCAGAAAGTAATTAGGTTATGTTTCTGAAGCTTCGAGGAAGTGTGATCAGGAGCCAACCAAGATCCAGCAGGAGCCGTGCCAGGATGTGCTTATCTCCCTCTGGCTACAGCGAAACCAGAGTCAGTCAATCTCCATCACGCCCTTTAGGGTACAGCATGGGGACAAGGAGGAGAACTCTCCTTCTTTTGAAGAGGCCACTCAAAAATCCCCAGTCCACAGGCGCAGGCTGAGGAGCACCACGTTACCATGTGTTGGGTGTTTTACGGGAGATGCTGGAGGCTGGCTTCCACCTCCTAGAGTTTTCTTAGAGAGAAAATAAATCTTGAATTACCTTGTTTTCATTTCCAATAAAAGCGCATGTTGGCAGTTGCCTTGGAGCTAATAATCTGACACGGTGCTGTGCATCTGTGAATGCCTGTAAGCATGGCTGTGCTGGTTCTGTGTTTGAGACTGACAGTGCAGCACTATGTTGTTGCTTTCCTACCACTATATTGTGTTTCCAGTGCATCATAATAAAAAGAAACATGAAGGTAGGTGATTTATCATAATACAAAAATAAAAGGCTTAATAACGTAAATTATGCACATCATTAACCCCAACAGTTGCTCCAAAATGGACATAAACTCTGCAAGAAAATCATCTTTAGGTTAAGCCATGCCAATTTTCTCCGAAGGGCTACCTCAAAGGTGCTGGAGGACCCACGTGTCCTCTTCTCATGAGGTCTGCAGAGCTGGCTCGGAGCCCTGTCAATGCACTAACAGCAGTAGAAGACACCTGTTCCTCCTTGGGGGCCGGGTTGTGCTACCCATGGAGAGGCTGCAGTACCCCCAGGCACGTTCCCCCTCCATCCATAAACCAACAGTAGGTCAGGCATGGAAGACGGGATTCATCGGGCTACGGTGGAGGTGGACCTGTCATTATCAGCAACTTGTCTGTTCGAGGCAGATGAAGTCAGTGGCACAACTCATCTCATCCTGCAGTAGATGTCAGATAAGTGTGGGTGAACTACACACCACCCCAAAGTGCTATGTGTCCCCTCTGACGGTGTGGGAAGCCAAAAATAGCCAGCTCAGATGTCTCGCTTTGATGTCTAACATGGCCAGAGGTGAATCCCGTGCCATGCTGCTGTGTCTTCAAGAAATATAAAGGAGAGGAGGGAAACTGGTGTTGAATGACGCCTCCTTTCCAATTTCTCCCTGTCCCTTCTGCTGACTATTTACCCTCTTCGAAGAGGAAAGAGTCAGTTTAAACTCTTTCATCAGATCACCCTCATCAAATCCAAGTGGGCTGCAGCCTCAGTGGGATTTCCCAGTCCCCTCCCATCACCCAGATTCCTAAAGCTTGTTTAAAGCCACTTAAAACCTTCCTGTGAAGAATTTTCCCTTGCAAAAATTAGACCTCATGAAAATAAACAATTCCCAGAGGAAATTTCAATTTGATTACAAATATTGACTTGCTTGGGGGAAGTTTTTTTTAAAGAAAAATCCATTTGGAATCAACATTTTCAAATTAAACATGTATGTTCGCTCTGTTATAGTCCTTAACTTGGAAAAATATCAATTTTTTTTCCAGTGGTTGGGGATTTTAGGAGTTTCTTCTATCCATATTTTTCTGCAAGAGCTGAACAAAATAGTTGCCTTGAAAATGGGCAAAGCAGGAAAAAGATTTGGTTTAATTTTAAAAGATTAGAAAAATGTAATATGAAATGTTGTAAATCATTTTCATGCTTCTAAAAAAGCCCACAAAAATGCATAAATATGTGTATTACGGCTGCAGCCCCAGGAGATGCCTGAGCTGCAGAAGCACCAGGCAGAGAAGCCACAGTGGGTGCTGTTCCTCCAGCATTGCTCGGACGGTCTCCATCACGCCACTGCTCCCGTTTCCAGCAGGTCAGAGTGATTTTGCATGGATGTGGCAGCCAGGAGACACTGGGAGATGAGCAGACAGGTGGGGAAAAACTCAGTGGTCTCCCAACTTAGTGGTAGCACCAAGCTTTGCATGGGCTCCCCATCATTTCTGGGCTGAAGACCCTAAGCATGGGGGCTCTCAGAGTGCAGTCCCTTAAAGGCATCCAGGCCAGTCGATGTTTGTATGGGTCACTGAACGAAGTTAGGGCTTCACACCCCACCAAAGTTGTACTTCAGACAGCCCTTTACCCTTCTGGGGTTTGGTCCTGCTGGGCAAAGCAAAAACCATCTGCTTAGGATGTGTCTTTTTGGTTTTCCCTCCCAGATTCTCTCTTTCTCTGCTGAGGGTGATCCTTCTACTCTGGGAAATGCTGAAGCTGAGCTGAAACACATCAGAAACCTCACGCATTTCAGGACATTGGGTGCTCAGGTGTGAATGCGTGCTCCGTTTGCCACTTTATGGTTTAAAAAAAGGTAAGAAACCAACTTAGCTGCATCCAATGTAGGAGCTTTGTCAGGGGAGAGGGGCAAACTGTACGACAAGACCCTGTGAGCTCTGTGTCCTGATTGTCTTTGGAGGGGAAGGACTGGGTAGGAGGCAGAACGAGCTGAAAGAACAGCAACCTTCTTCTGATGCAGAGAAGGCTTGAACGCCCTGACATTTGTCCTGTGAATGAGAAGTATTGATGGGGACCAGCCAAACAAGCCTCTGCCAAAATAAAACAAAAACTAACTCATTTATTTTAAAACTAAAAACTTCTCACCTTAAGTGATCCTGCCTGGAGTTGTGGGCTCTCTTGAAGCCCGAATCAGGGGGAAGAGGGGTTAAGCTCTCCCCAGAGTGGGGGACCACGCCAGGTCCCCAGCAGCAGCAGTTGCTCAGGTCCCTGCTGAAGATGGGCAAGCTCTAGCAGAGATACTGCTCGTTGGAGGCATCCCAGTATCAGCCACAAATTACTCCAGACAGTGGAAGTGCTATTTAGGAGCACTTTATTAATAGACGCGCATAACAAATCGCTGATAACAAATGCAAAAAGCCCTTGGACTAAAGGCCTGTTTGCCCAGGCAACATCCCCGCTGAGCACAGCAGCCATCAGTCGCAGCAGGAGCAGCTCGCTCTGGCAGGAGAGCCGCACTCTTACAACAAAGCAGGAAAACAAACGCCTGAACTGTTTACCATAGCAAAGGTGCAATTCCTGCGCCTTCCCAGCCTTACCCTCGCACGCACGTGAGCAGGCGCCGGGCTCCAGCACGTGATGCTCGAGCCTGTCTCTCACCACGCGTTGCACAGCACAGCCAGGAGGCCCGGCTGCAGTCCCTGGTGCCCGGTGTTCGCCCGTCTCTGCAGCGAGCGGTGCAGCTGTCCGGCGCTTGCTCCACGATTCCTCAATATTCTTTCTCGAATAATTGTGTTTCAAATACACTATTCTGCGCAGACATGATTAAGCTGTTTAGGACGACGGATGTTGCCAATGAGGATAACCTCTCTTAAGGTTAATTACTCATTTGTAAACCGACCTTTGGAGGTATGCATTATTCATCAGTACTCCCGAACTAACGGGCCAGATCATTTTCAGCCACTGGGTTTTCTGCCGAAGTCTTTAGTTATTCCATAACCGAGGGCAACTGCTGAAGCACAGGCAGAGCAACGCCCCTGGGTGCCACCTCTGTGTGGGATGCTTATGCTCGCCCATCATTTAGACCACAGCCCAGGTTTAGGCTGGACCACAGCCCGACAGCCACTTCTCTTCCCCACCTGTGTATTTCTTCCTTGAAGCCTGACTGACCTTAAACTATCTTGGAGACTCCTCTCCAGGAGCTTGACATTTAAAAGTGCGGTGACAGAAAATAACTTCTTCTAAAAATACGTGTAACTTATTTACCACCACCAGGAGAGAGAGAGAAGAATTCAAATGAAGGCATACATATACATCGCGCCACTCGATTGTGACTTTTCACTGATGCCGTGTGGCAGAAGCACTTTCTCCTCCTGCGTTATGGTGGCATGCGAGGCTTTTTCTCCATCTCCAAACCTGGGACTGGGCAAGCAGGGGCAAGGATAAGGAGAGAGGGGATCCCCCTGACCCCTCCCGGGCTGCAGGGAGAGCACAGGGCAAGGGTCCAGTCTTGGGGGACCCAAGGAGCCAATTTAAAATCTCGCAGCCACCAAAAGTGGAAGGCAGGAACACACAAGCCAGTATTTATTGAGAAAACACCGCATGGATCATTCTTTGTCAGATTATACAAATGAAGAAGGAAAAAAAAAAAGAAAAAAGAAATCAAAGACTAAACACTGCACAAACTGGTGAGCTCAGTACTCGGAAACTGCTTATACCTCCGTGGGGAAAAGCCTCCTGCACGCCACGTCCTCCCAGGCGAGAGCAGACCCTGCCCAAACAGGCTCGTCACCACATTCCCCACCCAAAACTACAGCGTAGCCACGGGGCAGTCTCCTGAACGTGAGGCGTTCATGTATCTTTAATTATTGTTTCAGCCACATAAATCCATGCTGAATTAAAATTCATGATGGTTCTAGGGTACAAGTGCAAACAATTTGTTCGGTAAACTTTGCTCTAATTGGCATTCTGAAAATTTCCTGTTAATCAAGCCCCTTGGGCTCGGTTTACCAGTGTAGTTCTGCCTGCGAATGTCAGTGCTCGGAGGGTGCACACATGTATGCCGATTTCAAGGGTCTTTATGCGATATTAACTCATACACCTTGTCCTCATATTAATTTGCAAGTAATTTTTTAACAACCTTCTGTGGCCCTGTCTTTTATCTCGCTGCTTCATTACTTGAGGCAAGCAAGCGAGCAGAAGAGCATTTATAAAACCTGAAACAAAATTGCACTCAGAAATGTCTAGGATCTGAACACAAAATGCCCCAGAGGGTGCCTGAAATTCCTCCCTGCAGGAGCCGCCTTTCCAGCGGCACTTGACTCCAAGTGCCCACGGGAGAAATGAGAAGATACTCGGGCCAGCACGGTAAATGTCAGGCGTGCGAGCAGTGTGGCTACACGGAGGCTCCAGCCACACGTGCCCAGAAATACGGCTACGGAGCTGGGTAACGCTGCCGTCCTCGTAAGCCAAGGATATGAATGTCACCTGCAGAGTCAAGGCATGAGCGGAGCTTATTTTTCATCCTATCTTCATGTGCACAGGGAACATCAGAAACGCCTCCAGCAGATGCCAGGGTCTGGGTGGGTCTTGCTGCAGAGACCCACTTCCCATGTACCGCCCAACATGGACCAGTTGCCCAGTTCTGGGTGTTTTTCTCCAAGCAACACCCTCTCCGCAGTGATGCCCAATCAGTCCCATCTGGGACCACTGCCAGGAGGATTTTAGAAGCTTTCAGTGAACCCCCCTTCAGTTTTGCAGCCTTATCAGGCTCATCCTTAACTTACATCCCAAGAGATTTGGGAATAGAGAAGCTATGTATAACCCGAGTGTCTCTTCCCACCAGCACAGTAAGGCAGAAGAGTAGAAATAACAAAATAATGAGCAACTGACAGCGATCAGGGGAGTGGTGGAGAAGCTCTCTTGGATGGAAATACGCGGTAAGGAAATGTATGAGAACTGGCAGTTCCCAGAAGAGACCAAAAATGGTGCACAACAGCAAACTGCTCTCCTGTGAAAGCAGATAAGAAGCATAATTAGATGGCATTACAGCTGCAGCAAGGTCTGGAAGCTGGAAAGAAATCGTACAGGAAGTCAAAACGGGCACGTGCCTGGGGGGAGAACACAGGAATAATACAGGTTCACAGCGTGAGAGTCGCTAAGTCTGCGCGAACAAGGTTTCAGAGGCAACCAGCTAGGGTCTGCAAATAAATTAGATGTAAAATGAGAACAGCAAGATGCGTAGGGGTGTACGTGTCTGGGGAAGGAGAACAGACTGAGCGTTCAAAGCAGGAATTTTCCCTGTCTCCCTTGTCTCTGTCCTTATAAAAAGGTTAATTGTGAATGAAACTTAACAAAACAGGATTTGGAGAAGGCCAGCAGAAGGAAAGAAGTTTAAAGTCATTTGGATATGTCAAATGTATTCAAAATGAGAGGATCTGATGAAATGCACCCAAGAACATTGAACCTTTGGTGGTTATCTTAAAAATGTATGAAGGCATAGAGGTCCCTGGAGATGAGAGAAGCACCTCTCTTTAAAGAGGATACTTTAAAAAAAAAAAAGTTAAAAAAATTGAATCATCATTTTAATCTTAATTCCCTGAAACAGGCTGGAAGAAAGTCTTAAATGAGCAACTTGTAAGATGTAAAATGATTAATAAAATCAAAGAACATGGGTTTGTCAAGAGCCAGTCATGTCAACCCAGTTTAATTTCCTTCTTTGATAAGGCAACAGGCATACTTGATGACGGGGAAGCAGAAAACACGAATGAGGCCTTTTGCATTTTCTCACGGGACAGCCTCAGACAAGCTGAGAAAATACCCTCTAAAAACAATCAGAGCTCAACTGGCAGAGTAACCACCCCCAGAGAGGAGTGGATCAAGGGGGAAGGAGGTTTCTCCAGCCTCCACTATGGCTCTAGAGGAGGGGCTGTCAACCTTCCTCTCCATACAGCCAACGGACTGCCATTCTCCAATTTGGCAGTCAACAGTTTTGCCCAAGGACAGCTCCTTGCCCAAGGAAAATTGAGGCCAAACCTTTGTCATGCCCATTTCTAGCACCGCATGTTGGTTTGTCCTTAATTTCCCCCTGACATCAGCATCTCCATGCATATTTAAGTACAAACATTTGATGCAGCATTATCCCATATTAACCTCAGATACTGGCATCGAGCCGAGAAGATGCTTTTGGTGGAGTCAGTCACTCCACCCATTTTTGAAATGGTGTAAATCCCCACAAGCAGCCTGTGAAGCCTGTGTGTGAGTATGGAAGCTTTGCCGCTCCGCTCCCGGCCCTGCGGATGGACAGACGGACTGATGGATGGGGACCCTTGCAAGCCCCAGTTGAGGGACTTTGTGAGCTGTAAGAACGGCTGCTGGAGAAATGCAGGAACAGAAGCTTTTGATACAGTTTCAAACAATGTGTAATTATCAGGTACCTGAAAATTAGCCCATCTGTGCCTCGGGAAAAGACAATGAGAAGTTATGTGTTACTAATGGCTGAAAAGCGCTGGCAACACAAAACAGGAAATTTTTCAGTAAACTTTTTTCTTAAGGTAATGTAATTACACCGCGTAATCCCCAAATCTCCTGACTTTTTGGTGGTTTTTGATAAAGCTTACGTGGTCTTCATCCTCCTTTCTTTTTCCTCTCCTCCTCATTGCAGCAGCACAGTCTTTGGCATTTTGAGCAGTGCCAGCTGTCTGGCTGGGCCACCTAAAGCAGCAGATGTGGGTAACATAAACTGCCTTTACAACAGAATAGCTAATGACATGTATCAGGTTTTTCTAAAGCAGATTGTAAATACCCACCATGCCTTTGCCACAGCCTCACTATCTGAATGCAAAGCACCCGAGCTTGTAATACCATTTTGGGTAAAATTTCTGTGCTGGTAGAGTTGGCTGGCCAGAGTCTGGGTCCCTGATCCAGGTCAATGCACATGCAAGCATCAGCGTGGTTCAGATTTAGGACCCCTTTTGTTTTCTCTGCTTTTGGTCCCTGCTGATCCAACATGCAAAAAAAAAAAAACAAACAAAAAAACCCCATGCTTTCTTTAAGCGCCTTGAGGATCCAGTGATAAGGTCTTTGGGGGCTGGTGAAGCAAAACTGGAATAGCAGAAAACTCATGCAAACAGTCCGGGCAGGGTAAATAGCTCATGATTTTTTTATTCATACTTTTGTCTGTGGAATAACTGGGAGCAAATTGCTTTTTCCTTTCCCAGTCCAAATTATTCAGAGAATTTTTCTGCTGATTTTTGCTATTCTCCCTTTTGAGAGCGTTTGCTCTCGAAGATGGCCCGCTTAGCTCTGAATGGAAAGCAAATGTTGCCTTCACCTTCAGTGAACTTTGAAGCAATTGATTTTTGCCGGCATGAAAGAAGAGCTGAGAAGTGACAGCTCGTGGGCTTTGCGGAGGATGAATTTTGTCATTTCACGACTGTCCGTGCAGGAGGATGCAGACATCCCAGAAGAAAGATGACAGATGCTCTTTCAACTCATGCCTGTTCAGCCACCAGCCCTGTCCTCTTTCACACCGGAGTCCCCGGACAGCCAGCTTCTCTGCAGCCGCCGTGCAGACACTTTAAGACAGTCCTGTAATAGGGAGGACTCCAAGGAAAATTATTCTTGCTAGCTTTTGTCTGGCAATCTGAGGTCAAGAAAACAAACCGCTTCCTCTCCAGCGCTGCAGCAAGAAATGCAGCCAAGCGCCGGCACCGAGAATAAAGGCAGAGTTGGCACAAACACAGGAGCTTCTTAAATGAGTTCGCCATTAGCCGGAAGGGCTGCAAATTGAAGCGAAGATAAGCCCCTTAGCATTTCCCTTCTTTAATCCAAGCCTCATAAAAGCGGAGATGTGTTCCTATTCAGTGGGCTTTATACAGAGGCAGGTATTTCATTTACCCGAAAAAACCTGGATCGGATAAATTATTAATGTTATTTATAAAGGCAATTCTGCCATTCAGCAACTTCTTTTGGATCCCTATGCTTAATCTCACTGCTTAGCATAAGATACACTCCAGTTAAAAGGCAAAATCACATTCTCTTACAAGGCCTGCAAAATAACGGAGTGCTGAGGTGCCTGAAAAAGGGTTGTAGTTTAAATTCTGCTTTAAAGACTAATACATTTATCAGTGGCAAACATAAGCCCTGACTTCCACTTGCTTGTACCCTCCCTTGGTGCTGGATGGGGCCTCACTCGCACGCATCAAGAGCCGTCAAAGCTACTCAGCGAGAACGATGAGGATGCAAAACACGCTAGTGCTCATACGAGCCTCTGAAAGGCTGTTTGGTGGCTGGCTGGAGCCATATGGTGAGACAAGTAACCCCGTCCTCTCCTATAACGTGTCCTATAATGTGTCTCCCTCTGGGACACCCACAGCGATGACTTAGGCTTTTGCAGGCTCAGCTCTACACCCACTCCACGGATCAGGGTGTTATCAAGGACAGACGCACCACAAGAAATACCCAAAGGTCTCATCGAACAGAGGCGTGGGCTCACACAGCTGGGTGATGGAGTCAGGATGCTCGGAGTCCCAGAACAGGTCCTCAGACACCATGGGAGAGCTGCCAGCCGGGTGGCATTGCAAATCTCAGCCCCAGCAAAACCAGCGTGGCACAGAACCATGAGGAGCAAGGGAATAACCATGAGAACCTGGGAGTTCCAGTGCACAGCCAACGCCGCCCTTTCAGTTGCAACAGTGCGACGCGGTGGACCAGTTCCCATGGCGGAGCACCAGGACAGGTAGAGCAGCAAACCTCCCGTCAGCGGGGTGGCAATGGGTGATCTGGGGTTAAATGACCACACCGAGGAAGAGGAGAGTCAGCACCTCCCAAAAAAGATGTGCTCAATCCTCCAGGAGGGGAACAACGGCTCCTCACTCCCACATCGGGACTACACGGGAATTCACTAAAACGCATCCCCCCTGCAGCCCCACGTACATCCTGGTAGTTGTCACAGCGCAGTCGCACGCAGCCACCAGCCGCCCTCCAAATGGGAGGGTAACACACACGTTGCACATGAGGGAATGGCAGGGAGGTTTGGAAAAACTCTCACAAAACGTTTTCTCCACACAGTACGTATGTTCCCTGAAATCCTTTTTTCAGCTTTTTCCTCTCCAAAGCCTGCACGACAAACTGCTTAATTGAGCAGCCAGCACTGGCTGATGTTTCGTTTCAGCACAATTTGAACCAAAGGGAAGTATTTTTGTTTGCTAAACTCGCTCAACCTTTTCACAGTAGGGTTATGACAGCAACGTGTATTTCTCATAGATGGCATCGGCCCCAGGGAAGCAGCACTCGGGAGGTTCAGGTTCCATTTTTTCTCCCGGACTGGGTGCCGGGGACGAGCAGCGGCTCGCGGGTGGCAGCGTGGTTTGCCTTTGATCAGCCACGAGCAGGGAGGGCTCCCGCAGCTGCACTTGAAGCTGGAAATGTCTAAGCTATGGGCACCACAGAGAAGCGCACTTTTATGTCAAAATGACTTATAATAAGATTTTAAGTTTGTTCAGGGAGCTGGAATGAAATATTTAAACACAGCATCATAGCAGCATTTTATTCGTGTGAAAATGCTGAAATGCCATTTGCAAATCAGAAATGTTTTAAAATTTGCTTTGAAATAGCAGCATCTTTATGCAACTGTTTTGGTTTTTTCTTTCCAGGAGGAAAGAAATGGGGGAAAAAAAGCTGAGATATTGGCCATTTCCTCACAAATGAGATGTCTGCTTTTCAGTCTGTTCTGGTGAGTCTGGTTGGAGCCATCGATCCCATTTGGAGCAGGCAGAATCAGCCTCAAGAGCAGCCTACGATGTTGCATCCAGCATTCAAATTACATTATCTTTGTTTCTTACACTGACGACAAGACATTTAGTTTGGAGAATTCCACTGGGCATTAAAGCTGCTCTGAAGGGTTTGCATGATTTGAAATAAATGCCATAAAAGAAATAGCAAGTTCTTGTAGACAAGCACAGCTGTCCTACTTTTTTTTCTTTTTTTAAATTGGGGCAGTTTTCACTTTCTTTAGGTACAGTTTATTCATTTGCAGTTCTTAATTTCCCAACATATATATTATATCTTGCTAAACACAAGCAGCCAGCTTGCTTCAGCCCCTCTGCTAGTTTCTCATCCGATTCTTCGCTGTTCCCAAGCAGCGCACAGCTCCGGGCAGGTAGCCCAGAGCCACCCAAGCTCTTCAGCACCTGGGTCTGGGTGGCATTTGAGCCATACAGAAACTCAGTCACTGAATTCTGAGAAGCGAATTAAACTGTTTGCAGCGGGAAAAGCAGTTCTTTAGGCAGTTCTGGACAAATTTGGCATTCAAGGCTCAAATTGTCAGTAAGAGAGGGTTACTCTGTAATAGTGACCAAAATGTACTAGAATTCAGTGTCTTAGAAGGATCAAAAAAGCCCCACATTGCTTAAGATGATGTTTGTCTTTAAAAAAAGACCTGATTTGTATACAGTTTGTTCATAGGGGTTTTTAATACAAAATTCAAAGAACTGTAAAGATAAAATGTTGGCAAGCAGCATAAAAAAATGCTTAAAAATAACATATGAAAGTGTCAGAAGAAATGCGTATCATTTATCCAAAACATTAAGGATCAAAAATAGCTGATATGGTTGAAAAGAGAAGGAGAGTAGACATAGAAAAATCCTTCCGAACCAAAGGCAGCTCTAAATGGAGAGTGCAGACAGAAGCATGTCTTGGCCAGTTAAATGTACAATGATTATGTCAGGCTAGTACAAGATTTTAAGGCACAAAAGGCAGCCTCCTCAGCAGCCGGCATGGGTAGGGCGGACCCGGGAATTTTCTAGTCCCCAAGCTGTAGGAGAAGCTATGGTGGTCCTACGGCTTTCTTTTTGGCTCAAGCTGTCCCCTACATAACCAACATTTAGGAAGCCAGCAGATCTCCAGCCTGCAAACATTGCTCTTCTAAATCCTCCCCGAGATTTGATCCAATAGAGCCAATGTGAAGTCTCTCATAAGTTGTAGATGCATTGTGAAGTTAAGATAAAATCTGCCTGTTTTAGCATGGTGATAATCGGGAGCTCACACCATCTCCGCCTGACCCTGATTTCCCCATTACTTCATCAGCTCACTGATGTTTCAGGCCCTGCTTTCTTGCTGATTAAGCGCTCTCAGCCATTTCCAGCATCCGAGCCTGCACCAGCCTCTCTTTCTGCTTCTTTCAGAGCCCACCTGCTCACATGTATCTCCCAGACACGTAAATCTGGCTGCGATTTCTTGTGCCCTAAAAGCAGATCCTAATCAATGATGTTCCCACCATACGGACGGAACAGCACTTAAAGTGTAGCCATGCTTGGAAACCTACAGACAACTGGCGGCACGTTAGCCGATGCTTTTGGCCACGTGCCGTCCTCACTCGCCTGCTTCTTGCTGCTACAAACAGGGAGGCAAAACTCCTGCGATCATTGTGCAGGTGATTAGAGGAAATTGCGTTGCTGAAGCGCTCTGTGGCTGCAGCCGTGCTTCAGCTCTTGACTTGCCTGCTGGTAAGCTGCCAGCGAGAGGGAAGTGTAGGCATAAAATGAATAGCAGAAGAGATTGCAGGTAATTATGTTTCTTAAGCTGTTAACAGGATTGGCCATTTGATAAATGAGAGGATTTGGGAATGTTTTGTCACTGACAAGCCATTGTAAGATCCGAGTGGAAACAGGAGCGTTTCTCTTCCGTAGCACGAACAAGAAGGAAATTCTCCCGGGATGCTTACGCACCGTGAAATTCATCTGAAACCTGGATGCCAGCGCATGGAGGCGAAAGGACAGATACAGGACTCCTTCTGCTGAAAAAAACTAGAACCTTTCACATGCTATTCGATTGGTTTTGGTGCCCCTCTGGAGTCCCCGGAAGCTTCTGTTCTTTTATGGTGTGTGTCCCCCAACATCCCTGCATATGTTTTTTTGTGCCACCAGGGCCCCTCAAATCCCTCCATCTGCTTTTCAGTGCTCTGAATCCCTCTGTCTCCCCTCTGGTTCCCTCTGCCTCTTGGTTTTCTTCTGCAGTTCCCAAGCTAGCTGGAGAGGTGAGAGGGAAACCAGCACTGCTCTGTTTGTCCTTCTGCACCAACAGTGCCTCTCGGGGTGGTTTTGGGTACCCCTGGAGCCCCTCTGTTTCTTTTTCCAGTGCCCTCGAGGGCCTTGGTGTGCCTTTCGGGGTGCCCCGGAGCTTTCAGTCTGCTTTTTGCTGCCCCCCACCCTTGGAACTCTGCGTGCTTTGGTGTCCCCAGGAACCCTCCATGGGGTCCGTGGGTCCCATCACGCAGCAGCGAAGCAAGAGCAAGACCCACGGTCTCACAGCCATCTGCATGGGGACAGGATGCAGGGACACATCTTTTTAAGCCATTCGCCAGTGAGTTGGTCTGAAGCAGAAGGGCAGGATGAGAGCTCAACCTGCTTCTTGGGAGGGGAACCAGGACTCACTCCAGGGATGGTGCAGGAGGCTGCTCTGGCGTGAAGGATTTTGCTCTGCAGCAAGGCAGGGTGGCATCAGTAAAGTGAATTGCACAGTTTAAAGTTGTACCAAAAATCATCTCAGATGTCAGCGCTGCGCGGCCGGTGGCTCCGGGCATCTCCCATGGACATGGCCCTCTCTGCCGTGACCCCCTGGAGCCTACATCCTGCCTGGTACAGATCTCACTTTCACTGCAGAGGTCAGAGAAAGTGCTAAGCAAAGAAGAAATAAAACTCTCCAAAACTGATCCCTTGTGCTGCTTTCTGGGGCTGCCTCCCCCAGCCAGGGAAGGTTCTTTGCAGGATCAGAGCCCAAGGCAGCTCATTTGTGTGCAAGAGCAAAGGGGGAGGGGAAGGCTCCCCCAAGCCTCCATCACAGATTTTCACTTCTTTGCTTTACCTGTTTTTTAGCAGCCAAGGCCAGGTTATTTGTACTGCTTTGGTTTCCCTGCCATTATTAGCGGGGAAGCGTTGCTGGGAAGAAGCTGGTGCCCCTCAAATCTCATTTTCCCAGCAGAGCCTGGGCAATGGGCGGAGAAGACACACTCTTTGCTTCAGTCCTGAGAGCAGTCTGAAGCAAGGGCTGGGTGCCCAAGGAAGAGAGGCGGGATGGGGGCAATGAAGCCATTTTTTCTTTGTAGCACATCCTGCACTGGGCAAGCGATAGCAGAAATCCATCCAGACAGCCCGGACACGTGCACAGCCCCACCTTCTCCCCAGAGACAGGATGAGCAGCCCCCTCTCCAGTGCCCCTACCTGGGGAAGAAGCTTCTGTGGTCCTGCCTGGCTGGCATTCCCAGCAGGCACTGGCTGCCTGTCGCTGAGGAAGCAGATAAAGCAGCAGCTGCCTCTCTGGGAGGTTTAGGTAGTAGGAGACACAAGCAAGTTCTGGCAGTTTTACGTCTGAGCTCTTCCTAACAGCAAACAGGTGATTCAGCCTGAACAGACATACTAGATAGGAAGAAGAGACACGTTTTGACCCCAGCTGCATCAGTTGGTAGCAGCATCCCGGAGGGACACAGCCTTGGTGGTTCTGCCCTGGTGCCAACTCCCCAAGCAGAGCAGTGTCCTGCCCGTGCGTCACACTGCCATTAGTCTGCTTCTGTACCAACTGCAAACAACCCCAAAGATTGCACTTTTGGGAAACAGGTTTGGTCTGTTAATAGACTCTGCTCCAGCAACCAGGGCTCTTAAGAACAGCAATCACTGCAGAGACTGGGTTACATGGATGCAGAAACCCTGAGCAGCATTTGTATCCTCACACAACTCATACAGGCTGCAGAGTGAGGTCTCGCAGCCACCTTCACCCCCTGTCTCGGCCCTTGTGGTGGGGCCTGCCCTCCCCCCCACCTCTGCACGTAAGCCTCATCTCATTACCCTGTAAAGGAAATCTTTTTAGAGACTTCTCTTAAAGGTTTCCTTATAAGGGAAGTCTTTTTTAGAGACTTCTCTTAAAGAGTAACAAGATGAGACTTAAGTGCAGAGGTGGGCATGGCCCAACTGGAGTGGCTGACGCTGCCAGACTTTGCTCCCCAGCTGATGTGAATAGTGTGGGCACAAAAACGCCACTCAGGTTTTCTGCCCTCACACAGCTCAGTCTCTGCAGCAATCACTGTTCAACAACCAATTAAGTTGGGGTGTGCTTGCTTTCCAGGTGCCCTACTATCCTCTCCCTGAACAAACACCTTCTACCCTCCATTTAATGGCAACGTTTATGAAGCGTATTGGAACAAGCACTTCAGCAGCTGGAGCTGTGTTTGCTGGGCCCTTCCTGAAACGGAGTAAAGAGCAAGCCGGGCTGAAGGGAGCATCTGTGAAGGCAGAGAAACAGCCCATTCTGGTACCTACCCACTGCAAGGAAATAAGAGCTGCTGCAGCAAGACAGCCACGGCTGCTGGCTGCCCCTTTTAGCTCCACCAGCACAGCAACAAGCTTGTCCTGGTGCAGGAGCTGTGGGACAAGCTGAGGATGAGGAGCACGGCAAGGTCTGCTTGAGATCTGTTACTAGGGATTAAGCAAACAATGCATTGAATAAACCAAAACTCACCTTGTCTCAGTTGTGGCTTGCTCCTCTTTTTATTTCCAAGAGCAAAATTAACCCAGCATGATGCCAGCATGCTTGATTCCTGCTCAGTGCTTCCTATGGTGCAGCTCCCCAGCGAGGGCTGCAGGGATTGGCAAACACAGGCCCTTTCCTCCAGGCCCTTTCCTCCTGTGGCAGCTCCTTAAGGGGTAAATGAAGGCAAAAGCCAGTTCCTGCTCCTTAAAACAGGGTCTCTGGAAAACAAGGTCACTTCCTCCTCACAGCTCAAGCTGAAGTCTGAAATGGTGGCCCCAAGCAGCTGGTGGAGGGCAGGCAAGAGGTGAAATAGCAGTTATTCTTAGCAATGAGTACCTATGAAAACAGAAAAATAGCAGGAACAGAAACTCCAGACGCTTTTCCTCTACAAACAATAGGACTCCAAACCCTGTTTTCACCCAAGCAGGGGCAGGCATGCAGATGTGCACCCTGGATTTGTGCCCCTTTGCTCTCACAGCCCCAGCCAAGCCCAGGGCTTCACTTGTCCACACACAGCAGGAGCCAAAGCTCATCCAAAAACACAGGGCAGCCACAGGAACACAACTGCCACCTTGAGTGGGTTGTAGTTCAAGCATAGTGATGCTTGTTCTTGCCAGTATATTTAGGAAAGGAAGATGGTTTGCCAGCCCACGCCTAGGGCAGTTGGATGAGCAAGACTTCCCAAAGGGCTTACACACAGTGGCAGCCTTTGCCATTAATAAAACCCTTGCCAGCCATGGGAACTGGAATGATCAGAAAATGCTTTTATCTACAACGAAGAGCATCTGACAAGGGAAGGCTGAGACAGCTGCTACCTTTAGTCCCAGCCAGCCCTAGGAGACATGCCCACAGGCAACCCCAGCACCACAAAGACGACCTCAGTCCAGAAGCGAACCACTACCCACTCCAAACAGCCCCAGCTCACCAGCTGACCCCCTGGAGGGAAGCCCTCCCGCAGCCTTGCACCCCTGTGAGGGAGGCACCAGGCCCTCTGGATGTTCCTCTCAAACAGTGACTGGAAAACAAACTCTTCAACTCAGATTTAACTGTGCTCCTGCTTGTTTGACCCCCATCAGCCTTTTGCATGGGGAGAGCACGGTCCAGCTCCTGCCTCTGCAGTGCAGCACTCCATGCTTTCACTGCAGAGCCCTGAAAACAGCCCCCCACCCACCACCTCAGTCATGGGGGGGACCTTGCAGAAGAGCCTGCAATCACTGTACCTCTGTCTAGCAGCAAGAGATCCCCTCCCAGTCCCCCTGCCTGGACCTTCTGGGCACAACCAACCCACCAGGAATGGGGTACACAGGCTCCCAAAGCCTCCTTGGGGTTTAGCTTTGGTCACTCACCACTTCAGGGCACTTATCTGACATCTCCTTCCACACCCACATCCTCCCTTGCTCCTCATATCATCAGGGCTGTGCTCCTCGCCAGGGACTTCTGACGCTTCATTGTGGCAGAACAGTATTGTCTCTGCTGAAAGAAAGGTTCTTGTGAGTAAATGAGGGTACAATCAGACCAACACGGGTCTCTCCAACACCCCAGGTCCCAGGTAAGTCTCCTGCCCTGCAAAGTCCAGCCTAACATAGAATCATAAAATCATAGGTTGGAAAAGACCTCTAAGATCATGAAGTCCAACCATCAATCCAACACCACCATGCCTACTAAACCATATCCCGAAGTGCCACATCTACACATTTTTTGAACACCTCCAGGGATGGTGACTCAACCACCTCCCTGGGCAGCCTGTTCCAATGTGGTGTTTGGGAACTGGCTCGCTGCTGGGGAAGAGTCCAAAATCCCAGCAGCTCCCCAAAATATCCTGCCTGACAGGGAATAGCATGCACCACCTCCCCAGCTATCAGCACCCTTGTGCCCACAGGCTCTCCCCTTCCAGCCACCCTCTGTGGGGTCTCCGCACCCGAACGCAGGGGATGGGCCTTGGGTGCTGCAGGTTCAGCCCCAGCAAGCAGGAGCTCTCCCACTCCAATGCAGTGCTGCCTGTGGTGGCTCCATTCCCATCTCAGGAAGCAGATCCACAGCCCTTTCTGGGGCAGAGGCTGATGCTCGTGGTGCAAGCTCTCCCTGTGACACAGGCATCCCCCATCTCTGCTCACCCACCCTCCTCTCTGCCATATATCCCTGCAATCCAAAAGTGCCCACAGACCCTAACAGGGAACCAAGCCATCACACATAGAGGAATGAAACTCCCCATCTCCTGAGTCAACCCGGACAAGTAACACACCAGCAATCTCTTCACAGCCCCCCTGAAAACCCCAGTACTACGGCCCCCACGCTACACCAGCATGTTTGAAGCATGCTGTGGAGACCAGGCACCTCCACAGCACCTGAAGACAAACACTGGAGAAAAAGGTGAAGGGGCCAAAGAGACTCAGCCAGGGAGAGTGTGCCTAACACCAGAGCACAGGACGCAAAGGGCCTGGTGGCTGCCCTCCATCCCGGCGGCCCTGGGGAAGGGCCTGTGCCGCAGACAGACATCTGCCCCTGGAAACAGAAAAGCTGCTCCAGCTCCACAGGGAGATACTTAAAATTACTGCAGTTCCTAGAGACAGAAAGAGAAGAACCAGCACAGCCACCTGATGTTGTACTTGCTGTGGAGGGGCAGTGGGAACTCAGGGTAGGGCATCGATCGATGTGAGAAAAGGAGGCACCCAGAAGGGTCTTAGAGGTGAGACACTGCGATGTTATTGGTTCATTTTTGACAGAGAAGGAACAGGCAACACAATACAACTTGCTTCTAACAACATGGAAAGAGAAATACAAGGACTTGAAAGGGTGCAGGACAGATTTACAAACATCTGTGCTCCTCGCTAGTCTGTGCTTTTTCCCTTCAGAGGATCATTCCCAAACAAGAAGGAAAAATACCCCTCACCTGTAGCTCTTCCACCAGCTCCAGAGGCACAACAGCACTCAGCCAGCCCGGCTCTATCCCCAGCAGCCCTGGCACAATCACAGCAACAAACTCAGCTCAAGGATGTGGCTGCTGCCTCCAGCCCTCAGCTGCCATCCTTTGCCTCCCCTCAAGCACAGCACCACTGGCTCCATCCTGCTGGATAAATCATGTGCTCACTTTCTACTCTTTTTTGGTAAAACAAATGTAGCACAAAAAAAAGACCTCAAATTAAAAAACACTCTTTTTTCCCCCCCTCAACACCTACCAGCATCTCAGCCAGTCCGGTGTGATGCTGGCAACATCCAGTCTCCTTTAATTACCCTTGTAGTTCTGTTTAAATATGTGAGTTCCCTTGCTTGGGAAGTGGTTAGTTCAAGCTTTGTGGTGTGAGTGTCTTTCCGTAGAAAGACCTGTAAGTAACCTTACTACTCTATTTATAATTCTTTTTTTAAACTGCTGTCCGGGTTAAGCTCCATGTAGCTATCAGAACCGGGCAGAAAGTTTAAGGAAGGACTGTGTTTCTGAACGCTCACAAAAAGAAAAGAGAGTAAATTAAAGTATTTCTTAAATTTCAAGTGACTTCTAGTGCCCCCTGAAGCCTTCTGTGTGGCTTTCAGTGCCCCCCCCAGAGGCTGCTGTACACATTATGGTTTTCAAAACTTGTGTAAGAATTTTGCTGAATTTTTATGCCGTATGGAAAATGCCACATGGGGAGGCTCTGTAGGTACCTAGACCAATGTGTGGAGTGTTTCATTTCCCCTGACCATACCACAACAGCATCACGGCGACATGCTTACAGGCACTGCACAAACCAGCCTAGTCAAAACCTACCACTCTTCCCTCTGTGCTCCCTGTTCTGGGTTTTGCATATTGTTACTCCTCCACCATAATAATGTGTGCCCCTCAGCAAAAAGTGTCTTAAGGCTCCACTGCTTGCTAACAACCACAACCCCTGTATGACACATGAACCAGAAAGCAATAAGGAGGTCTTATGTGCATAGAAAGAAGCAGCCCCAGCAAACAGTGCTGGAAGCAGCAGCAAAGCCTCCCCGTGGAGGAAGGCTCGGCAGAGGCAGCACGCCTGGTACACCGTCTCTCTTCCAAACACTAGCTCCACTCTTCAGCCAAGACTGGACAGGATGGTCCATATATTCAGCACCCCAGCACCTGACAGAATAACTGCGACTTTCTAATTAGTCTAATCTAGTGGAAAGAGTTTTGAAACAACGTGAAGGACGCAACACGAATATGCAGCAAATACAGTTGAAACCTGCTGTCTATTGAAATGGCTCATTAATACTGCACAGACAAAGCAAATGACTGATGCTTACTGCAGAGTTACCAGTGAACATATCTGTGCTTGGATTATTGAAGCAGTGCAGAACATTTCACCCCATATGGTTTGCCTGAAGAGGCTGTTGCAGATAATGGTTCTCATGTTGTTTCCATGGAATTTCAATATTCCCCAGAAGACGCTCACTGGAGCACTCCAGAGCAACCTTGTGTCATTTGGTGCCGCGTGAACTAGCAGAATGCTGGGTACTTAAAATTAAAAGTGGATTATAGAAAAATAATAATGAAGTTCAAATCTGAAAAAAAGGGTGCATGAAACGTTTTCACAGGAATCAGGTTAGTAAACCTAACTTTCAACATTTTTTTTTAATGGAAAGTGTCACTCAAAATAATTTTATGTACATGGATAAAATTAATCAAAATCACTGGAAGAAAAGTAGCGCAAGATTAAGTATCCACAAAATATGCCTAGGCACCAGAGATCTCTTGGCAGGACGCATGGAAGGAAAGAACTGGGACTCATGCTCCATCTGCTAATAATGAAAATGAAAAGATACAGTGGTGCAAGTACAAGAGAAAGGTTCACTAAAGAAAAGCCCCTCAGAATGGAAGTGTGGTAGCTGTAGTTGTGAGGAAAGAAAACCACCGCTTTGAGGTACAAAGAACACAAAAACCAACCTGTTCAGACAAATCAAAGGGCCGCGGACTCTCTCTGCTCACATCTTGTGACCTGTAGTGGGTGCTATGGAAAAACCTTAGAGCATAGGATAAATATCTATTCTTTTCTTGGATAATTTTCTGGATTGTCAGTTAATAGCCTGTGGTCACTGAAATTTACAGTGCAAAGCAAACACAAGTGAAGGGAGGGAGAGGATACAGCACTACAGCAGGGCTTTCAGGACTAGCTGCATGTATGTTATCTCTACATGCATGTATTCTGCGTGTTTACCTGCCCATATACTCCATCCAGGGACAGCATAGTGGTGTGAGGAGGCTGGCGTGAACAAGAAGTAACAGCTTTGATAAAGGAATGAGGATCTCTGACATATGGTGATGAAGCACAAGGTATACAAGAGTCTGGGGAGCACGAACAGCTTTTGAGAGGGCAGATTTGCCACCTGAACGTCGGTGACCATGCCATAATCTGTAAGCCCTCTTTTACTGCTTGCCTTACCTCCAGCCCTGTTGATGTTGTATCAGGATGCCTCTCCACATGGAGGGAGCACAGGTAGCAGGAGCCTGGACAGAGCTGTTCCCCAGATACTGCTGCTGAAGAAGACAGCATTCTGGTGCCCTCATCCCCCTCTGTGGCCTGGTATCTACAAATAATGAGGTTACTAATAACAGTATGATGTTGTTATCCTTTATAAAGACCTTAAGTAGACCAAGCCTGAATGCACACGCTGTGCTGGTGGTTTCATGTATTTGCTGCCAGACCTGCACAGGAGGCACTGCGTGGTGCTGGGCTCCGTTCCACATTCTTAATAGGCAATGTGCTTGAATGAGCACAGATCATTCCACCTCTATGCTGTAGACTTTCCCTGGCCCCACCTGTGCCTGTCCAGCTATTTTTGCTTCTCTTCCTACCTTACATCTGTTTACCTCCTAAGTCCTCCCATCTGCCTTACTTCTGAGGTCTGCCGGCACATACCGGCTCCTCTGCTGTGCACTGCAGGTAAAATCTTGCTCGAGCCTGGGGCCAGGAGTGGTTCTTGTTGCTGGACGAGGTCTCTGGAATACATCGCTGGACGCTGGCAAGTCTCAGCTGAACATACACAGGCTGACATGGTGAGAGATTCAGGACATGTCAGATTTCAAAGGAACAGAAAAAATGTACATCTTTCATCAGGGTTATTCCTTTACTAAATTTAAGTCCCTAATTCAAATATTAAGACCCTAGCTTGTCGGAAGTGGACTATATGGCATTACTATTGGTGTTTTAATCTATATATATCTTTTTTCATTATTAAACATACATTACAAAGATGTATGTATGTATTTAAAACATCAGAAAAATAGTATCTTTTTCCTAATCCTTTTGCCATTTCACCTGACACTTAAAAAATGTGAAACATCTCAGACTGAGTCAGATACTCAACACGATATCTTAAAACAATTGACATGCATGGTTAAAGTTTGGTAGTGATATCAGCAAAGAAAAACAAAGACGGAAATGTCAAACACTAGTACTGCATATAACTAGTTGTAAATCAATAGCCAGGAAAACTCCTGACCTACATGAACAGAAGCACGAAACAAAGAAACCTCAGAATAAAATCCATGGCTGACAGAGCTTAGCACAAGAAAGTTGTGTTTGCAAAAGAAATCCTAGCAACAGTATGGGGTCACTGCTCAGTGCAGACAGGAGAATTGTGAAGGATTATGCAGAAAATGCAGAAGTGTTCAAACAGACTTTTATTCAGTATCTGGAAAGAAGGATGATTTGCTTTCATTGCTTGAAGATGATGAAATACTTTCCAGTCTATTAGCAAGTGAGAGAGATGTTAGAATCTATCAGCAATGAACATTTTTAAAATCAGCAGGCTCAGAAGCTCCAGCATAGTTGGCAGAGAAGCTCTCGGGTCCACTAACGTTGAATGTTAATAGCAGCAGATCTGTAAATGCCCAACTTATAAAAATCTATTAAATGAGAAGGGAAGCAAAGGGAATCAATGAACCATCAGAGGAAAGTGCAACTCTGGGTCAAAGCAAGGGAGGTTTTTTTTCCATCCTACCTATCATTAGGATGGCCAAGGGTAACACGGAGCCCAGTTCTACAAATGAAATGGAGCCACCATCTTTCCCACGCTCTTTTAACCTGATGGCTGTGAGGTACAGAGTTGTCACTTGGCAGTCACACAGACCATAGTTTTCTTCTTGCTAAGAAAAGTTTGACTTCTGGGTTAGCTTGAAGCCTTCTGCTGGAGTCAAATGAAAAAGCATAAAGAGATATGGGCTCAAGCCCTGCTCCCAGTTATTGCCCACATGCAAGGTCAGACAGTTTTCTAACCAGGATGCAGTTTTTTGTGAAGCTTTTCCTTAGGTGTGTACTTCTCCCAGTGACCACGCATGAGAAGTGGCTGGCTTGTGGCCACAAAACCTCCCAAATGGGCACAAAGAAGCTCAGGGAGCAGCACTCAGGAGCGCAGCGCTGTGACGTGGCTCTCCGAGCCCAGAGCCCTGTCTCTCCCAGACCGCACAGGCACCCACACCTTTGCTGGCTTCAACTGCCAGCACGAGACCTAATTTAAACAAGCTTGTCGCCCTCTTCTTTGTAGCAAGTTGCTGTTAGAAGTGAATTAAACCAGTGTATACGTCGTGCCACTGCGTAAGCCAATTCAAACAATTGAATGGGGCTAGAAAGCACTACCAGGTACTAGAAGCCATTACTGCTTCAGGATAGTACCAAGGTATATTATACATGCCTGGCTGTGCGCAAAACTGTCTCTTTGGAACTCACTGATGTTTACAGCCCCCAAAAAAGTATTGCATTAAACAAGCTAGTGCATAGTGGAAGTAGTAATGCACTCTGTTTGATCTCCCATTTAATGTAATGAGGCTCCACTGAAAAAAGAAGAACAAAAAAAAGATTAATCAAAATCCTATGTGAATTTATTTATGGATCACAAAAAATGTTTCTAGAATGTCCAAGACATGGTCGAGGGATAAAGTTAGATGAAGTCAGGATTTATCTCGATTACCTAACCTGGCATTAAAATCCTTTCCACTGATCAGCAAACAGAAGGATAAAAAGATTTCAGAGACATTATGTAGGTCTGGAATAATTCCCAGTACGAGTTCCTATAAGAACAGGAATTGTGGGAGGAATACAAATATTAATCAGAAGAAAAGGTTCTAAATTGGGAAACTGCTCTGGCAATGAGACAAAAGTCTAAGTCATTAGTGTAACAACCTCTAATCCCTATCAGAGCAGCCAGTCTCATGACAGAGATGGACGTGAAATGGCTTTCTCCATACATATTTCAGTTTTGATTAATTCTAACGTTCTATGTCTGGACGTAAAAAATATGTTGTGAAACATATCATGAAAAAACAGAGACATTTGGCTGAACAATCCAAAACCGTGTAGAAAACTCATTTTCTAGGAAATGGAAAAACAAATTTTAAAGCTGTTTTCTTCTTAAGTCAATGCAGAAAATTCCCTGGTGTTCAACTCTTTAAAATAACTTCTCCCCAAAAAAGCAGCCTGTCTAATTAAGTCCAGAACCATGCTACCGTTTTGACCCTGATTTCCATTGGCAACTCCCTGACAGGCACCAAAATACCTTATTAAATTTTTTCAGGGATAGCAGTTCTGATTTATAAAAAATAAGTAAATATTTTCTAGGTCAGAAAAGGCAAGAAATGCGAGGAACAGTCCTGCGGTCACAGAATTCAAACAGAGCATCAGGCAGTAAGCTCAAAGTCCTGCAGTGGTGACAAGTACTCATGTAAAGCAGATCATCCCTATCCAGAGACTGAAGAACATACATATGCATACCAAAGCTCTGAGATTACTCAGAGCACTCTCTTTTTTGCGTGTAATTACAAATCTTTTCCTTTCAGAGGCTGTGCCAGTATAAGAAGCTCCTGTGACAGCCCCACGGTTATGACAGTACAACTGTGTTGGTGCTACAGACAAAAGTGGATCAAGGTGGATCCGAGGTAAGAATAGCCCTGTTTTGGGAAAAGTATCTTTTAGGCAGTCCCATTCTCTGTTCCACGTTCTCGGACAGCCTGATCGTGATCAAAAGAGACTGGGGACAGAAAGGGGTGTGAACCGCTGAAGTCTCATGCTGGCACTGGAAGCAATGCACTTGTAACCATGGTCTTTGGTTCAGGTCCTTAATAAAGCAGGAATTTCATGCAGGAGCGGGAGGCTGCAGTGTTTTTTCTACCAGGCTAGTGGACATGAAGCTCAAGCCCTTGGGTTTTCTGGGAGAGGATGGTACTTCCTCACTCAGCAACAGCAACTCCCACCAGAACCTGCACATTCTTACAGTAAGTTTCACTTTGAGCTAATGAATAGTTCCTGACTTTAAGATGTCCCCAAAGTACTAATGGATTTTACCATGTTGCAGCTCAGCACGCTTTACAATAAAGGATATAAAAGTTGCCATCAAACTTACTCTCTTTTAAAGGTTTCCACTTCTGATGTTATTATGGGCTTCTTATGTAATACTGAAGTGTATTTTAAAGACAGCTGCATTAGATTCCAATTTTGCTTTTAAGTAGTGCTACCAATCTAATTAAATCATCATCCTCTGAGTTTGCACCCTGCAGATGAGCAATACTGCTTTCCAGAGTACTTCGAGTCCTTCTGAGGTCTGCGGAGCCAAATTCATGGCTGCCTAAGCACACAGAAAATCCCTGCAACCATGTAAGAGCCAGGTGGAAATACCCTGGGGACAGCCAGCAGAGTAACTCAAAACAGAAACAAGCATTTTTCTAAAGCACAAAATGAATGACAAAAATACTTCCAAACAAAACGGAAGATGAAAGCAGGATTGAAAGAGGAAAGTTTGGGACCACTATACAGAGCTTTATCCTAAACTTAACCCTACCTACAGCAGTAGCCACATTCATAATTCGGCTCTTGCTTGTACTGGAGAGCTGGAGATGTTCTCCAGTCTTACTCTCCACAGCCCTGCACATCTTGTTGGCTATCCCTTTGAGACAATCCATCCAAACTGACCACATTTGGGTCATTACTGATTGCATTCAGGATCCCATCTGCAACTTCAGCCACTGGTGAGTGAAACCCAGGGAGTTTGGCAAGAGCAAGATCAGCTGGGCTGAATGTGGCTGTTAGCAACTTCAGTCTTCAAAAACCACCAGAGCATTGCTCTAGTAAAGACAAGATCTAGCAAGTGAATTCTAGCACCCATGTTTCATGCTTCCATAACCAGCCACAAGCCCTGGGAACAGCTGTACTGCTAGTGGCTTCTAGGATTTTCGTCGTTCAGTCAACTCTGAGGTGCTGAAAATCATAAGCTATGAAGACTGCTTCTTGTTTCCATGTTCTGCCCATTACCTCCACTAATGACTATTATTTTATGGCTATCCTCAGTCTCCCTCATTTCCTAAAATTTCTGCACAAGATTTCTTTCCCTCCCCTTCCCTCTTCTTCCCCCACAGCTCATGTCAGAGTATACCACACTTTGTACTCCTGAGATCCCAGTTTTAGTTCTCTCTTCATGGTGTCCCACTGACCGCAAGAAGAGATACTTGTAGGGTGAACACCAGTTTCTCACTCCCGGTCTCTGTTCTGGCCTAGAAATTGCCTTTACTGTCCTACTTAGCTGCCTCAGAGTCCTTCCTATGTACCTTTACCTGGTTTTTGACAGTTGAATGAGCCTTCGTAATTTGGTTTGGCAGGACACTGGCTTCCCATCAGCCTTCCAGAAATTCTTAATTCATTTCTACTTTTGACCTACACAACAGCCTCTGGCAATAAGTTCTACAATTTAATAATATGTTATATGAGAATGTATGACTTTCTGGTTTAGACCTGATGCCTAATAATTTCATGGGGTATGCTTAATTTCTCCTGTTCTTAAAAATAATAGCCATCCCCTCATCATTGTTTCCTAGCTAGCTAGGAGATCTTAAGATCTCTGTCCCTTGCCTTACTATTTTCTCTGTCCTGACATAAAAACCATTTTGTGCTCATCCACTTTCTGTGGGTGGAATTCAGATTAAAAAGCTTTGATTTAGTGTTGGACTTTAGGTATCTGCCTCATAGATTGACACCTACAGGTAGAAACCTAAATAACTCCCACCCATCCTTTTTAGTCCCATTTTATTCTTTATGAGACAGGACGAGCAGAACTGCACATATTAATCAATACGTGGGTTTGCCAAACATTTATATAGTGACATAATCACATAATCATGTTTTTCTTCTCCTTTTTTCCTTTTCTAAAAATTTCTCTCATTCAGAAAGAATTTTTTATTGCTCTGGCCATTGCATCAATGTTTTCGCAGAGTTATCCTGCAGCAATTCTTTCTGTCCTGCAGCAACCCTTTCTGAGTGATAATAACGTAATGTTCAATCCATAGTTGAGTAAGTATAATATATAACTGAATACGCATATTCCTAAACTACTTTCATTTATTATCATTGATTTCACATGTCATTTCTGACATAGTCACTCAATGCCATGAGAACCATCTGCCTCTCTTCTCAGGGTCAGATTTGACTATCATCTCAAGTAATTTTGTGTCATCCACAAAGTTGTCACTGCAATATTCACCCCCCCTTCCCAAATCATTCATAAGGATATTGAAAAGCACAGGTCCTAAATCAGACCATAGCGTGACTAAGCTGTAGAACACCTTTCACTGGGAAAACTATCTTTTCTCCCACTTTTTGTCCCATTTTGTCTCCGTCCTATTTACTCACAAGAGGACATCTTATTATCTCAGCTTAACTACTTTAAGACTCTTTGCAGAAAGACTTATTGACATTTGTCTGGAAGTCCGTACACACTTTATCAACTAGATCAGCCTTACCTACAAGCTTGTTGACATCTTCAAAGAGTTCAAATAGATTTATGAGACATGGTCTCCTTCTGCAAGAACTGTAATGACTTTTTCCAAATAAATCACATTTATGAAATTGTCTACTGCTTCTCCTCTTTATTATTGTAGTTTTTACCCACTTACTCAGTTTGGAAGTGAGATTTACTGATCTGTGGTTTTCCACATTTGTCCTGGAGTCCTTTTTCTCAAGGCTGAAGACACATTTGCCACTTTCCATCCTTCTTGCAGTGTGGTCAACTTAAATGACACTTTTCATGCTACATTTAGCTTTCTCTTAATCTAGTGTTTGAGGTCTTTCAGAACTCTTGATTGAGTATCACCTTATCTTGGTGCTTTCTTACTGTTCATTTTATTGATTCGTTCCAAAATGTCCTCTGCTGAAACTTCATTTAGGGACAATTCCTCGTACCCTGCACTGCTTCACCACTAATGTACCCCTTTCCAGCCTTCCTCTATAATTTGTTCCCTATTATTACAGTTTCCTACCCTTCTGCCAAGTTTTTGAGGCATTTATTATGTCAATAACTTCCTTTAAAATCAGACATTGTAGCTCACCTCTTTTAGGCTTCAGAGTTGCAGCATTTGTATAGATATATTTCTACATTTTTTATTGATCTAGTTGCCCATTTTTCACGGGGCCTGCTTAGCTGGGACTTTAATTGCTGAGACCATTCTTTGCTGTTTCCTTCCTCAATGTTATTGATTTCAGTTCCTTCCATTTTTCTAAATTACAAGAATTTTCTTATTTCTCTTGAAGAGGAGTTGCAATCTTGAACCATGTCCTGTTGCTTATTTGGTGAGTTTCCACAACTGTCAACTATAAAAATACCTCATTGCTTTTGAATGTTAAAACCTAGTTTGCAAGCCAGTTTCACTTTGATTTATATAGCTTATCTCTCTTGTAAAAACTACCTCACCAATGACTGAGAATCTGCTTGTCTGGTACTGTGACAATTTAAAACACTGTGATTCCACTTTCAAAATTTCTTTCCTACTCATTCCTCTTTTGTCAGTACACACATCATTCACAAGACCAGCTCCCTCTAGCACTAAGCATGGACAAAAAAGTCCAGCAAAGGCCTCAACAGCACTGCAGAAAATGATACTTGCTCTCATGTTTTAATAATACATTTTATTAACACTTCCCAGTACGAGACTTTCATGATTGCTCACTCATGTTTCATTTTTTATTTTCTCTAATTCCCATATCTTTTCCTGGCATGCTTCAGGCAATCAGCTATACTTTTTTCTATTTTGGTATTTGTTTCCTCTTTCTTAAATGTGGCACACAGCACTTTCTCCAGTTTCTCAAGATCATTAGAAGTCTGATCCTGACCTCCAAAGTGCATCTTGGTTTATCCAAAAATTTCATGAGCGAGTTCTTTGTTAAATCATATAGGTCATTAATTAAAAAAATGAATAGAACTGGCCCCAGGACATACACCAGCAGGACTCCAGTCACAATAACCTCTGAGTCTGACAGTGCACCACTGCCACCCATGTTACAGCAGTATCATGTACTTTCTAAATGATGAATCTCCAGCTATGAACTGCACAGGGCCTGCCAGGACAATGTATTTGACTGTGGTCTCCCTCACTCCTTTCTGGATCCATAGGGAGGGCTGCCCGCTGGATGGACTATTATGAGTACACTGCAGGCCATCTTTGCTGGGAGCACACTTAGTGCCTCTGATCATGGCAGTATGAGAATCTGTCTGCACATATGCAATAAATCTCACTGCCCCAGGAAGCACTGGCTTCTCTATGATAGCAAAACACAGTTATGCATTAGAGGAAGGGCTGCAACATATGGTCTCTCCCTTATACAGAAACAAGGTAAGTGTCTCACCCAGCCAGAAATACTGGGCACACTGATATAGACCATATTTCTTTAGTCTGATTCTGAGAGAATCATGTGGAACAGTTTCAAAAGCTTTCCTAAAGCAAAATATGTCCCATCTGCTGCCTTCCTCTTCATCTACTAGACATTATTTTCTCAAAGAAGGAAATTAGAGTAAGATCGCATGATTTATTCTTGGTAAATCTATGTCTTTTTTTTTCTTTTTATCTTGTATTTGCTTTAAATTGATCATGTAATACTTTTTCAGACTTATTTGTGGGAAGAGCAGTCTCCAGTTCTCTGATTCTGCGATTTCTCTTTTTCAAAAAAGTAAACTGTGTTTGCCTTTCTATCATGCTCAGTGATCCTACCTGCCTTCCGAGAGCTTCCAGGGTAGTCGCTAATGCTTCAGTAATTGCTTCAGCTACTGTCTTAATTGGCCACACGGCTCTCACAGCACATACTCAGAGCAGTTTGAGGCCAGAGCTTCTAATCTGGAGGAACAAAGAGAGAACAAATATAAGGCACCAAAACAGTGTAAAAGGGCTTGAGGGAATAGGCCAAGCTCAGACTGCTTGCTCTCCTCTCCCCTTCAAGGAGGCTCAGCCTTCTCTCACAATGGATAGCTTAGCATAGCATAGAATAGCATAGCACAGCACAGCGTAGTATTAACATAGCAGGAAGCTGCCTTCCAGCTGAGGAAAAGCAAGCTGACAACTCCAGGAAGGCTATATCTGAAAATACGTTTTCATGTGAGAACTTTTGGTCTACTGTGCTGACGGGAATTTAAATACCAGGAGCATACCAGCAGCCATGCATGTGATGACAGCGATTTGCTGACTTGTAGGCAGAATATGAAGTGGTCTTTTATGAGACACCTAGATAGATGCTAGAAAGTGCTGGGGAGAAGCATGAGGTCCTACTGCATGTCACAAATTTTAAAGGGAAATGCAAGCGAAGGATCCTGGAAGGCAAAGTCAGACTGCTGGCTAGAGGATTTAGCTCCAGGGTACTGTTGACAGTTTCTCTGAAATCCTTCCAGTTATACACACAACTCCAATTAGGCAGAGGGGAAGAAGATGCTATCCAGAGGTGATGGTCTCCATCAAAAGTCAAAAGTGAAATCAGACTTTTCACAAGGAAAACATATACGATGTGTTTAATTAAGTGGGAGCTGGGGGAAATCTGTCATGAGCTAAGGCAAACAGATTGACAAGGGTTGGTAAAACAAAAATACTCTATGTATCCAGCTAGTTCAGAAAAAAGCTTACTGCAGGGATGGGAACAGTTCATAGGTGAAATTGTATTACATCAAGATGACATTGGACTAAAAAGCTAAACAAAAGTGCCCCCAAAATTAAGAACTATAAATGCATGTATAGAAAGTAAAAACTTTAAAAAAAAAGAAAGCTAGATGAAATAAAACCCAGGTAATACAATCAGATCTCAACACAGTAGAAAATAGTAAAAAAGTAGAAAATAGAACCGATGGTATACCATAGTATGTGGCCATAAACTACAAAAAAGAGAGTGCAAGTCATAAAAGTGAAAGAATTTTTTTTTATATCAAAGAAAATGTTTTAAGGAATCTAGTCAGTCTAAAATTCTTACTGGAAAAGACCATACACTGAAACTGTCGGGCAGTAAGAATGTAAATATATGAGTAGTTATCCCATCAGTCACCAGAGAAAGAAGACTGAGTGCTTAATGTTGAGAGGTGAAATACTAAACATGGGGACCTCTATTATTCATAAATAAATCGATATAATGGCACAAAGGAAAAAAGGTTAGAGAACCAATTTATAGAAACAGAGTATGACTGCTTTTCAGAACTATTAAATCCTGAACATCCAAGGAGAGAGGCTGCTCTCTACCTAATATTATGCAAGGTACAAGAGGAGTAAGTTCAAGAAGAGGCAGTCAATGAACCAACAGAGAATATGGGCTGCTCTTACAGAACAGAGAACTCTATCTTGGAGTGCAACGGTTATGACTTAGGAGGTCTTAATGGGCAAAGAGCTCACCACAAACGCTCAAGGTAAAAGCATGATAAAATGGGAGATGTGATGAAAAAGAAGGAATCTCTGCAACCTCTGGGTACAGCATCATTGAAACCACCAGTATATCTAATTCTGATGTTCACATTTAAAGCTGTTGAAAGATTAGATCAGGGGCAGAAAAGAACCATAAAAAGTATATGAGGAGAGAAGGACATGTAACTGGGAAATTTAAACAGCTCAATTGTGGGGCGCTTCGATAAATACTTTCACAAGGGGAAAATATCAACCAACACTTTTTAATCTAGCAGAGACAGAAGAAAGACTAAGGGCTGAAAAATGAAAGTGATTCAAACCAGAAATGAAACACACATTTTTTAACAACAGTGATGATTAAATTTGGGAACAAACTACCACCTGAAGTGATGGATTTTGCAACTCTTGACATCTGGAACATATGTTCCTGTGAAAAGTTCAAGTTTTGATAAATAAGAAATTTTTTTTCCCTGAAAAACAATTTTGTCAGAAAATTCTTAGCCACTGTTCGGATTACTTGTCTATTTTAAAGCACCAGAGAGATAGCTTTGTACATTGAAAGTTGGTCAAAATGATAATTAAAAGCAGAATAATGGAATTCCTAGATAAAGGAGCATGATATGGTAGCAGCTAATTATCACAGTGTCTATAATGAAAATTTTGCATCACTAGTATTTTAGAATTATTTGAACATATCTTTATAACAATGATCAAAAGGGAACTGCTTGACATAATCTACTTCAACATTCAAAAGCCTTCTGACAGCCTTTTTGAGGCAGGACCTGTTCTAGAAGAATCCTGCATGGCCAGATATTGTGGATGCTACAGAAAGCCAAAGCACAGACCAACATATAAAGACTATGCTAACAGCCAGAACACTGACGAATATCACAAACAGGTATTTCATAACAAGCTTTGGCTTTTACGTGGAGGTGCGAAGCGGCATTATGCCAAGCATAATTTTTGTAACTGCAATCAAGGCACCAAGAACTGTTGCATAAGTGCTTTTAATACACTACAGGAATGAAATATGATACATAAGTCACTGACAACTTGTAAAGCATCCTTAAACATACCATGATCATTAACAAATGTGCCAAGGAAGGCTAGTACATCTGTATGTAACTCAAACAGAGGACTTGGGCTCCACGTTACTTTTATTGAGTAAAATACTTTAGAAGACTCCAACTTACCCTGAGTCAATAGAATGTGAAGCATCACTGAAAAAAACATCCTCTTGGGATTTTTCATCGGACAGAGAATTGTGGCACTTCTCGGTAAATGTCAGGCTTATCAGTGTTGTGAGTAAGCATCAGTTACCTCTCAAACAAGCTGACTCTATTCATTTTTCTCAGAACTGGATGGAATATTCTCCTGGCAAGGAACAGCTCTTTTACTAGACCGCAGCACAAATTTGTAAAAGAAGCTTGCCTCAGCTCTGATCAAAAAAACAAAGGAGATCTAGAATAAATTAGATGGCTGTAGAAAGATTTGCTTTTTGACTACAAAACGGGATCATTTGGAATTAAAGGGATACAAGAGATACAAATTTCTCCTCTTCAGATCATAACAGATACACTAATTGTAAGAAAATGTTCTTCTTAATACTTGTTTACCTACTTCAAATTACATCTGTAGCTTCAAGTATATTTTTGACCTGTGAGTGGTTAATGACATCAATATTTGCAACACATTTTCATCCCTTTATAAAAATCCTTTCTTTATTTCCACCATGTAGCTTTTCTCTTTATATTGCTAGATGAGACCTAGCAGCATCGTGGCGAGATCTTCATTAGCATTCAAATAAAAATTCATTGTTTGCCTGTATAGTGGGGAGATGAGTTCAGCGTTCACTGTTCAGTGTTCACCGCTACCATCACAAGTGTTTACATTCATATCTATGTTTCATTTTCTTTTGACAGAACATAACAAAACACAAGAAAGGCTGCACTGGGTCAGATCAAAGGTTTCCCTACTACAGCATCTGGTTTTCAACAGAGATGCCTGGGAAAGGAGTTTAAGAACATAGCAGGCATGCAGCAGTGCTTTCTTGGAATATTATTCTCTTTTCTAACAGTATGTGTCTTGGGACTTTTTGAACCACAGTCCTTGGTTTTACTGTTTAACAGGTTATGCTTTAACTTCTCTCCATTAACTTTTCCTGCTACCCCTGGAGCACAAGTAAACTTTGAGCATCCATAATATCCTATGGCAAGGGATTTTACAGCTTAATTACAAGTTTTGTAAAGAACCATCAATCAGATTAAATTGATTTCTAGTTCTTTTTTTACAAGAGACACTAAAGGAGCTGCTCAGTTTGGAGAGCAGGCAGCGAGGGGGATACGAGTAAGACTCTTAAAATCATGGTCACAGCAATAACAGGTGGACAGCTCAGGCAGATGGACCACTGGTTTCATCCACGAGAGCATTTCTTTTGTTGCTATGACTAAGTCATCTTAGCTGCATCTTCAGCACCTTTTCAAAAGCTCCAGCGAATTTGTGAAATGTGGTTTCTCACTGGAAAAAACTTCCCTAATATGGTGGGCTTTATCCACTTCATCGTTTTCTTCTCATAATTTCTATTCACTTGCTCAGTACAGACTCAAGTGTGACAGTCCGCTCCTGGGGACCTTCTCAGGGATTGTTGTCACATTTACCATCTTCCATCCCCCCTGCAGGGAGACTGATTTAAGTGACGGGTTACACACTATAGTAGCTCCATAATTGCATATTTGTTTTCCTCCAGAGCTCCTGAGTGATTACCATATGGTCTTGGCAATTTCTGACTCTTTGTCTTATCAATTAGTCCTAAAATGCATTTTAATGTCATTTAATTTGAGACAGGTCCTTACACTTGTCCCCATAAGTCTGGCTCTCTTGGGAGAATAACCTACCTCAACCACAGTGAGCACCAACACAAAGCTTCAGTTTACTTTTCAACAGCACTTTTCCTCTCTTACAGTAACCCTTTTAGCAACTAGTCATCTGTTGACCATACCTCTGGAAAAGTACCTGATTCTGGCAATTTTAATTATTCCTTTAGTGAGTTCACACTTTAAAATTTTCCCATGCTTGCCATACAGATATAGCTTCAGAGTTAATGATTTTTTTTTTTAAATAGTTTCTTTAGTAGCTGAGAAATCCCTGATTTTTAATACTCTCTTCCACTTTACTGTTAGAACATTGTATTTTGGTCCCTTGTAGAATTATTTCACTCAGTGATATATTGCTTGCAGCTTCAGATAGGGTGTTTTTATCTAGTTTCTCATCATCAGCATGCAGGCAGGACAGCTCTCTGGGTGTTACGTCACCAGCTGGCATCATCTCACAGTTAGATATGACAGCGCTTGGTCAGTCTCAGGGTACTTCGGAAACTGCTCTGTCCAGGCAGCTTTCTGCTCACCTATGTAGGTGTCCCAACCCAGCAGCACCCTGTCTGTGGGGACAGGCTCCATCCTCACACAGACAAGGTCTACGAAATGCAATGAAAATGGAATAGAAAGCAAGCAGCTGGCAGAACCCAGGCAGGCCTGTGGATCCACGACGACTCACAGAAACAAATCTACCAGATGTTTCAGCCTCACAAGGGAGCCACACGCCTGTCCTACTGCAGGAATTGTGTTTTGCCTCCTGTTGTGTTGGCTTCCTGCAAAAATGCCAGAAAATGCTGGTGGTTTGAGAGTTACTTTTCCCTTCCTAAAATTGGTGCTACCACAGGTTTGTGTAGTTAGTGAGTATCAACAAGAAATAAATCAGAGCTTGGAGAAACGCCGTTCTCCACTCTTCTTCCAGTGTGGCTTGTTTACACTGCTGCGCTGCAATCTGAAAAATGCCATCTGTAATGAATACTAAATAGTGGGAGGCTTTTTCTCAGCAATGTGTTACTAAACCTGATTGCTGTGCAGTGTAATATGCTGGGAGAGAGTGGGGGCTTGGCTGTGTTTCTCTGTTGCTTGCAGTCATAGAAACTGTCAAGCTTAGATGCCTCTGTGATCTCCAAGCAGTGTGTCTCCCTAAACCCTTTCCTAGCTACCCATTTATTTTTAAAATGTTCCATTGTTACTGTAGCTCAGTTCTTTCAGCCAATTTTAATGTCATTATTATTTCTCTTTAAAATTTATCTACTTATGTAATTTTAATTTTTTTTATCCCAAATCAATTCATAGTGATATGTTAACAGCTGCTTTGTAGTGGAAGTCACCCAGAGTTAATACTTGCAACTCATTAAAAAATTACTCACCTCTGTGTTATAAAATCTGTACTGCATTGCCTTGCACCCCTGTTCTCAGCATATTCACGCGTGTCTCCGCTTCATGACCAAGACCATTTCCAACCTTACAGTGAGTACCTGCCTGTGGAGGGCACACGTAAAACCAAAGGATGCCAGTAAGCAAGAACACTTATCCACACACCGACGACTTCTAGAGTACTTCTATCGCTCCTTAAGCTTAAAGGCCCAGGAAGTAGAAGGGGGTCTATATTGCAGAAGATGGTGATAAAAGGGACGAAAGAAGAAAGAGTCGTAACAGGGCCCCTGCACACAGTTCAAAATTCTAGCAGCCAACATGGAGTACATCTGCCTCTATTTTGGGAGTCTGATGACACTTTTCATTTCCTTCCTCTGACAGCAGTTCCATCTTCCAAACAGTTCAACGCACAACCATGATGATAATTCTACATAACGTAACAAAATGCACAGTGGAAATGGTACTGACCCAAAGGCTTGTTAACACACAGCATAAATAAGAATTTATTGGGTGGTATTTTTTTGCCCTTTAGAATATTGAATTCGGGCAAAATCAATGTTTCTGAAAAACAGCAAATGGTTCATACCAATGCAATGCATATTCTTTCTTCCTTGACTCATATACTGGAGCTTTCATATAAATATACATACACTTGCTAGACACACAGCATCAAACGCTCCAGCAGAAGTGCTGCAAGACAAAGTATAACACCTTGTTTTGGTAAGATCAAACTTACAGTCACGTGGGCACACTGAACAGGAGATACCAAAACTTATCACACACACACTTCTTGTTGAGCTGTGCAAAGGTCATTCTGTTCTGTGAATAAGCTCATGTCAACAGTGAGCATATATCAGAGTTCAGAAAACACTTTGCTGAGAAGATCCAAGCTTTCTGGGTTAAAAAGGTTACAAAATTTAGTCTAATCTCTATTTCTATTTTCTCAGATGTTCACTACCTATCTATTACAGGCAAAGAAGTCAGTCCAGCCCAAAATTAAGGTTTCCCAACTTCTTGTTTTGCATGACTCTGACCATATTTCTACAAGACTGTTCAGACTTGCAGTTCAGTCTTCAGAAATCTCTCAAGCTAGCCTGAAATTTCTTTTTTAAATTAAGCTGATTTGCATCTTAACTTCTCAAACTGAAATAAAATAATTTATTTTTGTGAATATGGTCCTTCCACCACTCTCATGAGAACCTTTTGTGTCTCTGTGCTTTATCACAGGAATTTCACATTCGGCACAGGGTTCCTCCTACTGAGAAGTTAGTACCTGTTGCCTTCACAACTGTCCCCAGAGTTCTTACACTTTCATATAACTGGAACCACTAGCAGTCATCTTCTACAAGTCAAACAGAGTAACTAAGATACCAAAAGATGTAATGTCCAGAAAAACACCACAATAATCTGAATGACTTATAAGCGCATAGCAACTAATAAGTAGATGAGTACTTGTCAACGTGAACTCCTCACGACCAAACAAGCTGACTCAATCTAATTCCCCTCTCCAATGGATGAGACTTTGTATATAGGGAAGAAGCAGCAGATACCACATACCTCAATGTCACTGAGACTCCTAAGATTGTCCCACACAACATTCGTGAGGGCAAGAATGCCCTGGTTGAAGTCACGACACAAATCTGGTTGGAATCCGCACACTGAGTAGTTTCCAAGGGTTCAGTGTGCAATTTAAAGGACATATTGAATGGTTACTCAGCTGTTTCCATTCAATATTTTATTGATAGCCTGGATGAGGGAATGGACTGTGTGGTTATTAAATCTGCCAAGATTAAATCTGTGAAGAGTGGCTACAAACACATGGGGGATAGAAGTATTAAAAACTTTTGACAACTTGGACAAGTTGTCTATAAATATAGGAGTCATCTCAATTGTAAAAAGTGTAGCATTTTAACTTAGGCAGGATTAAAGCGCACAAATACAGGACAGATATCAGCTTGGCAGAAAGCAGTCAAAAAAAAAAAAAAAAGATCTGAAGGTTTTGATAGATCACAAGCTGAACAGGGGTTATTGTCCTGAGCAAAGAGAAAACACTACACAGATACACTAACAGAAGAGTTACCTGCAAGAAATCTTGCAGGTCCTTTCGCTGTACTCAGTATTAATAATGCCTCAGTGCAGAGGCACGTCCAGTCTTGGGTACTGCTCCTCAAGAAAGGTTGACAGGCTAAGCAGGAAGAATAACAATAATGGCTAGAGGTCTGGAAAATATGATCTGAGTCAAGACAGTGAGAACAGGAGGTGCTCAAAAGAAAGAACACTGAGAGATGCAATAACAGTACTGACAGAGTCAGGACTGGTGCAGTGACAGTCCTGTAGCAGACAAAAGCCTGGTACAAAATCGAAGAGAAACAACAGTTCTGCATATGCCAAGAATGTCATAAGCAGATCTGATTCTGTTGTAGAAGAAGATGGACCAAGTGATCAGCTGAGCTTTCTTTCAGCTTCACTTTTCAATGATTCTGTGTTCAGCCAATTAGAGTCTGTCTGTACTCAATTTGTCTTGAGGCACCCCAGTGACTTCATACAGTAATTGCTCGCGTGCATTTACATCATTTCTGCATTAACATCAGCATTAAGGTTACAGTGTTGTATGTTCATCTTACCACCTTAAGACTATCTGTCTTGCAAATACCTTATCAAAATGCTATTTGCTGAACCAGCTTGACTTGCAACTCATTAATCAAAAGCCATTTTAATGATTAGTTCTCAAATAGTAATTCAATAAAATCTTTGTGTCTTGATTTTCCTTTCTAACCAGTGCAATGGGCAAAAGGGTCTGTAATCATTTGGTACCACTACTCTCAGTCTCAAAGAATCTAGATTAGAACTGTGGTGCCAGTCTTCCATTCCACTGCCATAACTTTAGAAACTGCTACAACTTCAGGAAAAATCGTATACATCTTGGGCCTCTCAGTTCCAGATTCTTATAGAAGACTCCAGATCACTGCTGCTGCCATTAGCATCCAGTCCAACCCCTGGTACAAAAGCAGGACCAGCACTACCTTACGTCCATTCTGAAATCAGAAGAGATGTACTTAAAATCTTCCCCAGATTACTCATTTCAGTGATTATACACCCTATAATTAACTACATATTCCTAATGCCTCTGTTAGTGTAGTTCAGCCTGTTATCTCCAGCCACCTCTCCAGTGGGCATGGAAAACAGCTTAAGATGCAGTGGCCAGGCGAGCAACTGATTGACATACCCACTTCTTAGTCACAATTACTCACTCAGGGTGCCAAGGGAAAGCAGTGCTGCCTTATCAAATAATTATAATCAGTTACCAATATTGATCAGAACCAGCTACAGCTCAACTTCCCACAGAATCCATCCAATTAAATGCTTGTGCTGTAGTACTGCTGGAAGGAGAACAAAGACCCTTGTGAGCTGTGCAGGTTCTGAGATTCATGAAAATACAGCTCAACTTCACTGGCATACAATTAGTTAAATTAACATCATATGAAACCAGAAATTATACAAGCCACAGACCTTGTTAGCTCTGTGTATCCTTACACCATTGTTAAATTGATATGGTATATAAGGTACAACATATGATATAAGTTGATATGTCAGAGAGTAGAAACCCCGTAAGATTTCAGATTTATCATCTTAATCCTTTACATTTCTTCTCAAGAAATCACACTGCTGTCATTTTCTCTTCCATTCTGATTACCTTCTTTGTAACATTGGCTTTCTTACTTTTACTGAATAATTCCTGGTCTATTATATCTACAATTATATTAATAATTATGCCTTTTCATCAGCTAGCAGCTAATTGCACCTGTTCCTATCCAACTTGCTCAGAAAACAGTCAATTCATCTGTATCCATATCACTCTCAGTGTTGCTAAGCAGTCAGCGCTAGCCAGCAGTTGCACTGTAACCGGCGTTGTTTGGTTTACCCTGGCTTTAACTGTATTTTGCAGTAGCTGAGTGGTGGTGCCTTTCAACCTCAGAGTAAACGTTTTTCACTGCTAAGCAAGTGTTAGTCACACACTGAAGTGCAGCAGCTGCTTGGCAAAGCCTGCTTATCCCCATCAGCTTCAGAGCACCTTTGGAGTTGTCAGTAGGCAGCTACTACTTATTGCAAGGAGCGGCCTGGAATTGGAGAGACCCAAAAAGAATCATCTAGCAGACCAGTCTCTGCCATCTGCAGTCTTAGTCCTTTTGTGGTCAGACCTTATCCAAGATTTTGTTATACGCAAACTGAAGTCATGAAGCAGTCAAAGCTCTCGTTCTCTGGCACTACCACACTGAAGAATTACTTGCATTCACATACTGTCCTTCCAAGCTTCTTGGCATACCGGATCATTCCTGCGTCCGCTAATGTGAGAACCGGACGTTGTCAGCATGACTCTGCTGTCTCGCTCTGGTTTCCACCAGCACAGTGTGGACGGCTTCTGCCCAAAAACACTCAAGCTAGTTAGTATCAAACTTCAGTGATGTGGTGACAAATCACACCAGATTACTTTTTTCCCAATTACCTGTCATTTTATATGTTGTAGGTTGGAGAGAGAAGCTGCTGTTCCAGGGCAGGAATTCCCACCATCTCCAGCCCTGGCAAGCCACTTCCTTCCCCGTTTCTCAGATAATGAAATCAGTTAAATTAACATTAGTGAAATGTTAATGGCTGGTATTGCTAGCCTTTCTAGAGACTGGACTAGGCCAAAAACCTTAATCTTTTTATCTAATTCATGACTGCATACTATGAAATGTTGGCAAATGCAGTGGTCATGCTTGATTACAGAAAAAGGGAATCCAAAAAATGAAGAAATTTGTTTAAAAAAATGCTCAGAGTCGCAGCCAGAAAGGTAAAATGTTTTCACATGGCAGGTAGACTATGTTAGGATTCTATACCGGAGGCTCAAAGCAAATGCATATAACCTGTCAAAAAACAGACTTGAGAGAAAAACAAAAAGCTAGCATCATAAAACAGCAGGATCAGGGAGGCTGTTGGAAGTTAAAAGGTATCCTGCAAAAAGCTGAAGTTGTGTCTGAAAAAGGAAAACTAAAAAGAACATAAATTCTGGCAGACTAAATGTAAAAGCACAATAACATAGACTGAAGAAAGAGTTTAGAAGCAGTTTGCTAAAGAAATAAAAAAAATGTAATAAATCCTTCTTGAACACGTCAAGAGCAAGAAGATTGCAAGAGCCAGTGAGCTATACAGGTATGAAAGAAGCACTCAGAAAAGATAATGCCATCTTAAAAAAATCCCAAACTCGTTTTTTTTCCAAAATCTCTGTTCACCTGGAGAATCTCGGATAAATTCTCAAACCAGCACCTTGTTCATACGGCATTCACAGAAGGCTTGTCTTAATTTCAGGTTGTTAAGAGTAGATTACAAACCAGACAAAAGGAGTAACAACATATCACTGGGCGCAGAGTACATTCATACAAGATTTTTACAGAATGTTAAATACGAATCATCTGAACTAACACCCTTAGCATGTAACCTTTTGCTGAAAATTGCTGGGATTGTCAAAGGACTGGAAGGTAACTAATAAGAAATCAGTTTTTAAAAATAAATCCCGTGGCAATTCAAGAAACCACAGATCACTAAGTCTAATGTCCATATTGGTCATATTGGCTGAAGGTCTAGTAATGAACAGAATTAATGAATGCATGAATAAAAAGTAACACATTAAGGAAAAGTAAACATGACTTTTGTAAGGAATCTGAGCCTCCTAAATCTGCTGGAATTCTTTGAAGGAGTCAAGAGTATACAAATAACAGAGATCCAGCTGAGAAATTTTCCCTGTATTTCCAACTCACCCCCATGCTTCCAGAAACCTCAGACACTGAAGGTCTCATCAAAGGCTTTTAAATAAACTAAACAGCTGGGGACTACAGGTAAGGACCTCACAGCGTTAAATAGTAGTTTAATATTGGGAAAAGAAGGTAAGACTAAAGGATGAGTTTTCACAGTGGAAGATGATCATCAGTAGAGTCCCATGCGGATTAAGGTCCATGGTGCTCAATGTGTTCAGATGTGATCTGGAAAGTAGGTGGAATAGTGAAGATGATTTCTGATAAAAGCTAAATTAATTAGGGTAAAATTTACTACAAAAACTTAAGGATCTAATGACACTGAGCAGCCTCATGATAAAGGGGAAGATAAATTTCAGCCCTGACAACTATAATCTGGTTATCCACGAAAAGTAACACTAACTTTACACATAGAGCGATGGGCTCTGAACTACTTTGCACAATTTAGGAAATGCATCTTGACATTATAATAGCTAGTTCTATTAATATATCACCTCACTGCTCAATAGCAGTCAACAAAAGAAAACCAACATTTCAGAATTCTTAGGAAGACAGTATAACTTTGCCACTGTATGAATTCATGGTGCATCTGCTTCTCGAATACGAAGGGCAGTTCTCCTACTCTCATCTCAGAAACAAAAAAAAAAGAAACTGTAACAGGTAAAAGAAAAGATACGTGGCAGAATGACAAACATGGTAAGTAGTACAGAACTGCTTCCATCTGAAAAACAAAGTCAGCATGCAGAAGTTGAATAGGAAGTGATCACTTGCCATTTGTCTTTCCCAATTGTACTGAGCAGGCCGGCTGCCAGAAAGGGGAGACGGACATCGTACAAGAGCTCTGTCGTGTGCCTTTTTGTTCAGCTGCTGAAGCCTTCGTATGCTGTCAGACAAGAATTTCAAGGGATGTGTGAGAATTGCGACAGCTAGGTTTCATACACAATCCCAGCATGTTTTCAGGAAAAAATAGAAGGGGAAAAAGGAGGAACAAAAGACTGCTGTACTTGCGGTACTTTTTGTTTCCATCACTTCTAAATCCTAATTCATTAGAGGTCTCACTTCCTTTCTCATCTGCCCACCTCACACTACAATTTCAGAACTAAAATTAAAAACCACTTAGGCAGCATTTACTAACATACGACTATGGCAATCCAGCCATGTTGCTTGCCAGCCTCTATAGTGATGCATTTTAACACAGCTCCTCTCACCCTTTTACATTTCTCTCATTTTTTAAACTCCTTTGAGCGTTGTGGGTTCAGGTTGTTAACTCAGCTCCTTCAAGGACAGCACTACTTCTCATTCAGCTGTGCAGGAGCTCATATCAATTGGTGCCATACCTGATCGCAGCCTTAAACTACCGGCGAGCTATTAATAACATGCAAGCAATCATTTTAATTACAACCGGGTGTCTAGAATTTAGGAGCTGTATGAAGAGTTCTTTCTATCTAAAATATTATTGTCCCATTGTGCATTTTGGAGTTTAGCTCTCATTAAAAGTAATAGAGGGAAATAGTCTGTAGCAAACCGAATGTGTTTGTTTTCACAGTTCACCTCCTGCTCCTCTACACTAAAACACACTCTCACTCAGTGACAAGACCACAGCTGTTGCATCTTTTACTTACCTGCTGAGTGCAATATTTAGCTCGAGGGACGCTGAAGTTTTCTGTTTGTTAGTTATCAGGTCAATAACTCTCACCTTATCACTTCAGTTTCCATTCTGTTGATAAAACCTGTCAGCCTTCCTTGAGTGGTTCCTGGCCCTCAGAAGAAATCACATTAAATTGGCACAACCAAGTAAATCTGTAAGGGATGTGCTCCTGACTTACCAAAGGGGAAGGGGAGGGGGGGGAGGGGGGCTTGAATTTCTCTCTCTCTTTCTCCTTGCACGGCTCCAATGTCCAAGCGCTTAGAGCTGTGCTGAAATCCTCCCTACGGATTCATCAGCTCAAGTCAGCTCAGGTCTTTGAATATGGCCCAGAGGAGATGTCTGTGAAGCCGAAATTGATATGTTTAAGTGTAAGAGACAATAATCAGTTCTTCAAGTATAAGCTAAAAATATCCAGAAGAAAGTGGAATTCATAATGGAGATTTTAAAGATCTGTGACATACCAGAGTCTGCACAAGGGTTTTAATGAGAAAGAAGCCAATTTAATTGGTCAGTGTGAGCAGATGCTTTGCTGGGCGAGTGGGCTATAACGTCTCACGTTCCCGTTCAACGCCAGGAGCATCACCGCGTTGCTTAACATGGCTGCGACAAGCCCGTGTCAGAGGAGCGTATCATCAGAATCGGGAAGAACCTTGATAATGGCCTCCGCGTTGTCAGATCACAGAACTGAGCCACGAGGAGAAGGCACTAAAAAGAGGAGGCAAAAACTGTCAAAGGAATGTTTCTAAAGGTAATTGCATGACTGACCATCTCTGGTTGTCCTTTATTTAATTGCCATGCTAGGCATGAAGCGAAAATAGCCCGTTAAGTTTTAAAGTCTGTTAACGCTGCGTTAACAGGGAGTTGCTGAGTACCAGGTTAAAAATCTGCAGGCCTCCCCTGTGAAAACAGTTCTGGAGTGTGTCACCGTTCATAGGAAACCCAGAAATAACTTCCGTGGACCATTCAATTATAGGCAATCACCACATAGCACTCCCTCTACTTGTGGCATAGCTCATCAATCAGGTTTTCTGTCACCATGTCTCTTCTCATAGCAGTCACCAGAAGGCTCCGAGCTCCCTCCGAGTTCATGTGACATTTACTGTCAGGGGCTGTCAACACCACGAGATTCTCCCAGGGCCTCCAAGTTCATCACAAAGCAACAAGCTATATCCCCAAAACACGTTCCCAATTCCAGGTCTGGATTACAATGACTGACTGAGGGGCTTTGCAGCAGTCAGGGAAGACTGAAACAGCAGTGCGAGCTACAGCTTATGCCCAAATACCTTCCCTTTCTTATTTCTTTGTTAGAAAAACACAACGGCATTAACAGAGCTTTTAGGCCCATGATTAATTAAGACTTCCTCAAAAATGCCCCTTATAAACTTATTAAGAGAAAGACGAGATTGTTTACTTTGAAATTTAGCCTTCCCATCTTTAGCATCGATCCTGCATTCAATGTCTATTTAACAATACAGTGACCTAGTGGTAAAAATTCATAAAACTTAATAAATTGCAGTTGGTAGTATTGACAGAGTATATATGTGCACATTTGGTTTTGTATGAACTTCTTATAAGAAATCTAATAAAGTAAACCAAACAGATTTTCTTTGCCTGTGAGCTGTGAAACTCAATCATCTGTAATTAGAATGTTTCAAGGATACTTGGTTGAAGACCCAGGGTGGGTTTTTTTAGCCATAAATTTCTCACTTTAGAAAAAAACCTACTGTGTATCAAAGTGTACATGTTCCACTAAGTTACTTTGTCCAAGATGAATTAAAACGCAGATGAAAACCTAACTTGCCAGAAGACCACTATGAGACAAGAGGAAACAGCTCCAGCACCCAGGGAATAAAGTTCCAGTGGCAAACATGCCTCAAAGAAATCACCAAGAACTTGGAGATATGTTGACTTTGCCTGGACTGTAAGGGAGGGACTGTCATTAATGAGTGTTTCAACCAGTGAATAAAAAAGGGCTTTCAATTACAAGGTTTTTAAAGACCCCCGACTGTGTATAACCTCCCAGAACTTCAATGTTCATTTTTAACTTGTTTTCTACAACCAGTCTGGCTTCCTCTTTCCACCAGAATAAATATATTTCTTAAGGAGCACAGTATTTATTTCTCTAAGGACCAAAGCATTTATTTTCCTAAAATTATTGTGTGACAACAATCACAGTCTTCTCAGTCTTTTCTTGTACGCTCTGTGTGCTAGCCCACTGATCACCACCTGTGCCAAACAGCCCAGGCAATTTTTGACCTAATTTATTTACCCAATCCATACCTCGCCAGTTTGGTAAGATGGTACTATGGGAGACCATGTGAAAGGCCTTGCTGAAGTCAAGGTAAACAACAGCCACTGCTCTGCCCTTGTTCTCTAAGCCAGTCCCATCACAGAAGGCAATCAGGTTGGTTAGGCATGATTGCCCTTGTCAGATCCATGCTGGCTGTTCCCAATCACCTTCTTGTCTTTCACATGCTTAAAACAGTTTCCAGGAGAAGGTGTGCCATCACCTCCCAGACACCCCAGCTAAACAGAGTGGCTCAGAGTTCCCCAACCCTTCTGCTTATGCTTCCTGAATGAGTGTATGATGTTTGCTCACTTTCAGTCATCAGAATCCTCTCCTGATTACTGTGACCTTGCAAAGTGGCCCTGCAATGACACCAGCCACCTTTGGGTGCATGGAACAAAATACCACCAACAACAGTCAGAAAAGCTGTAGCAAGACACTCTGCACGTGCAGCAGTTCCTCCTGGCTTCTCACCTCTTGCTTCTCAATGTCCTTTCCACTCTGCAAGCTGCAAGGACGCAAACCAACTGAGCTGGAAAGAACGCGCTGTCCTCCCGCCTGCACAGCTCAAGTCATTTCTCTCTACAAAATTTACTCCTTCAGCCACGTTACTCCACGCCAGCCCACGTCTCTGATCTGTGCCACCTCAACATTTTCCTTGCTATGGTTGGTCCCCTTCCTCGTCTTTCAGAATCGCCCTCTCGTCTTCATTCGGCTATTTGCCTTCTCCAGAGTAAAAGACAGAAATGCACAGCAACTGCACAACCGACATTATTCAATTCCTGTAGCATCCTCACGATATGAATCAAAACAGATCAGCTCTGCTATTGACTTGCCAGTTGCAGAAAAGACAGAGAGTATCGCACACCAAATGGCTGGGGACTTGAAAGAAAACTAGGACTAACGGCATTCAAAATACAGTGATAACCAGAGAAGATCTTGCATGAACCAATACCAAGGAACACTGTAAGTTTTTGGAGCATTAATTACTGATATCAACCTGATAAGCAAGAAAATTAAGGCAAGATTATAGAGTGGAGATGCCGATATTTCTATTTTGCATATAATTTCCATCCCCAAACAAACTGTAGTAGTTTAGGAAATACCAGCCTACTAACGTGACACAATTGCAGACACAGACACAAAAACAGACAACCAAATGACTTTGTAATTAAGGCAAATCTGGGGTGAAAAGGACAAAGTATCCCAGACGACACTACAAAAAAATAAAAGCTATGGAAAACTGAAAGAAATTAGGTAGTTTAAAGCAAGCTTGAGGCTGATGAAAGAGAGCGATTACATATCTCCCAGAAATCCACACTCAGACCCAAACTTGCAGCCAGCCAAGCATAAAACACGGATAATACTGAACAAGAATGAGTCCATAACAAGAATTACCAGCAAAGAAAAAAACATATTCTGGAAAGAGAGACAAACTGACAAAATGACAAAGAATTTCTGTGCCTATGGAACGAAGAAATAAACATGAAAGTACACTGTTCAGCTAGAATGAGCACAGGGGCGGCAATATTCACACTTCTGAAGGAAACCACTAGGGTAAGGAGAATATAAAGCATATCTTTTTCTCACACTGGCATGCCACGCTCTCAGTTGGGAACTCTGCCATCTCCTGTTGCAACACCGCTGAAACAAACGCAGAGACATGGAGCAGACGTAAGCCAAGGCGAGCACGATCCATCACAAAATCAGGCTGACTGCCGACACGACGTGGACGCAGGTTCATACACGACCCAAACTGTAACTGCACGTTAATGGATTTTTTACACATTCCCGTTCACAAAAGTTTTGCACTCATACCCATTTCCCAAATACAATTAATCACATCACTGATTACAGGAAGATTAACAGATGGAGTTTCCGATCACACCTGAAATTACTTTTTTGCTATAACAGAAATACCTTGCAGTCTGCAATTTCTCGTCTAACTCCATTGCAGTGCCACCACATGTCCACCCGCCCTGCTGCCGCAGGCCATTCTGCCTCAGGAAAAGGCACCCTTTAGTAGGTTTATGGGGTAATCACAGGCCCGGGTGTACTTCGGCACTTCCCACTACTCACTTGGTTCCTACATTGCAAGTCCTCGGCCCCTGGGCTGGCCTCCGGGCTCAGGGACTCCTCAGGGAAAACCCAGACCTGTCCCCGCCTGCTTGTGCTTTCCAAGGGGGATTTGTTGCCCCGAGCTCCAGCGCACCCCCAGGGACCCTCCCCAGGACACCCAGACCTACAAGGGCCCCCCCGGGCCTTCAGGGAACCCCCCAGCACCCGCCGGGCCCACCCGGCACCGCGGGCCGCCCTCAGCCCCGTCCTCCCCGCCACAGCTCGGCCGTTCCCGCGCTCCGCCGAGGGGCGGCCGGGAGCCGCTCTAGCTCCTCTCTATGGCATGGCGCCGCTCTAGCCCGACCCGCCTGACGGCCTCAGGCCGCCTGAAGCCGCTCCTCGGCGCCTTGCCCGCGCGGCCTCGGCTCTCCCCGGCAGCCCGGTGTCGGGGCCGCCGCCGCCGCCCCGCGGAGGCCCGCCGGGACTAGCCGGTCCCCTTCGGCCGCTCCCTCCTCTCTATGGCCAAGGCCGCCGTCGCTCGGCAACGCGCCCGCTCTGTGCTCCCGCGGGCGGGATGTGGCGGCTGCTGCTGGGCCGCGGCCTGGGCCGCTGCTGGCCGCCCCCCGCCCGCCCCGCCTGCGCCGCCGAGCCGCCCGAGGGCCGCGGCCCCAGCCCCGAGCGGTGAGTGCGGCCCGGCCCGGGGCCCAGCCCGCCGCGCTGCAGCGGGGGGGGGGGGGGGTCCCGCTGCCCTCAGGGCGCTGCGGGGAGCGGGCGGTCTGAGGGCTGATTGCTGGCTTCCCCGTGTTCTTTGGTTGTTTTAGGGCGCCCGGTTGTCGGGACGGACGGCCCCGGGATGGCCGGGAGCGAGGAGGAAGGCGGCAGCCCCTGCCCGGCCTGGTGCCCTGCCACTCCGTGCTGGAGGCCGTCACCTGGGTGAGAGCGGCGGGCAGGGCCGGTGCCCCCGGCGAACGGGGCTCGCCAGAAGGCCTCGGGGGTGCGAGAGGGGGTGGGAGCTGCGGGAGCCCCCGGGGCCGGGAGCCGTGGCCGGGGGACTCCCTGAAGCGGAGCTGCGGCTCAGCTGTCGAACGGCAAGACCCACAGAAAGACGGAGTGGGGCTGTTTTCCCTTGACTTGTGCCTGCTTTTCCTCAGGGAGCACTCGGTGCGCTGCTTCTGCAGCTGGTCAGACAGATCTCATGGCTGAGGTCGCTGCCGGACACCAGGAGGGAGCCCCGGTCTCTCTGGATTTCTGTGTTGCCCTCTCAGCAGACAGGTTAGCAGCTTGTGAGAAGGGGCTGTGGGAGGGCCCGCCTGTCGGACAGGGTTTCTGCCTCCTGATGTGTTAACTAAGACTGGAAGAGAGATGTTGTGAGAAGCTGACAACCAGCTTTCAAGCTCTCTGGTGAGAGTGAGGGCTGGTGTCTGTCAGGGGAATCTCGCTGTTTCTTAATGATTTGGTGCGATCCCACTTTGCATCCCGCGTGGGGATGCACTCCTGCAAAGGAAACACCTTTGTTTTCTGTTCAGGGCTCTTCTCCCTGAACTTTCTTCCTGCTTGACTTTGGGGCCAGAGCAGAGAAGGACACTGAGTACACAGTCTGGTGGTGTCTCCTAAAGCAGACACTAAACGGCTAACGGGAACTGTTTTGCACTCTGTATTGCAGTGGTGCCTGAAGCCTCAACCAGCTGTCCCAATGGGCAGCAGGGGTCCTGCTTCCTGCAGAAAGGGAGTCCGAAGGTTGTACCGGAGAATTCATCCTCAGGCATCCCCTCAGGGCAAGGAGAGAGCCAGCCCTGGGCAGAAGTAGGTATGTGCAGTGTGCTACAGGGTAGGATACTTGTGGCAGAAAAACTTCTGAGCCTCTGAGTTTCCCCAAGGCAAAGCTAGGAGCGAAGAAGTGTATAGCCATTTATTGACACTTGAGATAGCTTCAAGTGGAAAGACGGGACTTCAGAGAGATGAATCAGGAGTCCAGAGACAGGAGGAAAAAAGCTCCTGAAGGCAGGGAGGAGCCTGCACTGTAACTGTGCCGGTGACATCAACTTCAGCAATACTAGTCTGCCTTAGGAACCTGATTACAGCATCCAGTGTCTGTTCTTTTGTGGTGGACAGATGTTTGCAGTCAGAAGGATTCAGGTGAGTAGTGCACCAGTGATCTGGGAGACCTGTATACCTGGTGTGAAATTAAAGGTATTCTTTTCTTCCTGGAAGATGAGGATGTATTTCTGAACGCTTATGTGGAGATACAGCAGTGGAAGGAGATATCAAAGACGTTCTTATTAAAATGAGTTTTATAAAAGTAGAAAGATATACTTCAAAAAAATTGAAGTGTCATGCAGGAAAGCATGTCTTAAAATGTTAAATTTAAAATCATATCAAGGAAGATCAGAAAAGGCCAACGCACGGCTACTTGCTAGATGTATAAATACTAATAATGTCTTTAGGAAAATCGTTGGAAGCAGGAAGCCTGCTGGAGCAGATAGAAGGGGGGACAACGTATGATTATGCTGTAGAAGAGGCACATAAAAAAGCCAGCCCTCAGATGTTGGCTAAATGATGTAAGGTGTAGCAGGAAAGATCAGAGAGGTTCCATGTTCTTTGCTTTCTTCCAGATTTTGGTGTTTTTTCTGTGCTGATTGCAGCTACTGCCCATCGCTGCTTATCAAACCCATCTCCTGCCAGAGGTTACCATTCCTGTCAGTTGGTAAATGGAGCATTTTGTTTCCATGCCTCCTAATTAGCTCCAGGAAAACATCCAGGTTATTTTACCTAAATGGCCAGTTAGGCTGTTTAACTCATCTGCTTTTGCTTGGAGCATATTAAGAAGCACTCAAACACACAGCCTGGCTGGCAGATGACTGAACGTGGACCTCTGGGAGAAGTGGTGGGGAATAAGAGGAGACAGCAATGCCTTCAGTTGGCACAGCTGGACATGCAGGCGTCAACGTGTGTCTGTGTCTGGCAAAGTTTCCTATTGAGAGTTGATAGGAAGAGCTTTTAGGCAAACTGATAAGTTTAACAGTGACAGGTCACTAAGGCCACATGCTCTTTGTTCAGATGTTCTTCAGAAGCTGTGAAATCACTGAGCCTCTAATGATGATGTGTAATCCAGTGCTTAAATCTGCTGTATGACCAGAAGAGCGAACACTGACTTTTGAAAAGGGGGGTTGTTTGAGCTGCAGAACTGCAAAAAAGATAATTCCAGGTTGATAGAAACTGTGTTACAGATGTTAGATACCAGGATGAGTGTGCTATACCAAAGAATCAAAGGTCTTGGAAGGATTTAGGAAGCCATCTCTCAGGCCAGCTTGCTCCATTGCAGAGATTTAAGAGAGCTGTAAATCTATTAAGAGTTCTTTGGAGAAGTCAACAGGCGTGTGGAGCAAGACTATCCAGCTCTTAGCTTTCTGAAAATGTTTCAGCCAGGACCTAAAACAAAGCTGTCTGGAGAAATAAAGCTGATCTGAGGGAAGGCGGAGGGGTTACTCTTGGGCTAGTAACTCCCTGAAGTACAAGAAGCAGGTTTCACAATGGAGAGCCATTACTGATGGATTCCCCTCAGTCCTTGTTGAAACCTCTTCTGTTCAACACAGTCATCAGTGATTTGGAAAAAAGAGGTGACGAGTCAGGTGACAGAAGAAAATGGTACAAAATTATTCAGGACAGTCAAATCTAAAAGTCAAACCAGAAGATTACAAAATAACTAAAACCAGGGTAATCCCAAGGTAGGTTAAATTAGTATATGCAGGGGAATGTAACTGTAAATACACATAGAGAATGAGGAATGTCAAATTAATAGTTGTATTGCAGAGGGAACATTTAAAGTCACTGTGGATATGTTTTTGATAAGGTTAAGTCAGTGCTCAGCAGCAGTGAGGCCAATTAAATGTTAATTATTGTAAAGCAAGGAACTGAGGACAAGACAGTATGGTAGGTTTGTGTAAGTCTATGATGCAGCTGCATCTTGAACACTTAAGGAGAAGACACTCTGTCTTAAAAACAGTTACAAAAAGGGCATAGAAAAGGTTGACAGGGAGACAGTTGCATACAAATAGAGACTGACTCCAGCTCAAAGAAGAGGTGTCAGAGGGTGTGCTAGCGCTCTGTGAAACTAAAAGTGTTGAGGGGAAGTGAATAGGGACAATATTTTTTCATAATATACATATTATTAGACAGCACAGAAATGCTCAGGTAGCAAGTTTGAATAAAGGTAGAAGATGGTACGTGTTTGGCCAATGCACAGGTAAATCTTGGAACTCGTTGCTGCAGGCCAGCAGTACAGATGGGTTCCAAGAAGTGATTAGGTGAAATTACACATTTAAATTAAACTTAATTGATCCAGCAAAACCTCCTGCTCAGAAGATCACAGAACAGCTGATTGCTGGAAAGTTCTGCCAGGAGAAGCGTGACTTTATAATCCCTGTTCCTTACACTTTCTGCCCAAGCATCTACAACTGTCAGTTGTCGGAGATAATATATGTCAGAATTAATTTGGTTTTGCTCAGTACATAAGTCCTCAGGTTACATTCTCATATTATGCTGTGTATCCATTTTTGGGGAATTTATTCAGAACAGTCAGGGTGATGAGATTCAGTAATTTTTACTAAAGAATCTGAAAAAATGCATAGTTTTGCAATGTGAGAAATACTGTGAATCTTGCTGTGGAAAGTTTTAAAGTGAAGCTTGGTGATACCTTTCTCTGAGTATGTTTTGCTTTCTACAGAAAAAGCTGCCTAAGGTTGAGGATTACTTTTTTTTCTGGTATTTAGCTACTGAAAGAGAATGAGGCTGGCTAAATCAGAACACGGCAAGAAGCTGGGGAGAGCAGAAGGAAGGGAAGGACAGACGCCTGGCAGACGATGCAGGGGAATCTGGTAGCAAAGTCTTGCCATTAGAAAACAGACCTCCAGGACTCGGAGGGGAGCAGAATGTACCTTCACTTCTCCAGTTTACTGTTGCCAGCAATGGCAAAGGACCGTCTAGAGAGAATTCCGTGTCCTCACTCTTTCTTTCAGTGTTTCAGTTAATTTCCAGACTTGCTTGTACTGGCCTACGTGTACAGTGACAATCTGCTGTTGCTGTGAGTTGCTTCGTTACCTCAAGTGGCAAAGATCTTTGTGATGGATCCAAACACCCCAGCTTTGCAGATCAGCCTTTCCAGTTTTAACATAACACGGTATGATAGAATCTACTGCTTTTAGAGTGTTTAGAAAGAAAACTTTAGGAAATTCATTTAAAAGTTACTATAAATAGCATTCTGGATATTACTAGCAGCAAGTCCTCAGCTTCATGATCACATCCTATTTTTTTCATGCAATTCGTGCCTTGCTCAAAGGTTTTTTTGCTGAAAGTTAAAGGCACATAGTGAACGAGCAGGTGATTACAGCCAGTCTCAATGTTACAGCAGCTGAATGCTGCCCTGGGGAGTTGTATTTTACCCCTGGCAGAACTGTAAAATTCGTTATTTCAATTCTGAGATTACAGACGTTTCAAGAGTGTGTTTTCATTTCAAAGCACAATGAAACCAATTGGAGACACTAAAATTTTCCATGAGGCAGAAATCCTGGATTTTGTCCAGCTCTTGTGAAGTCATTCTTGTGGAGCGTTTGGATGTTTTGGGATGAGCAATCTAGACTGTCTATGAGAAGATTATTAATTCCTCATTTGGAGCTAGCTTTGAGCAACATTTGATTAGTACAGGATGAACGGTGGGGAAATACAAAATATTTATTAGCTGCTGAATATAGGAGTGTTGAGCATCCAGTACACTGAAAGCTGCAAGATTGCATGGAAAGGAGGATGCATAGTCACGTTACATCATAGCATGTGTTTGAAGAAGCAGAAATAAAGTTGCACAGAAAATTCCAACTGTCGTATTCTCAGCTTTTGTGTGCTTTAAACATACAAGCTTAAGAATAATTTAACCTGGTTCTGTGTGTGCAATATAGCAATGCATTTGTTCAAAACCTAGTTCCTATGAAGCTCTGCTGAAGCTTGAGCATTCTTTGGGAGATGTGAAACAAACAGCTGGAGTGAACTTGTATTAACTAATGTCAGGTTGAAGGTTGATCTAAGCTGGTCATCTCATTCTGCTGAATTGGGATGGGATTCTCTGCTCCCAGGGAGTGCTTTTATTTACTGCTGAAGGAACCTACACGATGAGTTTAGATTGCGTGCCTGGTATTGAGGCAGCTGCTCTGAAACAGGTGAGTCTGAAAGATCATGATATCCGTGAAGAATTTTGATTTGAGGCTTGCCCAGCCTCAAAGATGAGTTCCGACAGAATTCACTAATGTAGTCCTTCAGGAGATGGGACTGGGTGTCAGGATCGGTTGGTCCTAGAGTTTTTTTCCACATGACCTTATGCTCTCCGGGAGTGGCAGCTCAAATCTGGGGAGATCACAGTGATTTGGGTGAGGAGGGGTTTCCAGTGGCAGCAGGCATGAGACACTCTTGCAAGCTGATAAAATTCAGAATTAGTTTCTGTTTATTTTTCATGGGGTAATCGTTTGTCCAAATTGCAGCATGTTTTCTCAGTAAACGACTATTCTCTGATTTAGGAGTAGATATCTATGCCAAATGTAAAGTTTCTTGAAAGCATGAATGTACTAATGTTGTTTAAACAAACAGTTGGGAGAATTTTTAATACAGACAATTTTTTTTCGTGAGATTTAATGATGTATGCATGGCAAAAAAACTCCAAATTGCATCATGAGGGAGATACCTGAACAAGAGAGTCTTATGGTGAGAAAGATGAGATAATTTTATGCCTGATCTGAAAATAAATGTAAAGCACAACTAATAAATTCACAGATTATATTACTTTTGATGGAATGATGAATAGAAATTGTGTTTGCCATAGCGATCTTGCTTGTTGGGTGAGTGGGGCTTGTTCAGATAAAATACATTTTAATACAGCCAGAGGGGAATTGTTTATCTGGGAATAGTGAGGCTGCAGCTGAAACATAGGCCATGGCTTCATGTGCATTGTAAGACGGTGCAGGCGCTGCAAGAAGCAATCCTGCCTGTTGCTTACTCATTTCTGCCACTGTGGCAGCACAAAGGCTGGTGTAGCCATATAGGGCCAGGACTCAAAAGAGTTGGACCCCACCAAAAAGACTCTTTTTTCCCCTCATATTTGCTCCCTGCTCTGCAGCCGCACAGCTTGGGAGGGGGAGGGCACAGCTGCTTCTTGTGTTACCAGCACTGGGTTGAAGTGATCCCAGCTTCAGAACCTGGTGTTAGGTGCCTGGTGGGATCCAGCTGCTTAGGGTGATTGAGGTTAAAAATAATTGGCCTTGGTCAGCCCTCGCCTGTTCGTCCTCTTTGCTGGAGGTCACTATCCTCTTAGAGTAGCTGGTGTAAATGCCTGTGTAATCACTTCCAGCACAATTCTATTAAGAGCAAGGTGGCTTAGCTTTTGCTGTAGATGTTTTTGGTAGATAATTCTGATTGAAACTGGTCGGATAGTGGCTGAACACGTGGTTGTGCCAGCGTATCTGAGGGCAGCGATGAGTGAGTGGGGCGCATTGGGGCGATAACCTAAGCCTGCATCCGATGCAGCCGGAATAGCATGTCTGATCATCCCCTTGCGGAAGCAAAACTCTACCCAGGAAAGAAATTGCCTGGAAAAGGAGCTAGGGAGGCAAGAACCTAAGCGTGAGATCTTGGTGTGATGCCCTGGGCAGTGGGAATAGGGGCACAATACTGATACATGCAAACTAGGCAGTTATGAATTTGAATAAGGAGGCAATTTTACCTTTCCTGGAACACTGGTGAGAGGGTCCGCACTTCAATAACAATGTTGAAAATTCAGGAATAGTGGCAAAAAGTCATAAAATTAATCAATGCAGGCAGAAGAGTGCTTCAATTGAAAGACATGAACAGCGCGGTCTGTTTAGAATCACAGACAAGAATCAAGAGGGGTTGGTTAGTCGTGTCAGGACTGTCAAAAGGAGAATGCACTTTTCAGCAAAGAGGAAAAGAAGCCTAGAAGAGCCAGCGCCTGGGAGCAGAAACCGGATGTGTTTTAACTTGAAATGAAGCACAGAGGTTTAAAGCAGCGATTAAAAGTTGGTGAGACAAACTCTCAGAAGCAGTGGGAGATTCTCTACCTATTGATGTCTTCAAATCAAGACTGGGGGCCTTTCTGGAGGAGGTGCATTAGCCAGCTGCAGGTGACAGGACTGTATGCAGGTGGCATGTTGTCGCTTATACAAAGGTCAGGTCGGTCAGCATCCCTTCTGTCCTTAATGTGCCTTGGCTGGGCAGGTGATCAATCCTCTAGGAAAGCTGTGGAGTGGAGAGGATGGGAACAGGAGGAAGAGGTGAAGATACAGCATTGCTTAAACTTGCTTTTTTTTGTTCTTTTTTTAATGTAGGGGCGTTCCATATTGCCGAGAGCTCCAGCTTGGGGACAATTCTGTGCACGCCAAAGGTAAGCTTTCCTTTTTCCCACCATCCGTCTGCACCTGAGGATGCTTCCCTACAGGACGACATCTCAGTGTGATCCCAACCACAGCCTGAGCAATCCACTTGCACACAGGACTGTTTTCTGCCCTGCATAGCTGGAGGCCAGGAGAAAGACATGATATGCTGCCCTGTGGTCTAGCCGGAGTAAAGTTCCAGGGACTATGAATTGGCATCCTGCTCCTTTAAGGTGTCTGGGTAACAGTGATGCTAGTAGAGAAGCACTGAAAGAAAATGGGAGTGGAAAAAAAAAATAACAAGAAAAAATCCTATCCGGTAGCACCAGTCTGTTCTTGTCTATTTGCATTTTGATGCAATCTTTCACTAGATGATTACGCTCTGTTGCTATTTTGGCTTTTACCAGACAACCCATGACTGGAGAAGGTGGTGTCGCTCCTCCTAAAGCTGCAAATCAGGACTGGCTCTTGTCTGTTATAGAGTGGAAGACACTTTGGGCTTGAAGAGGGTGCATCAGCTTGAGAGTCACAAGGCCGTAAATTATGTTATTGTTCTTGTGATTAAACCTGCTAATGCCTTGCATTTCACAGTCTTAGGTGCAGAGAATGCCGCATTTTAAAAATCAGTCAGCTGAGCAATTGCTCAAGGACAGTTTGAGCAGAATGGAGGTAAATTCAGTATTTAGCAGAGTAGGATCCTCTCTTTGACATGGAAGTGACCTCTGCTCTCCCACCAGAAAGGTGTTCGCTTGGTCTGCCGAGTGGCTGAGTGTCGAGCTCCCCGTCTGGAGAGTTGCCACTTTCTGCAGGGCCCATAGGAAGACTCTCTAGCTCGTTCGTAGGTAGCAGGGCAGGTCTCAGGAGCTTCTCGGGAGACGAGGGGAGTTGGTCCATGTCTTGTGCTCTCATGAGCAGCTCCAAGTGCTGGCTGAGCAGTAAAGCTGTTGGGTGGCGAGGGGCATTTTTGCTGCGTGACTTCCCCGAGTGCGGAGGCATCTCGGCTCGTGTGCAGTGTGCGGTGCTGCCGCTCGAGGGCACTAAATTTGTACGCAGGCTGGGAAGCTAAAGCTGCAGGCCGGGATAATCCGCCGCCCACCTCCCGGAGCTGTGGTAAAGTGAAAAATATTGTTCATTACTGAGAAGGAAGAGACATTGTCTCTGCTGTGCAGGATTTTATTAGGAGTGTGCAGCGTTCAGTAAGCTGACAGTGTGGGCTCAGCTGGAACTGTGTGAAGCTTATACAAATATGTCAGTGCATGTCTGGCAGAAACTGTGCTGTCGACATAATGCAGGAGGGTGAACAAGGGCTGATGTTACTTTTGAAGGGGGGAGTTGTGAGTGCTATCAGTTATTTGCTAAATTCTGAAAGGTCTGATGATATCCCAGAGGCCACACCACGCTCCCTGGCCAGAGGAGAGGCGAGCAATGTCCATACAGCTTCCATAACTAGATGGCTGTGTAGGACGGGGAGACTTTTTTGCGGACACGTTACACCAGATTACATCACTCTCTTGATAACTAATAGTACAGTACAAATGTGCCTCACTGCGTAGTTTCCAAGAAAGAATCTCCTATAGGGTTTGTATGTTTTTGCTGTCTTAATAGCTTTCTTCTTTAACTCCTCAGGGTGACCCAGCTCAGCGAGGACATTTAGAGGAAGCTGCTTTCCACCTGCAGCAGATTTTCCGGATTGACATTTCCATTGCGTTGAATATCCTCGGTAATGTGGACTTGGGTTTGTTTTGTCCTTAAACCACACATTTCTCTTTTTGGAGGACCTCCAGATTGTTGCAGGTCTTGTGTGAAGGCAGAGATGGCATATGCCCAAGCTGAAGCCTCCTTTCAGCAATTTCAACTGTACTTTGAGAGATTTATTGTCCTTTGTCCCATCCTGCCACCTGATTTATATCAGCATATTTAAATCCAGGCTTGGTTGAAGCCTGTACTGTTGTCCTGACATCTGTAGTTAGAAATTAAGCCATCTCTGTCTTTCTCGCAACACAAGCTGTCATATCATTGTACCCTTTTTTATTGTCTGAGATCTCAGTCTTCCTGGCAAGCTGAAAAAGCAATTGCAGAATTGCAACTCTAAGAAGAGCTGAAGGAAGATGCAATGATCTAAGAAAAAAATACCTGCCCTATATACATCACTAGTTGTAGCACCAAAAAAGCAAGCCACTTTTGTGCGAACCATACGTTATGTTAGCCCGTGATCCTTCTTTGCAAAGAGACTAGAAAAATTCCTAAAATGCAGCGTTGCCATTATTATTATGGAAGCTCTGGTCCTGTGGAGTGAGGGTCGGTGAGCCAGGCAGAAGTGGACTGGAGAACTTGGCAGGGGCCAAGAAAGGCCCAGTAGCTGTGGGGAAGGTTGCTGCATTTGAGGCTGTGTTCTGTCTATTTTCTTTTCCCCTGTTTTTACATTGTGTTCTTCTCAGGGATTGAAAGCATGAGAGCGGGCCATTACAGGATAGCCTATACCTGCTTCAAACTGGCAGCAGATCGAGGCTACAGCAAAGCCCAGTTCAATGTGGGTCTGTGTTATGAGCATGGCAGAGGCACGGAAAAAGACTTGGAAAAGGTATCCATGGCTGGTAGGGTTGCGTATGTGCGGCACAGACCAGGAGAGTGGTCTTTATTGGGTGCACAGGCACTTTTCTCCTATTGCATGGATAGAACAGTCTCTGAAGTCTTGTTAGAAAATGCTGGAAATAATACAGACTGTGGGTTTGCAGTGCTGGCTTCAGCATCATAGATCCCCTCAGAGATGTGCTCCTGAAATCCCCTTTCTCGTAGCTTCTGAGGTCTTCTCATAGGTACACGGGCTGTGCCACTAGCACCCAGGAGAGTACCAAGGAGAAACCTGTCATGTTGCTGTATTTAAAACACCACTGCACATCCGAGGGCTTCTTTACATCTCGAGCAGTCCAGTTTGGGAGCCTTAACTACAGCCTGCCACCTAGTGCGTGCTGGCCATAGTCAGCATCTTCTGTAGCTGGAAAGATCTGCAAAGGCAGCTTGTTTTGAGTAATTGTGCAGATTCCCGTTGGCACAGAGTAATCTTTGGTATTGTTGGCCCATTGCCACCCCCTTCAACACAGGGAATTTTGACTAGGGAAGGCAGGGTGGTTAGAGGGCTCTCGTACAGTCGCAGTCCACTGTCTCACTTAAACAATCTCATGTTCTTCTGCAGGGAGGTGTGGGAGAGCTGCATGTGCAGCTTATGATAGGTCTTGACAGAGAGGTCAAGCTTGTCCTGGCTAGAGGGGAGTCATGTCATGTTTGAGGGCATATATTACCTGAATCACACAACTATGTTTCTCTTTCTACAGGCAGCTTTTTATTACTACCACGCAGCCAAGAGCTGTCACCCAATGGCGCAGTACCGCTACGCTAGATACCTCTTATGCCACAGACCTGAAAATGAATGGGACAGGCATCAGAAGGCAGTGACTTTCCTGGAGCAAGCAGCAATGGCCGGGATTACAGAGGTTAGTGTCCACAGCATGGGAGTTCATAGGAGAGAGCCAGCAGAGAACCCTGTCTAAAGGATTTGAACCATCCATGAAGACATCCTAGAAAGCAGCATCTGTGGGACTGGAAGCAAAATTCTTCCTACATATTTATGGTCCTGACAGTGTACGGGGGACAGCCCTGCCTGCAGGTAGGAGGCAGCTAGGTACCCACTGTGTCAACAGTGTTGGTTGTCTGTTTTGCTGTTGAGCTTTTTAATGTGGCTCTTAGATTAGACACCTAGATTAGACCATTGGCTTAAGAAAACTGCCCTACAGTGAAAACGTAGCTGTGTTTCATCTCCTCTCAATTCCAAGAGTACGGGTTGCTTTGATGGAGGACCTTCAACTTGAAGTAAGAACAGATCCTTATATTGTATCTGTGACTTCTCAAGATGATTCATCCTCATGGATCTGTGTACCCTGCCCTCCTTTCCCACTCTTTAGGAGATGCATTTAGGCATGTGCCATCTTGTGTTGCGAATGCCAGTCGTTCTGGCAGTGACTGTATCTCATGTAGCACGCTGTTCCAGGAAGTGCATCTGCTGTATCTTATGGACAGCTCACGAGTAGGAGCTGTTCTCTGGCTCTGACTTCCACAGTGCAGTTTGAAATGATATTCTGGGTCTTATGGTGTTAGTATGGTGTGTTAACTGCACATATAGTGGAGTTCTATAGATAAATGTGATTTTTCGTGTTTACCATGTCAGACTGATTTTTCCTAGGGCAGCCCTCCCTTCTGTCAACAGGCTCTGCAGCAAGCAGGGTACTTAGCACGCTTGTCTTGCCGCAGTAACCTCGGCATCTGAGCAACTTGCAAAATCAGTAAAAGAACTGGAGTAGTTAAGGGGGAAAATCCTGGCTGATTTGTACCTTGTGGTTTTGTTGCAGGCACAGGCTTATCTTGGAGTGTTCTACATGAGGGGGCTGCAGCCTAAGGAAAAGAGAGGCCTGAAGTACCTGCTGCTGGCAGCGAAGAACGGCGTAAGTAATCCCTTTGCAAGCTATGATTTTTCTCAGTTTAGGATCATTGCAGGTTACAGGTGGCAGATTTCAGGGCTTCTTGGAAATCAGAGCGAGAGTCGGGACTTTACTGCACAGTCTGAAAGGGCAGAGTGGAGCCTTGGTGCATTTTGGAGAGGAAGCAGGCCCTGGGGCGCAGACCCTACAAGACATGAATGTAGAAACAGCCCTGCTGGGTTGGAGTAGTTCTCACAGCACCAGTGCTTATATTCATCTAGCATAATTTTACAGTTTCCCATTGTGGAGCATCTGCACCCTCTTCAGTCAAACGCTTTCACTACTGTATCACTTTGAGAACTTTGTTGTGTCTGTCTTGAATCTGTTCTTCAAAACTGGCCCATTATTTCTTGCCTTCTATAAGAGAGGATGAAAAGACTATTTCTGTTTCTTTGCAGGGACCTTTAGTGTACTTAAATACTTGAATCCCCATTCAACCTTCCCCTGTTGTATGAGTTTATCCTCACACATCATGTTGTCTAGATCCCCAACAATTTCCTTGCTCACTGTTGAACTTTCTCCAAGTGACCCAGGCTTATTTTTTTTGAAGGGCAGTGCGACAATCTCGGCGTAGTAGTGCTCCTGAACCTTTACCAGCACTTAGAGTAGTAGAAGTATGACATCCCATGTCTTGCAGCCAGGTTTCTGCATCCCACAGTTCTGTTTCTTTACAGCACTGTGACATTGTTCACTCGTTTTCAGCTTGCACTGCATTGTAATAGCTAGTTTTTTTGTGAAGAACTTGCTCATTTTACCTGCAGTTCCCACAGCGTTTGTGTAATGGAAAATAATGAATAGCTATTCCCTCTTCTTCTGGCTAATACTTCTGAGTCTGTCGCTCGTAAGTATGTCCTCTCTGAGTAATTTCTTTTGCAGGCTGCAGAGCACTAGTTTAGTTTGTCTCTCCATGTAGTTAAGCTGTTCCATTTTGCTTGTCAGTCTTCCCTCTATTTTTCTAATTCTCCTTTGACCATTTTAAGATGCTTCGACTAAAACTGGACTCAAGATGGAGGCATGCCGGAGATCTCACATCAGGAGATCCTCTGCTTTGTTCTAGATTTCCTTCCAATAACTCCTGATATTGTCTGCACTTTTGCCTGCCACAGAGCAGTGACTTGATGGTTTCAGGGAACTATCACAGTGACTCACAAATTTCTTTCTGTAAGCACTACTTTGCATTTGTCAACACTTCAGTTTCCTCTATGATTGTGTTGCCCACTCTTAGTCCTGGAGGATGTTCTCGAAGTAATTCTTGGCAATAAATTTGAGCACTCTGACACTGCATCACTTGCAAACTTTACTATGTCAATTTTCACCCACTTTTAAGAATGCAGACACTGTCAGATCACTGGTGAGACTAGACCTGATTAGCCCCAGCAGCTCAGACGTCATGTTCGTGATGGTTGATACAGTATTTAATTCCAAATCTGCTAAAGATCTCGCATAAGCTGCATCATTGACTCCTTTCTTTCAGCCTGATGTCAGATACGTATGCTGCACGATGTAACAATGAATTACATCATTAAATAGGTGATTGTCATTTACTGAATGCCTAGTAAGCCCTTAATAACAGAAAATCTAGCAGGTAACTGCAGGTCCCGGGGTACCTCCCAGTGTTTTGCATGTTTTGGTCACAGCCATGACAGTTCTCAGAAACCGGTCATCTTTGCCCATCTCTGCTTCCCGATGGGTGCTGGCTGCGGGTGTACCACAGTCTCATCTTTGGTGGCAGCCTTATGCATAGCTCTGTGGGACGTAACCCCACGCGTTCTGCTGGGAGAAGGGCTCCATAAGTCTGTTCTTTTCCCATTACCCTGGAGTATGGATTTGTGTTCAGGTGGTTAAAAGAATACCGGATACAGGTGAGGCAAGGATGGCACCGTTTAGCTACAGCTCCAAAAAAGGGAGAACAGGCAGAAAAAGTCATGGGTTCGGTGTTTCTCTCTCAGGTTGTTGCTCTGTGCTAGAGCCAGGGGGGAACTCTGACAAGTGTTCTTCCAAACACAACAGTGCTTCAGAGAACTGCGTTTTACTTTGGTTACCGCTTTTTATCCTCCTTTATTTTATGCATGCAAGCATGGAATATAAAAACCACATTAAAGAGTGTTGTTGGAGAACTGAGTCTGACCTTCAGATTTCAAAGTATATCACAGTCACTTATGCCATGCTAATTTGGGGATCTCTTCTCCTTGTGGTCTTGTCTTTGAGGTGTTCATCATGTAAGAGATGGCTAGTGGAATACTTCATACTTATCTAACCCTGTCTCTTGTCACATCTGAAGTGCCAATCCTTCAACATGTTTATCTCATCTCTAAAGAAGTTTGTTGCTGTCATAAACTGAGACTTGCAACATTTTGCAAAGCACCCACTCCTTGAGTTCTTTGCTTTTCTCTACCAGCTACAGCCGAGACAGCAACACTTACAATATGTTCTTTTCTCATGGCTTTATTAAAACTGGCTACTTCCTTACTTTTTTCTTTCTTTTTTCTTCTTTTCTTTTTTTGCAAAGCCTTGTTTAGATCATGTTTCTGGCAGTCATACTCTTCAAGTTACGTTGCTGGCTTTTTTTGCTGGAAAAGGTCTGTGTGACCACTAGCCCATGTGGTCTTTTCAATGTCTTCAGGACCGTCATCTTGCTTTCTTGCTGTCTGTGAGACCTTTTTCCTCCTAGTGGAACTCAAAGATAAAGCGCACAGCCGACACATAAACATGTCACAGGTTTGGGTTTGGCTTCACTGATGCATCTGCGGTGACATCCTCTACTTTCTAATTCATTCTTTCTCAGCAGTTATGTATGTCTGAGTAGTTCAGGTGCTTTTTCTCTAGCACTTATTTGCTTGACTTCATTTCTGCTGCTTGAGATTTCTTCTGGAATATAATCAGGTGGGGCTGAGCAAGATAGTGGTGCACTGTTGTGTTGAAGGCCTGATGGCCTGATGCTGCCAAGGGGAATCTTCCCATCCTGGGTAGCAAGTACCTCTGTGGCATTTGTTATGTTTTTACAAGACTTCTGCGTGAACTGTAACAGGGCAGTCCACAGGGCGTGCTCAGAGTTTGGGTGTGAGCAGGATGTGGGCGCAGTCAAGGCTGCCCACGTCCTCTTAGCGCTGACCCCTGAGACAATCGAGATGCTCTGCGCAGACAGCAGTTCCTTTGTGCCTGTGACGCAGACCTGGATGTTGAAGGGAAATCAGTGAATTTAATTGGAAAGGGGTACACAGGAGCAGAGTCAGAGATAGCCAATAAGAAATTCTGCTTCACTGTGTGCTCAGAGAAGGGACTAAATTACTGAAGATACGGTCCGAGGGACCAAAGATAGAGGAGTAAAATTTAAAGAAGGTGACCAAAGATAGAGCAGTAAACTTTAAAGAAGGTGTTAAAGACTCTCTGTTCTCCTTTCTGTGTGCTGTCGTCACTTCTTCATCATGTGGGGCTGATTGCTGTGCTTTCTCCTGTGGCTAGGATGCCCAAAGCAGGTATCATGTGGGCGTTTGCTATGAGAAGGGCCTTGGAGTGCAGCAGAACCTGGAAGAAGCGATGAGACACTACCGACAGTCAGCTGCTGCGGGCAACAGGAATGCTCGGGAGAGACTGCAAGTGTTAGAAGAGGAGGTGGAAGGTACCATGGGCAGCAGGGGAAGAGGGTGTGTGGGACTGCGTGGCATAGTGACCCCATAAAAGCGGGGCTGGTATTGCCAGAGGAAAGGTAGCACAGGGCCATGGCAAGATGGCGTCATTTTTACTGAAGGAAGCACTTTTCTTTCTCAGTTCTCTCCACTTCTTGCCAGCTATTTCCAGTCAAGCTGAAGTGGAGAAACTGTTTCCATAGTATGATGCGTCATTAATATCTTGTTTTTGTGTACTTTCAGATGTGCAAACAAAGCATCTGTTCCCCTCCGGAATGAGAGCCTCTTCCTCTAGCCCCTGTTTCTGGGCTATTGAGCGTGTGCCTGCAGGCCTCCACGCCAGCCAGCCAAGACAATCTGCCCTCGCCCTGCCCCACTCTTGGAGCGCAGATGCACTCCACACGATGATGCTCGGCAGTGCCGGATGGAGCCATGCCCTCAGAAACGGGGCAACACCACTGGAACTGCAGCGCTTGGAGCCTCACCACTGCTGTTATTAGAGCAGTTGGTAAGTGAAACAAGCAGGTAGAAGGGCAGGCAGCCCTTAGTCTGCGTGGAGCTGGAAGCAGGCTAGCAGTGAGTTGAAATAGAAACCCTTCTGTTAATGGAACAGAAGTCATTTTTAAATATGGGGGTTTTGAGAGTAAACCTTGTGATATCCCCTATGCCACCGTGTCGTCTGGCCCTCTGCCTCCCAATACAGTGGCCTTTCTTATGCTCCTGCATTTCCATACAGAGCTACCACGGTGCCACAGTGATATAATTTGGGGCTGTAATTCCAATAGCCCTGCACATCTTGCACGTGGTCCCCCAGTGAGGTTTACAACCCACCATATGGTGATGCTGGCAGCTAACTCTCTGATGGGCCTGGTCTGCATCCTCTGAGGCAATTAGATCTCACTTCAAGACTAGCAGTTCCCACAGTGGTTCTGCTACCAGCACAGTCTGGGCTTGTCTCTACATTGCCATTGTGGCACTTCAGTCCACTTTCAAACCCGTGCAAGCGGCAGAGTGTATTCTCATTACTAGTTCACAGGTTTTTGTGAGATATGGCTTACGGATCCACCTGAACTGGTGAAAGTAATGGCTGTCCTCAGCCATGCCGCATTGTTGTCGGTGCCTTTTGGTCCCCAGTTGTTATTCCTTCAGCTCTGGCAGTGAGCTGCTCCCATGGGTACACCCCTTTGAGTCACGATGAGCACGGTTTGCTTCAAAATTTATATCGTTCGTGTTTCCTAAGCACACCAGCTCATTTTCACTGAAGTGGATAAGGGATGCTCCCAGCGGGCAGTAACCACTGTCAGGCAGACAGCAGCAAGCAGCTGGTATGATAATTTCTTCCACTGGGGCAGCTGAATCCGGAAAAAGACATTTGTCCACACCAGTTTAAACTGGTTCAAGGGCATCTGTACAAACTGTCCAGCTTCCTGTAGCCGTGGTGCTCTGGTGCTTTGTGAAGATCAGGCTCTGGAAAACAAAGGCCCCATCCTGAACTTGCTGTGGTCTCCGTTCAGTGAGGGAGGGGCACAGCCAGAGCTCAACACATCTGATTGTTCTTCTAGTCTGGTCTGTCTTTCTGCTCAGACCAAAGTTTCTTAGACCGTTTCCTTTATCAAGCAGGATACAATTGGCAGGAAATTCCTCGGGTGGATTTCCTATTCTGTGATAATCCGCAGCGTGCTTACGCATTGGTCAGGACAGGACAGGGGTAAGGGTTGGGGGGGGTTGAAAGCAGTTTGCAGAATCAGGAAGTTGAACCAAGAGAGAGGAATTTGTCTCTTTTTTAATGTGCTTATTGTAATGTATTTTTGTGTAAAGCTTGTCCTTTGACAAGCACATCAAAGTAACTTTACTGAGAAAGATGTGAGGTTGTGCCATGCATTTGTCCTCTGTGTGTATTCCCAAGATGCAGAGGAATCCCGTAGGGCTGCGTCTCCTCACAGTCACAGATATGCCTCCCTCGTGGTTTGCACAGCTGCAGCTCAGTTAGAATTTGGCTCACTGTTATTGTTTTGGTGCAAGAGCCCGTTTTGTTTGTGAAACAAAACAGCAAGATATTTCTGTTAGCAGCGCAGCAGTATAAGCAGGCGGGGGCAAATCCATCAGTGTAGTTTATTGCCAGAGACGAGGTCGTGTGTAAAGTGTTTTGGAGACTCCAAATACAACAGTGGATATTTTGGATATTAAAGAGTCTACCTGGGGAAATCTTACTCTGTTGCTTTTGTCACGTGGCCCCAAGAGTAACTGAAAGGGGTAACTTTCTCATTTACTCTGCTTTAAATTATCTGTGTGATTGCTGCTGTGGCCTGTGTGTGTACACACGAAAAGGAGGGCACTGTCACCCCCGGGTGCATGGGAAAGGAACGCGGGTAGGGCACTCCTGAGATGCTCCAGGATCATGTCTTCTGGGTTGTGCTGCCTGTTCCTTTTCAACCTAACAGTAAAATGAAAGCCAAAAATATCACCCAAAGACACCTGATGCAACAGCCCCACCATGAGCAAATTAGCTTTGGAGAAACCTGTGTTGTGAACTGCAGTATCTGTGGAGAAGTCGGGCAGTATTTTTAATGTAAAGGTGGTGAAGGAAAGCAAGCAGTGTGTACAAAGCACTGCTGGCCCTGCACTGTGACGGAGGGGGGGCTGGCAGTCCCTTCTCAGCCTGGCTTTTGTAGTCACTCAGCAAGCAATGACGGTGCGCGTTGCTGGCAGCGGAGCTGGTGGATTACCCTCGTTCCCATGGCTTGACTCTCACCTACACAAGCACTTTGCTAGCACGCCCCAGGTTTGTTCAGGTGTTCTGTGTCAGAGTTGGAAGGCACAAACTGTGGTACAGAAGGGAGTCCCCTGTGTGCACGATCCAGAAGCACTTACCTGCCATCCATGCACCGCCGTGTAAGCCTACAGATGCACTCCAGCTGTTTAGGGCACTGTTGTCTTTCCATTCTCTGCGAGTGCAAATCCCCATGGTTAACACCACCTGTGGGCTTCCTCCTCTGTTACTAATATCTGTGTCTTAGTTTTCCTACACATGCTATTATCCTAAAACTGTCTTACAGCTCAAGTACATACAGATCAAAGTGAAAACCCGTAATATGGTTGAAGCTTGTGACTGAATATTTCAAAACAGTGTTTTCACACTTCCCTTTTCCCAGGTTACCTTTGGCAGACTCCAGCCATCTGTTGTCTGCTTCTGGGCAAGGACTATGCCGCAAAATCCAATGGCCTCCAAAGAGAGCATGGAGAGAGAAATCGTGGGCACCTAGTGCAGCCATAGGAGAGATGCCAGTGCTGATTTTGGGGCGTTTTACAAAATGCCAAGTTCACAGTGGTAGAACCACAAAAGCTGAAGGGATCAGTAGGAGACAGCAGGCAGATCTCCCCTTTCTGAGTTGCCATTTCAGGCTTTCTGCAGATGCATCGTTACGTCAGCTATACTGCACCTTGTTCCAGAGATGGTAGTGATAGGAGAAAACAATTTTATTTAAATAAGAACTGAGATCCTGGAGCCCAACTCTGTAGCACGTTGCAAAGTCCATGACTGCGCTATGTTTATCGTCCGGGGTGCACAGTCTACAGTCACGTGGGTGTAGCTGTCTGTGTTGTGCTTGTGGTTAATCTAACAACCCCCCTACCCTCCGTTGGCCTGCCCGGGGAGGAGAGGGCCCTCCTGCTGTTGTGTGACTTGAGTGTGATGGTGAGGTGAAAGATGAGAGTGGAAGAGGAGGAAAGCTAGGAAGGCAAGAACAGGCAGGTAGAAGGGAAGTAAACAAGGTGAAATCAGTCATAGAGAAATTTGATGGTGTGAGGCAAAGGAAGAAATAGCCTGTTGTGATCAGTCTACACATGGATGATACAGTGACCCTGCCAAAGCACACGTGTGCACCCCAAATGCAGAAAGAAGCTCTATCTGATTCTAATCTCCTTATCACAGCCGTCAAGCTGCCTACAGAACAGGAGCACTGTCTTCCAGTCCAAGGCTCTTCCCATGTGCCGACAGCTGCCGCAGAAGCCCCGAGCCTGTTTCGTTGTGGACTTGGACCTTCTGGGACAAAATCATTTCAAAGAGGGTGCTCATTTCTGAAAGGAAAGTGCTGGCCAGTCTTGTCCCAGTGGCATTAGAGTCAGCCCCAGCACCTTTGCCGAAGGTCTCAAAGGTCCTTGGTTTCTCCTGCGTTGCAGCTTCTTCATCCTGAGGTGAATGCAGAGAGTCGGGGCAGAAGACGTTGTCCTTGTAACTACTGGTGAGTGGCAAGGAGAGCCGAGCCACCCATGCTGGGTCAGCAGCCGTCAGCCTCTTGAGGGCCAGCTCTGGAGGGAGTGAAAACAAGAACTGTTGGTGAGATGTGGCCTGGAGGAGACCACAAGAGAGAAGAGAAGGGGTGGGTGGGGGGGTGGGGGGAAGAAAGGAAAAAAAATTGAGAAATGAGGAGACTTCCTGAAATCAGCTGTGAGGGGACTGATTGTAAACAGGTCTAGAGATAAGCTACCAGCAGCATCATTCAAACCAGCAGCTTAAAAAAAAACAAACAAACTAGAACTAGTTTAAAACTACTTGGATTTTTGCTGTTTGTTTTTTTTTTTTTAATATAATAACCATTAGGATCACTTTGCTTTCTCATTTGTTGCAGCCTCAAGTGGCACTTCATTAAATTGTTAGCAAAGCCAGAGAAAGTGAGGGTTTAGGACTGGCTAAAGGGGAGACGACAATGGAAAGCTTTCAGGGGGGAAGTATCGGGCAGAAAAAAGGTCAGTAGTGGACTTCCCTTATGGGCCACTCTAGGGTGGGAATTTGCTGATAAGCAGGCATATTGAGACTGAAAAGAAATGGGTTATTGTGAAAACAATAACAGAAGTAGAATGAAATTCTGGATTATAAAACGCACAGCTGGATGGTTGAAGACTAGTAACAAAAAATTGAGCTATAAAGTAATTGTTCATCAATTGGAAACAGATGAGGAGCAGTGGGAGCCTGGTGTGGGTGTTGGCTGCAGGCTCGTTAATGTACCAGTAATGTGATTCTGCCCTGAAATGGGTAAATGAAATCATACAATGCGTTGGCCAAGGTATTCCCTGTTGGCATGAAGACATAACCGTGGTATTGTTACTAGCTCTGGCGAGACCTGATCAGGAGTGTTACATACAAACCTGATTACCCATCTGTAGGAAAGAGGATCTGAAGTGACAGAAGTGCAGAGAAAAACTATTGAGATGCAAACAGGAGCGAGTCCAGGCTTACACGATGGAGACCCTAAGAGGCAGAGGTTGCTTAGCCTAAGGAAGCAAATGCTGACTGGTGATCTGACTGCAACCTGACATTATTTTGATGAGGTAAGCACCGACAAAGGAAATCTTTATGCTTAAAATAGTGTTGGCAAAAGAAGAAGTGATTATAACTGTCCATGGATAAACATATACTGGAAATTAAAGGAAGGGCCCCATAGCAGGGTGAGCCTGGAATAGCTTCCTCATCAGACGGCAGGAAAGGAAACAGGGGTTCATGTTTTTTGAGGTAGAGCTTTGCAGTTGGTAAACAAGACTCCGTGATGTGGTGCACAGATGCTGCCTTCCAGCCCCGCATGGCTGCATTGCCAAAGCCTAGCCTGGAACACCTGGGAGGTTTGAAGCGACCGCCAGGTTTGTGAAACACGGAGTCAGAGAACAGCAAAACACGTAGCTGGTGTCTGCTACCAAAACACAACGATCCCAATCAGGTGCCAAGAGCTGGTGTCATTATAATAATTATGTGGCTCTGACTTATAAAGTGACCTCTGAAAGGAGAGTCCCCATTTTAATGCACTTATCATGCTGCTTCCAGAAGATAATCAATACCCTGCCATGGCCTGGGACACGTGGTCCTCAGTCAGTGGCTAGTCAGTCACCGAGACAAGTCTCCTTCCTCAGCCATCTAAGTAATTAGTCCTTTTTCTCTGAAAAACAGCTGGGTCCTGGGGTGGGATGGGGCTGAAGGTTGGAATTCAAACCTGGTGAGGAGAGAAGGACAGATACATCACTTGGATTTTGTTTCAGCTGAAGCCCCAAAGTTCTTTTGTGTTGCTTAACTTCCAGGATGTTTTTCTGCAATCTCGGTATTTTCTTTCAGTCACAGTGACTGTTCACAGAGTCACAGAATCACAGAATGTCAGGGGTTGGAAGGGACCTCTGTGGGTCATCCAGTCCAACCCCCCTGCCGAAGCAGGGTCACCCAGAGCAGGCTGCACAGGACCTTGTCCAGGCGGGTCTTGAATATCTCCAGAGAAGGAGACTCCACAAGCTCCCTGGGCAGCCTGTTCCAGGGCTCCGTCACCCTCAGAGGGAAGAAGTTCTTCCTCATGTTCAGATGGAACTTCCTCTGCTTCAGTTTGTGCCCATTGCCCCTTGTCCTGTCACTGGGCACTACTGAAAAGAGTTTGGCCCCATCCTCCTGACACCCACCCTGAAGATATTTATAAGCATATATTAGGTCCCCTCTCAGCCTTCTCTTCTTCAGGCTGAACAAGCCCAGCTCCCTCAGCCTTTCCTCGTAGGAGAGATGCTCCAGTCCCCTCACCATCCTCATAGCCCTCCGCTGGAGTCTCTCCAGTAGTTCCTCATTTTTCTTGAACTGGGGAGCCCAGAACTGGACGCAGCACTCCAGATGGGGCCTCACTGGGGCAGAGTAGAGGGGGAGGAGAACCTCCCTCGACCTGCTGGCCACATTCTTAATGCCCCCCCAGGATACCATTGGCCTTCTGTTCCTTAAGAGATCTCCCAACATGCTGAAGTCCCATGATTTTGCTCTAAAACATCCACAGTTCTCCCCTCCTCAGCCTGCAAGAAGCCACTGCATTCCCTGCATATTCTGAGTCTTCAGCTCTGGAGCAGGGCACAACAGTAGTCTGCTCGCTGCGGGGAGAGACGAAACTCAGTGGGTTGATGGTCCTGTGACCATGAAACCTTATAATTAGGTATGTTTAATTTGACGATAACTCTTTACTGCCTTATTTTAATGGTGTTAAGGGAGCAGGGGTTGTTTCTATAATCAATAAAGCTGTGTCTCTCATCTGCTGCTGCGAGCGCTCTGCTTCGCTGTTGGGGGATCGGTGTTAATAGACACCGGTGCTGAGTGTTGAGAGTTCAGCCCGCAGCTCGATGCTCACAGCATAAACAACCAGATCGCTGGCTGGGACAGATGACTCGCGCAGTTCCCCCCGCTGCGGGTAGCACAAAGGCCCAGCCAGCTGTTATGGTCCCCCTGAGCACGAGCAATGCTTCCTTCCTCGCTCTCTCAGGATGCAAGTCCACTTCTCTGTTTGTGTTTGGGAGAGGAGGAAGGAGTCCAGCAGCTCCGTCTGCGCTCTGTTGCCTTTTCGGGAAGATCATGGTTAAGGTTGTTTTTCAGCACTGAAACAGGGCGGCCTCCTTCGTGATGTCCAGCACTACTGCACGGGCAGGAAGCCACACCGGCACAGCCTCGGCGTGCACCGCTGGTGTTCACTCTGAAATGCCACTAGTTTGGCAAAAGGGTTTTTTTTCTATATCAAATCAAAGAAACATGGGAGATGGCACTTCATGGATATGCCTGGCCATAGCACAGATTTTCTAGGATGCTACCCTGTCTGGGCAGGACTGGATCCAGACAGGTCTGCTGGGCCCATCCACCAGTCCCTTTACTGGGACCAGTGCGTGTCAGTACACCCATGGGATGGAGCTGGGCAGCCTGTTCGCTCCCTGCTCTTGGCCGCAGGGCCTTTAAATCTGAGGAAGCTTGCAGCTCTTGTTTCACCCAGCCTTTCCTTCATTTGCTCCTTACTAGAATAAAAGAGCAGGAAGGCAAATGGAGGGAAGCAGCGTGGGTCTCCCTCTAAGAAAGACCACAGAAAATGCCGAACTCTGGAATTAAAACCACCACAGCAGCAAACGTCAATGAATTCTTCTTGCTGTGGAGGAGCGCAGAGGCTCCACAATGAAATTTCTGCTACAGGACGTGAGTCAGCCCAACTCTTTCAAATTGAAATGCCAGTAGAAGTGATTTTTTAGAACAAATCAATAAAAGGAACATGTAGAAAATGTCAGGCCCAGATGGTATTCACCCCGGAGTGCTAGAGGAACTCAGATATGAAATTGCTTGGTTTATTAACTGCTGTTCGTTAACTACTGCTTCAAATGAATACGGTATCAGAGGAGGGGAAGGTAGAAATTGTGACATGAGTTTTTAAGCACATGTAGGTGAATCTGGTACAGGCAGATTCATAGAAATCATTGTGTGCGAGGCTCAGCAGATAGCCGAGTACCTGGTATTCAGACACGAAGTGACGTGACATTTGCAAGGCAGGGAACTGCGTTTTGCAAATTTGTTGGTGTCTGGAAGAGGTAGATGAAGAGTGCTGGTTGACAGAGGCCACCTGAGCTTGCAGAAGAACACCAGCCGGGCTCTCTGGGGACCTGAGCTGTCCCTGAATTAACAGCCACGTTCTGCCAGGGACTAATACGTGTTAAAAGCTGGGGAGCGAGGATAGGAATAAATAATCTTCCCGCAAAGGGGAGTCGTTAGTGGAGTCCCAGAGTTTTCATTCAGCATAGTGATAAATGATGTAGAGAAGTGGATGGCATTGGTGTTGACTCCACTAGAACACCCAATGACAGAAAAGCAGAGGGTTGCTGAAGGACCTATTGATACTGAAGGCCGTGAGCAAAAAGCAGCTGGTGGATTTGTGTCACCACCTGTTGGATAATTGTCACGGGGATTGACACATCATGTATTGATGACTCTCCCACCACAGAGGAGGGATTTGGATTTCACCATGGACAGTTTGGTAACAGAGCTCAGCATGGAGCTTGGGCAGGACAAGAATGAAGAGCAAACCAGAAGACCTCCTTATGCCACCAGAAGACCTTATACCAACAGTGTAGATGTATCCTAAGCACTGCACACAATTCTGGTCACCACATCTCAATAAAGATATGCTAAAATTAGTAACAGATTCATCATAGGAGATGAGACTGGACTAGTTCCGCCTGGTGGGAATGAGGTGTCTGATGGGGCTCAAGGGGTCTATAGCATCATGAGGGGCTCGACAAGGACAACTCTTCATCTTTCTCATTCCACATGAACTAGGAGACCATGAAACGTAGCGGCTCAGGTCAGCATGGGAAGCAGTTCACATGGAGCATAGTTGAACAGGACTTTACCCCTACGCAACAACAGAGGTCAACCTCACAAATCAGCTCAACAAGAACAGATACATCCATGGGAGGGAAGATCTGTCAAGAGTGATTAAACACATGAAAAAAATCCAACGTGAAGCTCAGCAAGTCCGTTTGCTGTAAACTGCCTGGTACCAACAGCAAAGGGTGGTCCATACATGCTGTCCCAAGCATCTGTCACTGTCGGAGCCACTCTAGCAGATGAGATGACCCCTGGCTTGCTGCAGGCCAGCCAGTTTTATCTCCTGAATGGTGTTAGTGTGTTATTTGAGGAGATCCCGCTGCTGGAGCCCCCCACCAGCCCCAGCATGCTCCCAGCAGCAAGGCCACCTTACCTGCCTGCGGCTCCAGGAGGGTCTCCAGCTCCTCTCCCACCAGCTGCTGCACGGAGAGCTCGAACCCGCTCTCCGAATCGCGGTCCTCTGCCTCGCTCTCGCCATGCCCGCTGTCCTTCGTGCTCAGGCAGTCGGCATCCAGCCCCGCAGCCCTGCGAGGGGGCCGAAACGCACGTCACACTGCAACCCTCGGCACGACCCTGCCCCGCCAGTTACCTTTAGGGTGGTTGTCTTTATCCCCCATAAAATGACCCGGGGGGGGGGGCATCACTCACAGTACCAAAGGCATAATCACTTCAGTCCCCAATTAATGAGTTTGGGGTTTGTTGGTTTTATTTTTTAAAAAAATAAAAATATATTTTAACAAAAGCACTGGGACCAGGAGTGCCACGGACCCTCTGAAAACTGCGCGCTGGCTGGGTGCTGGGCTACACGTGGGGCTGCTCCACATTTCTTGCCTGAGAGGGTTTTTATCCTTCTGCAGGGAAATCCTGAGCAAACAGGGAGCTGCCGGCTCTTCCCCATGAATTCGCAGGAGCTGCTCGTGTGCAGGACAAGGCGAGAGGCACTGCAGCCCAACCCTGCCCCAGCAGCCCCAGAGCGGCTCTGCTTCCCTCTCCATCCTCAGCAGATGGAGATGATGATGAGAAAGGTGGAGAAAGCTGTGTCTGTCCATGGGCTGGGCAGGTGGGGACAGAGGGGACGTGGCAAGACAGCGGTGAAGCCCTGGCATCCTCAGGAGCGTTCAGCCAGAGAAGTCAACAGCATAACTTAATGGGAACGCCGCAAAATTTGTCTCTGGGAACATCCTCAGCGCACAGCTGGGATACCTCAGTCCTTCCCGTCCCTGTGAGCAGTGTCTCTCTCACTGGCCACCTGGCCCGGGGACCGATGCCCTGAACTCAGGTCAACAGGCAACAGCATCTCTAAGCAAGTACCCCGAGCCGTGAGAAAACTCATCCTTGTGCTTCTGGCTCCAAAGCTGTGCTCGTGAGTGCACCTTCCCATCACCCTTGGAACAAGTCGGGTTCCCCCACCAAGGACCGGCAGGTGGTTCATGGCTGCAGGGGGGCTCAGGTAGGTGTGGAAGGAGCTACCAAAGGTACCCCAGGCAGGAGGCATAGAGCAGCCCTGGAAGGTAGCTGGATACCAATGGGGAGACAGGACCAGAGGAGCACAGCTGTCCTGAAGGAGCACCCACCTTCCCAAATTCAGGTCAGCAAAACCAGGAATGAGGTTTTTGCCTTGTGTGTCTGCTGCCCTGGTGTCTCCTGCCCTTGGAGGCTCTTGGGACCAGTGGGGCTGAAGCGGGGGCAACAGAGGCGCAGAGGAGCGGGGCGTGGGGAGGGCTGAGAGCTGGCCTTACCTGCTGCCGTTCTTGGCCGTGTACTTGTTTCCCCTGTGGTTTGTTTTGGGCTGGAACTGGCCCTGGTGCAGCAGGGAGAGCAGCTGGGAGATTTGCTGTAAGGCAGGAAAGGCCTGTTGAGCCCCAGCGATCACCGCTCAAGCTGCTTCCTGCCAGGACGTCCCCTCCGAACCCCCCCCCCCGGCCTTTTTATAGCGTTTCCTCCTCCTGCGGATGGGTCGCCATCCCCAGGCAGGGGAAAAACAAGCGGCCGGGCAGCCCACCTGGCCCCCGCGCCGGCCCTGCCTGCCGCTCCCTGCCCATGTGCTCCCCTGGGGAAGGGAGCGTGGGGTTGTCCCCTTCCCTGTGTGACGGCACCCTCCACCCCGGCTCCCTGGCATCCTCATGGGTGCAGGTAGACCCTGCCCACGGTGGGGTGGCCGGTCATCCCACCCAGCCCTTGCTGCTGGGGCACCTCTGCCCAGCGCTGGGAGGAGAGACCAGCCAAAGACCATCAGGCTGCACGTTCCCACCACCCCGGGGTGTGCAAGAGCTGGGCAAGGAAGGCTTTGTGGGGTGTGGGGGGGTCCATATCCACGCCTCCTGCAACACCTGGGGCAGCTCCTACCTGCACCGGGGGCGACTCCATCGCGAACTCCCCGGTGGGGCTCTGCTCCGCCAGTGCCACCAGCGACAGCCGGACCAGGCTCCTGAGGATGTGCTGGTGGGCCTGGGGCTGCCCAGGTCCCCCAGCATCCGTGGGCTGGTCTGGTGGCAGCGGGGGCTCTCCCACGGGCCCCTGCAGTGGCTTCACCAAGCTCCTGCAGTGCAGCGGTGCATCCGGGGGGCTCACAGGCTCTTTCGCCGAATTTTTCGGTCTGTGGGGCTGGCAGGGCCGGCGCTGCAGGATGGGCAGGTTGAAGGTCTCCTGCTGCTCATCCAAGTCTTTTTGGGTCCTCTGATTTCTCAGGGTCCTGTAGAGAGTGGGGGTGAGGTGAAGGGGAGCCTGCGGGGACCCCCCCGGCATGGGGGCGGCTGTGCCGGACAGATCGTCCTGGCAGGGACGGTGGGGCTCAGCCTCCCGCGGCCGGCCCCGGAGCAGCGGGACGAGGTGGATGTCTGCCTTCTGGATCTGCCTGTGCGGCTTCTTGAGCTGCTGCTGCCTGCGGGCATCCTCTGCCTCCCTGCAGTTGTAGGCCATGCCGTCCTTCTTCTCCTTCTTACGCAAAGACAGGGTTAAAGCCAAAAGGAGAAGGCACCCACCCAGGAGACCGGCCAGGCAGAGAACGACCACCACAGACGGGTTCAGCCACCCGGGATCCTGGGCTGATATTTTGGAGAATGCGCCGTGATGCCGGAAAAATAAGTGGACACGGACCACGGTGTGCAGGGGGATGTCTCCCCCATCGCTCACCCGGACCACCAGCTCCTGCTCGCTGCCGGCAAGGCTGCTGGCATTGCTGGTGTTGAGGAAGACCTGCCCCAAGACAGGGTCCAGGATGAAGAGCCTGGCATCACCCCCGCCCACCAGATCATAGCGGAGAGCCCCGTTGATGCCAGAGTCCACATCCTTGGCCATGACGGTGAAGAGGAAGGGAGTGCTGGCACATGACACAAGTGTCGCATTGGTCACTGCTGCAGTCTCTTGGGTGGTCCCATTCCCAGGGGCCACCCAGAGGCACCCCGTCTCCTCATTGACCAGGACAGAGAGTGTGGCCATGCCTCCCACCAGCACTGGTGCAGTGATGATGGGTGCGTTGTCATTCCGGTCAAGCACATCCAGCCTGACAGAGATGTTGGACGCCAGCTTGGGGTGACCACCATCCTCCGCGGTCACCAGGAACTCCAGGCTCCTCATCTGCTCATAATCAAAAGCTTGGAGGGCAAAAACATCCCCAGTGGTGGGGTCGATTGAGAGTAGACCTGACACAGAGGAGTCCGGGATGCTGTAGGTGATTCTCCCGTTGAAACCCAGGTCGGGGTCAGTAGCATGGACAGTGAGCAAGAAGGCAGGTCCTTCACTGTTCTCAGCAACGGCAACCTCATAGGTGGCCTTTTCAAAGGAAGGGGCATTGTCGTTCACATCACTGATGCAGATGGTGAGGTGCTTCAGCACAGCCAAGGAGAGGTCTCCGTGGTCCCGCGCCAGCAGAGTCAGGTTGTACTCAGCACGCAGCTCCCTGTCTAGCGTGGCATTGGTCATCAACACGTAGCTATGGCTGTTGGTCCTCTTCAGCCTGAAGTGCTCATACCCTTGACTGAGGGAGCAATGCACTTGCCCGTTGCTTCCTGAGTCGGGGTCACTGGCTGTCACCAGAGCCACGAAGCTGTCTTTGGGGAGGGCTTCGGAGAGCACGGGTGCCCGTGCAGCCCAGGTGACGTGGACGTCAGGAGCGTTGTCGTTGACATCCAGGACTTTGACCACGATCTTGCAGTGTGCTGGGATGGGGTTAGCGCCCAGGTCCCGGGCTTGCACATCCAGCTCGTAGGCATGGGTTTCCTCGTAGTCCAGCGGGTGCTTCAGGATGATGCTGCCCGTGCGGGCATCGATGCCAAAAGCGCTCAGCACCTCCGGGGGTGCGTGCTTGCTCAGGCTGTATTCGATTTCCCCATTGGGACCCTGGTCAGGGTCAGTGGCCATGACTGTCACGAGGAGGGTCCCAGGCAGAGCATCCTCCCGAACCTCTACCATCAAAGAGCTCTCTGCAAAGACGGGGCTGTTATCATTGGAGTCAAGGACAATTACTTTAATTAAAGCGGTACCTGATTTTGGCGGCTCCCCGTGATCAGTGGCTGTCAGCACGAGGTCGAAGGAGGAGTGCAGCTCCCGGTCCACTTCTTTAACCATGACAAGTTCCGCGTGCCTTGTCCCATCGGAGCTGGAGACAACCTCCAGTGCAAAGTGCTCACTGGGGGAGAGGCTGTAGGAGCAGTGGGCATTGGGGCCAGCATCGGCATCCAGGGCTCGGTCCAGCGGGATCCGTGTCCTCAGGGATGCACTCTCTGACATCTCCAGCTCCAGCTCGGGCGTGGGGAACCGCGGTGCGTTGTCATTGATGTCCAGCACTTGAACCTCCACGTGAATCAGAGCCAGGTTTCGGGCAGCCAGCACGTCAAACGAGACCCAGCAAGGATCGCTGTGCCGGCACAGCTGCTCCCTGTCCACCCGCCCAGCCGTGCTGAGCACCCCGTCCCCGCTCCCCACGTGCAGCGGGAACCTCCTGGGGGTCTCCATCAGCTGGAAGGTATCCGCTGTTTCGCCGCTCTCGCCCCCCTCGAAGTGCTCGGCCAGCGTCCCTATCACCGTTCCCGGCAGCACTTCTTCGAACACCCGGTACTGCACCGTGAACGTGGCCACCTCCTGGGCATCGGTGGACAGGAAGAGGTACCACCACAAAGCTGGGAGATGGAGACCGGAGCGGCTCAGCAACAGCATGCTGCTGGCAAAGCCCACTGCCCCGCTGCCCCGGCGCGCTGCCGTGGGCTTGCCCGCCTGCCGCCGCATACCCCAATTGTCCTTACAGCGATCGCAAGTCCTTGGCATCCTCTCCCATCTCCAAGTCCCATAGGCACCAGCCAGCAGTTGGAAAGGAGGAGAAATGCTGACAGAGTCCAGCGGTTGTCCCCTGCCCCACCATCGCCAAGGGGTGACTGAGAGACCCAGCTGCTCCCCGGGACGAAGCGCTCAGCCCGGAGCAGAGGGGACCACTGCGGCTTCAGCCGGGGAGCAGCGTCCGGCCGTCCAGCCGGGCCGGGAGGTGGACCAGGCGTGTTTCCTATGGAAACCCCACCTACAGGAAAAGGGAGGACCGGGCTGGTACAATGCCTGGGCGGGACGGGGGCTGGCGGGGCAGCACGCTGCCCGGCTGGCAGAGAGGTGTGGAAGTGCCCTCAGTTTCCCACCTGCGGGGACCATCGCTGCTGCCTGCGGTCACCTGCAAAATGCATTTCACAGGAGGCGCGATCCCTGCAGACAGTGCCTAGCCCACCCGCAAAGCCTCGCACGTGCTTCAAGAAGATGCCTGCAAGGGCCAGCAACCACGATGGACCTCTGCTCTTGCTTTACCCCAAAGGCTCGTTCCCTGTGCTGTCAGATTTCTGACTCACTTTGATTTATTTTCATTTTGTCTAAATCCAGCGTGTAATCCCGGGTTCTTGCTCTGCCTTTTGCTGTCAGTTCGGAGGGCAACACACCCACGTCACCTTTTCCAGCACATGGCTTTTGATTATGTCACTGCTTCATTTTCATCTGGACACACCAAAATGAGCTAATGAATCACTGGGAGAGCTGCCACATCAAACACAGGCAGGCGGGCACGCTGGAAGAAAGGAGGGCTCTGGCAGATGCGAGCTGCGTCCTGTCAGGCCTCTCCCCATCCCCTACGTCCGTCTGTCCTGGCCAGCTCCCCCCATCTTGGCACATGCTCTGTCCCCAGCTCAGCTCTTGCTCTGATTTCCCCAGCATCACCCCTCACCCAGCACTGATTTTGCACCACCAAATCCCTGCTTTGCCTTATTCCAACATCTTACCCTGAGCCCCCACCTGCAGGCAGCTCACGTGAGGCTGCACAGCCAGACCACCATGTCCATGCTTAGGCAGCCCAGCCTGAAGCTGTTTCACGTGTTCCTCCTGCGCAGGCAGGGGAGCAGGCAGCTGCCTGCCTGCAGAGCCCGGTTACCCCAAGCTGGGCTCTGCTTCGGGTCTCAGGGTGACTGAAGGCATTCAGGACAGGGAAGGTCACTGCAGAGGTTTCCTTGGCCATTACAGAGAGCAGAGCATCTTTGTATTGTGGTTTGAGTCCCGCCAGCCACATCATCTTCATCTTGGCCCCCCTGTATCCATCAGGCAGCCTCCAGCAACCCTGCAGCTGCCATTGCTGTCCTGCACACATCTTGCCCCCCTTCTCCTGCCTTTCCAGGCACCCCAGCACCCCTATCCTATTCCCATCCATCTCTGCTCCCCTCACTGTCCTCCTGACAGCTCTGACTTTCCCAGGTCAGGCTCTCCATTGCCTGCATCGCCTCCCAGTTCCCTGCTTTCATCACTTTTCTTTATTATGGTAAATTTTAATGCCACAGGGAACAGCAAAGCAAAACCACGCCAGTGCTGACCAGCCGTTTTGCCCCGGGTGGGTTAGTGCCACCGCTCAGCACGCCCGGAGGAAGGGCCAGTGCAGCTCAGCCGTGGTGGGGGGTGGCAGGAGACCCGGTGCTATTCCTGGGCTTGGCCCCAGCTCCAGGTGACCTTTGCCAAGTCATTTCCCTGCTTTGTGCTCTCGCTTCCTCCTCAGCTGAGCGAAGCCAGCCCCCGGGCTCTCCCGGAGGGATGCTCTCCTGCTCGACGGCTGCCTGTGGAGCTGCGGATGGAGAAGCGGATGTCTCTCAGCCCATGCTCTGCTCGGGTGGGTGGGTGGGAAGGCTGCTTCCTTCTGGGGGGAGTCTCATCCTTCCATCTCCCTTTTTTTACGCCTTTCCTTTTCAGAGATGGAGAGGAACAGAAGAACCGCACCAAAATACCACCAAGGAAAGGAAATAAATATTATGCCTAAGAACTGCAGGGGTTCCTCAAAAGCCCTGCCAGACATATCCTTCTTCCCACCGCCTCCCAAGCCATCTGCAGAGCAAGCCAATCGCAGCAGGTGGGCCGTGTTAACCCACCAGTGATGTACCAGGAGATATATACCCACCAACACCAGCACCCACGTGTGCCGGACCCTGCTCAGTGCAGCCCTCACCCCACCAGCCGGAGGGAGGGTGTCCCTGTAGGCTGCTGCAGCCCCAGACCACTCCTTTTTCTCCCCAAAGGCAAGGAGGCAGAGGAGATTTTAAGGACCAGCTTGCTCAGCCACCAGAGGGAAAGGCTGATGTGACAGTCCCGGCGCTGGGAGGAAAAGTCACGGTCACCAAGAAGAGTGTTGTGACCCCCTCCTGAGCACTGTCCCCTCACCATCTGGGCTGTCCCCAGTCTGTCTGTACAGATATTGGCAGTGGTGACAGATCTGGAATGGCCAAGAGAGAGGAGCTGGCGGAACTAATGCATTAATTATTACGATGCTTCAGGAATAAATCCCTATAGACTAGACCTGTGACCCCAAGCCATCAGGACATTAGCAGCTGGGAGGATGGCTGTAGGACGCTGCGAGAGCATTGCTGAGCTGTAAACCACGCAGGCTGTGTCTTGGGGGAAGACAGGCAAAGTAATGCTAACAAAGAAACTAGAACAGAAAAATGAGCTTGAGCTGAGACTTGCCAGAAGCACAGACAATGAAATAAGATCTAAAAACATCTCCTGCTTCCTGTGCACACACAGGCAGGTTCCCAACACGCAGATGCTTCTTCATAGACAATGTTGTATCAACGAACATAAACCTTCTCCCCAGGAGGTTGACTGCACCTAAGCCCTTTCATTTCAAGCTCAGAAAGAGCATCAGTTATATTCAATTATTGCAGTAGCGTTCTTCAGCTCCTGCGTGATGCTATTAGTGCCCGTAGCAGACGTAAATGTCATTTACAAGGTGTGAAAATCTGGCTCCTCTGAAGCTCAGTTCCTCAGCCAGACACAGGGAACAGCCCGGTCTCCCAGGGGTGCAGAGCTGTAGTTCAGGCACCACGCACTCACCGCCCGTCACATGGCAGAAAGCAGCCCGGACGAGTTATTTCACACTCCACTGCACAGCTGGGCTGTCAAATTTCAAAATTTTGCATTTTGTTTGTCACTTTGGGTTGGCTTGGTAGCACAAGCTGTGCTGCACATCCCCAGAACGGTGCATAGGGCAACATAAAAATGAGAAGGGAAGAGAATTTTTTTTTCAAATCTAATAATGAAAAACAACACCAAAAGGAGAAGAGTTCAAAACGAGCACGACTGAAGACATACCAAGATTTGGCCTCATTAGGGTGCTCAGGACTTACTGTGTCCTGCGGACCATTCAGGGAAGCAGGACTTGGTCTCTGCTTTATGAGGTGGGAAATGGTGTCTGAGGGTCAGGGCACAGAGGCCATGGACAACAGGACGCACCCCGAGGTGGGACGCTCTCTTCCAGGCTCAGCTCCGTACCTCGGAGCTCTGTCCTGAGCAGGAAGACAGCTGCAAAGCCTCGATGGGGCAAGTGAAAGCGTAGCTGCTCCTCAGCCACTGGTGCCCTTACACCCAGGGATCATGCTTTTTTCCCCTCATCTGTCTTGGTTTTCAGCCCTTCAAAGGCAGGCTTTGCTTCTCTAGAAGTGTCACTCCCATTTCAACAGCAAAAATACATTTTCTTCAAGCATCTCTGTGCATTAGGTCTTTCAGGAGCCGAGTGCAGATGTGAGAGGTGACCCAGGACCTGCCCCATCCTCAGCTGCCTGCAGGGACTGGGGAGGCCCTTGGGGGACCTTTTTCAGGAGGAAGGGGATGATTCACCCTCTCCCACCAAACAGCAAGTCCACAAATCATAAGATGGTTTGGGTTGGAAGAGACCTTAAAGCTCATCTGGTTCCAACCCCCCTGCCATGGGCAGGGACACCTTCCACCAGCCCAGGGTGCTCAGAGCCCCGTCCAACCTGGCCTTGAACCCTGCCAGGGAGGGGGCAGCCACAGCTTCTCTGGGCAGCCTGGGCCAGGGCCTCACAAACCTGCAAGAGGTGGATGAACCTGCTCTCAGGGGCCCCTGGCTCTCCCTGTGCTCATCCCCTCCATAAAATCAGAAGGTAACACTGAAAGTGACCTCCACATGCCACCTTGCCCAGCCTCCCACCCCCGTCAGGTCCCTTGTGTGCTGGCTCACTCAGGATCGCATCCTTCACCACCCAAAGACTTCTCTGCCTCTCCTCACAGCCTCCTCCAGCAATGCCTTCCTCACCCCGGGGAGCCCAGACCACCCCTCCAGACACAAGCTTACCCCCACACTGGGCAGAGGCAGAAGAAACACCCACCCCAGCTCGCTGCCCGCACCCTGCCCAGCATGGCCACAGACCCCCAAGGAGAGGACATCTGACCACCCTCAGGCTTAGCCAGCTCCCAGCACCAGGTGATGCCACAGCCCCCTCATCCTCAGCTGATGCCCCAGATGCCTCCCACGATTTGAGGCAACCCGGCAGCCTCAAGGTCAGAGATTCCCACAGCCCCAGCTGCAAACCCCCTGCTAACTGCTCCTGGGAGCTGTGTGCCTGGGCAGGGGTTATATGGGCGCTCCCACCCTCAGCAGGTGAACATCCTAATGAGGAGAGAAATTAAAGGACACGCAAGTAATCCCTAATCAGGACAGAGTTAATAGGTGATGCAGCAGCATTTAAAAGCTTCCTAAGGCAGCAGTCTGGCTTTTCCCAAAGCAGCTAACTGCAAAGTCTCTGCCAGCTCCTGCTTGCTGTGCTCCGGGAGCTCCCCTGTGTGGAGGGTATGATAAGGAGAGTTATTGTTGCTCTGTGTTCTTAAAAAGATTATTGTTAGGGAGGGGAAGAAAGTTACAAGTGAAAGAAATTGGAACAAGCTCAGTGTTTGAATAGAGAGTAATAATGTTATGATAATTTGCATGCACAGCCTCTGCCACTCGAGAGCCCTAACGTATTTTATAAAGTCTTGCGCTGCAAAGAGCAATCCTATAAGCAGATAGCAGTAGAGCTGGCCAAATATAAAAGGGGAATCTGTAAAAATGACATTTCATTGTGTCGGAGAAAGCAATGAGAAGCAGAGTTGAGATGTAACCCTTGGTGTCCTTCTGGAGGAGAAGACTGGCGTAAGATTGGCACTTGCTCGTATGATCTAGTTTGCTATCATGAGTCTTGCAGTCATTTTTTTTCCCTGTATATCAAAAGGGTATTTCTAAATACCTGTTTGCAAATGAAATACATGGAAATAGTCCTGAAGGCCAAAACTTCAGCACTAGATCTTTCCAGAAAAGGTCACATAGAAGAAGGGGCCGCTGACAGCTCCTGGACTGGGCTGGAAGGATCAGAGCACAGGACAAATACGGGGGACGCTGGAGCCCCATCAGCACCACCGTTCACTGCCAGTTTCATGTGCTTTTGGTCCGACAACCTGCAACACCCCAACAAAGCGTTCTGCAGCGGTGGGGTTCCCCCGGCTCCTCCACGGAGTAAGTGATAGATCTGGGCCACAGCATGCTGTAGCATAAATCAGAGCTTTACGAGTCCCCGGCGGCTGCAAATCAATGAGTTCTGGTAATAATTACCCATTTGATTTTTCTCTTTATTAATATTTAGACTTTTTAATCTTTTCATTGCGAACACGATGCTTCCCTGCTGCGGTTGTCCTTCAGGGGGAGCTGCCACAAAAGCTCCCGTTTCTCAAAGACTTTGTCTTGAACCAGGCTGCTCCCTGACCCAGAACGACACAACCACGAAAGGCGGGTGACAACCCGGCCGATTCACCCCGGCTGGGTGTCACCGTCCCAGCGCACAGCGGGTGTCCCCGAGACGCAGCGTGGCCACTCTGGGTACCCCAGTGCAGATCCACTGGTTGTAAGGGGGTTTCTCTAGCTCTTAGGCTGAGCCCTCACCCTTGGCACGGGTGACCACCCAGATTATCGCAACCTACAGCCGTCGTTTAAAGAGATGGCCCCGGAAGGTGGTTCGCTCGTCAGCTGGTGCTTGCTAATGAGGGATGTACAAACTAAAAAATAAGCCCTGTGTTGATATGCAAAGGGAGACAGGACTCTCAGTGATTTTCAGTTGAAATGACAGACCTTATCTCCTCTAACACAGGCGTGGGAAAGCTGATAATGCACTATCACCTCTGGAAAACAAAAGGGAAAAATCAAAACAGAAAACAACCCCTAAAAAAAGCAATATAAATTATGTTTATTATAAAGACCAAAATTTTCCAGCAAGTCCAACCACTACTCAGCTTTAAATTAGTGAGAAAAGAAGCTGGAAATAAGTGAAAGGATGCTGGAGCATCTGCCATGTCAGAATTACCTCCAGCGCCCAGAAGAACAGGTAAAAGACCCCGTTTTTTGTCCGACAGTGCACAGAGGGATCTGTGCCAGGGATGTCGCTTAGCACAGACACGGATCTGGCTTTTCTGTTCTGGGATGGGGAGGAGAGGCAGGAACCATATTTTGACTCCTGGGACTATTCAGCAGAATAAATCCTTGAGGGTAATCCCAGAAGCTGTGCTCCCTCCCCAGGGACTGTCCTCCGAACCCATGGGGTGAAGACAGACTTTGATGTCCAGCTTCCACCAAGTGAGGAGAACCTGAGACCAATTTCTTGTCCAAAGCAATGCCCAGCACCTTCAGCAGCAGAAAGACTCCCAGGGCTGAGCAGGTCACCATGGTCTGCTACCACCAGGAGCCTTACGAGGCTAAAGATGAAGGTTCACCTCTCCATCTGCTCCTTCTGTGCCACCTCAGCAAGCTTCCGCCCAGGATGACTGAGCCACATCAACATCCATCCCAACAGGGCTGGCTGTGCTGATCTCACCATCGCTCCCTCCTCAGCTGGGACGTGTCCTGCTGCTTCCAATGCTGAAACCACCCGAGTGAACAGGTCCCCAGGCAGAGCATCCCTTGGGACAGTAACAGCAGACAGCAATGGGGACAACGCAGAAGACCACAAGGAAGAGGACCTCAGGTCTCCCTATCCCTGCCATCGTGCACAGAGATGCTGCAGGCTCTTCCCAGAGATGCACGTGTTTCTTCACCGGTGCCAACACCTCAAGACGTTCAGCCAGCTGCAAAGGGTGGCTGATGTGCTGTTATCACCTCTTCTGCCTCTGCCGTGTCACCTCTCTTCTGTCATCCACCTCCACCACGGGACTGGACATGTCCTCTGCCACCAGCTCCACTGCTGAAACACCAACACGGGTTCAGGTGCTGCCTCCTCCCCGCTGGCTGTTTGCCACGACGGGCTGAGCCCACTGCCAGGGCTGGCAGGAGGGAGGATGGTGCTTCAGCCCTCCGATGGAGAGAAAGGGGCTGTGGCATGCAGGAAAAGAGGGGCTGGGGGCTTTTCTGTGCCATGTAAACGGCATAAAGAGGACACCATGCATGTGGAAACATCTTTAATCCGGAAAGTGCTTCCAGATGATGCAACTTCCAACTCCTGCCAAGGGGCTGAGCATACGCCCAGTGCTCCCCAGCTGGGGCAAGGACAGCTCTCCTGGGCACTCCCAGGCAGCGTGGGATGGGTAAAACCAGGGTGAGAAAACCCAAAAGAGATACTAATGCTGCCCCACATAGGCTGACCCAGCCCCAGAGCCTGGGCTGAGGACCCAGATCTTGCTTGGGGACAGTGATCCCCCTGGGCTGGGCTTTCGGGGGCTGGTGATGGGCCACTGCAGTGGCACAACCTTCTATCTGAGCCTGCCTGGGGAGAGACGCAGTCCTGGGGAGCTGAAACCTCCTCGTGTGGGAACTGGTGAGTCTCGGGCTAACATCCCAGTCACTATTTTTCCAGCAGAACACAGTCGCTTGAGTCCTACCCAGGTGGCCCACAGCCTCGTCACAGGTACGTGATCTCGATGACGTTGGGCTCAGCGCTCGCACAGGGAAGGTGATGCTTGCAGGAGCACTGGCAGCTCATGCCAGCCGCATCCACACCGCCCGGCTCCCACTGGCAGGGCTGGACAGGCAGCTTCTTCTGGGAGCCCAGCTGCTTCCAGTCCGTGAGGTGCACCCCATCGTCCAGGTCCTGCGGCATGGGCTCGTGGTAGAGGGTGATCTGGACAGTGCGGAGGTGAGGGCCGTAGTGCACCACGATGATGATGAAGACGGCCAAGAGGACGAAGATGACGACAATCACGGAGATCACGGGCAGGGCATCGGATTTCTTCGTCACGCTCCTGACAACGGAGACGGGCGTGAAGGCGGCCGCCTCCTGGGGCTCAGGCTGTCTTAGCTGGCTGCCGGGCGCGGAGGCATTCATGGCTGAGCAGGCTGACCTGGGACAGAGAAAGGCAGGGTGGAAAGGGGTGGCTGCTGAGCAGAGGTTGTCTGATGTCCTCATCTCCTGCCCTCAAGTCAGCGGCTGCTGCCTTCACCTGCAGCTGCTGGGGAATGGGACCATCCCGTAACTGCTCCCTGCCTCGGGCTTGCAGGACAGGATAAATTTTGGTGGTTATACCTGGGGTTGTAGGGACGGCACCCTGGACACGTTCAGCCAGGGAGGCCGTGCCCTGCATCCCCTTGTCCTGGACACCTTCGGCGTGGGGCTCTTCTCCCCACCACACCTCGCTCCCCGGAGGAGAGCCCTCCACCCTCCCCTCTTTGCCCCCAGCCCCACGGTGCTAACCCAAGACCAAACCCCGCAGGGACCTCCCTGGGAGATCCAACCCCACCGAAACACACCACGAGGCATCCCTCGCCACAGCCACTAACTCCTCGGGAGCCAGCACGGGGGGAGCAGGGCTGAGAGGAGGGAGGGGGAGCCCTCCCCAGCCGCGCAGGGGTACCTCGGTGTCCCCGTTGCGTGGCAGTCGTCATCTCCAGCGGCGAGGCGGAGAAGCTGACGGCAGGACCAGCAGAAAAGCGTCCGGGATGGTTCCCCGGTGTGGGTGCAGCCAGACTCACCTCGCCGGCTGCCACGTCACGCCTCGTCCCCACACCCCCGGGACTCCCCGGGGCAGAGGAGGAAGCGCCTGCTCATCGCGGGCGGGAGAGGTGTTCCCTCACTTCGCTGGGTGCCACATCAGCACCACAGCCCCCTCCCTCGCTGTCACACACCCTCGCCGGAAAAAATCCCTCCTCTCGCCCGCTGCAAGACAAGCGCCCTTTTGTTCAGGGGGGAAAGCACCTACCGCCCTTCGGCTGCACACGCAGCCCCCGGCCGCCCAGCTGCAGGAAACCTCTCTCCTCCCACCCACTCGGCGTTCACGTTTAATGCAGTTAAGAAACCGGTGTAAAAAAGTCACCCTTCTGCACGTGAGCCCTTGGCAAAGCGTATCCGCACAACGCTCTGGGCTCGCAGGACCCTCGCCAGCAGCGGTGCGAGTCCGTGGCGAAGCTCTGGACCCCAGGACCTGCTCAGGGTCAGAGGCGGGAGCCAGTGGCAGGTCGGTGCTCGCTCATCTCTCCCCCCGCACCTCGGCCGCGCGAGCAAGGCCACAGGGACGCCCTCGAGTCAGCAGCCTTTACCCCCGCACGCAGGCAGGTACTGTCCCCCTGTCCGGGGATGCCGTGCGGTCAGACCCCATGCCACGCTGGTGGCCCCGAGCACATCTCAGGGCAGAAAAGATGGCTCCTCCAGAGCTTTGTCTAAACAACCATCACAAAACATGTCTCCCCATCTTTCTGCCCCGAAACAAAACTGCTCTTACCTGGAGGCTCTCAGCAGACAAGCTGGGGTGAATATCGGGGCTCTGTCTTCCCTGCACGTGGGGAGGACGGGGTGGGAAAAGCCTCTCCCCCCATCCGGCCGAGCGTCCAGGAGATTTGGCCGCACGTTAGAGCTTCTGGGAATTTGCACTCATTTCAGGATTCAGTAAAACCTTAATCTGCAGCGTAATCTCTGAGCATCACATCTGTGCAGGAGAAAGAAAAAATGGGGCGGGGAGGCTGCCAACAGAGGTTTTGTAAAACCAAAGGCCGCTGCGGGACGCTGGGTGCTGTCGGCCTGACGGTTTGCTTGGGGTTTTGGAGGTGTTTGAAGAGACCCGCTGAAATGCAAGGAGCTGCGCAGTGCACGGGACATCTCTCCCACCGTTCCTGCTGCCATGTCCTGGTCGTGGAAAGCCAGCACCTTGCCGGCAGCAGAAGACACCCCACTGATGCGCTCCCTGCAGCGAAGGAGCAGCTCCGTCACCCTCAGCCGAGGCTCTGTGGCTTTCCAGGGGGCTGTGGGAGGGGGCTGGACCAGCCCCTCGAGCCAGGAGACACAATCCTGTGGATTTGCATTCTCAACACCTGCACAGACCTTCCGAGATGGGCAGATACGGGAGCCTTTCCCATGTGGAGACAGCAAGACCCTTCCTTCCCCTTGCAAACACCCATTCGCACCCAGCACGGGGCAGCTTATTACCTCTGAAGTTCACGCAATGCGACTAGGGGACAGACAGACAGACAGACAGGACGTTCACAGACAAGTGCATCACAAAGTCAACACCAAGAAACCAAATGCCCCAAACCCCTTGGGCCAGACGGGGGACAGGACCAGCCCGTTTTCCCAGTTCCTCCCCTTGTCAAGGGACTGGGTTGGGGTAAGTCAAAGCCTGCCCTGTGCCCTGTGTCCTGTGGGGAAGGGTGCTGCTACCAGCTGAAAACCAGCATCCCAAAGCCAGCACAACCTGGTGCCCAGACTTGCTGGAGCTGCACAAGGAGTTGCCCTGGCCCTGCAAGGAGCAAATATTTCCAAATCCCTCCTGGAGATGCTAAGAAATCCCCTCTCAGCTGGGAGGGGAGGACCGGCTCCTCCAGCAGCTCCTTGCCCAGGAAGGACCAATGCAGCTTGCAGCCCTCACGGCTGATGCTGAGCAGACTGGAGCTGGGGTGCACACCCTCATCACAAACACAGCATCTCCAAAAAAACCCAAGCACCACAAAGAAGCCACTGAACCCAAAGCAAGGCAGGCCCGCTGTGCCACCGCTCTCCCCCACCACGAGAGCCGAATTCCCCCAACAAACTGATGGTGAGGTTTCCTTTGCCATCGGTAAGCGATGTCTCACATCCTCTCCGACCATAATGGGCTGAAAAACACAATTCCCCTGTGGATTCAGCCCGTTTCCTTCTATTCTTTAACAGGAAGCTCTGCGAGAGTCAGCCCAGGCAGGCAAATCGCTCCTCACCCTCTCGTCCCTCCCGGGATGGACAGAGCCTCAGCCGGGCTGCAGAGCCACAGGCCGCCGCGAAGATGCTGGCTCCGTCCGTCCGTCCGCTCCTCTGGCTGCTCGGCTGCGTGCTGTTCCGAGGTGAGATGCTCCGCTCGCAGCCCGGGCGGGGTGAAGCGGTGCTGGGCGGGGGGACGTGGGGAGCGCGGCTTCACGAGGGGCACCACAGGGAAGCGGCCAGGCATGCAAACGTGTAGTAGCTGCCGTCGGAAAGCTCAGCCTTTAAATTCAGGGGTGGCAGGAGTCAGGTTGCTGGGAAAAATGCGGCCGTACCAGGTTCACGGGGTTTATTTGACAGCGCTGGAATATAAAACCTGTTTCCTGGTTAACAAAAGGAGCGTTGCTGCTGAGGGCTGCGATGCTGAGGTGTTTTGTAGCAAGTGACTTTTGTCAAATAAGCATAAAGGTAGAGCATTGAAATGTACACAACATTATTTTCCTCAAAGCTATTTTTTCCTTGGTGACTTTAATTTCTCCTCTCGTCGATATGAATACAAAGACCCTGTGGAAGACTCATGCAGACCACGCTTAGGGACGTGGTTTAGTGGTGGACTTGGCAGTGTTAGTTTTACGGTTGGACTCGATGACTTTAAGGTCTTTTTCAACCTAAATGATTGTGCATCCTTACTGTAATAATTCTGCTCCTCTGTGATAGTTCTGCTTTGGCTTCTCTTTCCCACGTGAGTCGCGGTGTGGGATGAAGGAACCGGTTTCCGGCTCTGAAGGGCGACAGGTTGCTTTTTCCTGCATTGTCAGGCACCTTTCGCGTTGCTGACAGCCGAAGTAGCTAGGAGCTGAAAAGCAGTCAGAGGAATACAGACTGCAACACCATCGCTGCTTCTAACAGGCAACCACCTAAAAACAACGCGTCTCCGATCCGAAGTTTTTAATCATTAAACCACAGAAGTTGCCTATGGGTTATAACCACTGTGCTGGTAATTACAGGATTTTTGAAAGGCAGAGAATATAGAAACCAATTCAGTTAGTAGCTGTGTCATTCTGAAAAGTAAGAGCGCGTGGATTGGAAACCTTCTCTCTTCATCAGGGGTGATACTGCTGGCTTTGTGCCTGGGTATCAGCCAAGCAGCTCTGAGGCCCCATGGCCATACTGCGACGCTCCTGCATGCCTGCCCAGAATGCTGGTTTTCCCTTAAAACTCCCTGGTGTGCTGGCACGGGACAGGGACACCAGAGAGGCTGTCAGGCACCTTCCCCAGCTCGGCTGCACACCAAGATGCAGCCCCTGCCCGGAGCGGGGCCGCTGGCTGCCTTGGCCCCGGAGATTCGCCCCCGGGCAGACCTGGCTGCTGCGGTACCAGCTGGGAGGGACAGCACGCCCCGTCCCTCGGTCCGAGGGCATCCCTTCGTCCTCTGCAGCCCGCCTAGGATCACGGGGCAGGGACTGCTCTCACGAGACGTGTGCCGAGCAGCTGGCGCCGGACCCCAGCGGGGCCGATGCCTACAGACCATGGCAACGGCGCTGCTGGTGCTGGCTGTGCCTCAGCTCACGGTGCCGTGGCACCTCTCCGGCTTCCATCAAAACAACCGGCCTTCCCCGCGGTCACGCGTGCCGTCTCACTGTTTTGCATTGATCCGACAGTTCTGAAATGGCTTTTTTCATTTTATTTTTCATTGTATAGCAAAGTCACTAAGGTGGTCTAGTACCTGGAGGGGGGAGCTTCTGCGCAAGGCCCAGCAGCAGGCTTAGCGCAAGGGGCAGGGACGGGGGCAGTGACGCCACACGTTCCCCGACACACAGGCAGAGAAGGGAACTGGAGGCTCCTGAACACGACAGAAGAGCTCACAGGTCTCCCTGCACCTGAGGAGGTGGAAGTGACCTTGCAGGAGAGACAGAATTTGCTTTGGCTGCAGACTAATACCTGCCTGTTTCCACACAGTTTTTGGGTTTTTTTAAAGACTTTGTGCAAGTTCATTAATTCATTAATGAATTTATTATTTCTTCATTTAAACTCCTGACACTCTCAGTTATTTCTAAAGGGAGGTTCAAATACTGTTGTTTTGAAATTGCTGAAGTGGGAAGGTTTGGAACATTTCCATCCTGTTTTTCCTCCCCCAGAAACACTTAACAGAATATTTGTCCAAACAAACCTCTTCCTATGAACCATTTCCATTACAATGGGCAGGCATTTTCCAGACAAAAGATTTCCACTAAAAAATTCCTCCTCGAAGCTGATGAGAACCAGCAGCATTTTCCCACTGTTGATCGCTCTATGCACTGCTCTCCTTATCTGCACCACAGGCAGTGGATGGATAATGCCACGAGCAGCACAGTATATTGAAAACATATAAATATGTTGATATATATTTTTGACATAATGGGAAACATGGGGTGCGGCTAGAGGACAGAGATTGAGCTGCCAGGAGACCTGCCAGACACAGTGCTTGCGTCCTAAATCCAGGGCATCTGGTGGATCCTCATGCCGATTCCTTCACCAAAAAGGACTGGCAAGCACAACCCTGACCTGGTGAAGAAGGAAGAGAAAGCAGGAGGTGGATAGGAGAAATGTTTGTTCAGAAAACAAACTGCTCCCTTCTAGTAACACGAAACCCCGCAGATGACTCTGCAAATCTGACCAAAGCAGCCAGAGATGGTTTCCAGGAATTATGTCCCATTTACAATAGGTGAGTCAACAACAGGTGTCCTTGGAGAAGACAGTGCCGGTAACCCCACACCGGGAAGGCTCCTGCTGGGAAAGCCGAGGCGCGGGCTTAAGCCCAAGACTGGAAAAAGGAGAGCTGCACCTTGTGTAGCACCAGCGAAAGGCACGGCTGCCAAGCCTCAGGCAGACGGTCTCATTGCTCTACTGCCCAGCCGGACCCAACCACCACAAAGAGGAGGAACCTCACATCTGGTCTTTTTTGTAGACTTATGGGCTGGGGCGGCTGTTTTCACCTTTCAGCTGAATCATCCCAGCACAGCAGAAAGGAGCAAAGTCCCCTCTAACATCTCTGGCTGTGGTGGTGTTTGAAGACATAAAAGCTTCAAGGAGACTTTGCCCCTAATGCCGGTAGCTGGTGAAACTTGCTTCAAACCCGATGAAACACCAGGGATGCGATTAAAAGGCACTGCCTTACTAGCAGCTGGATTTCACAGCTTAGGGAGAACCTTCTTACCCCTTGCCGGTCAGAAACCACTGGCCTGGGACCCAATCTGGGGCACAGGGATGGGACAGGGACGTTGTAGCACAGAAGCAAAGCTAGTGGCTTGGGCTTGCCACCCTACGTAAAGAGCAGGCAGGGAGAGCTCACGTGGAGCTCTTTGTGGCAACAATGTGGGTCCATGGAGGTGTGGGGGGTGTCCATTCACAGTCCAGAGCGAGCCAGGCAAACCCTTCTGGCACTGGGGACAGCCATCACTGGTTCTGGGCAAGAGAGGGGATGCAAGGTGGGTTTCCCCTACCCTTCCCAGCATCATCAGGCACAGCTGCAGGCTCTGAATGCCCCCGAGGGCAGCACAGCTTTGGGCGAGCAGCTCCAGATATACAATTCAATAAGCTCCTCTTGTACACTAGCTAGAAGTGACTCTGGAGTTGCTAAAAATCTTGGAATCACATTGAAATTCATGCAATTAGAAATGAGGGAGAAACATGTCACAGCTGGCGATGCACCGGACGGAGACACAGGACCACTGGGCTTTGTGTCTGCCACTTACCACAGCTGCATAACATTCCCGTGCCTTGTTTTCCCCAGATATGAAATAGGAAAAATAAAATGACCTCTTCCATGAAGTGCTTTGAAATCTGGGAATAAAACCTAGATGATATCACCAGGGTCACTCACCTAAAACCTGGGCTCAGATGAAGCTTCTCAGGCCACGATGCTTCACCTGCGCTTTAGCTGCTGCTGCAGCAAGACTCAGCGTTTCAGGCAGCATCTGCAAGGTGCCTCCCCAGCACCCACGCGCCGAAATGATGGCACCCAGGCAGGGACATCCTTCAGTGCTCCCCTGGGGTTCGAGCCAGGACACTGGTGAAAAGAGAGTGGAAGGAACAGGAATTGTGAGACACCCCTTTGCCACCAGCCACACCCTGTCTCCTGGGTCACCAAGTGGGAGCCAAACTGATCCCAGCAGATCACGTTCCTGCACGGTGCTTCACGGACACCATACAGCCTGGCTGCTACCAGCAGCACCCAAATAAACCTGGGGAATCTTGTAATAATAAATTCATGAATAAACTCGGAAATGGTAGCAAAGAGCCTCCATGAACTTGGGGGAAGCAAGACATGCCTGGCAGGCACCCCCCGCGGACGCACCACGCTGGCTGCATGGCTGCAGGGGATGGCAACGCCGGTGCTGACGGCACAGCAGGCTGATGGAGCAGGGGTTTGGTCCCCGAACACCACGGAGCAGTGGTGGTGCAGCCAGAAGAAAAGTTGTGCTGCTTTCCTCTTCCAGGAGCAACAACTTTTCGCGGAAAAAACAGACCTCAGCACACACAGTGATGTGCAGAGCCCGCTCCGTGCACGCGGTTTCCCCACATTGTTTGTCTCCTGTCTTGTTTTCTACATTCAAGTGGTTTTTAATTGATTTCCGCTAAGATCTGCTTCCAGAACAGCTCACCAGCAAGGAGCTCAGAGCATGATGCTCAGAGAGGATGCCCAGGCCTGGGTGCAGCCCTTGAGGAGGGGCAGAGGAAGGCTAAGGTTAATTTTAATTGCTGATGAGATCCGGGTTTAATTCCTGGCTCTCTAAACTTTCCGTAACACTTTGGCCAAGTCATTACAATTCCGCACCGCTTGGCAGTGAGCTGCCAAACCTCCCATGCCATTGGGGAATTAGATGCTTAAATACCTCTGTGGGTCTGGGACCTGATTTAGGCTGTCACTCATCCAGCCTGCACAACGACACTTTGCCTCTCTCTCCTCCACAGTTTCCACCTTACCTGTTCTGCTGTGAGACCCTCAAGAAAAAGGCACCTTTTTTAGGCGCTTAATAAAATGGGACCTAGGCTTTTGCAGAGCTCTCTGCTGTCCACATTTCCTAATACAGGATTTTTCTCCATATGAAAGCCCTAAGAATCAGGCAGTGTTGCTCCCTGCTGCTTCAACAGCTGCTGTGTTCCACCCAGGAAACAGCTGCACTCTCGTTAAGCAGTCGGTGTATTTTTGTCGCGGGTCGTTTGACAGAATTGCCAATATATGAATCGAAAAGTCTAATTTTAGGTTGCTAGGTCTCTTTTCTGAAAGCATTTGTTTATCCAACCTGCAAGCAGCGGGTGACGCCGAGGCTGGTACAGCAAGGCTGTGCAGTGCCACAGGGGCTTTGCAGCTCCCTGCCATGCCATGCGCTGCCTGGGGACAGGTAGGACATCGCCACGTCTCCCCCCAGAACTGCCAGAGATGGAGGGGAGTCCAGGGTCACACATCATCGAGGACAGACGGCTCCTCTCCATCACCAGTTCTGAGTGGACAGGACCAGTCCCTGCGCCTTCATACTGGTGCCAGAGACCCTCCCCTGTGCCTCCATCCCTCTGTGGATACCGACGGGCCAGCACGACCCCTTCCTGAGCCTCACCTAAACCCTGCTGAGGTGTTCCCAGCAGCTGGCCCAGGTCTCTGCTACAGCAGCGCTGCTCTACAGAGGGTCTGATGTAAAGTCTGGGGGATTTTTGTATGTCAGTGCCTCTCCTTGGTCAGCAGCTGGAGAGACCACTCTTTAAACATCTGCAATTGCCAAAAATAATACCAAAGCAGAAATACCTAAAACTCACCCTTTTTTGTTTTACATCATTCTCTTTCTGTGCTGAGGAGTGAACAGGGTGAGCTGCTGGCTCTGGGAACATCTTGGCTGCCGTGTGAGAAGGCTCCATGGAAAGAGCCCTCTGCTCTCGGTCTAACACTCACATCTAAGCTCACGGAACTATTACTGCAGATAACAGAAATCCAGAACTCCCCCGCTCGTCCTCTGGAAAAATGAAGCAAAAAGCAGCTAGCGCTGAGCCAGAGCTGAGATGCACCTGCAGCTCCGACACACTCCTCTGCAGCTCCGTGGCTCTGGTGGGTAATCAGGAGTTTCCCCTTACAGCGAGAGTAGAAAGCCATATTTCCCATCATAAATCCCTCAGCAAGCTCCCCGTCTCCACCTAGAACTGCACAGTCTGGCTATAAATCACTTGCACCCAAACACGCAACAAATATCTTGGCAGTGCTTACGCTCAGTGGCGAGTCGTTTGAATGGCTTTGATGTTTATTGCAATTACAGCTGCGCTGGCCGCGTCCTGATTATTATTGTTAGCTGTTTACACAGCCAGGGCCCTCCGTGGAGGGGAGCGGGGCCGTGCTGGCAGCGGCACCGGAGGAAGCGGTGTCCAGCACCGTTTGCACGGGAGTCCCTGGGGACGTCGGCAGGGAGCCGCGACGCGTGGCCTTTTCTTGTTCGTAGCCGTCCTGCCGCCCAGCCCCACGACGTGACTTGGGTCCCTTCCTGCTTCGCCACGTCCGTCCCCCTCCGCTGCAATTCAGCCGGGATGCTAAGCACCTCCACCGAAAGAAAACAACTGATATAGCCACACTTCTGATTATTTGAGTTGGCAGGGAAGGAATAACAAGGAGCAGTGGCCAGAAGTCAGAGCCAGACCTGCTCCGCTTTGAAATAACGTGCGGTTGTGTTTGGAGGAGCCAGGGCCATTTATTCCTGAGCAAAGCGCCAGAAGGGGATCTCCATCCCTTGGCCCCTTCGCAGCAAGACCGGTCACTTCTCTGCAGCAAAGCTCAAATGCAGCAGACCAGAGCAAGCAGCTACTTGGCCAGGTGAACTCCAGGGACTGAGCAATGCAAAAAACCTGCTTATTCATCTTATTTACAATAAGCCCAAGGTTTAGTTTTGCAAATGAAGAACTCCTTATGAGCCAATGCTCTGGTGTGACCTTCAGTGAAGGGCTGAGCTGCAGTGGAAGAAAATGTTGAGTACAGATCCTCCTCCTCTTGCCCTAGCGCCGGGGAAGCTGGAGCTCGCCCGTAGGATGGTCCCATCAGGGACGCAGTACAGTGCAATGTCATCTCCTTGCCCTCACCTTCCTCCCATCCCCAGAGGCTCCGTGCAAGCTCTCAGATTTCTCCTCAGCTGCACCAAAAAAGATGAAATAAGCTCCCAGCTCAGCACCTTCACCCTCCTTTTCCTTTGACAAAGACTAAGTATAGACAATAGCTCTTTCTTCAGCGATTCTTCATGCTTTCATGTGCTGTGTACACTAAAGAGCACCTGTGTGATGTGTTACAAGCAGCTACTTCTCACCATGGAGGAACAAGACAATGGCCTCCGCAAGGAAATTTTGGAGAAGGAGGAGCTGTTTGAGTTTGGCAGCTGCTAGAGGATACTGGCCCCCACAATGATCTCAGCACATTATTTTTTTGTGCTGAAAGTATACAGAGTACCTTAAGGCATTTGCAAACCAATGTCCAGAAATTGTGTTGTAATTGTGTTTAAGAGGAAGCCCAGTGACAAAGAGAAACTCTCGGGATCAATGGAAACAGCCCAAGTCACTGCACGTTCTCCGTAGAGTCAGCTGGGCCCCCCCGGAGCAGGCAGTGCCCACAGCATCCCACGACACGGCTGAAAAGGGGTGCACGCCCCTTCCTCAAAACAAGCATCTCTACTTCTTTAAGAAAGGCAACCGTGTGCCCAAAATATCTCTTTTTTCACGATATTGGTAGATGTAATAAACGATGTTACATCTGTCCATAATCCTGTCTACATCTCTAGACTGACGTTCATTCAACCTGCTCTTCAAAACCTGCAGAGAAGGATATCCTGTAATTCTCCTACACAATCACTCCTCGCAATTCACTATCCTTATGTCAAGACAGTTTTCTGTTGCTCAGCCTCCCCTTTCCTTGCTGCACTTAAAGTCCTTGTTTTCTGGTCCTGTTCCCAAAGGATTTAGAAAACCAGTTAGTCCCTTCCTCTCCATGTAATTAAAGATCTGATCATGTCTCCTCTTTTATGGACTAAACAAGACAGCTTTGCCAGCCTGCTGCCCGGTAAGCTAGAAGAGAAAAGCACCGAAAAGATTTGAAAAGTCAGGTCTGATTTTCACAGCCAAATCCCACCTATAAAGAGACCGTGTTTTATTGTGTATGCACCATGGTTTACACACTGGTTTTGTTCCTGTTTGGCTGGGATCATTGTCATAAAGCCTCAGACAAAAAAAAAAAAAAAACACAAACAATTATGGTTCCAACACTGTTGCATGAGAAAAATGAGATCTATCAGGAGCTCGCTACACCCAGATGGTCCCAAGGGGTGGGCTCCGAGCCAAGCCCCGACGACCCCCATACACTGGAAGCCAAAGATCTCATTCCAGATACACACCACTACCAGGGCATTCATCTGGCCTCTTTCGGACACCTACAGCGTAGGTACCTACCATGACGTACATCACCTACACCACTTCTGCGGCTCCTGGTAAGGAACGGGATGTGGCAGGCTGTGTCTCCTCCAGCCACAGCTAGAGTAAGGTAGAAATCTGAAATAGGTAAGGTAAGGTAGAGGTCTGAAACAAGTCAGAGCAATAGGGTTTCAGAAGTGCCTGGTCCTTACTTTGGTGAGAAGGAGAGTCTGGAGATGAGCTCTCTCGCAGGCTGGCTCGTGAGAGATGTAAAACAGCTGGCGAGATGAAGATGTAAAGCAGCAAGTGAGAAGAATCTCGCGTACAGGAAGCACAGATTTGGGCTGTAAATGGGTGCACAAGAACTGCTCTGCTTTGCTGGATCTTTCCCCCCTGCCACCCCATGAGCTGTAGCACATGCACTGCACCTCGTTGCTGACCACTGCTGCAACAGAGCTGCACGGCATTACAAGGGAACAGCGAGGTGAAAGGATGCAACCTGTATTGCTGGCCCTATTTGACCGAAACCTTCAGGAGCTGTCAGCTCTCGTGGGACTCTGGTGAGATGGATCACTGGTGGGATCAGATTCAGCTGGTTTCTGTAGCTGTTATGTAGTTTCCTTCATTGATCTTAGCTACGGGCAGCACCAGGACTGCCAGCAATAACCATTTTAAAATACCAATTAGGATGCACATTTCCAAAACAACAGACTCAAAGTCGCCTTTTCAAAGTTAAACCCGTTAGGTTTGATTTGAGCACTTAAAGTGCATTTACATTTTCCAGTTCTTGTCCCTAGGTATGGGAACTGGACATTTCTTTTTTTCTGTTTTAAATGGCAGCATTTTTAATTGGCATCTCATCCAATCATAGGACTCCAGGAGCTGGAGCTTAAAGAAAAACACCAGGGGTCCTGAGGACAGGCAACATGTGGGATTGGTGCAGGGATGCTTTGTCATAAATCCAAAACAAAAATGAAAAAAAACCCAAAAAAACTACCGCTCAGTTGAGAAACTAGGGACTCAGTGCAACACCTGCAATCCTGGGAGGGCAAAGCCCTGCATGGACCTACAGGACTGCCCACCACTACCAGGGAAGGCAGCTCCAAGCTGGTCTGCAGCCTGCAGCCCCCAACAGCCCCCTTGCTCTGTCCGGGCTTACACAGCCAGAAGGCTTCAGCCGGCTTCCGAGGATGCAAACACAGGGAACAGAAGGATCAGGGGTAGGAGGCAGGAAGGAAAACAGTCCCGTCTGCTCCTGGAAGCCTTTACAAACCTCATCCATCCACTCATGAAGGTCTCAAGGGAATCCAGCATTCAAATGTGCGTCTTAACTCTTTAAACAGCTCCAGAACACAGGTCAAACAGCCTTTCCCTGCCAAAACTGAGCCGGAGGCAAACAGCTCCTGGGGAGGGAACGACCCCACTGGTTTATATGGCCTTGCATTTTCCCTGTAAGAGAGAAGACAGCTCCCTGAAGGGTTCGGCTCCATCCGGGGAGGAAGTCATTTATCCTGGCTGAATAAACTCCAGTAGCGATGTACTCACAACCTGATAGCTTGGCACTCAGTGTTTGCACTGGCTACTGCTTCTTTGCTGATGCTTTTGGGGAAATCATGTATTTCAAAGTCAGTTGTACAGAAGATGAGGAAAACCCAAACCACACAACCAGCAAGAACACGAATGCGTTAGTGACAGTCACAGATTAACACCGCTAATACTCTTATTCTTTCACTGCAGGTACTACAGCCTCCGCAGACCCCTCTGTCCATGCTGTAACAGGTACCTCCTGGTTGTGATCTGCTTTAAATGTCTATTGGGATGTGGATGCACGTGCCCAGGTGGGGATGCAAATGGAGAGTCCACAAATGAGAACCAGATTCAGAACTCCTATCCACTTCCCACCCTTTTCCCAGGACCCCGCATTGCCCACCTCTGCCTGCCCCATCTATCATCATTCACCCCCAGATCTCCAGGGGCCATGGAGGCCACTGCACCCCAGAGCATGACCTCGTCTGGCTCCCCTTTTTTCTGGAAGAGAGCAGTAATGTGTTCCAGGAAGCCTAGCGAAAGCAGAGGGATCCCACCTCACCTTTGCTCCCCGTTTCCCCAGCTGTTTCCTAGCAGTTAACACGGTCTCCTCCACGGATCCTTGAAGCCAAGGTCCCTTTGCCCACAGGTCCCAACAACCACACCAGTGACAAACTCCCTCCTCAGCATCTCTCACCCCTGTCACCCTTTCAGCTCTCACTGAAGGGCCCATCCTTTGACCCGACCCTCCCTATGGGGATCCCGCCAACAAGGAGCACATGTAGGAGACATCACCTCCCTGTCTCTCTGCTTGTGTTACAGGTCAACCCCAGTCAACAACACACAGCCCTGAAGTAAAGAACCATACCTCAGGTACGGCTCACCTGGAGACCAAAGAGTGCAGATCAGGGGCATCCTGGTTTGTAACTGGTCTGATCTTCGGTCCAGCTGGGCCATCCAGCAATAAATGGGGCTGTGGAGTGGCAGGTTAGATGAGAATAGTGGTGGGGAAGAAGGAAATTTGGTGGTGTAAGGGCTTCTGATCCAGCCAGCTCACTCCAAGAGGGATTAAGGCACAGGTGTGAGTGAGAACAGGGTAAAATCACTAAATTGAATAGAGAGAAGCATGGTCAGCAGGTGACAACCCAGGGCTTTGCATCTTGTGTGCACAAAGGATGCGACTGCCCAGGGCGCAGGCAAGGAGCCAGGCTGGGCCGCGTCCGCGCTGCTGACCCCCCTACCCAGCATCGCCCGCTCCGCTCAGCAGCTCTCCCACGCGAGGGCCGTGCAAGCACGCTGCCTCGCACGCCGCGTCTGGCCTTGGCTCCTGGTGTCGCGACGGAAGTAGCAGTGATGAAGTTGTGAAGTCATTGTTGTAAGAGCTTCCCTGCATTACATTCACTGTTCGATACCGCTCTCCTGACAAGGCTGACCGCGTTTTGTTTTGGTTTTTTAACTAAAAACTTCCAGTGCTTTGCACATGCTCAGCTCCTCCCACAGCACGGGTCAAAATGTTCCCCATGGCTCCAAGAGGACAAGGGGAAGCATGAAGAGGCTTGTCCTAAGCTGTACCATGTCTGTATCAGCACAGGGACTGAACACTGCCTTAGTTCTACTTCAGGTATTCATGTTGGGGGTTTTGCTTCGCTATCTACCTTCACAGAAACAGCAATCACTCGTAAGGACAGAAAAATATTTAAAAGTAATACAAACCTCTGAGGAGTTCCGTTACTTTATTCTCTTTTTTCTGTTCTCCTCCTCTGCTGAAACCAGCTTCAGGGCACTGCCACGTGTCCACGGTCACACAGGAGCCCTGGAAGTGGGTGCAGCGAGGTGTTAGCAGGAAGTTACAGTTTCAGTCTAAAAACACACAGAATCAAATACACAAGTAGGGATCTCTCCAACTCCAGATCCACATCTGTTCGTCCACTTGGATCTTTGGAGACAGATCTCTTCGTACTGTGTTCGGGGAGGGGGAAATAATCTTTCTAGCCATAGCTACCCCTCCAAAGGGACCCCTAAAATATAAAGCAAAAAGATCTCAAAGATATCTCAGATTCTGCTTCTATACCTTCCAGAAAAAAGAAACTAATTCCTAAATTAAATATTTCAGTGAAGCATTTGGATAAAAGGAAAATAAACAAAAAAACTACCTACCTTAAAACCATTTTTGCTCATTTCTTGTTTTTATTGGAAGGCCAGGAGAACTCTAGACAAGGAACTTGCCTATAAATTCCAAGCTGGTGATTCACTCTTCCTTGCAGAGGGCTTATTCAAAGCTTTTTCCCCCCACGTCTTGCCCTGGATCATGTCCTTGCTATGCAGCTTTGAGTAGCAGGTTGAGGAAGCTGACAGAGCCTACAGACCACTGCAAGAACTGAATAACTCGTGCTTAGAGACTCTCAGTGAAATGAAACATAAAAGCTAGCGTTTCAGATAACAAGCAAACAAACACGTGGGTGCCAGGCAGCTCTAGCTAGTTAAAGTGTCCAGTGATAAAAATACCTTCATTTTCAAAGTGGGAGAAAAGCAATGGCAAAAAGCAGACTTTCTCCATGTGTCCCCAGAGGTCTGCCAGCTCAGCACCTCCATACACTAAAAATGCAAAAGCTAATGCTGAAGCACAAGAGCTCCCTGACTCTGAGCAGGCTATTTCCTTGCCTGCTCCCACCCATGCTTTCACCAGCAGATTATCCGTAACTCCCTAGGAGTCTGAGGACTCTGCAATAGCCATGCCCTCTTCCAAGCTATTTCTGAGCAGAGCTTGTGGAGAGCAGAGCTCTCTGAAGTAACGCTATGCTTCCTCTACAGAGCCCTCAGTAAAATCAACACCACCAACCGACTTGAATCTCACCTCTGTCGGTCAAACTACCACAGCCAAATCCTCTTCCATCGCTACAACACTGCTAGCATTGACTGCACAAGGTAAGTATGGAAAACTCAAATTTTTGCTCAGGCAGGACCTGTTTATGCATCCCTCCTTATCCCAGCAAAACCGGGGGTATCAGAAAGACTGGGTGAGTCCACACCATGCTACTTAGCCAGCAGCACCAACTTTTGAATCTCTTTGAGTCTTTGTGAAAAGAGCAGCTCATTCCACCTCCCCAGAAGCACAGGGTTGGATGCAACCATGACCTAGATGTGGCAGCTGCACAGCAAGCTGATATCAGAAAAGCCAGATCACACTTTACCAGGCAATGTTTTGTGGAGGAGCTACAGGCACCCCAGCCTGTCCAGCAGACCTCTCCCAAGCTCACCTCTCATGTACAGCTAAAACTGACCGCGCAGCTTGCTAGCTAGACATACTGACGTTTATTTGGAGGGGAAGTCTCGTGCAAACACAGTTTTTTACCCCATGGAAACTCAACAGCTCTCCATAGCACAATTAGTAACAAACTGAAGAGTTAATTCTCCTTTCCCATGTTTTCTTTATCCAGATGAAATGTCTAATGGGAGCAGAAGCACAGCAGCTTCACCACCTCAAGGTACTTTGTCCTTTTATAGAGTAACAGTAAGTTTAGATGATTTCATGGCAATTAGCTTACTTGGTTCACATGGTGCAGGTTATCTAAGCACTAGTCTTCATCTTGGGGTTGACCTATCAGTAACACCAAAATCATGTCTGGTGTCCTTACAAGCAGTGATAAAACACAAGACCAAATGCACTCAACATTCTCCGCCTGGGATGAACTTGAACAGCTGAAAGATTGATCTACGTCTAGGAAAAGGGAACCCTTTTAACATCCTTTAAAAAAACAAAAAAATTTTGCTTTTGACAGTTTGCCTAACCCAGCCTGTAAGCAAAAATTAGGGAATTCAGCGTGGGTTTTCTCAGAACAAGGGCAGAATCCAAGAGAGTGGGAAGACTGAAATCTGACAACTAAGCTGACTCTCCATTAAAGATTCAGCCTCAAAAATCTGCAGTGGTCAAGACGGAAGCTGCTCTGCCTCTCCAAGTACCTCTCAGGTCTTCAGTACAACCCGTGGTCAGCTCTGGCTGCACAGATGTCCAACCAGCATGCCTGTGCCCAGCTAAGCCAAGAGCTCTTTGCAGCAGAGCAGACTGCTATTAATTATAACCCTTCTTTATATCTGAAAATCTCCATACATCTTTGACAATAGAAATGTTGCTGATGCTTCCAAAAGTGAAGTCTCCTGTTGTGTGAGACCTAACATCTTCCAGGGACAGGGTATCCATGCCAGGCTCAGCAAACCATGGCTTCTACGCACCGCCTGTGGCTAGAAGAACAATTTCAGAATGAAGCAAAGGGTTTTATGACTGGTGAAAACATTGCACAGCAGTAGTCCCTTCTTCTCAGGACTGTTCTGCTCTGTGTGGTTACCCATTTCTGAACCAGTTAGATTTGTTATTTCATACCGTTTCCTCTTTTTCTTCTGACTTTTGGCAAAATTACATTTGGAAACGGTGATGTTTTCTGCAAGACAGGAACCCCAGTTTCAGCGGCCCGCCCTGCAGCCGACTGCAGAGTGCCAGGAGCTGTTTCACACTTCTCCAGGCAGCACACACTTTCGGCCAATGCTGCTACTGGGAAGGCAGGGATGGGAAAGGAGGAAAGAAAATTGTTCTTGACCTACAGATGATCTTCTGAAGCTCTGAAATCTCATTTTTAGTCTCCTGACTGGGCCTGTAGCTCCTCATTAAGGTCAATGCAGAAAATCTGGCCGTTCAACACATATCCAGCAGGCAGCAAAGGGTTTTTTTTCTCTGTACAAGTGAAACACATAGGCTAGCTTTGAATCTGCTTGCACGGGCATTGGAAGCAGCTGTCACAAACCAAACAGCTCTACATAAGCCAGTCCATCCCACTGAGAACTGGAGTCCTTGCTCGAACAAACCTCTACGCTGCCACAGCTAGACAACATATGATGTACAAGTTAGCCCAACTCAAGCTAGCTTAATTACTTCTAGATAACCCAGGACAGCACACCCACTAATTCCAACTCCAAGGACAGGCCGAACAGTCAGTCCATACCCATATTCTGCAGAATTTCTTCCCCTAAGCAGATTTTTTTTTTAAGTCTCAACATTTATGAGCAATAGCAAATCTATAACCTTCCCAGTTCACTCTTCCAGTATTCAACTGCTGTATCTGCCCAAAAAATGCATCTGGGACTGCAGAACCTGAACAAGGTTTGTACAAGGGAATTTGAATTTTGGTTCCTTCAGTTTCTATTTGGACATGGCAAATAGTACCAAGTATGTCTGGCAACTAGTACAAAGCCAGAGTATGAATTCCATGTTTTCCCAGATATCACCAGCATTACTGTGAATCTGTTCTCCTCCCCTGCATGCCCATTTATTCTTATGGTTATTACATGACACTCAAGGGCAAGACTCACATTCTGCATTTCTCTGTGCAGGTCAAGAGCCCAAGAGAAGTGAGTGTACCACAGCATCAGCAACTCAAGGTGCTTTCTCCTTTCTCATGCAGAGAGATGGTTATCACGAGCTGCTTTATAGCCCTTTTCACAGCCAACAGCAAGGCCATCATACTGCTGTCTTCAAGGCAACACAGTGAACAGCCAAGGAGTACATGAGCGATGCCGGCCATCCCATCTAGCCCTTAAAAAGCCTGTAAACCTCCAAAGAGGCAGCACTTTGGGGTAACCTGTTGAGCCTGGGAACAGTGATTGTGAGTCATAGCAGGAAAGGTGCCACCATGGCAAAAGGTTGAAAAGCATGGGAGACAGGACAAGCATGCCCCCAGACACACTGCCAGATCAGCCCTTCACCTGCCACACTCAGCTTCGTCACTAGGGCCTCAGCAGAAAACCCTGCGGGTGTTCTCAGACTGTCAATAAAAGGGGCCGCACCAAGGCAATCTGATTCCCAGATAAGTCTCAGTTCCTTTGCTGTTAACATTGATGGGGATGGCCAGGATCCAATGTCATTCTCTTCAATAAAGTGCGAGTTCGGTCTTCTAGCATTGCTAGGAATTCTCTTCCCAACCTTAGAAGAAATACTTTTACATAAAGCTACCTTTTCCCTCTCTTGTAGGCACCTCAGAGCCAGTCACCCCAACACCGACATCCTCTGGCTACTTGCCTGTGCCCACTCCGACAGATGACAAATCACCATTGACGGTGGCAGCTTTTGGTAAGGTCTTGTGCAACCTGGGGAGAGGAGGGGGACCTGTTTTTCTGGGCCATGCTGTTTTGGACATCCAGCTTCCCTGGAGGTGGCTCCATGGTTGTCTTCTTCAGCATTCCTGATCCAGGAAAACCCTTGAGAAAGAGACTTGTCACCAGCAGGCAATAAAGCACCTAACAAATACTCCCAGCCATGCCCAGTATACAAGGGACAGATAATTTGAAAGTCCATCGTGGCTACACCTGAGGTTGGCATCTTGCTCCCAGCATCTGTGTTTGCCCCAGCTCTGTTTTAAGACAAGACCTGGGCACAAACGACCCCATGCTATGCCTTTGATTGCCTGATAGCGCCTAGAATAAATATGCTACCCGCCTGGAAGGTTAGATAATTTTATTTCCCTGCAAACCTGTTGGGACTTCATTCCCACCCTGCCTCACTGCCTTCCCCTGTACAGTTGCACCCTGCTTGGCAGGCAGCAGCCAAGTCCTCCGCATCCTTCGGACTGTGGAGGGATGGAGCAAGAGATGCCATACTTTCACATGGCAACAGATCTGAAGATAGGCACAGGGTAGATTTAAGAGACCCACTCTGCCCTGGGCTATAGTGTCTCCCTCATCCATGAAGACCAGCAAAGAAACCAATTTGCTCATTTCTATCACACTATGAGAAAAAGTGTTATTTCAGAAGCATTTTGAAAATTCAAGCGTTAACTTCGTAAGTTTCATTTGCTTATATCCTCCAAGCGAAGCCACAAGATGTCCTGAAGCAGTCTTAAAAGGACAAGATTCCCATGCAAAGAATAGTTTGATTTATTGAGGCCAGATGTCAGAATCAAATCTGCGCTTGGCCACTGGTTTATGAGACAGGTAACACCATTCACAGTCTTTAGCTTGTCCCTCCCTGTTACATTATGTATTTATCTGACTTTACACACCTTTAGGATAAGATTTACCAACTATAGTAGCAACATATTGACTTCAATCAATCCCCAGTGTAACCAGCTGACTTCTGCCCTCCTGGCACTGCCTTACCAATTGAGTATTCATCAGAAGCCCTTTGAGGGTGAAACACAAGAGGATAAAGCCATTCACTCTAGTGACTACTTTCTTCTCTGCCTATTAAGTACCATGCTCATTTTAATGAAAATACTGATTTCCTACACAAGTTTTGATGGCAGTCGTAGTCTCTCCACTACCGCGGAAGCTGAGGAGAGGCTCGTTGTTATATCAGTCGCAGACGGTTCTTTCCTCTATCCCTAGGTGTCATCAGCTTCATAGTTATCCTGATAGTGGTTGTGATCATTCTGGTCAGCGTGGTCAGCCTGAGGTTCAAGTGTAACCGCTCAAAGGACTCAGAAGGTATTTGCCTGGGGTGATCTGTCTTTCCCTAATCAAAAAGTCATCAGTTTCTACACGGATCTTGCAATTCCTAAAATGCTTTTAAAAAGCTTACACAGGGTGAGGCTTTAAGCCAAACTGAACACAGATTCAGCAGTTAGGAACATTGTGTGACCACCTCTTTAGAGCCCCAGCCCAGACCCATCTGCACAAGGAAACTGTGAAGTTTGCTGCAGTTAAATGTGCAGATTTCCAGTGGTGGGAGGCTCTTCCAGCAAAAGTCACGGAGTCTGATGCTCCTTTTCCTTCGAAATCCTATTTCCCACTAGAGGGCAAGGCTGCTCTACAGCAAGATGGTAACTGCCAAAAGACCAAAGGACTCTAGTGACTAAACAGTCAGCAAAGCATTCAGTCCTGCCTGTATGTCACATTAGCTGAAGATTTTTCTCCAATCAACTCTGAAGTATCCCCCGTGGTCTCTCTAATCTCATTTGATGAGAGGTAATCTCATTACCTCTACAACGTAATTCTGAATATAGCTGACTTATTTTATTGCTTGGCTGGGATGTTTTCTCACCTGTACATCACCAACTGCCTTTCTCCCCCCAGACAAACAGAAACCAGGGACCTCCATGGTATCAGAGAGGTAAGGCTGCTCACACTATTCACATCCTGTTGAAAATGCCAGGTTTATTCCAGAACTAATTTTAACATGGAAAATAGGCTACTTTGGTTATTTCAGTTGGAAGCATTTCAAGACATCTTTGAGACAGGTAAAAAACCAAAATGACCTGTCATAGCACCTCATCCTCTGCCTGATGGAGTCAAAGGTAGAAGTTCAATATTTAGGGGACTCATTTCAAACCTGCACTGATATCTGTGAAGACTCATCACCTTCCAAAAGCAGTTTGCTTTTCTGTCTTTGCCCAGATACAGATTTGAGGTCTAAACTTGGGTTTCTGGATCTCAAAGCAGCCTCAGTGAGATGAGATCAGGTCCCCAAAAATGTCTTCCAAGACGCCTATTACTGTTGTCTAGGAAGAACGGGATAAGGGGGACCCAATTCAGAGACATTTGGAAGAGAAGCAGCAAGCGGAGGATGGTCCATCCGAACCCCATGGTCCATCACTGCTACCCAAGAAGAGAGGCTGCACATGGGAAAGCAGCAGGGAACGAGAGCTGGAATGGACCAAAACACATTGGTCCTACTTTTCCATCTGATGGTTTCCTACCAAAGTAATAAAACCTGCCTTGGAAAGGCAAGGGACACAGGGAGCAAAGTCCCTGAGTGTTTAGGTTCCAAATTTGCATTAGCATCAATGGTTCCCCGATACCCTTAATGATCATGATCTAAGTGACCTGCAGCCACCGAGGCAAGACATCTCAGAGCAGAGGACTGCACCGCCGAGGCACCCCAATCCTCAAAGTCATCCAGTCTCCACTGGCACCAAAACCACCTTAGGGTAGGGAGGAAGGGGAATTCCACCTTCCTAACACTTCTAACTCTCACTCTTGAGAGAGACACTGGCAATACATGAGCAGCAGCATCAGATGTAAAAATATCCAGGGCTCCCTTCGTATGACAAATAAGGGCATAGGACAGAGGGACACGGTACTGTTTCCTTTTGTTCCAGTCCTGGTAGTGGCTGCAGGGCTAGAAGGCAATTCAGTCACTGAGAACCAGACCCAAACCGATTCTGCCTACAAGTAGTGACACAGGTGACAATGGTGCTTTCTGTTGGGCAAACCACTGCATCCAAATTTGTCTGAATGCAATGCTTGTTTCCCCAGAGACCTCTGAACCTGTGTTCAGACAGGGGATGGGGAATTTGGCACTAGGGATGGGCCTCAATCAGGACAGCAGTCCAAAGGGCAGTGCAAATCAACCCCGGTCCCGTGTGCCAGCCAGCCGCAGCCTTGCCAGTTTGCCTCCAGCTGTGTGCAAAGAAACTCCCTTCTCTCATTTTCCAGAGTAGTTAATACTGCCTTCTCTTCTCGACAGCTGCTCGGCAGGCCCAAGCCAGAAGGATAACAACATCACTCTGATCTCCATGAAGAACATCAACATGAACAACAGCATGAGTTACCCACCGTCAGAAAAGGTTTCCCTTTTAAGCCTTGCTTTTTAGAGAGCTAGCTGGGGATTATTTCTCTTGCTGGAAGAGAGCATGCCTTTGAGTTGTTTCTTTGCTTTCTTATTCCCTTAGAAAGGTAAGAAAAAAAAAAACAGCTGCCAAACTCCTAAAGGTCCAAACTGGTTCCAGTGAGCCTGGTGAAAGTTTGGGTGCCCATCTCGGGTTTATCCAAGCTGCCTGAACTCAATGTGTCAAGTATACCTCACACACATAGGTGCCACCACTTAGGGCCAGCCATCAGAGCTAGAGTGGTTTGTCATTAAAAGAAGAGGTAAATAAGTTAGCCTTAGTGAAATCAAGGTCTCGCCCTCTCGGCCAAGCTTACCACACTCCTGCTCCACAGGTGATGTTGGAGAACACTCCCATCAGTACTCTCAGATCCATTACATGCCAGCACTTCACATAATTTTAAGCTGTTTTAAAGCTAAACGAGCACTGGGACTGGGTTTGAGGGTATCCATTGCTTAAGTTCTTTTGCCAGCCCAAACAGGCTGCTGATGCACCGTGTTTTCTTCCTTTTGCAGGTGCTATGAAGCCAAGGGCCCAGAGCTTGAAGCTGACATATAACAACCAGCAGCGACTTTCTAGGTTCTTTTTTTTTCCCTGGGGAAGGAGCAAGGGTGGACTTTATATATAAATTATTATGTCCTTTCTGATCAATATATTTACAGTAGCATCCCACATAGCTTCCTCACCTGGTGTCTAAAGGCTTTCTCCAGTTACAGCCTGCCATGCTCACTGGTTGATATCTGTTTTGGATATGCCTTCAAATCCTCAGATTATTCCAGCAGCAAGAAGCACCAAGGAACCATCTACTTCGCTAATACACTGCTGCCTTAGATTAATGCCCTTTATCATCTGTGCCAGCCAGTCACAGGCTCGTTAATCGGTATAGCCCCACACTGAGTCAAACCCATGCATTAGAAAAGCATGATCTGAAGCTGAAGGCCTAACAGGACATAAATGGCAAAGTGCTAGGTCAAATCCCAGCATAAGTGCTCCAAGCCCCTTGCCCTTGGTGTCCTCATTGTCCCCACAGCAGTGGGGATGATCATATCCACCTACCTCACAGGGCTGTTGTGAGGCTATGTTAACCAATGTCTGTAAAGCGTTTGGAGAGCCGTGAATTAAAGGTGCTGCTGAAAAGCAAATTGCCATTTAAATACTTTATTATTAATAACTGAGCTTCAGGCAGGCAGATCATCATCTTCCCACAGGTTCACCACGCTCAAAGAAGGCTCATCTTAAGTGTAAAGCACATATAGACAGGGTTTTATCTGAGTGTAAACACAAGCAAAATGCTGAGTTCAGCTCCTGAAGTCTGGTAGCCCGAGTTTGCTGGGGGAGCTTCCATCTTCTGCACCACCGCTTTCCCAGAGCTCACTGACAGACCAGGAAAGCAGCCTCCCCTTCCACAGATCAGCCAGAGCACCCACCTTACCTCAGCACCAAGAACCACCAGTGCAGCACCGGGTCACCACGATAACGAGAACAGCCCTCCGTTAGGCTCCACAGCGCACCAGCTCATGTCTGGAGCCAGCCGGTTCACAACCCACGCTGGCTCACCGCCTACAGCAAAACATCCTCATAAGCCGAGCGACCGAGGATGACGGCGATGTCCATACCCAGCCTCCACGTGATCCTAAGAGAAACGATGCGTTGTTGGGTATTTCTGGAGGTCTCAGCTGCCTTATTCAGCAGCGTAACCTACCAAAGCACTAACTCTGCAACGACCTTTGCCTCTTCTCATCTTCACCACGGCTCCTGCTTGCTCCTTCACCAGCTCGACAGTCACCACAGACCTCCAGAGCACCTTGTCTACCCAGCAGCAGCTCGCCGAGACACTGCCTTCTCCTAACACGAGCATCAACATTCATCAACCCTGAAGGTAAACTGTGAAGTCCAGGAAAAAAAGATTTAGCCAAGCACTCAACATAGGTGCCACTGCACACATTCCCCTGCACAGTTCGATGAAACATAATAATTACCTTCATTTAATTTTATAGGATGGGTACGAGATGTTTACTGGAGCGTGCAGTGCTAGAGGCAGCTGTGCTTTGCAGCTGGCAAGGAAGTGTTCAGCAAAATAAATGCAACGTTTGCACAACTCCTGCTAAGATCCAACATGCTTTCTATCTTTAACATACGCACCAGGTAGTCTGATAATCTATTTTTTAAAGAAATGAAGCCGTCCTCATAAAACTCCTGAAAAGCAAAATGAAGTCACCCCACTCACCCAGCCTCCACCAGACTGGTGAGTTTTCTTGAGCACAAGATCACAGGCAATTCCCAGCTGGGTGGACCCAGACAGCTCCAGATCCCAGAGACCTGCGACTCGGTGCATGGGGCCTCCCAAGTGGGTTTTTAGTCCCAGGAGAACACCGCAAAGGCAGCTGGTAAGCACCTGGGATATCAGACGCAGTTGTCTGGCTTTAACTAATCTCCCCTCCTCGATGACCTCTGAAAGATGGCCCCGTGCTTAATCTTCCTTCCTCTGAGATCACTCTTCCCATAGACTCTTGAGGGTCTTGACAAATAACCTGAACCTGCTCCACTTGAAAACTGATCCGCACCCAAAAGCAAAGTTCCAACTTTGACCTTGTTCAAAAGAAACAACGAATAAAAACCAAAGAATGGAACCAATGTGAGCCCTAACCCCCAGCTGCCGCTGCTCACGTGCAAGGAGAGACCTTCTCCAAGCTGCTGTGCTCCGACTGATACCCATAAATGTAAAATTTCCACTTACTAGAGTGATTCTAATTAAACTAAAGTAGATCCTTGCTGTTTTGAGAAGACAGGAAAGCTCTAAGATAGAGAGATTCCTAAGTAATTCTACTCCAGACAGCTCGGCCTTAGGAGGGCAGATGCACCAAGCTACAGAGATAAAGAAGCACCAAGCAGGCAACACAGCCAGAGCAAAACGACCTGGAAGGACACGGTATACGTGATCTTAGAACCAAGCTTGTGCAGAAGCAAAGGTCAACCAGCAGACACTGTGATGAGGAGTATAAGCCTTCATCTTAGGACCCCCGAAGACCACCCGAGGACACTAACAGACATGTGTGAAATACATTGACATATGCTAATTAGTTCACAGGTATCATGAATATGCTAATTATCTCTCGGGAATATAATGAATATGTATATTGTGATTGTATTTAACCTGAAATGACAGGGTGTTTGGCGCACATGTTTGGAGGAGAGATCCCCTGTGTGCCTGGTGCCATAATAAGGAACACCTGCTTAACAGCCTTACAACTATCGAGCCTTCAACGCCGGCTTTTCAGGGCATCACTACAGAGCACGCCGGTGGAAGCCACCAGTGCCCTCGCACCACGACTCCACTTCCCGCAGCTCATTAGCCCGGCTTTAATTGGCACGCGGGCCGCAGGGCAACCAGCGGCACCGGCAGCGGGTGAAGGCCTCGGGACAAGCCCTCGAGGGGCTTCCAGCCGAAGCCTGCTCGGTCCTCAGCGCTCCTTCCACCCGCCGCACGACGGCTCCAGACCACCTCCCGCGGCCGTGCCAGCCGCCGCGCTGGCCTCACCCCGCTGCGGCCTGCCCCGGGCGGCGGGCGGCTGAGGCGCGGCCCGCTGCCACGGTACCCGCCATTGCCCCACCGCGCCCCTCAGCGCGGGGCCCGCTGGGTACTGTAGTCCGCGCGCGGGGCCCGCTGGGTACTGTAGTCCGCGCCTCGCCGGCGCCGGGCCGGGCACTGCCGTACCCAGAGGGCCCCGCGCGGCCGCCGCCTCCGCGCACAACATGGCGGCGCGGGTGGGCCGGGGCGACGGGCTGTGAGGGAGCGGCGGGCGGGCGGCGGGGCTGCCCCGGGGCCCGCCGCGGCCGCCATGACCTACACGGCGGAGCAGCTGGACGGCGTGCGGCGGTGAGCGCGGCGCGGGGGGCCCGCCTGCGCCGGGGCCGGGGCCGGGGGAGTGGAGCGGCTGAGGGAGCGGCGGCGGCGGCTCTCCGATGGGGAGGCCCTGCGGCGGCGGCTGGGGGCTAGGCCGGTGGTGGTAACCTTGTGTGCGCTTCCAGGATCAAGCGGTGTCGGAACTACTACGAGATTCTGGGGGTGGAGAGGGACGCCAGCGAGGAGGACCTGAAGAAAGCCTACCGCAAACTGGCCCTGAAATTCCACCCGGACAAGAACCGCGCTCCCGGAGCCACGGAGGCCTTTAAAGGTGAGGTAAGGCGGGGGGCTGGCCCGGGGTTGGAGTCGTAAAGCGAGGTTGAAACGAGGACAGGCTGCCTGTCAGGCTTACGTAAAGGCATCATGCGGCCCCACGCAGCTTGTCGTTTTTGTAGATGGATATGCATGTCTCCACCAAATCCCGCAGCTGCTCGGCAAGATTTGCCTTTTAATCTTCAAAATACAAGTTTCCGTTAGGAGCAAAGGGAAATGGATGCAAAATCTCATTCCTAGATACTGCGAAAGGTTCAGAATGATGCTTGGAAATGATACTGGCCATGCAGGAGAGTATGGTGTTGTGTAATCAATAACAGCGCAGTGTCATAAAGCAAATTTTATACATATCTGTATGCAAGGATGTGAAATTTGAGTCCAGTGTTCTGTGTCTGGACTTTTCAGTAATGTTGCAATCTAAACCTGTATCAACAATGTTATCATCTAAACTCTGAGAGCTTTTGCCTTTTCCATACTGTGTTGCAGCTGTCTGCAACAGCACTGTAAGGCAGCACGAGCAAAGAAAGATGTTCATTCGTGGCCTATTAGAATAAGGAGGTTTTGAAGGGCTTTTCTGTTTTGTGTGTGTTAGGGTTGTATTTTCCTGTGAACTTGTTTACAGCTATGTCCGTCAAAGGTGAAGGAAGAAGACGAACCAAACAAATCCTTCTGGTTGGTTTGACCTAAAGTGTGAAACAGGTAGTCTGTACAGCTTCACAAGCATCTCTGCTGACAGAAAAACTTGGAAAGTGGTTCTGCATTTTAATTACTCTGCAGCTGTTAACTTTGTATTAACTGTGTATAGTATACAGGGGGGCACTTCTGTATCAGTGCTTAGTTTGATAGGATAAAATGCTACGTTCTCACTCAACCTTTTGACTGAAGTGGACTCTCTCGCCTCAGTTTTACAAATATTTCAGCTCTCTCTGTATACTTTAACACTTTTGACTTTCTCCTGGTATCAGTGATAGCAGGAAATAGGTTCCATCACAGGTAATGCCAGTGTCGTAACACTTTTTTTACAAAGGCAGTTCTTTCAGAATTATCTCCATCTTTGGTCAAGCACGAATTTTCTATGCTTGTTTGGGCTTTTTTACTACTCTGCTTATAAAAGTCTGAGATCTCAAAATACTGTGTAATGTGCCTGCGTAACATTTATTTTAATTCCCTCTCCAGCAATAGGCAATGCTTTTGCAGTTCTTAGCAACCCTGAAAAACGATTACGATACGATGAATTTGGAAGTGACCAAGAGCCTGTCAGCACTGGCCAGCACAGGCACTATAATTACTACACAGAATTTGAAGCAGACATTACTCCAGAAGAAATATTCAATGTGTTTTTTGGTGGGCACTTTCCTACAGGTCAGTATCTGTCTGCAGTGTTTTCGAAATGCAATGAACTGGGTGGCATTCCTCAGGGGTTGGTATTTGGACCAGTGCTGTTAAACATCTTTTTTAGCCACATGCACAGTGAGATCAAGCGGACCCTCAGCAAGTTTGCTGATAACACCAAGCTGAGTGGTGCGGTCAGCACAGCTGAGGGACAGGATGCTGTCCAGAGGGACCTGGACAGGGCAGTTCCAAGCACAAATACAGGATGGGCAGAGCATGGATTGAGAGTAGTCCTGAGGAGAAGGACTTGGGGGTGCAATGTGCACTCACAGCCCAGAAGGCCAACCATACCCTGGGCTGCATCCCCAGCAGCGTGGGCACAGGGTGAGGGAGGGGATTCTGCCCCTCTGCCCCACTCTGGTGAGGGTCCTCCAGGAGTCCTGTGTCCAGCTCTGGAGCTCTCAGTGCAGGACAGACCTGGAGCTGTTGGAGGGGGCCAGAGGAGGCCCCAGCAATGACCCGAGGGCTGGAACCCCTCTGCTGGGAGGAAAGGCTGGGAGAGCTGGGGCTGGTCAGCCTGGGGAAGGGAAGGGTGGGGGGAGACCTTAGAGCAGCCTTTCAACACTTAAAGGGGCCTACGAGAAAGCTGGAGAGGGACTTTTGACAAGGGCATGTAGGGGTAGGACAAGGGGTAATGTCTTTAAACTGAAAGAGGGTATATTTTAGAGTAGATGTAAGGAAGAAACTCTTTACTATGAGGGTGGTGAGGCCCTGGCACAGGCTGCCCAGAGAAGCTGCCCAGAGAAGCAAGCTGCCCAGAGAAGCTGTGGCTGTCCCCTCCCTGGCGGTGTTCAAGGCCAGGTTGGACGGGGCTCTGAGCACCCTGGGCTGGTGGAAGGTGTCCCTGCCCATGGCAGTGGGGTTGGAACGAGATGATCTTTCAGGTCCCTTCCAACCCAAACCATCCTATGATTTTATGAACTGACACTAGACCTTAAAGGAAGTTCAGCTTCTCTTTATACTGCTCGGGGAGTTGATTATACATCTGAAAAGAGCAAAAACTTTTTTGGATTTACTCTTTTCTCCCTTCCTAGCTTTTTATGCCTGGAAAAGCTCCCTTAATGCACAGTTTAAACTTTGGATTTTAGCAATTCTGTTCCCCAAAAAATGTTGTCAAAGCCAGCCTTGCTATGCAGGAATGCTCCTACGAGAGAGAGCTGTCCGTGGGGTAAAGGCCATTGGTGTCAGGACCAGTCCTAACCTCCCAGCCTCTCTTGAAAATTTCTGACAGTACTAGTTAAGGGTAAGAACATTTTAGCCTGGGAAGGGTTTAGGCTGTTTGGTTCTTGGGTAGGCAACATTTTAATACCAGCTGTAGCTGAAGACCCTTCTTTTTGTTGTTTCTTTTATTTCTTCCATTGTCTGTCGCCAGGAATGGTATGGGAGGTAAAATAAGGTGTGAATGGGAGGGGATCAGAGGTATCTTTGCTGGTGGGGGTGTGCTTGACACCCCTTACTGCGTTCCACTACAGCATGGCAGCAGCTGGTCCTGGCATTGTGGTCTCAGTGCCCCTGTAACTAGGAAAGCATAGGAGTTTATTTGGCTTGCAGCAGCTTGCATGCCGTGAAGAAATTAAAACTTCATAGGTTAGAAAGTGATGCCTGCTAGGAAAGGCTGGCTGACAGTATCCAGTAACAGAACAGTGGATCCTTACCTGTGGCAACTCTGCGCATGTCTCAGTCCAGCCTTGGCTTTTGTATTTATAGTAAAATTAGAAAGATGCTGCAAGGCCGGTGGAATACAGGTTTGGATTAAAAGTAAATCTGAAAGGCATGGTGAGCTCAAGGGTCTTCCTGGCGGTAAGTAACGAATTGCTTTAGAACTCTTGTAAACTTTCTCATACCTCCAAGGCGTGGTATAAACATAATACACGCCAGTTACCACAGCCTAAAGCCACAGATACAGATAATTACTTAAAAGCTCCCCATAACCTCAGTCTGTGTGGTAGCATGTTGCAGCTCAGGGCATCTCAAATTATTTTCGAAATTTGATCTTTAGGTGTGCAAAGTGAGCCAAACTCAGCATGGCATAATTCCACACTGAGTTTGCAAGTTTTCCATTCCTGACTTTGCAAAGGAGTTGCACCTGTGTGTGCCTTTTGCCTCAGCCACCAGTGAAACCTTGCCCTCATGGAATATGACTGCTGTCTAGCTGCAGGCAACAGGGATGCTTGGAGTTGAGGACAAGAAATGGAGGAGCTGCCGGAGGAATTTGGGTGCTGGCCGTGGCAGGTTTAACAGGTAGAGTGGGATGAAAAAGTAAATGGGAATTTTTATTGAAGTGGCAATGAATAAGAAAAAGATAATTTCATAGTAATAGGTGTTCGTAGTAAACAAGTTTCCTCGCTGAAAAGGGGTGTGAGTCTGAATTTGTGTACATTTTCCATATCTAAAAGTGAGTTTTAAATTACGGAAAATCATCAGTTCAATAGTTTTCCAGATAGGCAAAGTCCACAAAGTTTCTACTTAGCAAGAGAATTTCTAGTAAGAGGATGTCCCGATAGTTGATACAGAGAGAACACTTTTTAAACTGTCATATTGTTAAGCAGGACTCGTGTGCGTGAGCTGAAGTTTGTGCTGAGCTGCAGTGTGGTGCTGGTTTTCATTTTGTGACACCTTGCTATCACCAGGCTTTCTGGAATTCTGAATAAGAAATGTTGGTGCTAGGGTAAACTCATTTCTGTAGCTTTTGTGGGCCGGTTTATGGCTTTTTTTTTTTTTTTTTTACAATGCATTTTTTCTCCATGGAAATTCGTTGGAAAAATATTAAAAGTTAAAATGTTAAATGTCTTAAGTCTAAATGAGACTCTCCCCGTGGCACAGTGTTGCAGTTATAGTGGGTAAAGGCTACAAGTTGAACTTCCTTCTCCTAAAAAATAAATGCACATGGAAGGAAAGAAACTGCTGGCAGAAATTCTTTGAGAAACTTAGGATTTTTGAAAACTTTTTCTAGGCACCCTGCAAAAGCCATTCTTCTCTTCCCCCATTTGTTTCAGTTTTTTCACAGCTTGATAAAATGTTGTCTGAGCAATATTGAATGATAGAAACTTTCAAGAAAGAAATTTTCATGCTTCAAGCCAGCCTCGTCTGGCTCTCTTGACTGCGAATGTGCTTAGACCCTTGGAAAAATCTGTGAAGAAGGAATGAAACAAGGTTTTGACACAATAGCAAAGGTCACTTTGGCCCAGGTTTCTTGCAGAATTCTTTGTGAAATCCGGAGAAGGGACAGTGTAAGAGTATAAAATAGTGTGACATCTTTCCCAGGGCTTAAAAATAGATTTGCATTTCTGTTGTCATAAGGCCGTAAATTTTGATTCTCTAATACAAAGACATTCTGAATTTCAAAAGAGGAGAGCGCAGCTATTAAGAACATATTCGTATGGTGATAAAATCAGAGCTGAAGTTTCAAAGCGAAACAGCATATGCAATTCTTTCCTCATTTTAGAATTTTTAAAAATCAGCTATATTCAGTGTGCAAGAAAGGAAATCCTGAATTGTACTTTTTTTTTGTAACTGATTTTTTAAATCTCTTTCCCTGTTATAAAATCATTAAGTGAAACTTAATAGGTTGAAGGAAGAGGAGGTAAAATGAGTATAGAAGACCATATTCAGTAATTATGGGAAGCCATAATTCATGGCCTGAGTCTATAGTGAAGCAAATTAATTTTCCTGCTTAGAGCCTGGGGATGCAACACAAGCTATCGCCTTGCAAGTGAATGTGACAAAAAACATACTTAAATACGAGATACAGTAACAGAAATTACAGCACGTTTCTGCATCTCAATTGAAATTAAGATGGACTTGGTGCAAACTTTACCGTTTCTCTGGTACACTTTTTGGAACGACATGCTATTTTGACGTTTAAACCTGAGGTGTGTTTGTACTTTTTCATCTGAGGCCTCAGCTGTAATTCAGGCTGTGTAGTAGAAGCCCGGATAATCAGCTAGAAACTCTGTGAGAAATACAGGTGAGTCCCAACAACTGGATGAAAATCTTGACTCTCTCTTGGTTTCTTTTAACAGGAAATATCCATATGTTCTCAAATGTAGCCAGGGATGCACACTATTATCCACGGAGGCACCGAAATGAAAGAGCGTGGACGCAGGAGCAAGAGGAGGAAGAAAACAGGCCCCAGGTAGCCAGGAGGAGGGAGCTCTTGGGCTTAAGTGTTTCGCTAGGGTGAGGGGTCCGCTTACACATCTGAAGCCAGGACAGACTTTCCCATCCTTAAATGCTCAGTGTTTATCCCGAAGTGCTGCAGCCAAAATGGAGTTTGCAAGTGTTGTGCTGGTGCTTGCTTTTTGCAAGCTTTAAGGGTTTGGTAATCCAACAACAATTAGTCCAAACGCAGACTGGTAACATGCAGAAGCACTGACTTGTCCTTCTGGTGTATTTAGTCCTTCCATAAATGAGCATGCAGTTTCTGGCCAGGTGTTGCACAGGATTTTTCCAGCCCTGGGGCAGGACGGGTCTGGGATACTTTTCTACAAACGGAAACCTCCAGATGAGACACAAGGTGTCATTTGTTGCTACCGCGCATACATGCATGCCACCTGCCTTGGAAAAATCTTCCTCTGGAGGCAGTGTTAACCTAACAACATCCTTCTCCAAGAGATGAATTTTCTTCTGTGAGTCTCTAATAGTCGGGCTCTGAAAAAAACCCGATACAGCCTATAGACAGCTAAGCTAGGGCAAATGAATCCCATCTACTGCTGCATCAGGTGTTCTTACTGCTGTCCCAGGGCAGAGAGGAAGATATAAATAGCTGCATATTGTATTTTGCTCCTGATTAGAAAAGGCATTTTGGAAGGGCGGTTTACTTCTGCTCTTCATCTGATTTTTAAAGATCTGTGTTTATGGCTGTTGGAACTCTTTGCTCCTTTGATATTTTTTCCCCACTCTTTCATTCTACAAAATTCATTCACGCAAAAAAACCCAAGTGCTTGCATCCTGTCCCAAGTCATGCTACGTATGGTCTCTTTCAGCCGTTTTATCCAGTGTTTGAACAGAGATGGAGATTTTTAGCATGCGTGTAGCAAACTTCAGAAGATGCATAGGAAGCCATAGGCACAAATGGGAATTGCAGCATGGTCCTTCAGTTTGGATTGTCAGCTGGTCACTGACCCGTGCAAGTGCTGTGGGCATCTGTTGCCTTCTCAAGGAAGGCATAGGTGAAAGAAATGTAATGAAAATATAATTGAAAGAAAATGGCTTTAAAGAGTTTTCTGAGATCATTAATAAAGTTCATTTTGAAGTTAAAATGTCCTCACTCAAAATTCAGAAGTACTTCCTCTTTTTTCTTGTCCGTTCTTTTCAATTTACGTTTAATACATTGTAGATCTATGATCTGTTTTCCACCTGAGCACAAGGAAGAGCTTCTTCACTCTGAGAGTGACGAAGCCCTGGCCCAGGCTGCCCAGGGAGGTTATGGAGTCTCCTTCTCTGGAGATACTCAAAACCTGCCTGGACAAGGTCCTGTGCAGCCTGCTGTGGGTGACCCTGCTTCAGCAGGGGGGTTGGACTGGGTGACCCATAGAGGTCCCTGCCAACCCCGAACATTCTGTGATTCTGTGATAGATGGCCTGGTTTCTGCAAACAGATGCGTCCTTTTCCATCTGTATCTTTTCTTGTCTCCTAATTATTGTTGTTCTTTTCAGAATTCGTATTCTGCATTTATTCAGTTGATGCCAGTGTTCATAATAATAATAGTGTCAGTTATAACTCAGCTGATGGCTACAAACCCACCCTACAGCCTATTCTACAAATCGTAAGTAATTTTAAAACACAGTTTTTGGGTCTTTGATGTTTGTCTTAAGGAGGTAGACGGAAGCTGGACTTGATAGCAAAATGCATGTTAGTGTTCTGTTCTGCTCTTTCTAGAAAGTGTTATCAGTTTGTAAATAAGGAAATACCAGCAGTCTCTGTTGACTGTTCGCCTGAGCCTTATCGCTGTGAAGTTAACTGTGGTGTGCTTTGTTGTACTGTGTGCTGAGCAAACAGAGACAAGGAGCCAGAAAGCTTTCTCACCGGGTGTGAAATGTTTTTGCAGGGTGATACAGTAGCAGGAATGTGGGTGCAGCTGAGCTGCAGAGCTGATCAGCCTCTGGTCTGCCCAGCCCCCAGGGGTCTGTGGGCCACCACTGAAGCTCCCATGTAAAGCAGTTAAGAAATGAAGCCTGCTGTTTGCAGGATAAATCCAAATCTGCTCTGGAGCCTGAATTCCACTAGAACTGTCAAGCTCCACAAATCATTAAAGCCTTGAAATGCCCCGGTTTAACATCTGTAAAGAAGCAGGATCCCAGGGTTGCAGAGGGCAAACTGAACTGGTCAGCTCTGGGCACAGAAGGAACGCCACCAGAACTGCTGTAATCTGAGTTTGTGGGGCAGAGGAGAACCCACTTGCCTCTCTCAGCAGCCAGTGTTGGGCGGAGGGAAGCTCTCTGGTGGGAAAGAGCTGACCAGTTCAGTCACTGTCACTGGTTCTTACTGTGGTAGGAGTGGGAGCTGGCAGGTTTTGGAGAGCCTGCTGCTCACCGCAGGAGCGGAGCGCTCCAGATGCTCCCCTTGCTCCCTTCTAGGAGCAGAACCACTTGGGTTCAGGCCCATCGACTCTCCGCTCTCACAGTAGCCTGACACTGTTTGTCGGGTTTTACCACAAGATGTCAGTGTGTAGGCCTAGCATGAGAACAAGAGGGGGGTTGTTTTTGGTTTTGTGTTTGGTTGGGTTTTTTCAGAGAGTGTTTTTGCTATCTGCCAGTCCCATGTGAAACCTCCCACGCTGCCTCCAGAGCAGCTAGTCTCTCCTGCATTTCTTCACTACCTCCTCTTCTCCTGTTGTTTTGAGGTGCTGAGGCCTGAGCCTGATACACAGTTACGCTGTTTCTCTAAATCATATCCTTAAAAAAAAAACCCCAAAGTAACAGCCCTAAAAGAAATTGTCTATGTAAAGAAAGCATACACCTCTGAGACAGACAGAGAGGGAAAAGAGGATCCCAGGAAATAGAATGGGCAAACTGGATTCCATTGAGTAGAGTGTAACCTCTGTGTTTTGGCTGCCTGCCTCTTTCTCTGGGCAGTGGTTTGAAAAAATGCCTGGGTATCTTTGTTCAAATAAGGAAATTCAGTGGAAGAGTAAAGTTTAATCTAGTGGCTGTGTTGGAGTCGCTAATTCCACCTACAGAATATTCTTTGGGATATTCTGTGCCCCACTTTGCTTACTGAGTATTGTAAAACCCTAAAAGAAATTGTACCTAGATGCTAATTGTTATTTCTACTAAAGGCTCCAGAAACTGGGAAAATCCAGATCCAATTGCCCTATGCCCTAGGCAATAGTAGGGCCGTATGCCTTTTCTGTAATCTCTGTTTTGTCATCAGTTCTCATGGGATTTCTGGACCTAGCTTGCCAGAAATTACAAGCAAACAGAAGAAAGTGTGTGGCGCTTCCGTTCACAGATAAAATTTGCTCTTATGTTTTGGAAGTGTCTTGACTGACTTGTTGAGAACAAACAAGTATTTGGAAGGAACAGTGTCAGCTCTGAGTATCTTTGTAGATGTCTCCAAACAGTAGATATTTTCCTGTGTCTGTTAGCAGAGGAGGTGAATTCCATTTGTAGTGCACAGCTTGCTGTGCCTGAGACGTGTAATTTCCTTATTGGGTGGCTGAGGGAGCTGTAGCCCCGCAGCAAGTAACTGTAAAGCAAGTGGTGTAAATACTGTCCTCTGGAAACGCTAATACGGAGAAACATCTCTTGATTTCTTTATATTTGAACTGCTAAAAAAATCTGTTTTCTCCATGATGTTTTCACAGGTCCATAGGTCATGTTATTAGTAGAGAAACAGAGAACTTGCACGTGCCTTACTATGTTGATAAAAGCTTTGAAAAGAATTATCAAGGAGCAGAACTTCAAGAGCTAGAGAAAACCATTGAAAAAGATTACATAGACTATATTCAGACCAGCTGCTGGAAGGAGAAACAGCAAAGTAAGTTAGCTTTGTTGCAGGTGTGTGCCTACAACCCATCAGTAGCTGTATGATGGCTGTGCTTCACAAAGCACTGCCTTTTTTAGCCTCATTTTCCGATGCTTATAACATCTCAGACCTTGCACTGGTATTTCTCACATCTGCTCTTAACACTGAATTTGCTGTTGTTGAGGGTCTGTCAAAATTCATTTTAGGTGATTCTGAGAGACAAGTGGAAAGTAGATTTCACCATTTGAGACTTTTTTTTCCAATCTGTTTTTATGCTTGAATAACTCTTAGTGATGATGTTTTAAACTTATAATGCACCACATTATCTGGCTCTGACAGACTGTTAGGGCTAGAAAAGGTCTTGAGACATCACCTAGTCCATGTTTCCTTTGCTGGAGCACAATCATTTTTGCTTTGACTGGCTCCATGAGGAGATTATGTAACTTTTTTTCTTCAAAACTTTGTCAGAAGGAGAGCCCATAGCCTATTCAGGTGCTTTCGGTAATCTTGCAGGGAACTGTGTTACTGGTATCAGTTTTCAAAGCGCATACTTCTGTGCTTGTTTTCTGTGCTTATTTGCATTTTCTATCTTTAGAGGAGTTTGAGATCATGTTTTTCACCATAGTCAAGATTATCTTTTAAAAACAAGAATTGAATGCAGAAAGGGAGAACACAAAAATGCGAGCACTCAAAATCATTATTCGCACGTGAGTCCAAAGTCAATCAGTGGCACGTATAAAGGCATGTATTTTAACCCCATGTTGTATTTCTAATTACTACTCTTCTAGCCCATTTAAAATAGAGCAAATCCCTACTTTTGTAACTGTGCAAAATAAGAGAAATCAAATTACGAGGACTAGCTGAAGTTGGCATGCTGTGACTGAATTTTTTTTTCAGCGGAAACATCACTTTCAAATGAGTAAACGCAAACTACTGCTGTGCAGAAAGGAAACTGGGAGAAGTTGTTTCTGTGTAAGTGTTTGACAGCAGAAGGCTTTCTGACTGGCTCCGTGTAAAACAGTCCTCAGCACACTACCGCAAAGTGACTTTGCACTTGTTTACAGTTTCTTTACCAATTGCATCATTATGGAAGCATAAGGTTTGTCTAAACAAGACTTGTTTAATCCTGTGCTAGAGGTAACAACAGTGTTACTGACTCCAAACTATTTACGGATTTTTTGATGGGGAGGGTTGTTTTGTTTTCATCCAGAGACTGAGGGGGTTTTTTTACATAGAACTTCTCAATCTTGCTTTTAAAGAGAAGTGTACAAATGTAGGCTCTGAAGTTAAAAAAGAAAGGAGCCCATAATACAAGACCATAAAATACTCAAGTAATCCCTTATTTTTTGGGTGTGCTTGACTTATGATCTCTGAGCATCTGTGGCTGGCAGTAGCGGCCTCTAGGTATAATGTGGCTGTTAATAACCATAAATGTAGGCTTTGTGCATAGGCTTGCTATAGGGATAGAATTTATTTTTTACAGAAATATCCTTTTAATTGACCTTGTGCAACTGAAAATTGCCATATTGTCTCTTTCGCATAGACCTTGAGCTAAGGAGTGCTGTGCCCCAAAATGGGCAACGGGGTCTGCAAGTCTGAAAAATACTGGCAGTCAGGGAGCGGGAGATGATCCAGCACTGAATGCCAAGTAGTGCCTGCAAAAAAATGCTCTTCTGGAGCTTTGTACCCTCAGAGACTTTATCGGTCACACATCCGCAAATATATTTACATCTACAATTAGCAGCACCCTGAGGAGACCACTGTAATTAAAATAAAAAAAGGAAAAAAAAAAAAAAACCCACCAATTCAGAATGATTACCATCTAGGCCAGGGAGCAGGTATTGAGCACAGCTGAGACTGTGCTAACTTTAGTACAGCCAAGTTTGTAAAAATAAACTGTGAGTACAAGATGGAGTGCTGGCGAAAAGTTATCTGGTGATGCTGAGGCAGTAGTTAGCTGTTGTTTCATAACTTTGGTCCATTAATTCTTGTTTAAGTGTTTGACTTCATGTGGTCAACTTTTTTTTTGTCAGTTGAATGTCTAGTAATGGTACATTTGTTTTGTTTACTGATGGTGCATTTCTCTTTAGCACCAGCAAAATGAGCATAGATTAGTTATACAGGAACAGATTGATTTTTAAAGTCTTTGATTTTATGGCTTGAAAAGTCATACCTGGTGTCCAACTACCATAATGAAAACTTTACAAGTATCTGATATATCGGTATCTTGTTCAGCCAGTCACTGCTGCATTAGACAGCGTTCCTCCCTTCACAGCAGAAGAGTGTGTAAAAGTTGCATGTGCTGTGGTTTTTGGTCTTCTGAAATCTTTGGTACAGTGAAGTACGAAAAGCACGTCCTGGGTTTTCACAGGAGATTGTTCAGCTGTGATAGCACAGAAAATTACAAAGAGGCAACTGAAAACAGAGAGAAGAAGGGTACATATTACGAATTAGACATTTTAGGAGTTCCTTAAAAAGTACAACGGAACAACTCTATGGAAAAGATTGAAAAACATAAGAAACCAATGTGACACGATGAATGCTGTCAAAAGCGCAGACATTTGCAGTGAATATTTTTGCCCAATTGGCCAAGTGTGAACTAAGATTCTTCACAGCAGATCTCCAGGAACTGTGGACTCGGAGACAATTACGCGAGTCTGGTTGTGCTGAAGGCTTGTCAAGGCTATGTGCCCAGCACAACTTGAATGGCATTTTAGATATAAAAGCTGAAAACTGATTCCTGATCTAAAATAAAATGTTTATGCCCAGCAGCTTGTAGAGCTTTTCAGTAAATAGGTGGAGGGTCAAATAGCTTTAAATTTCAGTGGGACAGGGACAGAGGACATAAAAGGATCTATTGAAGTTCTTTCCACTCTGAAAGATTTTGTGAAATGAAGGACTTATAAGGTACATTAAAGCTCTTTGAAAAATTGAGTGTCATCAGGTAGCCTGTGCTTAGGGAAATTGTGACCTTTTCAGAAGCAAATTACTGCTGTTCTCTTAGGTGCATCTAATCCTGGATCTAAATTATTCTTCAGGGAGAAAGCTATATTAAGCTATATAGCTTCCTTAGCCAATCAGCAAAAGAAACTTCTCTGAATTACTGGGGGGAAATAATTTAAAGAATGGGATTATTTCAGTTTTATGCTGCTTTTGAGGAGGAGGAGGAAAAAAATATGCAAAGTACATTTGAGACTGTAATGTTAATGAAAGGGCACAGAGGCCTTTCAAACAAGTCTCTCGGGTAGCTGCTCACCTTCCTGTAATCAATACAAAAAAAAAGAAAAAGAAAATAGAAGCATTTATAATGCTTTCTGGGCAAACCTCTTGCCAGACAGAGTTTGAATTCTGAGAAGTGCAACATCAAAAAAACCCAATTATCCGTACTTCAGAGTATATGTTTGGATGGGTGCTCTGGGCCCTCGCAGGAGGGATCTGCCAGGAGAATTGTGTTTCTCAGTTTCGTGGGCAGGGGTGTGTGTCTTGTAATTCCTGCTTAGCGTACGAGGCTGCGGGCAGCTGACACAGCCCCGAGGCAGCGGTAGGAAAGGTAGTTCACACGGCGCGCTCTCCTTCTGGCTTGTCCCCGAAATACCGCTGCATACTCCAGGTGTCGAGCAACCCCCGCCGCCAGCCTGTGCCCGGTGGTACCTCAGTGAGGGTCCGTGCACGGCGAGGCGAGATGTGCTTCAGACGTAAACAGCGGTGTCACCTGAGACAGGTGCTGTGTAGCAGACCGAGTGGTATCCTCCTAACCCTTCCTTAAGCAGTTACGTTAAATGTATGCCTGTATTTTAAAGCAGTCCCCTATTCTTTAGATCATTTAACATAATTTTAAATTGTACGTGACTTCTAAGCTATGTTTTTATAGTTTGTGGGTTTTTTGTAGACTGTAATAATCAGTCTTATTTTTTTGTATGGTTACTGTCCTACTAGTGCACTAGTAGAGAGGGTTATTATAACTTTTTGAGTTCTCAAGCAATTATGAAAATACTGTTTTCCTAAGTAGCTGGCCTGGTTAAACCTGATGGCCTCTCTTTACGGAAGGTTGTTAACATGCCCAGTTTCACGGAAACGAGGTGAATTAAAAAAAAAAAAAACATGCCATGAGGATAACAAAGCACTGAGAAACAGTTATGTAAAGTAGGCTCACGACTTCATCCTAATATATATTTTTTTCGTCTTTCAGAGTCTGATTTGTCGAATTTGGCGAAGCTATACAGAGATGATCGGTTAAAACAGAAAGCAGAATCGCTGAAACTTGAGCACTGTGAGAAGCTCTCCAGTCTGATTGGAATGCACAAAGGGGGCTGACCAGGACGCACACGTTCTCTAGTTTTATTTATTGCTGTTTTAACTTATGTTTTTATTTTCCTTTGTATAAAAAGGGAAGGAGTCTGTTGTAAAGAGTCTGAAGATTCGATTCCTTCTGCATATAGTGCAGAGGTGGGCCAACACAAGCTGTAGAGCTAGTGTGTGCTGTAATATATACTGTACACTGTATTTGGTTCTAAGGACCAGTGGCACTTTGTAAATTAATTCCCTGGGAAACGCTGTTAGTTTGGAACCTGTCTTCATCAGTAGTTTGTCTGCCATCCAAACAGTGTGTATACTTCCCAGGAGAGCAGATAAATGTCTTCGCTTTCTGTATTTTATATGGACCTGCAATTCACTCGATCATACGAACGGCGTAGCTTTCAGTATTAAGTGCGCTCGCCTTCTCGTACTGATACCAGGTGGATGTCCTTGCTTCTGCACTGGTTTGTAATCAGAATTTAGATGGGAGGCGGCGTGTGTCCTGTTTTGAGTGCTTAATTCAGAAGAGCCAAGTACCTGCTTCAGGTGAGCACTCTCGCAGGCTCCCAGCTCTCCTGCTGTCAAAGGGCCGTAACCCCGTGCTTGTCGGGCTGGAGGCCCTGCCCGTTCTGTTCCTCGGTGAGACAACACGCTGAGATGCCAACAGCGGCGTCGCACAAGAAGATGAGAGTCTGTGAGTCACACCAATTCCAGTGTCTGCTAAACCAGAGAGAAAGGACAACTGTATTTATTTTCTCATATGTTTTCAGTGGCATATTTTTAAGCTGGCTGTTTAATTCTGATTTTTTATCTGCAAACCCTTCTCCAGCTGTGACAGGGGTCCTGCTTTTTCTGGTACAGTTTGGATGTAGCATATTTTTACTCTGTTGAGCAGTTATGAATGTTTCACTGTAGACATTAGTATTGCAAAGAAAAAGATCGATGTAGTAGTGTCCTGTTCTTTCTTGATCCTCCTTTACGAAGCCAGGCATTTAAAGGCAGGTTGAGGGTGGGTTGTACTCATCAGCGGCAGAGTGTTACTTCAGTTGAGCATCATAAACCTCCTGAGGCAGTTTCTCTGGTGGCGTGCCACGGGCGTGTACCATGTGTGGAATGAAACTCTTACAGAGGGCATCTCCAAGCAGTCCAGGCACTGGAGGTGCAGGCTTCTGCCCTCCCTCCCTGATGGGAGGCTCAGCGTAGCCGCAGCAGAGGCACTGCTCGCTGCTCTGGCGTGGAAGCATGACTCTGTGGTTGCCCCCATTCCTAAAACTCGCTATGAGTGGCGCAGGACGCACATACGACCTTGGCTTAAACGTAGGAAGCAAAGTGCTCAAAAGATTGAGAAGTGCCAGAATTAAAATAGCCTTTAGTCTCCACGTGCCGGGGTGTTACGGTGCTGTCCTGCTGGTATGGGGAGCGGGGATCGCAGGTACCAGCCAGTGTCCCCGTGGTGTCCCGGTCCTGTCCGTGGCAGCGGTGGGAGGTTGGGCAGCAAACGAGTCTGGGAGCTGCAGGAAGAGAAGCTTTTCTGGTGGCCCGCGCCAGAGGGTGGGTGTCTGTCTTGGGTTTCGAGAGTTGGACTTCTGCAGATGAGATGTGCCCGTCCCCTGTAAGATTGGCCCATTGCAACTGTGGCAGTGTTGCCGTTATGGAACGGTGGTGTGTGGGGAAAAAATGAAAAAACAGCATAGTGACTCCTTAAAGTGGCATTTTCCTGTTAACATTTGTTCGCCTTTGGGCAACTTTGTCGGCGCGCTTGAGGAAGCTGAGCAGAGTTTGTCAGCCACTCGGGACGGGATGAGCGCCGGTAAAAAAGGCATTTGGAGGGGGTTGTTGTGAAGCGTCTGTAGTGTGAGTCTGGAAGGGCAACAATGTTTGATTTGATTTTTCTAGGTTGGTAATGTGGCTGGCAGGACAGGCGGCCTTAATCCTGGTATTTCCCAATTTTGAGCACACAATCTGAGTGTGTATAAAAAGCAACATTCTTTTAATGTTGCTTTTTATATGTTAAATACTTTGTAGAATATATTTGAATATATTAAAGCGGTTGGACTTGTTCCGGGTGTGGTGGCTTCCCTGTCGTCCCCGTTTGACTCCCATGGCTTTAAAGTGATTCAGGCGGGGAGACCAAACACGACGACTTGACTGGACCTGCGATGCCCTGTACGGAGCTTGGCTTCATACGTAGTGTTTGGCTCTTAAAATAGATTGCACCTTCCATCCAGAGATCTCAAAGGGTTTTGTGGAGGTGGGAGACCGCCTGCGAGAAGCACAGGAGTTTTGAGAGACTTCTCTGCAACTGGGAAAGAGGCCAGGATGAAGTGGGGGATGAGACTGAAAGGTAAAAATACACACACCAAAAAAAAAGGGCAAGAAGGTGTTCTTTGTTCACAATCACAGTCAAGGCTGTAGGGATGACTGTTTGCGTGCCGGTGTCGCGTGCTGTGAACAAGGGCGTTTGGCTCCGAAATGCCGGTGGTGATGAACACGAGTGCTGCTGTTGGCTGGGCAAGGGGCAGAACAGGGACTGCATCTCGTGCCTGCGGCTGTGGCAGCGCGTGGCTGTCCTGAGCCGAAGGCCACTTGCCAAAACGGGACTGACTGCCATTTGCTTCTCGGGTCCCCAAAGGGAGAAGGTGTTCTCTGAGCTGGCCTGGAGCGGGCGCGGCCGTGCCGCGGGCGCAGGCGGCGAGGAGGGGTGCTCCCCTTTCTTGGGGAACACCAGAGGCTTGCAAGTGGGTTTGTTTTTATGTATATATATCTTTATTTATTTTAAATGGAAGGCCTGACGTTGCTGCGCCTGGCTGTGCCGCGGTGGCAGCCCGACCCTGACAGGACAGTCACGCAATGGCCGCCGGGCGGGGCGGGCCGGAGCTGACGGCCGGCCGGGGGGGCCCAGGGTGCTCCCCGGGGGAGGCTGAGCCCTTCCCCCGGGCCGGAGACGCGGGGGGACTCCCGGCCGCGGCCCCTTTAAAGGCGGGGGGGGGCACAGGCGTTGCTAGGCGACGGGAAGGCTCCGTCGCGCCGGCCGCCATTTGCCGCGGGGGTGCGGGAGATGGCGGCGGGCGCTGCGGCCTTGGGGCGGGCACGGCTCCGCTGCCGGCGCCCACCGCGGCCCTGCCAGGTGCCCCCGCCCGGAGCAAACGCAGCGGGCAGCCGGGCGCTGGCTGGACCGTGGAAGTGATGGAGGAATGGTGGTTAATGAGCGGGTGCGGCTCGGCCTGCGCCCGCCCGGTGCGGGGCAACGGCCTTGGGTGCGTACGGAGAGCCCCGGGGTCTGCGCCGCGCCCTCCTCGCCCTTCCCCGTGGAGAAGCCACGAGCCGGGGAGCGGGGTCGCGCCAAGGCCCCGCAGCAGCAGGCGCTGGGGCGAGGGCCTGGCTGCGGCCTGGAGCTGCCCAGCCGGTCCCCCTGACGGCGCGGCCGGGCGGGCTGTGCGCGGCCGCCATGTCGGGAGGAGCCAGCCGAGCCGCGGGCCTCGCTGCAGCCCGGCCGCGGTTCTCCGTGCGGCTGCCCCGTGGGGCCCTGCCCTCTCCCGCAGCGCTGGCAGCGGGCCCCGGGGTGCGGAGGAGCGGAGGAGCGGGTGGATGCGGGGCAGGGCTCTGCGGCCACCCTCGCAGCCGCCGCCGCCGGCACCCTGCTCGTCACGGCCGTCGTCCACCTCGGTTTTGCAGGCCCCGGGTGTCAGGGTGACAGATGCAGCAGCAGCGAGAGCCAAGCCTGGCGCGGGCGCTGGAGAAGCGGCAGAGGACGGGTTTAAGGCAGTTGTACGAGTCGCTGCCCGAACCCCCGCTGCACCGCAGGCGTCGGCACCCGCCCCGGGCCGGCAGGACACCGGTGACCCCGGGCTGCGCCAGCCTCGCTTCCCACCGACGGCCGTGGGATGCGGGGCACGACCCTTGGCAGAGGAGAGGGGGTGAAGCAGCATCTCGGCAGGATCCGGGCTGGCCGGGGACCGAGGGTCCGCTCGTCCCGAGGGGAGCTGCACCCCCCAGCGTTGGGGGTCTGTCCATCCCGCCCACCCCTGCGAACCCGGCCGCAGGTGGGGGCTGTGTGTGCGTCCCCACGGTGCTCCCGGCTGCGCTGTGCCGGGGCTGGAGCCAGCAGTGACTCAGCAGGCGCCCGCCGGGCTGCCGTGCCGTGGGCCCACACTGTGGGGAGCCGGGCGGGGGGGGCTCGGGGACGCTCCCAGCCAGCCCCAGGCTGAGGGCCGGACCCCCCTCGCATGGGGGCCGTGGGTTTTAGGGTGCAGCATGCCATCCAGGCAGCACGAGGAGCTCCACCGCTGGCAGCCATGTCCCCCCAGCTCCCTGCGAAGGCAAGCTGCAGGGATCTGGGGGGTTTGAAATCCTCCCCATCTTGCACAGGGCCACCGCGCCGGCGAGTGCAGCAGGCTTCTTCCGCTCACCGTGGCCACAAATGCCACCTGCAAGCACAGCCCTGCTCAGCAGCGAAGGGTTAAGCGCCAGCCCAGCGATCAGGGAAGCTTTCCTCTCCACATTTTCCTTGCCAAAGTTTAAATTTAGTCCCTGCATGAACCCAGGTGACTTGGGCATCGGGTTGCTCCGGGGCTGGCAGCGCTGGGGAGCACCTGCTACCACTGCTTCAGTGCAAAAATCCCCCCCAAAAGCTGGGGCTGAGCTTCGCTGGCGGCGGTCGGGGCCGGCGAGCTGCGGAGACGCTCGTGTGGTGCCGGACACCCCGTCCGCTTGCTTCAGGTGCCCCTGAAAAAGGCAAATTGTAGCCATCCATCGTTCGGCTCTTGTGAGTCCTGGAGATGCTCAGTGCTGGGTCTGGTTTCAAGCCTTGAGTACGCTCCTCGCCGCTTTCGATTAGTTTCGGGGGGAGCTGCTTCTTGGGGCAGGGGGGTTTTGGGGGAAGCCCCCAGGATGGGGACGCCCCATCCCTGTGACAAAGTGGGCAGAGGCGTTGGGGAAGGAGCCATGGCGGGGACGGAGCGGCAGCCCGGGGCCTGGCCGTGCCCTCCCCACCGGGGAGGGGTCTGCCCCAGCGCCGGGGGGCACAGCCCGGGTACCCCCGTGGGGCACGTGGCCGTCGGGTTTGGGGAGCAGCAGCGTGGGGTGAGGGAGCCGGGGCGGGGGCTGGCAGCCCCCCGGCAGCCCCCCGAGGCCGGGGGCGGCGGTGGCATCCCTGCAATGCGCTTGGCATCGCCTCCCCGGGCTGGCGCTCGCTGACGCCCATGTGATCGAGGGGCTGCTCCGTCCTGCCGCGGGGTCCAGCCGCCCTGACGGCGAGGGAGGCAGAAGGTCGAGCCCGCGTCCCCGGCGCAGCGTCCCCGGCTCCGAGGAGGGTCCCCCGGCACCGGCTGGCACCCCCCAGAGCCATTCCTGCCATGATGCCCCGCGGGAAGAGGGACCCCGTCCTGCTCTCGCACGCCGAGCTGCCCAGCACCGATGGCGAGGGTCCCTGCGGCGGTGGGGATGGCCGGCGGTCTGCGTCGGAGGAGGAGGGCCACCTCCTCGGCCTTCCCCGCGACGACCTGGCCAAGAGCATGTCGGGCTCCTCCGTCTCCTCCTACCACTCCGCCCTGTGCTCGGAGGGGACGGAGACCTTCAAGGACTGCCTGGAGTTTCTGGAAGAGGAGGGGACTTCCCCCCGGGCTACCCCGGGGCGCTGGGCTCCGGCGGGGGCCCCCGGCGTCCCCCCGCCGCCCGGCCCCCTCGCCCGCCCGCGGCAGGCCCAGCTGTCCATCGCGGCTAAGAATAGCCCGGCGCCGGGGCAGGGGGGCAGGATGGGTCCCCGCGGCAGGGACCATCCACCCGTCGCCGCCAGCCGCGGGGAGCTGGCCGTGCCCCGGCCGCCCGCGGGGATGCTCAGCGGGGCGCCCAGCGATTCGGACGAGGCGGACGGCGAGGTGCGGGCGCTGACGGCCAGGGCTTTCCACAGCCTCTCGGGTCTCCCCGGCGCCCGCCTCGACATGTGCAGCTCCCACACCTCCTCCAGCCTCTCCAACTCGCTGTCGGAGGATGGTGGGCGGCCGCGGCGGTGGCCGGTGGCCAGCGGTGAGGCCCGGGGCACGGTGGCAGCCCCCCGTGGCAGGGTGGGCTGGCCCTTCCCCGCCGGCGTGGATGGGGAGCTGCCGGGCTTGCTGGGGAAGGAGCAGTTCGAGTGCGTGGACGTGGAGCTGGAGAGCGGCGAGGCCAGGAAGGGCCACGGCAAGAAGAGGACCGTCCCCAAGCGCCAGATCCTGCTGAAGAGGAAAGAGAGGAAGGAGACGGGTTTTGGCCCCTGGGCTGATGGCCTGGCCCCCCAGCCCCTGCCCCCTGCCAGGAAGGAGCCCCCCAGCAAGGGCAGGGCCATCAGCGAGGACTTCAGGCTCAACTACAAGCAGTTTGTGAAGACGGCCTCCCTGGATGCCGACACCGGCAAGACCAGGGCGGCCTCTTGCCTGGTGAAAAATGTCCTCGCCAAGAAAATGCAGTACGAGCAGAGGATCAAGATGGAGCAGAAGGGGCTGTGGGGCAGCTCGACCTCCTCGGGGCCGTCCTCGGCCGGCACTGACCTGCTGGGCGATGGCCTGGAGGGCAAGTCCAGCTCGCTGTCCCGCTCGGACTGCAGCTTCTCGGCCGAGGACCTGAGGGGCGGCGGGATGCCGGTGGCCGTGGGGGATGCAGCCACCACCCGTCCCACCAAGGGGGTGGTGCTGAGCGAGGCAACCAGGGAGAGCGTCTGCAAGCTGAAGACGACCTTCAATGAACTCAACGAGAGGATGAAGTACCAGGAGGTGCTGGAGGGCCACCGGCTGCCCAGTGCCACCAAGGAACCGTCGTCGGAGAGGATCTGCTACCGGAGAGCCCGAGCCTTGTTCGAGGGCCACTCCGAGGCGAGGAGGGTGCTGGACGTTGCCCCCAGATTTGAGAGAGCGCCGAAGCCGTGGCCCAGCTTGAAGCAGCGAGCCATCCACCCCGGCCACCCCGCAGCCCTCGCTGTCGAGGCTGACGGCCCGCCACTCCCCGCCGCGTCGTCCCAACGCCTCTTCACCTCCCGGGCGCAGGAGGTGAGGCTGGTGCCGCAGAGCCGGCGGGAGCCGAAGCCGCCAGCCATGCCCCGCCAGCCGCCCAGCCCCGGCACCCCGGCCCGGGGGTCCCCGCCGGCTGCTCCCCCCGAGAAGGAAGAGAAGGGGCAGGGGCGCATCCCCCAGCCCCGGGACGTGCGCAAGCTGGTGAAGAGCAGCTACAGCCTCTGCTTCGGGGCCACCAGCGCATCCCGCGGCACCACGGCATCGGTGGGCGGCCGGGAGCCACCACCGGCCACCCCGCTCGTCATCCACTGCACCTCGGTCCGCCGGCGGGAGACAGCAGCCGGGCCGGGCAATGAGGAGGTGCTGGCAGCTGCTGGCCGAGAGTCAGCGCCCGCGTGTGCCGAGAGCCCCACGAAGCCCACCGGCCGCCGGCCCTCGCCCACCCAGGGCTCCCCCGTCCACATCACGAGGGTCCAGGCCACGCGGAGGGGAGCGGCCACCGCGGAGGGGCCACCGGCATCTCCCCCGCGCCGGGAGCGGAGCGAGCTCAGAGTGCCACCGTGGGCACCGGCGGCGGAGGGGGTCCCGCACGTGGAGTCCCACCTGCACGTCCTGGTGGGCCGGCGTTCCCCGGCAGCGGCCCGGGAGGGCTCCCCGGCTCAGAGCAGCACCGTGCTGCGCACAGAGAAGACCGTTCTCCTCCCGCCCCTGCCACCAGGTCCCACGGAGGAAGAGCAGGGACGCGGCCATGATGGCACTGGAGGGCCCCATGCTGCCGAGCGGCCTGAGTCAACGGAGCAGCGGCACGGCGGCAGCGACCGCAGGGACCCCCAGGCCAGAGCCCCGGCTGGCGGCAGCGCGCACCCACAGCCTGTGCAAGCCACGACAAGCAGCGCACCGGAGCTGCCCGCGAGCGAGCAGAGGCCGGAGCAGCCGGGCAGCCAGCCGGTGTCGGCAGGGAGCAGCGGCTCTGCTGGCAGCACTGGCCCCACCACCCCGTTTCAAGCTGGGGAGGCCAGGGAGGGTCCCGCTGGCCAGCTGCCGGCGCGGAGGGAGGCCTGGGAGCATTTAGCGACGCGGGCGGCAGCCACCGAGGAGTACCTTCCTGCTGCCCCGGCAGAGAACGCCAACTACTTAGCAATTCCTGTCAAAGCCCCCAAATCCTCTCCAATGCCAACGCTGCCCTCGGTTCCCAGCCCAGCCAGTGCATCCTTCGGAGCTCCCATGGTCCCCAACGTGTCCAGCGTGTCCTTTGGGACTCCTCTGGTCCCCAACGTGTCCAGCGCATCCTTTGGGACTCCTGTGGTCCCCAACCTGGCCAGCGCGTCCTTTGGGACTCCTGTGGTCCCCAGCCTGGCCAGCGTGTCCTTTGGGACCCCCATGGTCCCCAACCTGTCCAGCACATCCTTTGGGACTCCTGTGGTCCCCAACAGGACCAACTCATCCTTTGACTACCCGTCAGCCTCCAGCCTGGCCAGCACATCATTTGGGACTCCCTTGGTCTCCAAGCCCACCAACAAATCTTTTGGGACCCCCTTGATCCCCTACCCAGCCAGTGCATCCTTTGGGACCGCCTTGGTCCCCAGTCCAGCCAGCTCATCCTTTGGGACCCCCTTGGTCCCTAATCCAGCCAACTCATCACTTGGGATCCCCTTGGTCCCCAATCTAGCCAGCTCATCCTTTGGATCCCCTTTGGTCCCCAAGCCATCCAGTGCTCCACTGGGGACCAGTGTGTCCACCCTGTCCGGTGGGGAAGCGCCCTGGAGCAAAGCCGGCCCCAAGGCCCCCCTGCCGCAGCCCCCCGAGGGCCCAGCCGCCACGGAGCACCCGGTACCACTGCCCCAGCCTCGCCTTGAGGATGCTCCCCATTTTCTGAGGAGGACTGACGGGACCTCACCGAGCAGTAAGAGCATGCCGAGCCCCACCAAGCCCTTTGCCCCCCACATGCCCACGCACCGGAGGATGCTCGTCGATCCCGACAGCGGGAAGTGCTACTACATGGAGCCACCGCGGCAGCCCGAGCTGAAAACGCTCTACGACCCTGAGACGGGGCAGTACCTGGAGGTGCTCATCCCACCGGTGGCATCACATGCTGGGCTGTACCAGGCTCCTTTCAACCCCCTGATCATGACTCCAGGGGTCTATGCTCCACCCTACGTGCCCTACGGTGGCTTTCCAGGGGTCCCAGCAGCCCCACCGCCTGCTGCCCCCTCCCCAGCACACACTGACCTGCCGGCTGCCGAAAACCCTGGTATCTCTGGGACCTTCAGCCCTGCGCCCAAGGGTGAGGGGCCGCCCGCTGCCGGGGGTCCCGACTGTGGGTACCTGGAGAGCCTGTACTACATCCCCACGGGGATGCGGGCCAGCCCCGGCCCCAGCCCCGGCCAGCCCCCTGCCCGCACCAGCCCTGCTGAGCCCGAGAAGGGACCACGGCTCCGGATGTGACCACCCTTGGCTGGGTGGCGTGTCCCCTCCCGAGCGGCCGGGCTTTAACCCCAAGGCATCGTCACCCGCAGCACGGGAGGGACCCCCTGCCCACTGCTGAGCTGGTGAAGCGCCGAGGGGCAGCAGGCACCGGCTGGACCTCACCAGCACCTCGTAGGAACGCGGGTCAAAACGGTGTTTTCCAGTTGTGAGCACCTGGCAGCCCTGGGGTGGGGCTTGAAGTCACGGGCCCCGGCCGGCAAAGGGAGCGGATGTGTGGTCCCCATGTTCCCCCCCACACTGCTGGTCCCGTCCCAAGGGCGGCCTGGCCTGGTCGGCACAGGGGGACGATGGCCCGGCCGCCGCCGGACTCCCTGAAACAGTAATAAAAATGCTGAGACAGCGTTCAGTCTCGCATATTTCTCTCATGTTTGTGTGGTCTGTAAATGGGGGCGCGAAGGGCTCTCACGGCCCCGTCGGGGGAGCTGAGGCACTCGGACCCTGCAGTCCGTCCGTCTGTCTGTCCTGGTGTGCCCACCAGATGAATCCCTGGTCCCCAGGGCCACGAGGGGACTCTGCGGTCAACGGTGACCCCTGAACTCCAGCCCTTGAACCCCAAACCACAGCCCAGAGCCCCAAACCGCAGCCCTGAAGACCAGTCCTGAACCCCAAAGCCCCAGCCCTGAGCCCCATCCCCGAACCCCAAATCCCAGCCCTGAGCCCCATTGCTGGGCCTTAGCCCTGAACCCCAAATCCCAGCCCTGAGCCCCATTGCTGGGCCTTAGCCCTGAACCCCAAATCCCAGCCCTGAAGATCAGTCCTGAACCCCGAAGCCCACCCAGACCCCCATCCCTGAACCTCAGTCCTGAACCCCCAACCACAGCACTGAGCTCCATCCCTGAACCCCAAACCCCAGCCCTGAGACCCCAGCCCTGAACCCCAAGCCTGGAGCCCCCAGCCCCGAACCCTATACGTGAACCCCAAATCCCAGCCCTCAGCCCCAGACTCCAGCCCTGAAGATCTGTCCTGAACCCCAAAGCCCACCCAGAGCCCCATCCCTGAACCCCAAATCCCAGCCTTGAGATCCCAGCCCCGAACCCCAAGCCCAAGCCTGAAGCCCCCAGCCCTGAGCCCCATCCCTGAACCCCAAATCCCAGCCCTGAGCCCCCAGCCCAGAGCCCCCATCCCTGAACCCTGTACGTGGACCCCAAATCCCAGCCGAGGAGGGTCCGCGCCGTCCCGGGGAGGATTTGTGCCAAGGAGGAAGGGTCGGGCGTTACAGGACTGAGCGACACCGAGAGCTTCCCGGAGCGGGGCCAGGCGGTGGGGGCCACCCCACGCCCACCCCCTCGCCGCCCCGACGCCCCGGGGATGGGCAGTTGGCCGCAGCCGGATGCAGGTGCAGCAGCCGCGCGCCATCGCCCGCCGGCCGGCCCCGGGGGGGTTTATAGCCGCCCCGCGCGCCGCCACGGCACTTTCGGCGTCGTGGCACGATGCGGCCGGCGCTGGCGGCGTGGCTGGCCCTGGGCCTGCTGGCGGGGATGGGGGCCGAGGAGATGTGCGGGGGCCCCCCCGCCGCCCCGTCCCGCTCCATCCCCGCGCCCCAGCTCAGCCCCGAGGAGCGGCTCTCGCCCCACATGCCCGAATCCCTGCGCTGCGACGCCTGCCACGCCATCGCCTTCCAGGTGGGGATCGGGGAGACGGCGCCCCGAAACCGGGTGGAGAGCCCTCGCGGGGAGGGTCCGGCCTGGGGAGATGCTGCCGGCTCCCCTGGGGCATCCTGCTGACAGCTGACCCCACTGGCACCCCAAAAAGTCCCTCTGGGGCCAACAAACTCCCTTGCAGCTATGGACGGATCCACCACGCCGTGCAAGAGCGCTTCAGCTGCCGGGGCTGCAAGAAAGGGGGTGCAGACCCCGTCCCCGCGCGGGGGCAGGGTGACGGGGGGGCTGCCACCCTCACCGGCCGGTTTCTGCCCTTTTTCACCCCAGATCGAGGAGCAGCTGCGCAGGGCGGAGGGGAAGGTGGGCAGGAAGGCGCTGAGCGAGTCCGACTACGTGGAGGTGCTGGAGAGGAGCTGCTCGCAGGGCTGGGAGAGGTGAGCGGGGCGTCCATGGGGACGGGGGGTCCCCAGAGAAGGGGGGTCCCCAGGGACAGGGGGTCCCCAGGGACGGGGGGTGTCCCCAACCCCTGCCTCTCCCCGCAGCTACGGGGTGCAGGAGCTGGATGGGGAGAAGCGGCTGTCAGGGCCGGGGCTGCCGAGACAGGAGCCCATGAGCGTGATGGTGGCGGGGGGACCCTGGCCGGGCAGGTAGGTCTGGGGGGGTCGGCGGTGGGGTGGGGGTGCCAGGCACCGTCCCCTTGCCGCCATGGCGGGGGGACGCGGCGTGACCCTCTCCGGCTCCTCGCAGGCTCTCCAAGATGTGCCACGGGTACGTGGGCGAGCGGGGTGAGGCGCAGCTCTACGGGGCTCACCGGCGGGGCCCGGCCGCCCTGCGGGAGCTGCTCTGCCACGGGGACAAGGGGCCCTGCGCCGGCGGCAAGGCCGGGGCGCCCGCCCCCCCCAAGGCGCTGCAGAACGAGCTGTAGCCCCGGTTAATGCTTAATGCCCCGCGACCTTCGGAGCCGACTTCGTCCCCAGACACGTGCCGGGAGGTGGGCGCCTTCCCGGCGTCGCCGGCGTCGCGACGGCCCCTCGACGCCCAGCGCGGCCGTGCCGGGACGATGCCGGCGGCAGCCGGTGCCCCGCGCCGCCGGACCCCCCGCCAGCCGGGAATTACTCTGTAACCCCCTGGCTCTAATGTTTTACCAGCGCGGCGCTGACGGCCGGAGCGCCCGGGCCCCGCCGGCGGTGCCAGCCCTAATTAAAGGAGTTAATGGCTGATCTGTCCCCAAGTCCGCGCTCCCCGGTTTCACAACCGGCAGCCAATGGCCGCCCGCCAGCCTGCCGCCCCGCGCCGCGGCCCGGCTGCCGACTAAAGTCCTTCCCACGGCCATAAAGCTCCCGCACGGCGACCTCGCCGCCGGGGCCGCGTCGCCGCAGGATGGGGACCCGCTCGGGAGACCTGGCCCAGCCCCAGGTGAACGCGGCCTCCATCCCCGCGTCCTCCGCGGCCGAACCCGGGGCGGCGGGAGGGGAGCGGGCGGCCGGGGGCACCATGCCCGGGCAGTGGCCGGCTCGCGATGCCCGGCCGGGGCTGGCGAAGGACGGACGAGGGCTGTGGTGAAGCCCGGGACCGAGGGGACGTGCTGGGATGCTGCGGCTGGGACTGGCTGTGCCACCCTTCCAGGCACCTGTGGGGTGGTCCGGGCACCCCAGGGCCAGCGGGGACCCCACTCCACCGTCCCCCGGGGACAAAGTGCTGCGCAGGGATGGCGGGTCCGGAGCCCGGGCGCCTCTGGGGCTGGGCTGACCAGCCATGTGTGCCGAGCCGTGGCCCGGCGGCAGAGCCCAGCCCCATTCCCATGGGATACCCGGGACAACACTGACCCGGCTCCCCCCTCGCCCTCCCCGCCAGAACGGGAACTCGGCTCTGGCCCCCACCGGCCCCCCGCATCCCCCCGGGAAGGAGCTGCCTGCGGCGGGCAGGGTGAGTACCGGGGCACCCGCGCAGCACCCACCCCGGGGCCACCGGCGGATGGGGACCGGCCAGCCGGGACCCCTCCCCATCCCCGAGGGTGGTCTGTGCCGCCTGCGGGTACAGCGCGGGGGGCCCCCCCCGTCCCCAGCCCCTCGGGCTGAGCTGTGTCCCCCGCGTGCCAGGACCCCGGGGCGGGCGCCGGGCCCCCCCGGACGGAGATGGAGATGCTCTACAAGATCGAGGACGTTCCCCCCTGGTACCTCTGCATCCTGCTCGGCTTCCAGGTACGGCCTGGAAGGGGGGGTACCCCCTCCGGCAGAGCCTGCGACCCCCTCCCCGCGGCGTGGGGCACCCCAGCCCCACTGAGCCCCCCCCTCACCCCCCAGCACTACCTGACCTGCTTCAGCGGCACCATCGCCGTCCCCTTCCTGCTGGCCGAGAGCCTGTGCGTGGGCAAGGACCAGCTGACCGTCAGCTACCTCATCGGCACCATCTTCACCTGCGTCGGCATCACCACCCTCATCCAAACCACCGTGGGCATCAGGTAGCGCCGCGGCCCCGGCGGGGACCCCCCTGCCCGTCCCCAGGCCGCGGGCGCAGGCGTCCCCTCTCGTCCCCCCCCAGGCTGCCCCTCTTCCAGGCGAGCGCGCTGGCCTTCCTCGTCCCCGCCAAGTCCATCCTGGCCCTGGAAAAGTGGCAATGCCCGCCCGAAGGTGAGGGCAGAGCAGGGGCAGGGGGTGTCCGGCTGCTCCCCCCCCACCCCAGGGACCACCTCACCCCCCCTCCATCCCCAGAGCAGATCTACGGCAACTGGGCGCTGCCGCTCAACACCTCCCACATCTGGCAGCCCCGCATGCGAGAGGTACGCCCCGACACCGCCCCGGGGGACCCCGGGATCCCCGGCGGGATGCTGACCCCCCCTCCACGCCCTGCAGATCCAGGGGGCCATCGTGGTGTCCAGCCTGGTGGAGGTGGTCATCGGGCTGCTGGGGCTCCCCGGGGCGCTGCTCAGCTACATCGGGCCGCTGACCGTCACCCCCACCGTCTCGCTCATCGGGCTCTCCGTCTTCCAGGCGGCCGGCGAGCGAGCCGGCTCCCACTGGGGCATCGCCGCGCTGTACGGCACGGGGACGGGGATGACAAGGGGGTGGGGGTGTCCCCGCGGAGCACGCCAGGGACATGAGTCCCTCAGCTCTCTCTCGCCGCCAGGACCATCTTCCTGATCATCCTGTTCGCCCAGTACCTGCGGCACGTCACCATCCGCCTGCCCGGCTACCGGCGAGGCAGCGGTGTCGTCCTGCTCCGCGTCCAGATCTTCAAGCTGTTCCCGGTAGGGACCGGCTGCCCCCCAGCAGCCGCTGGGCCCCGGCGGGGGTCCCAGAAGCCCCCCCCTTTTCCCACGCGTGGATTCGCAAGCGACACGAGGCGCGTCCCTGGTCTCTGCCCCCGCAGATCATCCTGGCCATCATGGTGGTGTGGCTGCTCTGCTACGTGCTGACGCGCACCGGTGTCTTCCCCAGCCAGCCCGAGGCGTACGGCTACAAGGCCAGGACGGACGCCCGGGGGGAGATCCTGTCCGCGGCACCCTGGTTTCGGGTCCCCTACCCCTGTGAGTGCCAGGCAGCCCCATGGCGCGCGGGTCCCCCCGATCCCCCTTCGCCCCGCGGGGTGCGGGGACCCGGCGCAGCATCGCCGGGGCTGGGGGACACGCGGGGGTGCCGGGTCCAGGGGTGTCCCCGCCCTGACGCCCCGCTCCGTCCCTGGGCAGGCCAGTGGGGTCTGCCCACGGTGACCTCAGCGGCCGTGCTGGGCATGTTCAGCGCCACGCTGGCGGGCATCATCGAGTCCATCGGGGACTACTACTCCTGCGCCCGGCTGGCAGGAGCGCCCGCTCCCCCCGTGCACGCCATCAACAGGTTCGGCCACCAGCCCCGCCGGGACCCTGCCCATGCTGCCCTGTCCCTGGGCACCAGGCAGGAACCTCGCAGGAGGGCAGCGGTGGGACCAGCCCGTTCTTGTTGTTCCCCAGGGGCATTTTCATAGAAGGCATCTCCTGCATCATCGCGGGGCTGCTGGGAACTGGCAACGGCTCCACCTCCTCCAGCCCCAACATCGGTGTCCTGGGCATCACGAAGGTAGCGGGGCCGGGGAGGGGTCGCGGCTCGGCTGGGGGGACGGATGCCACCGCCCACTGCCCGTCTCTCCGTGCAGGTGGGCAGCAGGAGGGTGATACAGTACGGGGCCGGCATCATGCTCGTGCTGGGGACCATCGGCAAGTTCACGGCGCTGTTCGCCTCCCTGCCCGACCCCATCCTCGGCGGGATGTTCTGCACCTTGTTCGGTAACCTTTCCCCGGGGACCGGCGGGCCCAAGGGGTGCAGGGGGGCTTTGAGGGTCCGGTTCAAACCACGGCTGGGTCTGAGCGCCCTTTGCTGGCAGCCCACCCCGATGCCCGGCTCCCGGCTGGCAGCGTGGGCATCCCCGCCCGCCCGCCCGCCCGCGACCCGGCCGCTGTCTCTGCTGGCAGGCATGATCACCGCCGTCGGCCTCTCCAACCTGCAGTTCGTCGACATGAACTCCTCCCGCAACCTCTTCGTGCTGGGCTTCGCCATGTTTTTTGGGCTGACGCTGCCGAACTACCTGGATTCCCACCCCAAGGCCATTGACACAGGTACCCCCCCGCCGCGGAAAGCCCCGGCTTCGGGTGTTGCGGGAGAGGCGAGGGCAGATCTCGCAGGCGCTCACCCCCCCGGGTAAGCAGCAATTAATGAAGCAAATCCGGCTTATGGCAGCGCGCCCCGGCTCAGTCCCCGCGCCCTCGCAGGTGTCCCCGAGCTGGACCAGATACTGACGGTGCTGCTGACGACGGAGATGTTCGTCGGGGGGACCATCGCCTTCGTCCTGGACAACACCATCCCGGGTAATCACAGCGGGAGGGGGGCTGGAGGCCGATTCGTTTTGGTCCTGAGCTGCAGGAGGGGGTGGCGGGGCGAGGGGGGCTGGCGCGGGGCCGGGGTCTGAGCCGCCGCGGTGCCGGCTGCCGCAGGGACGCAGGAGGAGCGAGGGCTGGTGCAGTGGAAGGCCGGCGCGCACTCGGACAGCGCGGCGAGGGCCAGCCTGCGGAGCTACGACTTCCCCTTCGGGATGAGCGCGGTGCGGAGGGGCCGGTGGCTGGAGCGCGTGCCCGTCTGCCCGGTGTTCACCGGCTTCAAGGCCCGGGCGAGGGGCGGTGGCGCGGCGGCCGCAGGCGCGCAGGAGGACGCGGACGGGCTCTCCGTGTGCACCAAGGTCTGAGTGAGGGGAGGGCTCGCGCCCCGGCGCCGGGGAGGCCGAGCTGAGCTCCCGCGGGCGCTGTGGGGTTCGTTAGCACCTGCCAAGCCCAGAGCCAGGCTTCTGGTGCTCGTCTCAGGGCTACGGAAACTCAAAGGTGGCTCTCGGGGATGTCCCCAGCTCCCGGAGTGCCGGCCTGGGGACCACCCCCCGCCCCGTGTCACTGCTCCACCTCAAGCTTTAGCTGACTGAGGCTTGTTCGCTGCTTGCGGAAGCTCGTTAGCCACTTGCTGAAGCTCGTTAGCCACCATCGGAGCCAGCCAGAGCCCCCAGAGCCACCAACTCCCATCCAGGGCCACAAATTTTCACTGTGCCATCGGCGTTGGCAGGGCTACCTGGCGGCTGGAGTGGGCTCTGCGTGGGGTACAGTGTCCAGACCAGCGTTAGGATGCCTATTTTAAGACCATATATTAAAAAAAAATAATTAAAAAATTCAAGCCCACTTGCCCTACGGGTGTCTTCGCCACGTCTCGCAACGCTCCCTGGTCCCTCCTGCGCTGCAAAGGCTCCACAGCTTCCGCACTCCCTCCCGCGCTGCCCAGCGCGCCGGTGCCCAGCCGGCTCGGGGGGCTTCTGCCCCAGCCCCGGCGCAGCCGGCTCAGCACCAGGTCCTGCAAACCCGCCCTGCTCCGGGGAGCACGGGACAGCCGCCTGTCCGGCCGCGCCGGGGAAGCACTGCCCAGCCGGGCTCCGAGCAGCGGGAGAGCCCCCTCCCAGCTTCTTGCCCACCCCGAGCCTACTCGCAAGCCCCGGTGCTGTGCCAGTGGCGTTCAGCAACGGCTGGTGCACAGAACGCTGCTGCGCTGTCCGCTCTGCCGCAGCCACGAGCCCCAGGCACAGCGGGGCAGGGGATGCGATGGAGAACGGCAGCTCCATCCGAGCAGAGACCACCGGGACGCTCACCGCTGCGGTGAACCTCCCCACGGTACGCAGCTTCCTGGGACACGGCCGGGAAAAACCAAAGCCGAGAAGCCGAACGGCGCCAGGGTGGGCTGCTCCACCACGAGCCGCCCCGCAGCGGCATCCCGTCAGCAACCACTCCGCACGGATGGCGGCCAGGCTGCAACCCTGGACACGGGCACAAACTGAAGCAGAGGAAGCTCCAGCTGAACCCGAGGAAGAACTTCTTCCCTCTGAGGGTGACGGAGCCCTGGCCCAGGCTGCCCAGGGAGGCTGTGGAGTCTCCTTCTCTGGAGATATTCCAGAGCCGCCTGGACGCGGTGCTGTGCAGCCTGCTCTGGGTGACCCTGCTTCGGCAGGAGGGTTGGACTGGGTGACTCACAGAGGTCCCTGCCAACCCCAGCCATTCTGTGATTCTGCAACCCCGGAGCACGCTCGCCCAGCAGCACTTCTCTGGTGGGATGCCCACTTGCAGACAAGCCGGGGCACGGTAGCACGCTACCGCCCGACCTTCCGTCGGTGGGTGCTCGGGTCTAAGCTGTCTCCAAGCCAGCGTGAACGCCAGAAGGGCTCTGCTCCTCGAGGGAAGGCCAGCAGCTCTCCGGTGAGGAGCCGGGGTAATCGCAACCAGCATTTTGCAGAGCAACAGCAAACTGAGTTGGCCTGAGCCAATTCCTCCCAGAGGGGTTCCTCCACCCGAAGCCAGACAGACACAACGACACGGCTACGCTGCAGGCAAACACCTGCGGGAAGCCTTCGTCTGGCTCTCCCCCTTCTGCAGTACCACGTAATTTCTGAAGGGTTTCCGTTTCTTTTAATTGGAGCTTAAAAAAAAAATAAACAATGAAGGTATGCACAGCGAGGCTGAGCAGTTATGAAGCAGGTTCCAGGCTGCGAGCCGAGGCCCTGCCCGTGCTCCGGCTCCGCATCCGCCCTGCCACGGGCCCCGGCTTCGGGCAGTGCCAGCAGCTGCCACCGGGATCAGCAGCGGTGGGAACGGAGGAAAATGCGCCCAGGCAGACACGTGAAGCCGGCGGGAAGAATCACAAGAGCAGGCAGAGTCCGACCTCAGGCGCGGATGGGGGGCTATCGCGGCGTTGCCAGCAGCCTCACAGGCACCGTGCCCGTAACGTCATCCCTTTCCTCTGCACCCCGCCAAGGGAGCTTCCATGCGAGATGCACATCCACCAGACAGCCACCACATCAGTTCTACTATTATTTATTTTTTTAAATATTTTTGAAAAAATATAATTTTTTTACAATATTTTCAACTTAAACACTATTCACACTGAACACGTATGGCAGCTTAACCTACCCGAATATGAAGTTTAAGAAGCCAAAACTGTTCTAGCTTTATTAAAAGAAAAAAAAAAAAAAGTTGTTGTGCTGTAGACTATCGTGTAGTGATGATTAAACAAAGCAAGGGAAAAGCACCACTCAAATCACTAATGCTCGGCTTTTCTTGGTTAAATCCAGCTATAATAAAGTCGTACGCTAAAAGTTACATAGGCAGTGCTATGTACGTGTCCGGGTTCTTGGAAGAAATTGTGATGAAACCTCACATCTCCTTTAACATAATTAGGAAGTGAAACGTTTCCAACATGATAACACACTGCAAAGTACAGGGAATTCCTTCCTTCCGATCGCCTGGGTGTTAGTGCAGTAGCTGAGATCCACGACTCTGTACAGGTCTGTAAGATTGCTGTTAAAGCTCACGCTGCTTAAAAGGAGCGGAGCTCTGCCAGTTTTTTAAGGGGAAAAATTAGCATTAGTAACAATACTGGTATTTCAAAGGAAAGTTAGCTAATTTGCATAACAATCAGATCTCCTTGCATTCATTTTTAAGTTAAGGCATTATCAGGTGCAAACTAGCACCAGTTAACACATCTTGAGTTAAAAACAGACCATCCATAGCAAATTCCAAGTCCTGTTTAAAAAGACAGAGTCTGCAGAAGGTTTTGTAAGCGTGGTACTTTGTCTCAACTTGACTGGTGCTTCTTACCTCACTGCCTCCTTCGCAGAGAGCCAGGGCCCAATTATGGTTCCATTAAACTTTTGACAGATTTACTTAGTAACAGTCTCAGCACTTTTATTGAGCATGCAAGACTAACAAAACTTTGGCAATGCATAAGTGTAACACAGTGACAAGAAGAGAGAGCTTTTACAATTAAATCTTCTAATACTGGCTTCACAGTGTGGAAATTGTGCTACATCCACCAAGAGAGGGCCCAGTCTACTCAAATATTTAAGTACTTCACCCCAGGAACAAACTCCTTTGCGTTTGGATTCAGATTACTCTTGACCTGAGGAAGGGAAAAACAGAAGTCCAGGTGAATCATTATTTTCATCTTCCACTCTCAAGCTGAACACAGTTCTAGGCTGACAGCATCAGGAACAGTTTCTGGGTTCAGAGCAACAGTCAGATACGTTGTATGGGGTACCATCACTAGAAAAGCCCACTCGCTGTGCTACTACCTGAGTTACCCGTCCTTCCTCAGCACCACCTGGATGCTTCAGTCAGACAAGGGCTCGGGGAATAAGAAAGAATAAAACTACACGCAAGTATCAAATACAGCAACTTCGATTAACGCTGAAACGGCTTTTTCTGAAGTTGAGCTGTTCAAACGTGCCATGAGGTTTTTAGATCTTGCTTATTTAAGCAAGAGAGTTGTTCCAGGAACCTCAGCCGCTTCTGAGAATTTAATGCATATGAGCACTGTGTTGATTTTTCCTGTGTCTGTGACCACCCTGTCCTCACACTTGGCAAGCTGCTGCTCCACAATGTCCTGCCATTACAGGTGGTCAGCCAGCGTCTCCAAAATGAGCTCTTTTATCAAAAAGAAATGGAGGATGAGGCTTTTGTGTTCTTCATTGAGTCCGAAACTGCTGCCTGCAGCTGCTTAAGCTTGGAAAAGCAGGGTTTGCATCTGGATTTCACGGCAGTTATGCGACATGACGATGTAGTTTTTTGTACTCTGTATCAGTAACTTTGTAGTTTGTTAGGGAAGAATACCTACACGCTGCCCTTTCCTTTTAGTTAAGCTCTGGACAGAAGTCATGCAGTGAGAAACAGGGAAACAATCATTGTTCAGCTGCTTTCCCATTCCTTAGAATTTCTACAAAGAGATCTGCTAGGCTTTGCGCAATCCAAACCAGACCTCAGCACGTGGCTTGTACCTGACCTGCACATAAGTGTGCACAGATGCCGAACTAAACTTCTGCAGTCCTGTCACCGAGTGGCACTTCACAGGGTCAGCGTGCTTCGCTCGCTGCCTCTCTTTCCTAACACACTACGCACACCCAAAGCCACCTGAATTCATGCCATGGGCTAGGAAAGGCACCACGTGGCGATGAAGAGAACCAGTGAACAGGTCACACCACTTGAGGAAACACCCCTTACCCAACCATTCTGCATTTCCCCCCTCCGCCGCAGCGAGGCATGGTTTAAGAGTCACTGCCCTACATGCAAAAGATTTTCTCTTGCGATTATCAGCAACAAAAATCAGCCTTGGACAAAGAGATGTCAAGCTTTAGAAACAGGATTAGAAAACAAATTTACCACCAGATCCTCCAGTGATGAGCTGTCACTGATAACAAGGTCATTGAACTGGTCCTGGATTTGATCCATTGTTTGTGGGAGATCACGGGCTGGAATAAACCATTCGTGCTCCTCCTCTTCTTCCAGCATCTCCTGGAAACAGCGCTCAATGAATTCTTCTTCCCACAACTCCTCTTCAATCTATACAACGAGAAGAAACTGCTTCATCAACAAACTTACTGAGAGCTTGTGTCTTCATTCCAAGGTTTGTGCACATAGCTGGCTGCCTTTCCAGCGATGCAACAGGACTTCTAGCAGAACACCACGCTTGTGCTGCAGGAACGCAATCAGCTTTGATTTTTTAATGTAGAGAAGGGCTTTGTCCAAGGAACTGGGGCTGCAGCTAAAAGGGAATAGCAAGAGACCACCCCCTCCACCCCCACCTGTTTCGTTTGCAACTGGTTACGAGTTCAAGGAGAAGGAAAATGTTGGCTCCAAGTGAAAGTTTCAGTTGTACCAACTAGTGTGGACTGAATTCACTGCAAGCATGAGGAAGGGAACCAGGGACCACACGCAGCCAGGCACACCCCCTAGGAAAGTGTCCAGAAAGACTCCTGGGAAAAAACCACTGCCTGTCACCTGGAACAAGCAACACCTCCTCAGCTACAGATCACGCGTTCACCCAGCGGAGCTCTCCTAAGGAACTCCACAAGATCTTAGCAGTTGTTAAGAATGCTGACCTGCTGTACTATAACCAGGACAAATCACAGAATCGCAGAACTTCCACGCGTTGCAAAGATTAAACGAAAGTTTTGCTTGGTTGTTCAGTAAATAAGCTTTGGAGGGAGTTCATCCTGACAAATTTTCCATGTCCTGCATCGCAGTACTTAAAAGTGGAAAGCAGTGAAATAGAAGCTGGTGTGAATGACTTGCCAGACACAAGGGAGCGGAAAAATGATTCAGCACAGATTTAAAAGTTCACTCAATGGAAGCTTGATCAAGTTTTCCTATCTATCCTTCACTCTGAAATCAAACACACTCAGTCCCAAAGTGGAAATTCAGTTCCATACCACAAAAACAAATCAGTCAAGAAGTTTACGTCAGAGTTCAGGATTCCCGTAAAATCTAGGTCCCCTGTGCTTGGGGGCAAACACACTCACCAGCTCCACTGGTGCTTAAGATGCACAGCTTTTGGGGAAGGGAGACTCGGCACTGTATACTCTAAGCCACTCTCCAGACAATTCGGCTCCCGCACAAAACACCAACTTAGCAACCTCCCCAGTAAAGCGCGCCAGCAAGGCCGGCGGTCTCGACCAGTCCTTCTCGCGAGGCACTGTCTCCGTCCTGCGTGCGGGTAAAAGGCAGCCGTGGGCACGCTGCCACCAGCTAGTATTACAGAAGGGGTTGCCCGACTCCAGGTTTTTTGTTACATCTTTGTACACCTGCAGGTGCCTCCAGTGGCAGCTCCAGAAGTACTAAATAACTAATAATTCCCCAAACGTCTTCAAATTAGTATTGCCTGTTTGTATTCCCCAGCCCCAGTTTAACTGGGTCAGGCTCCCACGGAGAGGTGTGCCTCTCTGTGGTGACCAGCCTGCCACGCGGTGTTTGCCTGCCTGAGTAAGACCATTCTCTCCCCATGCTCCCACCTTTCATCTTCTCCGAAAATGGAGCCTGTACATGAAAAATACTTTATTCACAGCACAACTCTCGGCTCCTTCCCCAAGAGCTACACATCCTGTATGCTAACTACAGTACAGCCCCCAGGAGGAAAAACCCCCTAACAGGAAACAACCCTGAGACCACCCCGGCATAGGCACAAGAGAATTCAGATTTTGAGAGCAACCTGAATTCCAGATCAGCTTTGTGCTCCGCCGGCACCCTGAAGCGAGCACAGCAGACGTACCCTGTTTCAGAAGCTCACACTTCCGCCCAGCCATACCGTGCTGGGGGGCAGAGAAAGTGGCTACTTGAGTACAAAGATCAAGTTTTGATGAAGAAAGGGGCGGCGGAAAGAGGTAGGCGGTTCCCAGCCTCCACAGGAGAGAAAACTGTGTTCAGATGCAAGGTGAAAGATGAAGTTCAGGCTTCCTTTCAACCTGATTGCAAAAGCCAGCTGTAAGGCACTTAAGTATTAAGCAAACAGGACTGCCGCCCAACAGCTACATCCACCAACTCCCTCAGAACACCAGCCCTGCTGACGAGGCACCGGGACATGTCCCACTCCGAACCACAACAGCCAGCATGTCTGCACATGTGCAACCTCCGCAGCTCAGCAGCCTAGCAAGATCCGTCCCTTCCAAAGGGCCACAGCAAGTCTGACAACTCTTTTTTTTTTTTCTTCTCCCTTCTGCAGAAGCAGGGAATTAATGGATGCGTTAGAACATGCCACACTGCCGATATTTTCCACCAAAATTACAGAAAACAAGTATTTATTGCCAGAGAATCTGAGATCTGCCTGTTCCCCAAGATTATTCTAGCAAGTCTATCTAAAAACCTCGTCTCCAAAGGATTCCCAATCTTGTAGCCCGGTTGCTAAGCCACAGCACCCCTCTCTCTCGCTAGAAAATGGTAAGGCACATGACAAGACATTTATCAGGGAAGTGACTTGCCTGCCTGTTAAATTCCTCTTCGTTTTCCATCCACATGTACTCCGCAAAGGGATTGTCATCTTCATGGGAGTGACCATTTATAATCACATCTTCACTGATGATGCTTGGGCTAGTACTGCTGCGACTTGGATCTTTCATGGCTGCGTCTGATTCAAAGTCTGCAATTAAGAAATGCAGTAATTAAAGATGTGCAGATTCGCTCCTCGCCCTGCTTCTGTGCAAGCCTGGCCCAAGGGAAGGCTCCAGGTAGCCTTACCGTGACTGCAGCAGAGGAGCTCTGCTAATCGCAACGAGTATCAAACACTGTTTCCATTGCATGCGGACTCGAGTGACAAATTAATTTCCCAAATTAAACCTCACCAAATCAGCAAATGCCAAGCACCGAGACCAAGGAAAAGTGACAGAAAAAAACTGAAAGTTCTCAGTAGGAAAATATTTAAGGCAACGCTCAAGAAAGAAAAAATACTTGTTCTCCAAAACGCTTTTTCAGTTCCCTGGCAATGAACTGCCCGGTGTCCGTACTGTTTCAGAAGCGGTGCACAACACTTCAGGGGAATTTCCAAGGATACCCAGGGTATCGATGTGACTTTAGCCTACCCAAATTCAGTTACGGGATGTTCTACATGATCGCAGGAACCAACTTTCACGGCCATTTCACAGCTGGTAGATCTTGCAATGAGGCAGAAACCATTACGCACCGATTCTTCCCAGAGCCCATTTGGAGTTCTTGCAGTTCTTGCAGCTACCTCATTAGCAAAAGCCCAGCAACTGAGCAGTCTGAGGTAAAGACAACACCACGAGGCACTGGAAGACAGTACGTGCTTGCGCCTCACCCTACTTCATTAATATGGATTGAGTCACGCCTGGAGAGCACTCAACATTTCTGCGTGTCCACGATACACAGCATCGCAGCGTCCTGAACTCAAGAAATGAAGGTACAGCTGGCGAGCGTGTTTAGTTCCACCTAACCACGACGAAAAGCAGGACAAAAACCTACATTTGGTCTGAATCCTTGTTGTAAGGACGGTACTGCAGCCTTCCTGTCAAGCTCGTGAGCCTGTGTGAAGCTTGTAACTCTTGAGTTCAGAGACCCAAGCCTGCCACAGCCCTGGTTCTAACTGATAATCTTCTTTGTGATGTAAAGGAGACTGCTGCTGTTTTTCCTATACTGTGCTTCAGTACAGATATCAATACTGCAAAAGCTGAGTATTTTTAGATACCAATACTGGCAGTGTTGATTTTTTTTTAACAGTATTCAAAGCACGTGAGGCAATGAGCTCAAAAAAAAAAAAAAAAAAAATCAAACTTGAATGTTTTTTAGTGCTAAAAATTTGCAATAAAACGATGCAGCAGTGAGTGAAAATAGTTTTACTTTATTCTCAAATCAACATTTTAGCTCATCATCTGCATATCAAAAAGTGACTTATTGGGAGAAGAGGGTATCAAAATATAGCCTCCATTGTCAGTAGAGTACAAGGGCTTATCACACAGCAGCTCATATTTTCTCTTTATATTTCAGCTGGTCCTATTCTCTATGGAATTAATGCAAGTTTTGGTTCAAAATGCATTCTTGATAGTACCAGGTCAAAGGCTTGTCACATCCAGATGATTAATAAAGAAAAACATAAAGAAAAGGGAACTTGCCAGGTTTGCTCTACTCAAGGTTTTTAAATCAAAGGCAAACCCAAGTACGGAAGTCACGGTAGCTCCCTAGGAAGTAGAACAAATGAGACCAGAACCCGGGTATTCTAGCAAGAGAACACAGGTTCTTTCTGATCTTCTTTCAAAACAAACTTGCAAAGGATTACTGACAGAATTTAACATAAAACAGGAAAAGACATTGCATTTAACACCCCAATTCAGGCTTGAAATTGCTTTAAGCAACTTCAGCTGTTCACCAGCTAACAAACAGCATGGATTTAAAGAAATAAGCGACCTCACAGTCTAAAAAGCCTAATTTCTTTATTTTTCTTCTTCTTTTTCTTACTGGCAAGCATTTTGTCCTTTTTTTTTTTGTGGAATGAGTCTTGATATTAATATTCCACTGGGCTTTCTGCACACCAACAATTTACACTACAGGTGAGTATCTCTGCATCAGCTGTGTAAGGTACTCGGGACAAATTCCGGGCAACTGCTGTACACAGACGACTGCACCCAGATAAGTCCACAAAGGTGAAAATAGTAACTAAACCAAACACCCCTGCTTGTTTCTGTAAATGTTTGAAAGGTTAATTTGTTGAATCATGGGCTAGTTTTCCAATTTCTTAGGTGTTCCCGCAGAACACAAGCTATTTGCTTTAGGAGGGAGGGAAGTGCAGTGTTTCACGCTTGGACCGAAGCAATTTTTTTCCATCATTGCTCAAGGACGATGCGGATGATTATCTTCAAGAAAGATCCAAGGCTCAACCTGGATATCTGAAGTTTATCTGATGAAGCCCTAAGTCTGCTAATGTTTTCCCACAGGAAAACGTGTCAACAAACACTTATCCCTGCAGGAACAGTTAGGAAGCTCCAGGCCAGTCCCTTACTCACAGCACTCCTTGTAATTTGATTTTCTGCAACTTTTAATAAGAGCACTGTACAGGGAGCTTTCCATTTCAAGACACAAAGCCTTCTGTGCTCATTTGCGAGGACAGGATTTGTCTTGTTTCACCGGTATTAGATACAGGCCTTTTAGTCATGAGCTACAGGCAATTCTGAGGAGGAGAGCCAAATGCCACTCCAGTCTTGCATAAAGACACAGTCTAAGGCAGCTGCTGCAGAACACAAGCCACAGCGACAGGATACACTAGCATCGTGAATAAAAATAACACACTTTCCATCTGGGAGTAGCTGGAAAGCAGAGGATCTCACAGCACCTCACACCAGCAACAGGAAATATAACATTAGCAGTGCTAAGGAACAGAAAATAAGGAGAATTCTGCCACAGTGATCTTATTGGAGATCCAGCCTCAAATTACTCCAGGATTCTGGCAGAGGGTGGGGGTGATGCAGAAAAAACTGTGTAAGTGCATAAGGAAAGACACTGAAAAACACAATTTTTATCTTAAAGTCAGAAATTAAAAATTCTGTAACAACAGGACTTTTAGTTCACTCAGAGTGTTTTCTGTACAAAGCGTGGATCTCGTCACTCCCAAGCATCATCAAGGTCCGTTAATTTACCTGTTTCTCTGAATTCTGCTGCACGTCTAGCAACAAAGAGCCCTAGGCCAACCACCGTTCAAGCTCAAAGCTTCATGATTGAAGATTTTGCATTTAAACTCCAATCACGAAAGAAGATTATCTACCGCCTACGTTGGAAGGTAAGGTCAGCGGGCCTAATTCCACACAGCAAAACCCAGGTCCTCACCCTTGACCAAATAAGAAACACCAAAAAAAAAAAAAAAAAAAAAAAAAAAAAAAAAGAGGAAAAAATCCAGACGTTGGCTCCGAGCAGCCAGAAGCATCAGAGCACAGCAGGCAGCAGGTCGGGGTTTCAGCAGCGGCTGCAGCTCAAGCCAAGCGGCCGCAGCACAGCCGGGCGTGCTCCGCGCTCGCAGAAGATGGCGTTATTTGTTTGTTAAGGGGCGATCGCCGCCGTGGGCCGGGAGCGCCGGGCGAGATCCCCGGTACCTCCTTCGCGCAGCCAGCGGACCACGCTCCGCGTAACACAGACTCCTTCACCCAGCTCCCGAGGGACGCCCAGGCTGCTCCGCGCCAGCGCCGCACCGCAGCTTACTTGGGAGCGTCCGGCTACGGCCCCGGGCCTGACACTGCGAGCCGGCCGTGAGGGGCCGGCCGCGAGGGGCCGCCCCCGCCGCCCAGCCCGGGGCCTGGCCTCAGCGGGACGCGGCCGACGCCGCGCCGCGCTCCCGCCCGCTTTGTTTGCGCGACGGGGCTCCGTCCCGACAGGCCCCGCGCCCCCCCCGCGCAAGACCCGGATGCAGCTGCAGACAATGCGGACGGCGCCAGGCTCGGCCCCGCCGCCCGGCCCCGCCGCTGGGGGGGGGGGGGAGCAGCCGCCCGGCGCCGCCTCAGGGCAGGGGGCGGCTCCCCCCGGGGCTCCCCCCCCGCGGCGGCCCGGGGCCGCGCGCCCCCGCCCGCGCCGCCTCACCTGCGCGCAGAGGGAAGGGCCGCGATGCGCACGCCGGCTCCGAGCTGCTCCGCCGCCGCCTCGTCCGCCGCCGCCTCGTCCGCCGCTCGCTACCGGCCCCGCTCCGCGCCCGCCGCCCCGCTCCCCTCCCAGCGCCGCAGCCCGCCGGACGTGAAGTCACTTCCGCTACCTGCGTGACCTCACGGGCACCGCCCCCTCCTCCCGGAAGCCGCGCGGCGGACGGCGCTGCGGGGAGACGGCGCGGGGCACGCCGGGAGCCGTGGCCCCGCCCGGCGGCCATTTCGCGCGGCGGCGCGGGGCGCGCCGGGCAGCGTAGTCCCGCCGGGCAGGGCAAGCCTCCATCTTGTGGCGCCGGCCGGGCGGGCTGCGGGCTGCTGAGGGGAGGCGGCCCCCGACGCCCTCGGCTTCCAGCGCGGGGAGGGCGAGGGCGCGGGGAGCGTCTCCACACGGGAAGACCGGTCCTGCCGTGCCTCCGGGGCTAACCGCTGAGCCCCGAGCGTCCCTGAGGGAAGAGACATTTCATGCTTTCTAGTTTACAAAATAAATGTCTCCACAGTAGGCTCAGGCATTTTGAAGGCTCTATACTGGGAACAAGGAGATCATGCTCTTTTCTGGGACCTACATTAATTGCCCACGCTTCAACCATATTTACAGAATTGGGTGAAAAAGCAATTTTTTTACTCTCTCCTTTGATTCTCCCCCTCCCCTTTTTCCTACCGGGAAGGTGGAAATGCCCCCCTCGGACACTACCAGCTGGTAGGGGTTCCCGCAGAGATGAGCCACGCTGCGCTGCTTGCGCTGCTTACCCGTCCTCAGACACCCACGTACAAGCTTTCCCAGTCCTCTGAGCTTCACAGCTTCTTAAAAAGCAAAGAAACTAGACACTGCCAGAGCTGAACACCCTTTGTTCCCTCCAGCGCCCTGATGAACGCAGTCTGACTCGATACGGAGTCACCACGCAGCGTCACAAAGCCACCTCCACTCGCCACCGGCCCCCAAAAGCAGGAAAGCGGCCCCCACGGCACGCTGGGAGACGTACAGCAACTGCAAAGCCCCAAAGCGTGTGTGACTAAGGACTAAGCCGCACAGAAATAGGTAACCTTGGATAACTCCGAAATTCATTAGTGGCTAATGAGATGGCAAATACGAGCGGGTTTCTTCAGGCTCAAGCAGTGCGCTCGCGACGCACAGACCAACTGCTCATCATGGCTCTTCTTGTGACATCACCCGTTAGGCTGGAAAGTCTCCTGTGCCATCAAAGCACTCGCGTAGGCTGCCTTGTAAGCAGGAAAGGGGCGATCTGAGGATAACAATTTCATTAACAATTTCTCCGCTCAGCCCTTTATTTGCTTCCTCCCTCCTATATTTTAGTAAGGGATAACCAACTCTACAGAAAAGCCAGGGTTTTCTCAGGTTTTCTAGGGGCTGACTGTCCCTTCAATCAAGCTGTTTATACTGATTTTATTGGTCACCGTTACTAACTTGTTTCCAGGACCCAAGAGCTTTCTCTGTAGCCTGTTATATACTCGCTAAACGCTTACCTCCTACTCAAGTACAACCTTGAATACCCCTGCAAGGATCAGCCTTAAAAAACCCCAGCTCTTCTGAGTTGAAATTCATTGCAGAGCCTGTCTAACATCGCACACTCCAGTCTCCTGCTCTGCGTGGTTCTCCCTCACTCCTTTAGATTGCAGATAGTTATTTCCAAACAGTAAGCAGCCTGTGGCAAGCCCACGTATCAGTCTGCCACCAGAGCGTGTTCCTGGCATCTGTCCTCAAGATCGAGTTATTCTCATGCCTTCTTTTCATCAGAAACTAGTGCAGGGCATGTATTCTCTCCCTGTCCTTTGCATGCAAACAGAAGACATTTTGCAGAAGCGGATTAGCTTTGACTTACTTTCCAATGTATAAAAGCATTGTGTTGCACGTGTGCGGGTCTTCAGACTGACAGACAGCTTACCAGGGTTTTGGAAAGACATGGATTAGGCACCTAACACCCACCGATACCAGAAGTGAAACTGATGGGAGCAAGGGGTTTTTTGACTCCAAAGTTGGACTATGCCACAGTTACTTCACGCCTGGGAATTCTTCATGTTTCGGCAGTAAACAAGATGTAACATCCTCCTACAGTTTAATCCCCGTCAGTTACCCAGGCTAGGTGCAAGATCACTGAACTGCACATCTATTTAAGATACAGATAATAGCTAAGGAAAGGCTACTTCAAAAATAAAACATAGAGCTGTAGCATTTTAATACATTAATCTTAATAGCATGTTGCAAGGAAACTGTTAAAATGCTTGGGGGAGGTGTAGACCTTCAAGACAAGTTTTTATCTACCACCTTTAGGGAGAAGGGGGATGACTGCAAACACTGCATGACTGCTTTGAAGTCAAGCCCTCTGCTTGGCTGATGAACCAAGCATCCTCTTGGAGACAGATGAATGACAAATGTCATCGTAAGCAAGTGGGGGCCTAAGTACATCCTTGTGACTTAGTCAGAACTGACTGCAGCTGCTGATGGTTGCACTTTCTGTCAGGGGCCTAGGAAAGCTGTAGAGTAGATTTAAGATTGTATCACTGCGTTGCATTTAATCGATTTCATATAAACACAAACACAATTTTGCATGCTAATGGATGCCATGTACAAAGCAGTAACTTATCTTTGTGTAAGTGCAAGAATGAGTCACTGCAGGATAAGATTTTATAATTTGGATATGCTATTTAAATAATATCTACGCCATTAGCTGCTTATTAGCATTTCACCAGAGTCCCCAGAGAAACTGCTACCATCACAGCAGGAGATGTTTGAAGTTATACTTAATTCTTGCACAAAAGGGATTGCACATCTCCCCTTTTTGTGAGGATGGAACAGCAGAGAGTTACAACTGGAAAGACAAGTTATGAAGACCTCACTTCCACAGAACACACCATCTTGTGTCTGCTAGAGGTATTTGCTTAAATAAATTAACTTCATCAAGATTCAGCCTCCTACATTTGAAAACCCTTCTTACCTCCCCTCTCAGCCAACAGGCTCAGGCTGGAAGAGTTGTGCCTGCTCATTTTTAGCCACATGAATGTGATGGGGCTTGAACTTCAGCTTTGATGAAAATACCGTAAGACTCAAGAAACAAAACTGTCAGCAGAATATACCTACCAGTGTTTTAACAAGTGATATTTTAATTTGTTTGGAAATGAAAGAGGTTTTAGGAAAGAAAAAGAAAGTTATGCAGTAAGCTGCTAAATCACAGGTGTTAAACATGCAAATTTTAAAGAGCGCACTAGAGTTTCAGTGTGGTATCATGAACACAAGAGTAAAGAGTTCAGTAGACACACTGGTTAACATGCCAAACATCTATAACAAATTACTGTTGCCTAGCTTTGTTTATTGGTAAATCACTTTAGTAACCCGAATTCACAAATAAGCAGTAAATAACAAAAACTACAGATAAACACAGGTTACACATGCAAATTCCTGTTCACATATCACATGTGCAGGTACATTAAGAGCACAGTTCTAAAGATTCTTGACGAAACCAGATTTTAACAAAAATGGTTTTAAAATGCAGGTATGAAAAAATTACATGTGAAGAATATAAAGATACCTTTTTACATTTCAGGACTCCAATGCTGCTTTTGAATATACTAGAGATGTACGACAGCTACAAGTTTCAAGTAAAAGCAGGCAGAGCTCAAGGAAATAATACTGGTCAGAGGAGAATGGGCATTTACTCTTCACCAAAAATACACGGAATAGCTGAATAGGAAAGTCTATCAAGAGTTTTGGGGAAAAAAAAAATCACAAAGTTGTAAAGCTGACTAATCACTAGTTTTCCTATTTGCTATGTAACAGCAATGACATTAAAAGAAACTGCAATTCAACATTTAAAAATGCAACTTACATTTAAAGACTTTTCAAAAGTGAAATGCAATGACAGCCTTACAATCAAAATTAAATATCTGCTAGGCTCAGACTGAAACATGGAATGTTCTAGATAAAAATAAAAATACAGCGTTACTTTTTATTTTTTATTGAGAATGGAATTGAAAGACAATTTCTGAAGCTTGAAAGTAGTAAATTTCACTTAAATGAAGTTTTCTTCCCATAGATGAGCTTTCCACAATGGTGCAAGATTTTTTTTCTTTAATAGCTTGAAGTGTCAAAACAAAAACTTGTTGCCATTCTCACATTAAGAACAAATTTTTGTCATTAACTTAACTGCATATGCTTTTTGCTACAACATTTAACACATGAACAGACCTATAATGCCTACTGTATTTCACTAAAACAAAAAAGAATACAGTATTTCCATCTACTACTTGTACTGCTTTTAAAAAAGATTAACATTAAAAACAAAGCCACTGTTTTCCTTACATCCATCCTTCCTTCTAAGCTTCCTTCTTTTGTCTGTGGTCTTCTGCCATTTTATCCAGAATTTTCTGTTGAAAGAAAGCAACCATGTTTTGGATATATTTAAGAGTTTCTCACAGTCACAACATCAGTAACAGAAACATAAATCCAGTTTTCAAGATGTAACATCTGTGAGTATTAACTGCAAAGGTCGTAACAAACAAGACTGGCACTTCTCCACATACTGCAGTCGAGCTCCTCTGAAGCACCGCACCATCATTATGTCACCGAACATGCAGCTCGCCACCAGTAAGCACCAAATGTCAACCTCTGCAAGCATTTACCTGGCCCTGCCCTTAACGCCTTCCTAACAGGCTGGCAACCCAACAGAATTACTTTCCATTTTGTCATGGACTTGTGACACTGGTTGTGCCACTCACCTGGTCAGAATTTGCCATCTGTAAAGCCACGAAGAAAACATCTCACCTCCCTAGAGAAGGGTTATTTTGGAAGTTTGAGGAATTTGTTATTACTTCGATGACATTTGGCAGCAGTATCAATTCATCTATTCGTTTACTCTTATTGCTGTCGAAGTGAACAAGACTCCTAGCTAGACAAGTGCCTTGCCACTGCGAAATAAGAGCCGCGTTTCCCTCCCCTCCTTCCCCGATTCTAAAACCACATCAGTGTTACAAAGCCATTCACAAGCAGCTCACTAGTCATTTGTGCCACGGAAACAACAAATCAAATCATGTTTCATTTAAGTAAGTGATAAAGTTAATATATTGGGATTATTTCTCCCACTTCCCCTCTTACACCAGGTCTTTAAGGCCCCATAATCAAGTACCTCAATGGAAAAAACAAACAAACAAAAAAAAAAGCTATGGGTGATGGATGAGGCGGGTTTTTCTTACTACAAGATTCTGCATGGGAACTGATTTTCTGATCTACTCCTTGATAATGTTGTTTGCTTTGTGACGTTTGTTTGTGCCATCTGCCTTCCAGGGCTCTACATTTCTTTTGAGTTCCCTATTATTGCAAGGGAGAAAGCAAACATTCTGAGTCTGAGATGCCACCTTCTTCCTGTGTGTGGAATCCCCAGGGCTTTGCTTGCAGCTCAATAATCAGCTGGTATGAAATCAATTTACATGAACACTGCATTATTATTATAATTTCATCTTGGAATTCCCTTTCTTGAAGGCAATATTTAAAAGCAGCTCACAGTACAGCAGCATTATCATTCATGCCATGCAATCATGTGATACCTAATCCAATTAGAAATTGTAAAACAAGCTCACAAAATCAGAAGTTGCAAATATGGTCTGTTTTTTTTTTTTAATATATAAAAACTTCAGCTTAAGCTCTGTTGACTGGTTAAAAATACTCTCAAAGGGACAACTGAAAGGGATCCAAGTTATCCGTATTTACTTTGCACCACTACCTCTAAGCCTGGCCTTTACTCCAATCAAAATGCCCTCTTTAATCCAAATTTACAAAAAAAATGCTGGAGCCCATCTTTAAAATGTGTATCCTGTGTATTATTTTCAAAAGATGGAAGTTTTGGAGAGATCTAGCTCAAGTTAAAAGTTATAGAATAAGCCAATTTCCACTGCCTGATTTTTTTTTTTTCCCCTCAGTCCAGTCTCGTTCAGATCTATTCCCCAGGAAAGAATCACGCCATTTAAAATGAACAAGTTTTTGCCTTACCTTCAACTTTTGATAATGAGGAAGGCTGCTGCAATGGGTCTTTTTTGCAACATCTTCATTTGTGTAGAACAGGGAACACAATTTGCAATAAAACCCTGTTTTGGGTACCACATAATTCACACCTAGAGAAGTAAACACCACAAAATAAACTAAGAGATCTACTCTACATCATTTCTTTTAATGTCATACGTCATTTCAGCTAAATCTTAAAACCGTAATTCACTTTACATTAAAAGCTGCTTTATCTTTATACGTTCTTGGTTTAGTTTATTCAAGCCGGGGCCTAGTAATAACTAAATATGTGCAGGATTTTTTTTTTTTTATTTAAAACCAACCTTTCAGATTAAGGGTCCATTTTACTGGTTCCTTCAAAAGAACTAAGAACATTCTGTGGTAAGTTTCCAAATTCTGAGTATTTAGTATGAACCTAAACTAATATCACTACTGCGATCTGTGCTATTAATTGAATTTGCGTTGCTAAAATATACTTCTTCCGATTTAATTTCTGCCTAAGGAAAGTGTTATGGAGAACTGTATGAAAGTAAGGGAGAAAAGAAAGAAAATACTAGGGTTAAGGGAGGGATGAAGAAGTGGAGAGGAGTGGGAAGCCCTAACATGAAAGGCTCAGAGGCAATGTGTTGCCAGAAATAAAAGTCAAATGAAATGAGAAATGCTACTGCAATGCACAGAGACATCGCTGAAAAGAAACGGAAACAGCCTTACCGACAGGGACGTTTGGCTGGTATGGTCCAATCCTAAATTCATCCGGAACAAGAGACTTCTCTTGGACATTCTTTGTTTCCTGTTCATCCTGGGTGTCTGTATTTTCATGGGCATTTTTCTCAGTATCCTGCGCTGTTGTGGTATCAACAGCTTCAACAGTGTCAGCCTTTGAATTCTCTTCGGTTTTGGTTCCATTTTCTAACGTCTCATTTTCCTGCTCTGGCTCCTCAATCTTGTCTACCTTGATTTCTGCCAAACTATCATCGTTTTTGCCAGCAGATTTTACTGCCAAACCCTTGCGGAGTTTTTGATGATCCGAGTCTTCTTCATCACCGACCTCATCTAGAGTGACAAAACCTTCCATGCTCCGTGGAAAGCCACCCACGTATCGCTGTTGAGAAAATGTTTTCCGTATGTCAGCTTATTCTTAAATGTTTCCCTCACACCGTCTTAAGTTTCAGAAGAGAAGTATCTTCTCCAAGTTCCCTGGAAAAATGCTCAAATTCTTCCTTCAAAACCCACCTCAGTCATTCAAAATGTTACTCAAGCATGCAGAGGCGTTACAAGCTCTTTTAAAATGTGCTCCACTGTCCCAGAATCAAGTTTTCAATTTCAGATTTTTTTTTTCATCATGAGGGTCCACTGGTTTATCATATCAACATATGATCTCCAACTTGAGAATTTCAGTATCTTTTTGCTCTATTCTTACTTTGAAAGTCCTTCTAACATGAGTATTTTAATTTTTTAGTCAAAGTCATGTTGGAATGCACAAGTTTTGTTTCTATTTGAGACAGTGCCACAAGATGCTCAAATTCATGCCTGCATAACAGGTAAAACCTTACCAGAACACTTCTGTGCCCACTAATAGAACAAAAATTTATTAAAAAACACTTAAGAGCTTTTTCAACCAGTGGAAAGCTTCGCAATTCCGCATTAAAAAAAACAACAAACAAAAAACAATCCAAAAAACACCAACCACCAAAAGCATGGTGTTCTCTTAAAATCCAGCTGCATTAAAAGACAGTGAATCTGTCCAAATTCTGTTTTTTTTTAAACATTCCTGCTGACATGGAGACATCAGCATTCTGCATGCTTAATGGCAACCATGTGTAGCACTGCCACAGCATTAGCTTTACATCTGTGCTCTAAGAATGCAGGTCTTCAAGGAAGCAAGTTTGGGTTTTGAGACAGTTTATCTCAACAGATACCCACATAATAAGAAATAATCACTGCCATTTGCATTGGCAGTACTATCCCAACACCATGTAACTGGCTTCCTGATAAAGGGATCATCCAAAATTCCAAACCACGCACACTTCATTCGTTAAGAATAAGGAACATGCCTTACTCTTTTGCAAAACAAAACTCCACATCAATGAAGTTATTGGAAGTTTGCATGCTACTCTACATAACCAAGTACAATTTAAACGGCAAAAAAAGCAGCTGGTAGGACACAAAACCATGAGAGTGTGGGATCGTCTAATCATCCTTTTCTCAAGAGGAAGTTCACAGCAAGTAGCCCATTACTGAAGACACCCTGAAACTGATTTTTTTTTTTTCCTCTCCAACTGGAAACGGGCCTTGGCTAAGCACAAATGGACTTCCCTACCTTTCTGGCTAAGCACAGAGCATAGAGGTACATACAGTTTTGGCCAGCTCTAGATCAGCCTCCAATCCCAAGTGTAATTTTTTTGGACGTCATTGTTCTGCTCTGTGTGCAGAGTAACTACAGCTAGTCTCCCAAGAAACTGCGACAGGGAAGAAAACAGCTCTTGGCTGGTTAGTATTAACAAGAGCGAAGAGAAAGGCAAGAAAAACCCCAGGAAGTGACATGGGTAGAAGCCCACAAGTTAACAGTTCTGCCAGAATAGAAACAGTGATTTATAACTGATTTCATTTGCAAGTTGCAGCCAATGGGATCTTCCATTTTCTTCACAGAAGCTTTAACACCTGCTTCTCTTCAGACAGGTGTGCCATGCATGTGTTTTAAAGACCCACAGAACAACCTATGCAATTGAATACCATGGTGCACTATTTAAGCCACACTGTTTTCCACACTCAGGTACCTTGCTATACAGTTACCTTTTTAAGCTTTTTCTTTGCTGCTGGATTGGCCACAACATTCCCCTCAGTTTTTACGGTCACATCATCAGCTGTGTCCTTTTTTTCTTCTGTAGTAGTCACATCAGCCAAAGTGGCAACATCTGCATCATCTCCCGCTGAGCTGCCACTTTCTAACAGTGCTGCTGCTTCCTCCTCATCCACTAGCAGCTCATCTTCAGATTCAAGAAGTAAGCTAGGCTCATCTTGGTCTGTCTGCTCACTAGTTTTGGGGCCTGATGGCTCAGCAGCAGCATCCTCTTGTTTCTCCTCCTTCACTTTATCTTCTACATTGCCACTTTCAGGTTTCTGAGTAGCATCTGGTTTAGGCTTCTTATCACTTGGAGAATCTTTGCTGTCTGGAGAGTAAGTTCTCTTTCTGTAAAGAACAAGGAATACTTGCTTGTAAACCTGAAGAGAGCCCAGAAATGACTAAAAAAAGGTAGGTTATATTTTTCTAGACAAGCCTGAAAAAGACTGTGTTTTAGTTGAGAAAATGGAAGGTTGAAGTAAACCTTGAAGGATATCATTCTGTCAAATACGCAAAAGGAGGAACTGTCCTTGCAAGACAGGACAACTGCTTGTGGGTTTAAAGTGCAGGAAGGCAAGGCTAATTAAGGACTGGAAAAGATTTCCTGAGGAGATCGAGGAGGCTCTGAAATCTCTGTCATTAGAGGAAGAGGGTAGGCAGTGTATTAGAAGCAGTTAATCTCAGGGCACAACAATGTGACTGACTTCTTTTGTGTAATTTCTACACTCTAGATAAGGCATTTTCGTATTTCTTTTAAACAACATTATGCTTTAGCAATAGGAATTTACCTAGTTTTATCCTTTTTCAGCAGTTCAACTCCTTTGTTTGGAATCTAAAATACAATTAAAAAAATCTGTAAGTCACAGTAGAGTATTATTTATACAATTGTTGCAGTATTAATTCAGACAGGACAGCATAATCTAGCCAAGCACTTCCAATTTTGTTAACCCACAGGTATTCTTTTACCATGCCCACCTACCAATCAATTAATAAACTGCTATTATGTTAGGACCATACCAACCTAGAAATCCCAGGTCTTTATTCACAGTAATTACCACTTATTCAATACAAAACAAATGGGATATCCTGCTCTAGAAAAATCATATACAATTCCTCTTTTATGCACTGATACAGCGTGGTGCAGGCAATGGCACAAATCAGTACTCTTCTCCCTGTCATTAGCAGGGGGCTATGTGGAAAGCTTTTGAAGACTCACAACACTTTATTTAAGAGTTACTGAATAGTAAATTCCTCTCATATGGTAGTACCATGGAAAACTATTCAACACATTGGTTAAGTATTTGAATTTGCCATGGAGTGTTCATTTTTGGTGATCACATGCAATAGTAAGATTTTTATACTCCACAACAGAAAATTTCTGATTTTACAAGACAGTTCAGATTTCTCCTGCTTTTCTACCTAGTGTCCTAGTCTGATGGAGAAAGTCTTGTAATTGCAAGAGTATTTGCCTGGGGTTACAGTAAAAAAAAAAAAAAAAAAAGGTTATCAGCCAACCCTTCCCTCCTTGATATGAGCTGTAGATACAAAGGTGCAGTTATATCCTAAATTTTGACAAGGCTTATTCTTAGAAATTACATCATACAAGGGTTTGTGTACACAACAAGATCAAAAAGCTTTCTGGTGCTAATAAAGAAATTGTTTGGATGGCATCCAACACAGGCAACACATTCCATCATAATACTTCATAGTTTATGAAACAGTCCCTAATAATATTTTGTCTTTGTTCTGTACACAACAGTATGTGTACAACAAAATGGACAAGCTGACCAGTAGCTGTGAAAAGACAGACAAGAATTAAGGAATTAAATATACAATGTGTAAGTACATAGTTCTGCCACCCAGCTTGATTTTACTCATTGATCATTTTCAGAGGGGGGTGAGAAAAAACAAACCACATTACAGAACATTCTAAATGGAGAAATTTTAATTCAAATCTACACCAATTACTCTAAAATCTGAATTCTGGTGGTTCTGTCGTTTTTGTTTAATCTGAAAGGAAAATCCTTTTACTTTTTTCTAGGCCTCATAACTTCACACTCATGCTAAGTAACTGTGCTTAAGTAGCCAGAAAATACTAAAGCAAATCCTTCAATTTCACAAGTGGCATTGAATTCTCAATAAGCAATAGCTGTCTTCTATTTCACTAGCTTCTTCACTTTACACCTTTAGCTACAATTAAAGACCTAAAACCACTACTTACCCTTAACACCAGTTTCTTGTATTTTTCAGATAAATCCACTTTCACACACCTGCCTTGGAACCAAATCGCTTTGTTGGCACAATGCTCAACCATAGCTAAAGCATCCTCTCTGGTCTCCATCTCAATGAAAGCCTGAAAAGATTAAAACGTACATTAAAAACAACTATGAAATACACAGCACTTTTGCAGGCAAAGCTATTTACCTTAAAACATAGCATTTCCAAATGCTGAAACAAAATCATGAGATTCAGCTAAATCCATTCTCTCCAAACTAGCCATACATTTTAAAACGTATCAAAGTGCTCTATATACTCCAGCTTTTCAATTCAGTAATATCTGTCCCATAGAAAGCTCTGAAATGAAACAACAGGCATTTAAATAATCTGCAAAGAAAAAAGGTCACCACAAAGTAAAATATTATTCCAAATGAAAAGCATATGGACAATGAAACTCGTTTATTTGGTGCTTAAAAGTATCTGGGAATTCCAGGAAAGCTGCGAAACTACTCCAGTATTTGATTTTTCAAGAGAAACCTAACACAGAAAGGCAGCAGATGCTGGTCTGTAAGCTCTGCTTTGTGAGGTGTTCCTACAAGAAACAAGCCTCTGACACACTAAGTTTGCTGAACAAGCTTTAAACACATCTTGTCTACAGTATCACTGGCAGATAGAAGAAAGCTGGTTCTGCATCCAACTTAGACAACAACGGATTTTATTTTTCCAGTGAAGTAAGGTCAGGGAGGACTTCCTAGGGGTCATACAATAGATTCTAGTAATTTCTCATTCCACAAGTGTGGCAGTAGGGGATTCAGGCACTTCTCTCTGGAGAAGTGCTGGAATTTCCTACTTAGCTCAAGGGGGCAACAAACTCCGACAGCAAAGCTGAAAAAAGTTTAGAACTAAATACTTTTAACTCCTGCGTATTTACAGAAATCATGTATATGCACATCCAAAGCATTTTACTATACCAATACAATGCACGGTCTTCAAACTATTTTTTTTTAAAGTTAGAGAGTCACAGCATGACTGTTTTTGTTTAAAGAATGAAAAATAAAGGGTAATTAAAGAAATGTGTAATAGCCGAATAGATTTATTAATGTTTCATAAGCCATGATTTTCCAGCCTTAAAAAAAGTTCCAAGGCTCCTAGAAATCTGCGTAACAAAAAAATTAAGCCTCAATGCTAAATATATCTTCTTCACAGCTGAGGCCTGTTCTTTCTTTTTTTTAAAGCAGCTTACATTACAGTAACATTTCGCAGTAAGCTAGATAGCAAAACACCACCTACACAGTCCTTTAATAATTTCCATAGCTATGCTAGAGTAGAAAGTCTACACATGCACCGATTAAAGGCATGTCATTTCTTCACAGTTAGAAACCTTAGTTTCAAATCTTCACACATGGATGTCCCCACAGTCAGTTACCTGGCTTTTCATTCTCATGAGTATGTAGTTCTTAATTTTTCCATACGGTTCAGCCAGTTTGAGCACTGCGTTGTCAGAGTATCCCGAATGAGGTAAATTGCTGAGGTGAATCACACGACCAAGTTCTGGTTTTGGCGGCTCAGTTTTCTGGTCAGGTTTACCCTCGGGTTTCTAAAGTTAGGAGGAAACGAAATTTTTAAAGTACATACTACATAAAATACACATCGGTGACTGTCCCACGATTAAGTTGATACAGCTGAGAAGTACATAAATTAAGAATAACTTAAACGCAGTGGCCTCATAACACTGACTGCTCCAGATTAAAATTAGGCAGAGTTAAAAAAGCAGAAGTATTTTACCTTTATTCTTTTGTATTTCTGTGACAAGTGGACTCTGACTGGTTTACCGAATACCAGCGCGGGTGTTGTTGAATAGTATTCTACTGCAGCCTGGGCATCCTCAGTGGTCGACATTTCAATAAATGCCTGAAATCACATAAAAACAAATTAAGCACTACTCCTTCAAGAATTAGTATCTTTGTTTAGAATCTCAAGCTCTTCCTTGCTTTCCTGTAAAAACAGCTGCATCAAAAATGAAAACTGCCTTTTGGTTACAGCATTAACTGACCTGCAGCACTTGGCATGAATTTCACATACTTTATTTAGGTGCACAAACAGAACTACTTGGTTTGTTTACATTCCACCTACACTTGGATTCAGAACATTCAACTGCTTTCTGCTTTTTCTCTTCTACAATGGCCTTTTCCACACCTCAAAACACGACACACTGTATAATACAAACTAAGACCAAGTACATTTTCAGAGAATATTAGAACAAGAACAGGATCTGCAAGCACAGTGTATTTTTGAGAACGCTATGAACAAGCAACAAGAAGGATTTTTTAAAAAATATTTCAGATAAAATGCGGTACTACAGCATTTCTGGAAAGAAACATACTGGTAACTCTTCCTTTCACACACATGACCTTGGTGACACATGTCATCTTGCTTGGCAGCTGAGCAAGTCCTTTTATGAGAATGAAGCACAGACAGTAAGCATGCTCAAGACACCAAGCAGTACTGAAGGGCGTAATCTTACCTCATTGATTTTGTTTAGAATCAGATGATTTGTAATTATTCCAAATGGTTCAACAAGCTGAAGCAGCTGGTATCTCAAGTTCTTTCCCCTCTGGAAATCCATGATGTGAACAACTCTGCTTGTTTCCTGTTGAAGACAAAGCACACATAAGCAACATGAAATGAAAATGTGTATCAGCTAACCTAAAAAGAAAGTCTGTCAAGGCTCGGCCTATTTTTTTTTTTGTATCTTCAGTGATCACCAAAATGAGATGCATACAGTAAAGACACAGCACATCCAGGGATCTCCACAGAGGAAAACGCCTGTCGTGCCAGAGTTGACTTTCTATGTGTTCATGCCCCACAGCTTCATCACAAGACAATGTTTAAACAGGGTCTGTACAGTTTTAGAACAAATATTTTTGTTGAGTACTTGGCACAACAAAACCCCAATCATATTCCAAAGCTTCAGTATTTCCACACAAATAAACTCTAAAATCTCACTTTTAAGGACAATCCATTCATTCAAAACAAAACAATCTTATGAAAGCAATCAAAAAGCATATATGCCTAAAATTGTGTTTTTTTAAAAAATAAAACAAATCTTTAATACTAACCACTCTGCCCTTTTGCATGTGTCTCGGTCCTTGCATATTTCCATTTCCAGCTCCTTTAAGAAATTAAAAGAATGAGCAAGCTTAGTTCAACCTGTAAGACTGCTACTAACATGTATCTCAAGAACTTGTAAAGCAACATAAGTCATTTGTAATGCTAAAACAGAATGACATCAAGTTTTAAAAACTAATTACTTCACTACAGTCTGAAAAGGCTGGTAATTTGTTTCTTTCAGAGCTCTTGTAACTTGAGGTCCTCCTTCCTGATCATTCTGTTCAGTTTAACATTAGAGAAAGAGCTGCATTTACTGATGTGCAGAAACAGCAAAGAATAAGTAAAGCCCATTGAAAAAAAATCTCTCCTGTTTTAGAGTAAGATTTGCCATAGCAAAACATCTCTGTACACTAAAGATATGAGATCTCTTTAACTAAGGTACACTTTTTACAACTGAGGTGTTAGGTGTAGGAAAAGACTTCTGGCTTTGTTTCTAAACTAACACGAATTCTACCATCATGCCCATTTTACTAGGAAACATCTGAAAAACAGCCTTTCGGATAGTTTGGCTCAAAGTCAAGTTTTAGATGTTTAGGAAAATTAACAGTATTGTTTTAATTAAGTATGAATATACCTATCATCTAAAAATTCCCTCAAGTGTCTGAAATACTGTGTCAGCATACTTAGGTAAATTAGTTAGTTCTGCTCTTTTAGTCACTTGAACTATTTAAAAGGTAGGAAGTAACAGCTTCAGGCAAGAACCTGATTCTTAACCTGCCTTTCTGTGAAGAGGCTTGCATCATCTATCTTCCCATTTCTCAGCTGCTATTCAAATTAATTTGAAATTAAGGGGGGAAAACACTTAGGACATTGAATTCTTACAAGTTTCACAAAAAAAAACAAATCACCAACATGTAGCTAATCAGAAGAAAGATACAAAAAACTTTTACAAAGGAAAAAGCACAAGTTCAAAACATGTGTTGATTAATACAGTTAAAAAACCAGCCATAATAATGGGGCTGGTAGTTAGCAGGTGGTACACAGGTGGAAGTGTGGCATCGGAGTGCCAGCCTTTGGCCAGGGGGGGACTAAAGCATTTCAGTTCCACTGCTCAGAAAAGCGAGTGTTTTGTTTTGTTGTTCTAAAACACTGGTAACAAAATAAAACAAAAGTAAGAGGGGGAAAAAAAATAATCAAGAACTTAAGTCTTGTAAAAGTAGGTGTCTGTTGATGTTACCTCTTGGCCCAACAGGAGGTCCTCCAAGGTGAAACGGAGGTGGTGGTGGTCCCAGAATTCCTGGTGCAGGGTTTGTGGATTGCTGCAACATGAAGGGATCACCCCTAGAAAGAGAAGAGGAAAACACCTTAATTTTAAACCAAAAAACTGTGCTTTCATTATCAAAAACACCCCTAATTTCTGCAGCGCATCCAAAACAAAGGGAGGTACCCAACCGAAGAAAAGGAGGTGTGTTGTTTCATATAAAATGTTAAGAACATCCTCTGCTTCAATAAAAAATTACAAAAACTTTAAAATTCATTACTACTTACATTCCATGTCCTGAATCACTGTCAGGATTCCATTCTGGGTATCTTAAAAGAAGCAAAAAAAAAGTATGAAAAATACAATTTCCTCTCCCTACACAATAACTTTATACAAGCAGCAATACGCTTACAGGTTAACACACGTAAAACACACAGTAACACTGCCCACTACAGGGCCAGTACAAGAGACATGAGCAGTATCTATTGACAGAACGAAGTGTTGCTCTTAATGAGAAACTTCCTACACCATATGCAACATGTCTGCCAATTTGTAATACAAATTGCACAGTTTGTTTCATAACAAAAATTTAGAAGTTGGTATAAGTGACTAGTAAAAAATTACAACAGATTCTCAACTCTGAAGATCCAGCTCTCTAAAACATCACATATAGATCAGCAGGATTCAAGTTATGAACCGAGATCCCATTTTCATCCTGAAAACGCTCTTTTAAGCTGCATGTTTTTATTGCCTGCAAGGCACAGTACGTTTTCTAAATCTGCTTTGTGCAACATAATTAACCATTATTTAGTTGTACATTGCCCTCATGCCACAAGAATGTTTATTGTACTTCAAATTCATACATTTCAAGCAGCAGCTGACAACGTCGGCTGTGAGTCGCTCCATTGATATGATGGTTCCACTCCTGCAGCAAAGTAAGTAATTAAAAATTAACAGCCACATACGGCAAGCCATTTTTCACAAAATATTGTACAGTGCAGTATCTTCTAAGCTGACGTATTGAAGATACATACATAGAAAACAAAATCTTTTTGTAGTGCTTTAAACAGACACTGAAATTGAACCTACCTCTTAACTCCTAACCTGGGTGAAAAGGTGTCTGACGAAAAACATCTTGCAATCTATTGGCCTGATCCTGCCTCAGAGGTACAAAGCTTACCAGGGGATAACCGCTATGGCATACATACTTATCATTGCTATCCCAACTCTTAAAATTGGATTTTCAGTAAATTTAGAATTTCCTCCACTCTCTCTGCTTCATTCCTCAGGCTTTTAAAGATTAATGTGAGCTAGACACTCCAGTTTTCAGAGCCATAAAGAAGCCAAGAAATTGCAAGGAATTCAGAAAGGAAATACTAAAAGAAATCAAAGTGCATAGCTAGGACAAACTACAAGTATACAGGTGACATATAAAAATATATGACCATTTGAGGGGAATAATCAGGAAAAAAAGATCTAAATCAAGATGGTACAAAGGAGGAATAATGGAACTAAACCAAATCAGCCAGGCAAAACTCCTTCTGGTTCTGGCTTTAACACTAGAAAGGAACGAAGGCTTTCTACTTTTTCTCTGCAGATTATTTTGATGACGAAGGGAGCTATTTATTTCAAGAGGAGAGAAGGCCTAGGGACTCCTCCTTTATTGAAGTACAGAGTGCCTCATCTCCATACCTTACATTCTTACAAGTAACAGCACTAGATTGTGCTATATTCGCATTTGTAAAGTGACCGAACTTCTGAGTTCTCACTGCTGCACACCTGTGGTCCACAGTCTAATTTCGACTCTGCTGCTCTTCAGTAAGCAAAGGGATTGGCAAGCAGAGACACAGCGGGCAAATTAGCTTTAGGCTCACAGAAAAATTAAGGGGAGGGTAATTAACAGATCTTTGTGGGGCAGTTTAACAACTGAAGGTTTTATCTTCTTGGCTACATTTTCCACTGTGAACAAGTATACTGCATTGCCCGACAGTTTTGTATGTCCCTTTCATGTGTACTTCTGCTCAGCACCCACAAATGATTTTTCCTAATCCCTCACCTTTCTCAATTCTTAGTTTCTGCCACACTATAGCCATCCTTCTGGACACAATGAGACACTCCTGAGGCTTACTGTAGTGCTTCCATATGCTAAATGCCTACCTTGCACTTTCCACAAAGGAGAAAAACCTGGATTTAAAGTCTCCATAAACTACTGTCGTTAAGCTACACTACTGTATTACTCCATGATACGCAGAATATAACGTGCAGCAAGATGAAACCTTCATTCATTTTATCAAGAAGAGGTAAAATGAGAGCACCACTTTTTCTTGTAAACTGCACAAAATGTAGGCTCTGCAACTAATAAATTAATAAATATGCTGGCAATTAGGATGAAAAACCCATCAAAAACCATGAGGAAACCCACCTATGAAACATCCAATACTTACAAAGACAGTTTCCCTGGTTTAAAACTTCCTAACAAGTTTTAGTACTGTACTACAGAAAACAGTCCTTTAAAAAAATAAAAAAGCCTCTAAATTTGGGTGCACAATCTGTAAAGCCTCAGTGACTGATTCTGCTAGATATAACATGCTTGGAAGCTGTCTTAACATGTCATTTAAAATCATTATAAGTGAAGTAGAAGTTATCTACAAACTAGAGCCAGGGTTTGGGAGATCTTATTAGACTTGAAATGCTTTTAAATTGGCAAAAAAGGGAGATCTGACATGACATATAATTTAGGATTTTTTTTCCCCTAGGGAAAGTTTGCAGAACAACAATGACTCATCTACATTATTAATTTTTTATTCAATACAATTCCTAATCTGGACCTCCCGTTACTCCCTGTCTCTACCTATTCTGAAGCATTACTCCTCTTAGGTTTCAGGGCACTGGATGTTTACAGACACTAATTAAGATGAACACCCAAAGTTAAGCTGCTAGAGAAAGTCTGAACCAAGTTTCTTTAAACTCAGATTACCTTTTTCCTCAACTGATGCAAGCAAGAGGACAGACTGTTCTTCAGAAAATTAGGCCAAACTTAAGCGCCTAATTTTAGACAGCCCTCCATTAGGGACCCAGCCACGTTTTTCCCTTGAGATGTATCACCATTTCCAGTGTTTAACCTCCAAAATCATCTGCTCATGTTTTATCAGCCTTTTTTCTCTGGAAGGGAAAACAATCCCTCCACATCTAACACCTCATTTCTTGATAAAGGGATCAGGATTGACAAAGTGCCTAAAAAAACTGGGGCACAATTTACCTCACAATTAGACAGAAAACAACCTGGGTTTTAAAATACATACACATCAAATTAAAGAAGCAAATAAGAATATCACTAAAAAACAGAGAACTAGTGTACCAGGTAAAGTTACACTAAGGGTGTCTAACCCTCGGGTTTAAAATACACACTGATCTATCACATGCTTTTTAAAAGAACTGCCTAAGATATTTTTATTTGGAGGTGGGGAAAAAGAGATTTTGATACTGCAGTAATAAAGTTTATGTTGTCCCAGCTAAGAAAAGCATTCCCTTTCTGCTTTCCATAAATCTTGGTTCACATCAGATTACTTTAGAAGTTAAGTTCTACTTGATTCAATTTTGTGGGAGACACAAAATAAGAAATTTTTTAACTGTTAAGTATGCAAAGCAGAGGAAAAAAAGGAGAGAAAGAGAAGAATTCTTGCAGTGCCACGACCTCTGAAATTAGAAACAAAGCCCAAATTTGGGTTGTAAGAAACAGATGATCCAATCTCAACTATTTTTGGTGTACTAGCAGTTTAAGTCAAAGTATATTCCTAAAAAAAGATGGGTTTACATGTTACAGAAGCAGCCAGCCACTTCAGTTATGCTGTCAAATGAATTTGGTATTTCTCATACCTGGAAAGATACTTCATGTTGGATATCCTTTCAACAGATCTGCACACCAACGCAAACTAAGAACCATGAGGCTTTAAAACAAAGTGCTAAAAAGAACCCTACTTACAGGATTACCGGTTGCCATCTTCAAGGGCCTCAGAAGTTTACGTTTTCAATCTAACCAAATGAAGTCCTTTTACAGAACTGAGCATGGCATCTAAACTGTTAACACTTCAAACCTTTTATGAAAATAAACGTCAAATATAGGAGGCAAGAAACCCGGATTACTGCGATTATTGTATATAAAAAGTAATTAAAGCAACACAAGTTCATAAACTGTCAGATCAGCTGGAGTCGTACAGCATGTGCTCTAAAACTGGTTTGATCGTTTCCTTGCAGGGAGAGAGTAATTCTCGTGTTTCAAAAAGATCAGATGTACAGAAGCAGCACTTTGAGAGGTAACTGTAAAGAAATGGTTAGTAACAGCAATTCCACATTGCATCAATTTTACAGTAATAGCATGTATTATATTTTCAATTGAAGGCCTTCAAGATATTAGCCACTAATTGTGACAAGAGGGGCACTGTATTAGCCAATTAGCCAATTAAATTGCCTAGTATACTGAAAATCAGCAAGATGAGTAAAATTGGAAAAGCTGAAAGTGAGAAGGCTCTGAAAATAACGGCTGAGTAAACAGGCCAGTCTGAGTAACCTGCTGTCTTGGCAGAGAGTCGAACTACTCATGACAACACTAAGAGGGAAGTCTCAGCATAACCGAATACACCCGAAGATCCACTCTACTGGCGAGCCAAGTAAAGAACACTACTAGGAACGCAGAGCAGGATACTGCAACAGCAGACTGATTGCTCGGAGAGTCTACAGGGATAGATGCAACATGTGACAATAAAAAGTGAGTCTGAAGTGTCTAAGAAAGTTGTGAAAAAAGGAGAAAAATGACGACAAATTTCAGCCATAGTATGAGATAGAGTGTTAAAGTGAAATTAAAAAGGCAAGAATGAGCTAATCTAAAACGTGGTTTTTTACTTTTGCAAATAAGTTCCAGGGCTCTACATTAACTCTTTCCCTTTGGACAGGGAAAAAGCAGAGCTGTGCAAGAATGCATCTTAACTACACATAAATCAGCAATCAAGACAGATGTGGAGGAGAGCTGAAACTAGCTTCCTGAACAGCACAGTAGACACACTGCAAAACCCCCCCAAACCAACAAAAAATAAAAAACCCACCCAAAAACTGCTTGAATGCCAGATGTTTGTGGTTAAGAGAACATGTAGATGTAAAATATAAATAAGATATCCCAGTGGATGATAGCTGTTTGACCTGAAGTTAGGCAATCTGGGCAAACAATACACATTAATGTAAAGCCCTGGTTTACAATGTTTTGTTAACAATCACCTTGTAAATAAACCAAGTGCCCTTTTTACTCTCAAACCAACTTTCAGATCATTTCAAAAGCAACCAGGCTATAGAAATAATTAAAGAAATAGGTAAAAACAGAACAGATACTACAACGTAAAGGAAAAATAGAAGTATCTGGTGCGTAACTCACCTTATTAGAATGAACTGGCATATCACATATAGAGCACAGATGGGGATAACCCTTCGGTAAGAATCCATGGAAGTCTTCAATATTGCTATTTGGAGGAGCACCTCTCTTTTTCTCAAAGAGAGATCTCTCGGGTCCAGGACCACGACCCATTCTGTCATACTCACTGTCAAATTTATGATAGTTATGCGAAGTCTCACCATAAAAAGATTCATCCCTACACCTTTCTCCATCTCTTAATCTGTCATCTTCATAATCCATTCTGTCATAATAACCAGATTCTTGAGAACGACTTCCATGGTCGTAGTCAACCACTGGGTTGAGACTAGGACCACGATCATCAAAGCTATCTCTTCTAAAATGCCTTTTTTCTTCCCAATCATCCCTAGGTACTCTGTACGGTGGTTCCCGTGTGGATGATCTGCCATCTCTACCATAACCTTCTTCAGCTCTCCTCCTTTTAAGTTGTAGAAGAATCTGAGGCAAGTTTTCAGGAGTAATCTTGTCCTCGGGATAGCGACTCAGTTCATCTAAGTCTCTAGCAGACAGACCAAAGCTGGCCAAAATGTTAGTGGCCTGGTCTGCATCTCCACGGTGCTGAGAAGACAAAGGGAGCGGACCTCTACTTCCAATGTTAAATATAGACTGCAAATTATGGGAAGAGGTACTACCAGAAGACAGTGCACTATGAGATCCTTGTTGGTTCAATGAAGAACTCATTCCAAGATTCATTAAGCTAGCAAGGCGTGCAGTACCCTGGTTCATCCTTCCAAGAGATGCTGGCATATTTAAAGACTGGGTAGCAGCAGCAAGAAGGCCTATTCCTGCAGAGAGGTCACGCCCATGACCTTGTGAATCCCTACTCAGAGATGACTGCTGGAATGACTTGGACATTGTAGAACTATAGCTTGTCTACTTTATAGATAAAAAAAATTCCTTTTTTTTTTTTTTTTTAAGATGGCTGAAAAGAGAGCTCACACTAGAAAGCTAGGCAAACTTCACTTCAAAAAACGGTAACGCCAAGAAAGAGGATCAATAATGACTGCAGATCTTCTTCAAGCTGAGAAACACCAGACAATTCTGTAGAAAAACAAGCAGTTTTAGTCATAAATCCCTTTAAACAGATGCAGTTTTAAACTTATGCATCATGTTGATCTAAAAAACATTAAAGATCTCAATCTTACAAGGCTTTTATTACACAGCTTAACAGATTCAAGAGGTACCCAGAACCTACATATATTATTTTAGATAAAAATACAGTAGCGTTTCCTACACATACTCCTCTTCCACAAAAAGCTACTTTCATACCGAAGACAAGTGAATTTCAGAAGTTTGGGATGTCTGAAAGCATCTAAAGTTTACTAGCATATAAGCCTTGATCTCTGGTTAATGGTTTTGTTTATACCCTACATTACTGTATTGTGTCTATGAGAAGACCACAAAAAAATTAAGCCCATAGAATCCGAGATGAATTTGGCATATAACACATATTTGAAAACGAAACCTATACCATCATAGAATAGGACGAAAGGAAGTTAAAAGTAACTGAAGTCTGGGCAAAAAGTTTCTGTTGTAAGATCTGGTAAACAAGACCAAACATAATATTCAATCTTTACGCAGTAAAATTCAAATTAACGATGTGAAGACAGATGTGAACAAGAAAAATAAAGTTTTAAATTTTGCAGGAAGTAAACAAGATCTCTTGCTCAAATTGCAGTTATACTGATAACAGCACTTAGGAAGTGATTCTTTACTCTGCCACACTGCAGCTGTGACATCAGCCTGTACTCGCAGACCTCAAGCTAAACACGGTCAGGCTTAGCACTGGGATGGGAGACCCAAGGAGAACCCTACCCCTGCAGAAAGACACTGGGTGAGTCAGGAGATGGCACTGTGCGCCCAGCCAGCCCTGCACGGCAGCCGTGTCCATGCCTCTTACCAGCAAACTGCTGCTTCCTTGGTTCAGGTCTGACACCATGACCACATGTGGTAGTTAAAGATCCTGAAACAATACTCACAGGAGACAGGTATCTGCCCCGTGTCCCACTAAAATACCAACCTAGTATTTAAGCATTTGGCTCAACTGCATTTAGTTGAAGTTTTAACTAAACAGTGTATCAATATCCACAGCATATTTTATAGTGCAATGGATATATTTCCTAAAATGTTCTTTTTTTTTTTTTAAAGTGCAAAGCAGAAGTAAACTGTAAAACTTCTCCCCACACTCTTTCAGCCTTGGGATACAAACACAAAATTTAAAGCAATTCAACACACATGAAAACATTCTACCAGGAATACATTGTTCTTGGGTCCCTAATGCAGTAAAGCCCTTCCAAATCTCTGCAGAGCAGTTCTGCTTCTCCAGCACTGCCACCCAGATGCACATAAAACACAAAATAACTGGAAAAAGAAACAGGCACAAATTGCACAGCTCCAAATGAAATCAACTTCTAAGAGAACAGGTACATTTGGGAAGGAATGGAAAGGACAAAATGAAAGCAAGGATTTTTCCTTGAAGAGAGCAGTTCTGCAGAAGGCAATTTCTCTTGTACTCGAAACAGAAGAAAAAAGGTCAAGGTTATGTGCGTGTCTCTATCCCAGCGCCTACTCAACCCAGAGCCCTGTTCCAATAGCGCAAAAGATTTTTTCTGTTTGAAGTTGAAAAGCACTTGGGATTTCTCAGTAGCAGCGTGTTACAAAATTATGCATTTATGTAGAAAAATAATGGCATCTGTGAGAGATACGTAAAGCACACAAACCCCACACAACTCCATCCTTGAAAAGTAACTGCTTTACACAGTTTGCTATTCTATCAGTACATCTAAACTCATATTTCAGCTATACTTCTAAGATACACATACGTTGGAGTCACTTCACGTAAACTGAATTGTGTAACATTTAGTTAAGAGATGAGAAACGTGGGGATGAAAATAAGTTTTAAAGTATCTGAGGCAGAAGACAGAAAAGCACTGCAGAAAGCTTCAGAGGACAACAGTAAACCAAGAATATCGGGAGAGCAGATGAGGCAAATTCTAAGTCAGACATCCAGGACAAACTGACCACACTAAGAACACCTGAATAGAAAGCATTTAAGAAATATATTGCAAAAACCAAGACTCTTGAGTTCAAACAGGAGAGAAACACTAATATTCACCTGGATACCATGTTTTATCTTAGATACACTCAGTAATCTTTAAAGTACTTTATGACAATTGTACAAATTAATCCTTTCTCTTTCCATTTTTACACATAAATTTCCTTCTAGTTCATTCACACGCTCACAGAATGGTTTGAAACTGAACTTACTAGGTTCTTCATAAAATGAGATATTCCAGAGGGCTTTACAAAGCTGACCCCAACAGTGATTCAGCCATGTGGTCAGAAAAGGCTCGGTGAGTCCTGCTGTTAGTGCAAGGCCCTGCACTATTCAAGTTCTCACTAAATCAGGAAAGTTCTCCACTCTTCAAAAACTCCCTCTCCCTTTTAACAGATGCTCACTAACCCTCCTGTCACAATTTTCAATTGGCAGTTCATTGTCTGCTGCTCTGGAGAGATTAGCAGAGAACAAAACCCATCACATCCCAGCCTGGCACGGACCTGGGCTGCAGAGAACGTGATTACACACGGTGCTTTGACCCCACATACACAGGGAGGTTTTACGTAACCACACTGTGCTGCTTCAAACGCCCATAGAAGAAAGAAGCAAAGAGAAAAATAAAAACAGGGAAGATGGGGGGGGGGGGGGGAAATGAGACAAAGAAACAAAGAGAGACAATCATATGAAAAAGCATGAAGGGGGAGAGCAAGACAACTGTATGATGAAAACAGAATATAACATTGGCAGCTGGTGTGCTAGACAGTAAACTGCCCTACACCTAAATAGGTATTCGAGTGGAGTCTTTTAAAAAAAGTCTGCGTTACCCTAAAAAAAAAAATCACTATTTATCACTGTCATCTTGAATTGTTGTACTCTACTCCATGCCATCCCCATTCTTTAAGATCAGATGAAAACAACAACAAATCAAGGTAGAGGAACAGCTCTAAAAATCATACCACAGAATGTTTAACTTCCACATGGTCAGGTTTAGTACGTGATTCTAAGACAGCAATTCTTGCGTTGATCACTTCTGAAAGATTTCATATCAGTATCTGAGAGACAGGTTCCAACGGACCAATGCCAGCTTTTAAGCGAGTGTGCCATCAACTGAGTCACAGCAACAAGATGAGCATAACTGAACAAAGCTGTCTAAAGATCCAGACATGATTTAGCTGAGTTGAAAGTGTTATGCTAATTATTCTTCATGTAATTTCAGCTATACTGGGAACAGACAGGCTTTCAGATATACATTTTTAAGATCTGTGGACAGAAATTTGGCCATATTAAGATTTGAAAATATATAATATAAAGCAATCTTGAAACAAGTTGAAAGTCAAATGTTACTAGATTTCCAGACAAATGTGGACAATGAAAAAAAAAATTTTATATCTACAAGTTGGAAAAGAGTTTACTGTAAGGGCAGATCACAAAAATAAGAAATCTGAATCCTACAGAATGCACTGCTACCAAATAAAGGCCAAAATGAGGCTGACTTTCAAACAAAATAGAAGCTTTTTCTTTTCATGTAAAACTGATTATAAACTCTGTTCAATAAAACTTACAAAACTCTTGCTGCACATATATATTAATTTCGTTCCTGAAAACAGTTTAATTTAGTGAATTCTTGGGATATGTTGATCATGATGAACACAATAACCTTAGATTACCTAGCACCTTTTATGGAACATCAGTAGGCTGAAAATAATTCCCTAGCTCCCTATAACTTCTACCACTCTCAGGGTTCTTTAACCTGTGCGTACATATTACAGCTTTAATATTAATCCTGTTCTTAGAACAACTCATCTTTTATCCATTCCTCTTCCACTATTTATAGAAAAGCCTCAAAAATGAAAAATAACTGTTTTCACTTTCTAGTCAGTTTCACTTTCAATTCAAAAACAAAATTACTCAAAATACATTGAATTTAACCAAATGAACTCAAATTCTGGTAAAAACATTAAATAATCTGCAAGCTGAAAAACACACCCTCAGTTTGCAGCAACACAAGGCTTTTGAAGATTGTACACCCTTGGGGGAAAAAAGTCTCAAAGAAATTTCACATTCATAATCCTTGCTCTTTGGATAAAGACGTATTTTTCTTCTCCTCCCTTATGTGTGACACTCAGTGCAGTAATCCCTTTTGCAGCAATCTATTCTGTGATGGTAGAATTCATATGCTTCTTGGCAAAACTGTCTCCAACACATCGTGGCAAAAAAAGGCCACTGACAGAAGAGATCTGGACGTCCAAGTGACAAATTTAGACAGACAGCACCCCGTGTTGCTCTGAAGTAATTGTAGTAAAAACAAGAACTCGCAAGGAAGTTAGAAGCAGGTCTTATCTACCTACTGAATGACCAAGCGTAACACCTTTGAAATCTACGGGATTACTTCAGTTTGGGCAATACAGAAAAGGCCACCATCTTTCCAAAGGCAAAGGAGGAATTGTCCAGCAGCCTTAGATAGAGAAAATGCAGATTATCACTCATTTCATGTACCAGTATTGAGAGTAGTTATTTTATATTGCTGTTTCACATGCAAGAAAACAACTCATCTTGTTCAACTGATCTTCAGAGCTCATGACCTCAAAAATTTAAGCAGCACCTGTCACGCTGGATGCAAGAGCTTTTTTGTGTGCAGATTATAGACAATCTGCTTCAGGTCCCGCAGAACAAGTAGAAGAGTTTCACTTCTTAGGATTACGCTCAGCTTCATCTCAGTGCCTTGCTTGATCAGAGAAGCACATAATAATCTGAGATCTGAAGTTACTGTAACAGAGGATCGCTTCAGAACAGAGAATATTACATACAAAAGACTTACTTATAAACAGGGAATTAAAATGACTGGTTTAGCAACCAAGAATCTTAGAAGAATTTAACACAGTTTTCCACATTTGAATGCAGAAAAGAGCACTGTTAAAGTAAGACACCAATTTCCTATTTCTGCTCTTCATATAATTTAATAAATTCAAGTATCCCTCTTCTCGTAAGAAGTGCATGGGAAAAAGTGCATTTATTCGTTTACAGGAACAGAGTAAAAAAAAAGAAAAAAAAAAGAGTCCAAAGAACAGTACAGAAAGAGGAGGCAAAAAATGGATATTTTTAGAACAGGAAAACAGGAACAGCCAGGAGCATACAGAGTAACTGCCGTCACGTGCACTGACTGCTCCATGAACACGATTACCTCTGTGGCATCCATGCACTCCTTCCTACTACTTTTAAGTCCGCTCTTTGCTACTACCTTCAGAGCCCCAACTCTACAATAAGATGTATGCACACAGGTTCTGGCACGTGCACAAAGCTCCATGAAGCCATTAAGACTTGGCTTAACATAGGGGGTCTGCCAAAAACCGAGTAATTGCAGAACGATGTAGGATCATACCCTGGAAGCTCTGGTAAGGCTGATGGTTCATGCACTTGGCAAAGCGAGGAGACTACCACTACTCACACGCATCAGTTTTGGGGACGAGTAATCTAACAGGCACCAAAACTTTGACAAACATGACAAAACAGACTATAATTATTTCTAAAAAATAAATAGGTCATACATAAAGTGATCCAAAGACAGACCATATCAGAGAGTTAATCAGTGTAACACAGAACCAATTTCTTTTTTTTTTTTTTTTTTTAAAAACAATCCAAAACAGAACACCTCTGTATTCTGACCTGGTAAGTGATCAAAAAGCTTTCTGACTAATCGGTCAATGCAAGCCTGTCTCCAGGCATTTCCACAGCTGGGATAAAATTGCATTCTTTCCCAGCTGAAATCTTACATGAGGTTGTTGAGATGTATTCTTGCTGCAGAGAAGAATCAAGGGACTGTCTGACTGCTTTAGTGCTCAAAATAAAAACTCTCATTTAAGTTACGACTACACAACATGGTATTTAAACACTCACAAACTAAATTAGTTCAGAAATATTGTGAGGTATTTGCCTTTTGTTTATTTTTCAAGACCTGTTGAGTTAGAGCACTGAGGAAGAACGCAAGCAGCATAGAGGCTACAAAAATACATTCATAAATTAACAAATAAACTGAATGGAAATAGTTTATTTGCGGCTTCGCTTACAACAGCTTCTCCCTCAGATTTGCTGAGCTACCCAGAACACTGTCAAGTATCAGACCACCAAATATCTTTGCATTCACCAGAAGTCTCAGCAGAGATGCGTACAAGTCACAGAAGGGCAGCAGACAATACTTCTTTATTTCCCACCAAACTAATCAGCATTTTTATTTAAGTGCAGTCCTGAATAAGCCAGGTGGCAATCATATTTCAGCTGTATGGATCACTACATTAAGGATCCACAACACAGTTTGGTTTTGTTCAGCACTTGGTTTTTAGTTTTTACCTCTAGGAACAAGTATATTCACATTTTAAGGATGCATTTAGGAATTTCGCTCTGTTATTCTTCCCATCATTTAGTGCTGGGATGCACGTAACCCCTAGATACGTGCAAAACACTGAAAACTGAAGTTTTCAATGCACAGTAACTTCAAACAGGTTCCCTAAAACAAACACACAAAATGGCTCGTGACACTGCAAGCCTCGCCAGAATCATTAGGAAGCGATGAAAATTCTTGAATTTGTTGTTCAGATTTCATCTCCTTACCTAGAGCACAATGTAAACGTATGGATATTGTATCAGTAACCACTGAACAAACACATGTACAAGGCTCAAGTGCCAGTACTCTCACTCAAACGTGATTATTCCATGTAATTCAGTGATGAATCATTATGTTCCTGTTTTGATAAAATTCAATACATAATTTCACTAATTTCTCGGTATACAATAAAAACATTAATATATGTTCCAGTACATTTTGAAAAAAAATTACATTATTTTCATATATTAAAGTTTTTAATATATTAACATGTTTCAAAATTCGCAAAGATTAAACCACTGGATCGACAGATTCTTTCTAAAGAAGTATCGGAAAATGCTCCCTTTTCCTCTTTTGAGGCACAAAAACTACACAGACTGCTCTGAGAGACTTACGCTTTCAACAAGAGTCTCTCCCTGCTTATCATACTCTAAGAAGTCAGGACCACCTACTCCACTGACAGTTCAAAAAGCCTGAAGAACTTAAGGCCAACTAAAAAGAATAAAGACTATTCAATTGCTTAAAACAGTATCAGATACTTTTTCCCCCAAAGGCATGCTTCGTGGAAACAAAAAAAGCTGCACGTTTAGAAGAGGGATTTTTCAGCTTTCTTCCTACAGCATAAACGCTTCATTTATCAGAACACAGCAGTTCCTCAGGTTCCCAGAAAGTTCTTTGTAACTTCTGCTTATTTTCAGCACAGGTGAACTTTATATCCCATTACTTTGACTCTGGAAACTAAATACATACATAAAAAAAAAAAAATCGAACATTATTAATGCGCCACAGGAGGGGGGCAAAAAAAAAAACACCCTCCCTGCAGCACGATTTGCAACCACAGCCTAAATTATATGAAAGTGAAACTGAGCAGAAAGGGGAGTCAAACGGATGCTCTCACTGTCGGTATTCTTAATGCTCAATTCATTAATTCTTCATGCCAGACAAACATCAAACCCAGCAGTTTTTGAGCCTAATGGCCTTCAGAAGGCACGCAAGTTACTGACACGGGCTTTTGCTTCCGAGTGGGTGTTTCTGGGGGCCTGGGAGGCAAAACGCCCACCCCGAGGCCTCCACTGGAAGCAGCGGCGCTAGCGGGGCGCTCCGATAAAGCTTCGGTCACAGGGCGAAGCGTGGCTGTCGCTGGGGTCACCCCATTTTAGGTGCGAAGCCCCCCTCTCCCCGCCCTCAGCAAGCGCCGGGGCGACCGGGGAAGGAAGGGAGGGGGCGCCCGGCCCGCCCCGGCCCCGCAGTGCGGCCCCGCAGCAGCCACAGGCAGTGCCCCCCACCCGCGGCGCAGCAGGAGGCCGGGCCGGCCCGCGGGGCTTTGTTCGGGACGGGCGGAGGCGGCGCGGCCTGCCCGCAGTACCGCCAGGCGGCGGGCGGGGGCGCCGGGGGCGGGCGGCCCGCGGGGCAGGCGGCGGGGCCGCGCACCGGCCGGGCCGGGCGCGCCGCTCCCGCATGCGCGCTGCTGCCGCCCGCCAGGCCCGCCTCCCCCCCCCACCCCGTTCCTCACGGACGCCCCCTCCCCCCTCGCGGAGCGGCGGCCGCCGACGCCGGTGCCCAACATGGCGGCGGGCCTGAGGCGGCCGCAGCGCCGCTCCTACCTGCGGGCCTGGGGGGGTGCGCGGCGGCGCGTCCCGTTCGCTGTCGCAGCAGCGGCGGGGGAGGAGAGGGACCCAGGGAGGGACCGAGGGAGGGAGGGAGGCGGCTGCGCGAGCCCCGCGCACGTCCCGCCGCGCTCGCGAGAGCACGCCCGCCCGCTGCCCGCCCGCTCACGTGCCCGGCGGCGGCCGCCCCCGCTCCGCTCCGCTCGCGCCGCTCCGCTCGCCGCCGCGCGCTGCCACCGGCCCCCGCCCCGCCCTCCGTGTGTGGATGTGGCCGGGGGGGGGGGGGGGGAGGCGCCGCAGGGCCCGGTCTCGCGAGAGGGGCAGCCGCTCACCCTGCTCTCGCGAGAGTCCTGCCGCGCCGCGCGGCGCCGGCCCGCCGCCCGCCCCCCGCTCATTGTCCGCGCGCTCCCGCGGGGGCCGATGGGAAGACGCTGTTGGGCGGGGCTCGGGGCCACCCGCCTGTCCCCGCCCCCGGCTCGGGTGGAGGGAACGGGGGGAGGGGTCGTGGGGCCACGGCTTCGCGGCCGCCCTCCGCCTCCGGAGTACCTAACCCCTGCGCAGCTCCGCCGCGCCCGCCCGCCTCCGCCTGAGCGGCGCGGGGGACAGCCGGAGGGACAGCCCGGGGTGGGGGCCCTGCGAGCCCCAGGCTCCCCCAGGAAGAGTCGTCCCCAGCCCCGGCGGAGGGAAGCCCTCCTCGGGCAGAGCCGGGGCTCCGCGCCGGCCCCGCCTCTCCCGCTCTCCCCGCTGCAATCGGAGGGACGGGCAGCGCTAGCCGGGCGCTTCAGCGTGTGTTTGCCCCAGACCTAATGCGGATGGCTCGCGCTTCTGGCCCCCAGAGCGTCGTTACCTTTGTAACCGGCAGGCACCCAGAGTCCGTGCAGCTCCCTGGGCCGTGCTCTGTCAGCGCGGCCTGGGGACCGCTCTCCTCAGCGGAGTGAGGACGGTACCGGCTCGGAAACACTTCAGACAACGGGCTCTCGATGCCTGTTAGGTTCGTTAGAAGATTCTGGCAAAAAAACCCACAAACCGCCGCAAACCCGAAGCAGCACAGCTCAGGTGCAGGGCTCTGCCTTTCCTCTGAGCCGACATTGCCACCTGGCGCTGCTGCGAGCGAAGCTCGCTTTTCCTGTGCTCTGCTGAAATAACGTTGGGTTTTATGACCAACATGGTACTTGGCGAATCAGGCAAATGATATTTATCATCTAAAATTCTTTCAGAGTCAATCTCTTTCTTTCCAAATTGATCTGGGGCCTCTCCACCATCATGGAGGCTGCGGTGTCCCGGCGGCTTTGCAAAGGTGAGGGTGTGCAGCTGAACTCAGTCTGCAGGGGAAAGGGAAAACCTGCGCTTTGAATTCATCACAGGCTGATTTTTCTTCTCTATAGGTGGCTGGAGAGCACAATGAAACAATAACACAGAAGGTATTTGAAAAAAAAACAGAGGATTGGTATAAAATACATGTTGAAACAATATGAAAGTGCTCAGAGAACAATCACAAGAAATGCAGCTCTCTTAACAAGCTCAGGATAAAAAAACAATTAAGTGCTCAAAACCAAACACATAAATCTAAATTAACAATACTTCCGCGCTCCGGTACTGCAGAGCAGTAAAAGCAGAGCAAAGCACCAAGATGAAAGGCGAAGCAACCCAGCCACTTTTGCCCAGTAAAAGTCATAGATAGACTGCAAAACATATGGGGCTAATAAACAGAATCATAAATCACGTCAGCATTTCCCCGAGTACAAAAGCGGGTCTTGCTCCATTTCCCTGGCGTTATTTCAACGCCAGAATTTTGTTCCTCTCGGACCACATGGGTTCTCTCTCAATTTCCGTTGCTGTCCTTCGGTCAAGGCACCAAACAGGCGGCGAGGTGAATTATTTTGACCTTTATTGATTGCATTTGTGCTGCAGAAGGATCCATACAGCGCTGCCCATCACTGCCGTGCTACCACGGCTGCTGCAGTAAGACGCAGCGCTCCGGTTCCCTAAGCCTGTGCCTACTGGTGCTGATCACTGGAGCATGTTTATGACATTCCTGCCTTTTTTTTCTTTTCGGCTATGTGCACAAATCTTGGTGGGTTTGGGGGAAAAAAAATGCTACCCCGCCCAGCTGTCCTTGAGAGTTGTGGGGCCTGAGAGCTCTCATGGTACACGCAGCGTGCACTGAGCAGAGCTCTGCAGCTGTTCCCAAGCGCTCGGATGGGGCAATCGCCGCTGCCAGCAGCACGCGTGCTGCGAGGTCACCCCGACAGGCTTTCACCCCAACAGGCTTCCTCGCCCTTTTTTGTTACAGCACAACCAGCCCTGCAAGTCTTGGGGTCAGCCCTGAAACAAGTGTAGTAGAGCTTTGCTGCAGCAAGAGTTTTTCAAGGAAATAAGCCAGTCAGCGTGTATTTATTGTCCATGTAGCACATGCTTTGTGTGGCTGATGGAGAGCATATGTTCCTTATTTTTTGCTCATTTCAGAAACACGCGGTAGGGAAGCCGGGCCCCCTGACGCAGGGAGCGTGTTTCTGGGCAGTCAGCAGGCAGAAAGGCTTTGCAGCGGGAGCTGGAACCCAGCCTGAGGGCAGCGGGCAGCCGCAGGGCACCCATCACTGCCCTCCTGGGTGAGCGCTGGGGAAGAGAAAGATCGCTGGGCTCAACCTAAATCCACAGGAAACTTCATAATCAATTTTGCAAGTAGAACTTGTTCATATAGAACTAGTAAAATTATTCATGTATGTCATAGACTCCAGCCAAGAAAACTTTTTTCCAGTAATGTTGAACACTTTGACCAATATTTCCATATCAAGTGTAAGAAATGCACAGAGGTTCTCAGAGGGGCAGAAGGGCTAACAGGTGAGCAAGCAGTGTCACCTATGTTTAAAAATCAGGAGAGCCCTGAAAAAATTCAGCGCTGTAATTCATTTATACACAACTAACTACATGACAGAAGCACCTATTTGACATAAACCACCAATAACCTAGGAACTAACCTGACGTGTGCTAGCGTTTTATGAGAAGCCTTGAGTTTATACACTCTGGCCACTAACCACCCAAACAGGCTGACATCGCTACACTCCTGCAGATGGCATGGTGTGCAACAGCAGTCTCCTGTCCATGCTTCCAAGTTTTAATTTGTACACAGATGACGCTGTAGCATCTACAAGAGGATAACTGTAATGTGGCTGAAGACCATTGAATCATTTTTTAAAAAAATGAAGTTTTAACCTAAAAAAATTCTTAAGTTTGGATTATTTTACAAACCCGGGGCTCTCTAGAAGACTGCACTGAATCCAAATGGGTCAGGCATCTCGGTGACAGCCATCTCCTCCTTCACTCTGAAAACTACAGCCACTCTTGAGTTCAAACAGTGTTTTTGTCCAAATCCATGATGGCTGTCTTTCCCCTCCCTACCAGTTACAACAGATTTTACGTATTTGGCAGCCTTTTCCAACTCGCCCATCTTTTGCGGGCTTCACCTCCCCCCAGGCCCAGGGAAGGGAGATAATCTTCCAAATCAGGAACTGAAGCATGCGAAAGACACCTTGCGAGCTGATACTGGCTGTGCACGCAGAAGAAATAGCAACTCCAGACCTTATTTCCTCTATGGAAATAACACCTGGTCTCCTCCAAAGTGCCAGAGGAAAGGGAGCCTTGTTAAACATCCGTCCTTGCAGCAGAGGCTATGGAGGAGAGCGTGAGGGGCACCCAGTGTCACTCTCCTGCCTCTCCAGTTGCTCACAGACACGAACTCAACGTGGCTTTCAAATCCTGCTGTACCCCACAGCCTTACGATATCATGAAAACCAAAAAGAACAAGTTTAAACATAAATAAGTTTAATAAATAGAGGTCACATAAAAAATTGTAATTTAAAACAAGCAGTGAGAGCGGATTAACAATTAGCAAGTTGTATACGTAATTCTTGTTACACCTAGCCCCCAACCACCTTTGATGTTTCAAGTTACTACATGCAGATCCTGAGAACTTCTCCAGCAGTCCCATTTAAATTGTGGAAGTTCCACCTTCTCAATCTCTTTCAAATGAGGATCTTCAAAGCAGCATCAACAGCTTACTCCTTCTGACAACGACTGCTGCTCCAGCAAGCCCCCACCTGCAGCAAAGCATGCAAGCCGTTTGCCTGTAATTAAAAAACATACCAAGACAGTTAACAGGAGTATCTCTAAACACCCCAGATTCAACCCTTAACACTGACCAGTTAATCAGATGACCTTCATTTTTATACAAAAGATGCAATACTAAACATCTGCAACAGATTTTTAAAATTTATTTTCTGACTGCGTGTTGTCTGCATCCAGTCTAGGATTAACTCCACTGAGGAGGAGTTACTCCACTCTCAGGCATGCAGAGTGCTGCCAAAGCCTGGCACCACCCAGCACCAGAACAGCACCAGCGGTGCCAGGAGCGACTCGCCAGCACGTTTCTCTCCCAGCAACATAACACTATCACAGGCACTGAGCAGCAACGGGTAGCTGACTACTGCTGGATGAGCCAGAACTCAAAACTGAGTTTTTGAAGGACAGGAGGAAGTAGAGGCCCAGAAGGACACCCTCACTTCTAATGCCTCGCACCAGACCTTCCTCCAGCAACGTGCCACACGCTTCGCTAGATGAACCAGGCTATGATTTCCACCCAGGCTGCCACAACGGCCCACGCACGAGCCAGCAGAGGCCATATGGTTCACCCAGTATGGCAGAACGAGCAGTCTTTTCGCCCACCTCCCCTGGCTGGCTCGTGGAGACCTCACCACGCGGCTCGACAGGCTCCCGAGCTCTCCCTGTGCCTCACACGCCGGTTATTCCTTCACATCTCCCACCACATGTGCGGGTCACGCCGCTGCGGAGTGCGGGGGTCTTCACACCCGCAGGCCCCTGTCAAGGAGCCGCTAGCGGGGGGCTGCATCCCCGACAGCCCGCCGAGAGCCCCGGCTGGCAGCGATCCCTTCGCACACCACTCATCAGCTGGAGGCCCTAAAGAGACAAGAGAAACATCACTTTAAATATTCAATTAATTAAATCTGCATTAATAGAGCTAAACAGCTGGGATCTGGCTGGCGGAAGGGAGGAAGGGGAATCAAACCGACTAACAGGCTGAGAAATTACTTGTAAGCGGCACAGCCTGACCCAATTACCCTCCGGTCCCAGGGCCTCGCAGGTTACCAGCCAGCACGGCCGCCTCTCGCCATTAATGGCGATTTAAGAAGGGGGGGGGACACACACACGGGCTGTTTCACGCGGCCTCTCCCGCTTCCAGCGGCCCGGGGAGGGCAGCGCTGAGGCACCCCAGGCCCCGGCGCCGGAAAGCCCCGCGGCGGGAGGCCCCGCGCCCTCACCTCGCCTCATGGTGCCCGGCCCGGCCCAGCGCGTGTCCCCTGACGGCAGCGGGCGGCGAGACAGGCCAGGCCCCGCCGCGCCGCCGAGGTGGTTCCGCAGGCGCCGCCCCGCCCGCCTCGGCCTCTCCCCTCGGGGCGGGCCCGGCTCGCGGTGGGGGTGCCGGGGCCCGGCCTCTCCCGGCGCCATGATGGGGGGGGCGGGGGGCAGGGCCGTCGCCATGATGGGGGGGGGGGGAGGGGGGCAGGCCGGTGTCCCGTCCCGGGCCTGCAGCAGACGGAGTTCGGGAGCGCTGCGGCTCCGGGCTGGTGCGCGTCGGCCGAGCAGACGAACTGTGCCAGCGGAGAGTGGTTCGCCTCCCGATTTAACCCACTAAATCTCTCGGATGCGGTCCCTTCTTTGTTCTGTGACTCAGGCGGTTAACAGGCCTCCGGAGCTCGCTGCGTTGCTCTGAGCACAACCTGCAGGGCTGCGATGGGCGCTCGGGGGAGGCCGCGTCCAGGCTAGAGGAGCTCTGCAGAAGCCTGGCTGTGCTTCGGTTTTGTGGGGATTTAGATCTCTAACGTGGCTTGAAACAAAGCGTCTCGATCCCTTCAGTCCCCAGCATGGCACTTGCAGCCAAAAAGGAGGACGTATTTAGCTTCTACCAAGCTACGATGACCAACGGGCCAAGCAGGGATCTCGATACCAAAGAACAGCGTGATGTTTGCGGACATTAGCTGTGGCCTGGGAGAGGGGGAAGGCCAACACAGGCAGATGAAGCCACCGTGAAACCAGCTCTCGGCCAGCCAAGCCAGTGCCATGGTCGCTGCTGAGGTATTGCTGCAGGCAGCTGCCCGTCTCCCCCAGGCCTGGCAGCAGGCGGGAGGCCAGGCAGGAGGACCTGTGCCCAGGCAGGGGCTGTTTCCAGTCGTGGTGTGGTTGTGCTCAGCTCTGCAGACCAGCATCTGGCCGGGCTGCTGTGGCACGGACTCCCAAGCACAGCGTTGCTGGGCTCAGCCTGTTTCCGAAGCCTTTTGTCATCCCCTCAAAGGGATGCCACCGATGTAGAGAGCACATTCATCAGGAAGCTGTGACAGAAAAGGGCTTTACTTGACACCCCTGACAAAGCCGCTGTGTGTCACCAGGTGTGACACTTTTTAATCCAAAACTCAGAAATAGCGTGCAAGCATTTGAGCCCCCCTTGCCACATGAGACAGACCAATGCTCCAAGCCCAGTTACTAGAGGGGAAAGCCATGCAGGAACACAGGGGAATCTGTGCTGGGCAGTGGGAGGCTGGTCCTGGCATCGGGAGTTGCTGAGTTCTGCTGTTGGGCGTTCAGAAAGCTTTTGAAGTATCTCCCTGGTCCTGCTGAAAACGTCTTATTGCAAGAAGCAGGGCACATTAATTTGGGCCCCATGCTGCACTAATGAGTTATACAGCTTCCAAACTTGGAGCCGTCACTCGGGCAGCCCACTCCAGGTGTCAGCAGAGCTCATCATCCATCTCCGTCTGTGGGCACGTGCCCTCAGCCACAGGCAGTGAGACCTCCAGCAGCAAAATCACAAAGAACCCTCTCTGTTTGCTGTTACCTGTCCCTCCACCATAGCAACTTTTCCATCAGCCCTGGATCTTCTGCACTGGACCATAGCCAGGAGACTGTTGTTCTTCACTAGGTGGGAAAGTACCTAAGGCCTTCCACTGCTCAGCACCGGCCGCTCTCCCTGCACACAGCCGTGGTTGTCCTGGGCAGAGCAAGCCCAGCGCTCCCTGGGACAAGGCAGGGACAGGCTGAGTCGGGGAGAGGCACCCCACACATCATGGCCTGCATGAGCATCCGTGCGTCCGGGAAGAACAGCTGCCCACCTTGGGCTGAAAAAAAGACTAAGCAGCGTTTGAAGAAGACAGGGATGGGTGCGGATGATTCCTGAGCTCTGAGAGCCTGAGCTACGGGAGGAGCATGGGGGAGGGATCCCAGCCTTTCCCCAGAGGCGTGTGCATCCCAGCACTGAGGTCGCTGTGGATGCCTGCAGCAAAGCTGGTCTTGCTGAACTCCCAACTTCAGTCCCAGGAAGAAAAGTACCTTTGCTGCTTGGATATGGCACTTTGAACCAGAGGTCCTTCCACCGCAGCTCATCAGACAGGTTGCACTGTGTCCTTCCACCCCGAGAAGGAAAATTAGCCCTCAGAACCCAAGGAGAGATCCAAGTCAGATTCTTCAGCCTGGAAGAAACTGCTTTCTTAGCCAGACAATTGTACTAGAGAGAGAATTGTTAATGGAATGAATCATTTTCACTCTCTTAAAGCAAGAATAGGGACTTTTCTGAGACAGATTTTCTCTTAGTCCCTGACTTGTTGAACGGGGATGTTTCTGGGCTTTCTATCCATCTGAACAAGAGCCACGCATTTCATCCAGCTGCGGAGGGGACCCTGCAATTTCCACTTCCCAGCTATGATCACAAGATGGCATTACAGACTTAAAAGCGGAGCCTGCTCTGCTGATGCTTGTAGATCCTTCCCAGACCGCGGGGCAAGCAACCCCAGAAGCTGTGGACTTAACCCTGCCTGCTGAGCTCCTCCACCAGGTCTCAGCCCCCGACACTTCCTTTTAATCACATCCCTTTAATGTCAAGGCTGTGCTTTAAGCACACGGAGTGCGGAATGAAAAGCTGCAGCTGTTACTCCCGTAACCTGTGAGCCATCTAATCGCACTGATTTAAGCTGGTTATAGTTTTGACAGTTAATGGCATGCAGAGCATTTTAATCTTGACCTGCAACTCCTCCGGCTCTTCCAGGGCCTCCTCTGCCCCCGAGGATCTAATCAGACCAAGCAGCGAAGTAGTTCAAGATGTGGCTAAAGGGACCCAAGGGTAAATGATGAGCAAAACGCACCCTACTTGTTTTGTTGCAAGGCACTGTCAAGTTTAGAACTGTCTTTTGTTTGCCTGAGAGTGATTTGGGAGAGCGATGATAAGTCTTTAAATAATTTACAGATTTAATAACGAAAAGAGAAAAATCAATCTTCTAAGATGTTTTTTGAAAAATAAAGTTTGTTTTGAGTGAGGTGTGTGAAGTGCAGTGCGTTATCCCCTCTCGATCCCTCCTGCTGCCTCTGCCCTCACGGGGATGCCGCCTGCCCACCCATGGCGTGACCCACGGCCAACAGGCACAGCTCAGCTTGGCCCCACTGCTGAGGAAGCTCCAGCCCCACACACTGCCCCGCCGGCTCAGGAGAGGGCATCAGCAACGGCCTCGGTTCACGTGGGACTCTGCTCCCCTCCAGCCCTTGTTGCTGCTGTCAAAGCGGATGACACTTTGCCCAGGTCAGGCTACCAGAGTTGAGCTCACTTGCTGGGTCGTTTCTGTCTGCTAAGAGTTATAGACAGCCTGGATCAGCCCCAGGGGTCCAACAGCCCTTAATGGCCCCAACCAGCCTCACCGGACACCCTAGACCCATAGCTGAGGAGCCCCGTCGGAGCTCAGCCCTGGAGCTCCCCTCCTTCCCTCAGCGATGCTGCAGCAGTGCCCGGCTCCAGCCCCGCTCCTGGACGGAGCGCTTGGCTCTGCACGGCTGCTGGCTTGGTTGGACCCTCAGGCACACGTTGTAGCTGTGTCTCTGGCCCTGTTTTCTAGACCGTCTTTGGACCCCTGTTGTAGCTGTGCCTCCAGCCTTGTCCTCGGCTCATCTCTTCTTGCTCCTGGCTAGGCTCTGGACCCGGGTTATTGCAAGCGGGACCTGGGACTGCTGGTGGACCCTGTAACTATTGCCAGGCTGTGCTCAGACCTGGTGGCACTGTGCCTGCTGGTGATGGTGATATCTCTGCTGGGGTCACCTTGGCTCCCCTTCCCTTGGGCAGCAGCTGGCCCTTCCTGCGGGGCCCATCATCTTGTGGCAAGAGAGTCAGTACAGAACCTGTTAGTCTGTACACTGACCCTACACCCCGCGGACCTTCCTGGGACCTGGCGGGAGGGAGCTGTTTTGCGGTGAAATTCAGTGGCTGTCTCAGGAGAGGAAGATGCAGGGCTGGCTTAACGCGGGGCTCACTATCGGATGCTCCGGGCTTCATCCACCAGTCTCTTCCTGCAAGAAGCAGCCGTGATCTAACTGCGTCTCCTTCCCTGGCCAAGGGCCCTGCCGCCTCTCACCAGGGCTTAGTATTTGTCTGTGTTGATAGACGGGTGGCTGTGCTGTCTCCTGGGGTGACAGCTGTCCCTGGTGCCGCTGCCCCAGGGGTGGCAGCGGGGCAAGATCTGCTGCTGAGCTGTCTCTGAGGCTGCGGCTGGATGCATCCCTCTGGGCAGCGCGGGGAAATGCCGGGCAGGCTGTTCCCTTCGCCCTGCAGCTAGAGAGCAATGTCCCTTGGCCCAGAGGAAAGAGAAATCGAAAAGGGTTGTATACAGCAAAATCAGCTTTCCTGCCCTCTGCCCGGCTGCCCTCCCACCCGGGCTTCGTCTCGCTGCTGGAGCCCAGGTCTTTCTGCGGTTCGAAATGTGCTTGGGCAGCATGAGGAGCCTGTGCAGTTCCCCTCTGTGCACATCTGAAACTGCTGCAGAACAATTTCCTTTTCTCTTTTGCCTCTGGCAAAGCCCAGGTGCTCTCCCTCCCGTCCTGCTGATCTCCCCTGGCCGTGTCTCCCTCCCCTCCCAGCTCCTATTCAACCCCCATTTTTCCTCGGCTCTCCTTCCTTCAGTGCTCCCATCCAGAAGACAGGTTGCAAACTGCCATCTCTGTTCCTCAATGCCTTTCACCTAACAGATCCTAAACCACTTTATCAGTGTGATAAATGTGATCTGCTAATCCTATGGAGGGGGATCCCTGGGACACCAGCCACCTCTGGGATCTCTGGTGGATCTCCTGGCATCAAGCCACAGGGTCTGTCTTGGTTACAAATGTCCAAGTGGTAAAGTAGCTGCCTTGCCCCTGAGCGTGGGCATCACAGCTTGCTCCACTCTGCCAGGCTCTCTTCGTCTCAGGAATTTCCATGTACAGGGAGACTATAACCAAAGCAGAGCATCTTCCTTTCGGCGGTCTGCCAGGTCCCTTGCTAGCAAGGAAGAAACTCTGTGGGGCATGCGGCTGGGTAGGGAATTAAGAGCATGCAGGGGACCTGGAGGTGAGCTTGGATATTAGGAAAAATTTCTTTACTGAAAGAGTGGTCAGGCGTTGGAACAGGCTGCCCAGGGAAGTGGTGGAGTCCCCATCCCTGGAGGTGTTCAAAAAATGTGTAGACATGGCACTTCGGGACATGGTTTAGCAGGCATGGTGGTGTTGGGCTGATGGTTGGACTCGATGACCTTAGAGGTCTTTTCCAACCTATGATTCTATGATTCTATGACTCTTGCTCGGCACCGACCTGAGCATGCAAGTGGGCTGTTTGGATCTCTAGTTACTCTAAATCATACTGCAATAATAAACCCAGGTTACTCTGAGTGCCATTTTGCTGGCGCTGGTTTGATTCTGTGAGGTCTCGTGAAGCCTGACTTCAGCCAGCACTGGCGCAGGAGCAGGCGGTGTTGGCGAGGCCCGTGCAAGCTGGGCTCGCGTGCTGTGCTGAGGTGAGTGGGCACGCCGAGAAAAGCGCCAGCCCAGCGTTTCGGAGTAGAGCTAACTAGAAACAGTTTATTCCATTAAAAAAAGAAAAAGAAGAAATAAAGAAGGAAAAAATCATTCTTAATTAGGACAGAAACCCCCAGATAGGCTTTTTTAAAGAGAAAGCCTAAAAATATCATTTTTGCTTTGATTTGAAAACTATTTTTGCTCTTCAGACTGTGAGATAAAACACATTTGAATTGATGATGCATTTCACAACAAAAATATACCCCTTTTCATCCTGAAAATGCTGAAATGGGTTGTTTCAAAATTTTCAACATTTTACCCCCCTTTTTCTAAACCCAAAATTTTTAATTTAGCTGAAATGTCTTTTTTTTGAAAGGAAACTCTTGATTACATTTTTTTCCCCCAACAGCTTTAATTAGAATTAACAATTACAGCTGATTCTTAGCTGGGTGATAAACAGCTGGACTGAATTCACTCTGCAGCCCTCTCTGCTCTGGGACTTCCAAACAAGCTATGGCACCAGCAGGAGTTTAGCCCTTTGCAACATTTTAGCCTTGTCTAGTCACTGGAATTTATTTTTCTTTCTTTTTCCCCGCACTATTTCTCCTCTGAGGATTAGTTTTTACCAGTGCAGCATCTCTAACAGTCAGGGAACTTCACAGTGAGTTGAGATCGCATTGATTTCTCGAGGAAGAAGCCGCATACTAATTTTTCCTCCCATGAGGAAAGCAGGTAACAGCTTCGGGAAGGCAGCTGGGTTTGTAGATATTATGTTCACCCGCCAGATGACAGGAAAGTCTGAGGTCTGCAGGGCCATCATGGGAAAGAAGGAGACCTTGGCTGGTCTGACGCAATGTCTGGAGATGAAGCTAGAGTTGCTGGTAAAGCGAAGCACGTGGGATTAAGGCAGAATGGGTTAAGCCTGAGAAAAGCATTAGGTGAGGATCAGGGGATGGATTAGTCCACGGTCCAGCTGAGAAGAAGGCCAGGCAGGCCACTGTGCTTAAACCAGACCCCCCATCAGGCAGAGGGGAATCCTTCCTTGTCCAGGGCAAGGGCTTGTTCTGGGCAGCTCCGAATCTGCTGGCCCGAGCTGCTGTGTCCTCAACGCCTCTGCAGCAAACCCTATCCCTTAGCTGGAGGGTTCCCAGGTTCTCACCACCCTGGAAGGCCCCAGTGCCCAGCAGAAAGGTGCTGCAGAGTCCAGATGGCTTTTGGGGGTTGGTGTCCAGGTCAAAGCCTTCTCAGGTGGCATCTCAAAGGGCCTTCTACCCCATGGTGCGGGGCTGGGGGCTCAGGTGCTTCCCTGGCAGCACTTCCCTCTGTGTCCGGGGTGACTTTCACACACCCCAGCTCTTGGGGGCAAGGGAAGGAACTCTGCAGCAGTGTGAATGGAAAGGGAGGGCATGGTGGTGGAGCGAGAGGGAAGATGTTAAGAGTCTGCTCTTCAAAAGCAGACCTAAAACCTCTGTTTCAGACACCCAGGCAGGTTCGTCCAGCCTTTGCAGGCAACCTCCAGTGAGCCAACAGGCACTGGGTCATCCTGCTTTGCTGAAACCAATGTCCCTGGTGCCCACCACAGCTCTCCCGCTGCCAGGTCCAGTGCTCCTCATCGCTGCTCATCCCTGTGTTGGCTCGCTGCTGTTAAGGGCCGATCTCTTCTCCCTGGAGACAAGCCCACGGCTTCAGCCTGTTCCACCTCGTTCCTCCTACTCCCCTGCCAAACAGTGATTACCATCTTGGATGATCTTGAGATGGTATTAGCAAGAGAGAGGTTTCGGTATTGAAGTCTCCCTGTGATTAGTGGATTAAGAGATTTTGTGAAAATTAAAGCCTTTCTTCATACTTCACACTTCCAGCTCTTCAGCTGTTGCTTTCTCCCTGCTGTTTCCATACAGAAATCCCTGTGGGCCTTGCTTTCCCCATCCCTTTTGAGGATGGTTTCTCCCCATGGTGACCCAGAGACGTGGCTGGCAGCACCCACTGCACCCAGTTTCCCCAAGAGCTTCACCCTGCGAAGTCCCAGGCCAGCGGCTGCAGAGAGGAGGGTGCTGTGAGCACGGCTGATTTTCATACAAACCCAACCCAGGAGAGGGGCTGTAAATGCTTCTTATTTCCATATTTATCACGGCAGTTCAGATGGATGAGGAATCCAAAGGAAAGTTTAGACAAAACAGGAAATGAAAAAGTGTCGGTAAGCGGCAGCTCAGCCCCGAGACTGGCAGCCTCGAGGGTTTCCAGCGGCAAAACCGCTTTCAATTACCGTGCGGCGCTGCTGCTCGATAACGTCTTCATTTCCCCAGCCGCGCTGCCGGGACGGATGGGACAGTGGGTCCTCGCTGTGGAGCACCCTGTGCCCTGCCATTGTGTGACCCCAGCCATTTTCCCAAGACTGCAGCCTGGTTGTTACAGGGATACGGAACTGAGACCCCCCTCCCCCCCAAAAAAAAGCACGTTTGGTCTTGTTGGTGTTTTACAGGGCTGTTTTTTTCCTGAATGCCGGTAGGTACCATGAGCAGCGGCAGAATGTGGGTGCTGAGGTGCAGTAAATATCTCCAGGTAATGAGCATCGTGGTCACTCATGCCGTGGTGGAAAGCAGCCGCAAAGGCTCTGCTGGACAACCTCAGTGCATCCAGCATTGGTGATGGATGATGATTTAAGGCCCATTTTTGCAGGTAATAATGCCTCGTAACCATCCCCTCTCCTTTAAGTGTGTGACACCACTGAGATTTACGGTCTCCTTGTTTCCACCTTATGGGAAGTGTTTTATTAATCATCCCTGCGCTTGCTCCCAAACCCACGTGTGCTGTGGTGTGGGGATGCTTCAGATGCAGTGAAGAGGAGGTGGCAGCATGGGCTGCGTCTCCCAGGGGAGGCAGCCGGAGCAGCAGGGATGGGAACTTCCCAGGAGTTTTCCAGGGACCTGAAGCCTTCAGCCCCGGGAGGGACCGTCTGCCCGTGGGCCAAGGGAGCCTGGCTCAGCCGGGGCTGCTCTGCCGGGGCATCACCAGGACTGCAAGTCGGTGCCTCAGGCTTGTGTGTCCCTGGGGAGGAGGCTGCTGATGGAGCTGCCCCATCGCTGCGCACACAGTCCCCTTCTGGCACCCCACGCCGGTGGCCTAAATCCCTGCTTGGACACCTGGGAAGGCTCCTGCTCAGGTCGTTAGAGGTGACTGCTTCTGGAAAGGGTCCTTGGGGACCCTGCTGCCCGCGCGATCTCAGCCCAGTCGCAGCCAAGCTGGTGGCACTAAAAAGTCAATGTTCCCTTCACACCAGTGATACCCCCGCCAGGTGCCTCTGCTCTTGCTGCGGGCTTTACTCTCCTCTCTGCTTCTAAATCATTTGTGCATGGCTTCATAGGAAAGCGGCTTTGAATTGATCACCATTGCTGCCTTATCTAATTTAATCCAAACTCCATATCAAATGGGAGCGAGCGAGGGAAGCCCGGTGGGAAGCCTGCGTGCGGCAAACCACTTTGCGGTGATGAACAGCGTCGTTAATAACCTGTAATGAAATGCTGGAGTCATCTGGCATTGCTGGGCTCTTGAAATAAGGCAGAGCCTGCCCTCGCTCCCCCAGCTGAAGCCGCCAGGCTCCCATGAGAGCCGAGCCGTCCTGCGGATGCGTTCGAGAGGGAGAAGAGTCATCCAGATTGACACCCGCCAGGATCCCGACCCCGAGTTGTGCTGCCGCTGCCCGAGCAGCAGCTCAGCCGGAAACCCTCATGCTTCGGCCCCTGGCCCCACTGGCAGAGCCTCTCCGCGAGCAGGGACGGCCCCTCGGCTCATCGCATCCCATTTACTGCTCCGGAGCCTCCGAGGGATTGACAGCAATAGCCCTTGGATGAGTCTTTTTTGTTTGTTTGTTTTTGGGACAGGGAGTGAAATAGTATTTGGGCTGGTGGTGATGAGAAGCTGCAAGCAGGACCCATCTGATCCTTACGGCCGTTCGTAGAGGCTGATGCTGCTGTGGCACAACTGGTCCTGCAAAAGTTCCCACGTCCCAGCACACAAAATGGGTGAGAAAAAGCACTTTTACAAGCAAGTAAAAGGGGGTAATCCTGCAGCTGCGAAGCCACCCTGTCTCAAGCCCAGGGTTCACCTCTGTCCTCTCTGGATACACATGCACTGCAAAAATCAGCTGCTCTGAACTCGGGCTGGGTCGTGACTCACTGCTTGGGTTGTAAAGATGTGTTTCACCGTCCCAGCATGGGAAGTGGCTGCCGGCAGCTCTCTGGCAGCGGCGAGGCCGGCCAGGGCAGGCTGGGAGGTGATGCAGCACGGCGCCGGAGCTGCAGGTCCTTAAACAATTGCACCCGCTGGAGCCTGAATTTCGTCTAATTGTTTGGAGCTACAGCACCACGCAAAAGATTGAGAGGAAGGAAAGGCTGGAGGGGAAACATGTTTTGGACTGCAATCCTGGCAGGACTCTCTTCCCAGTGACTGTCTGGCCACAAATCCATCTATTCTGGGGCAAGCATGGAGTGCAAAGCCTGGACCCGTCACCTGGAAACTTAACCTAATGAGTCTTCTGCAGCCTGTGGAGTTTGCTTATTATCAGGGCAAACGACACCTTTCACACCACACGGTCCTGGTGTCCTCCTGAGGGGAAAAGGGCACCCAAACCCTCCTGGTGACACGCTCGGGGCAGGAGCCCTGCGAACGCGGCAGGGTGATGGGGCAGAGCCCCGGCGTGGGGGGACGGGAAGGTCCCCAGGGCCTGTCAGCCGCCCGCGGGTGTCTGTGCCTCGCTCCGCTCTGCATTGAACAGCATCTCACAGCCTTCCACCGGGTCTTCCCAAACCAAAACTACTCGCAGGTACTTTAGCATGAAAAAACCACCAAAAACTAAGAGTTAACTGGTGAGGGGCAGCACTGTGTGGCTTCACAGTGATGGCACCTTGTTGTTTAATTTTGTTTTTGGACTTCAGTTGAATGTCTGATTACGTGTCTGGAGGTTTTCGGCACCAGCCGGGTAATTCCATTTCCAGCCAAACTCAGGACACGTTGCCACAGCTGAGCTGCTGGAGAAGCCGGGCGGTCCCGAGGAGGGAAGGTGGCTCCAGCCAAGCATGTGGCTGTCCTGGGTACAAACCCATATGACTTTTTGTGAAGAAAATCTGAATTTCTGATGGCCCAAGAGTCACCCTGTGGCCTTCAGCACCATCCGTGTAGCGATTGCACTGTTTCATACCCAGCTCCTGCCTGGGAAGCAGCAATCCTTGGAATCCAGTAATTCAGGCCAGGTGCAAAGGCAAGGAAAAGTTTTATCGACTTTATAATGACAGTGAGTCACACTGAGCTGTCAAGCTATTGATCTGGGCTTGTGCTGAGCAGGGGCAAGCTTTGTATCACCCTGGCCGGGGGGAATCAAGCTCTCCCTGCTGCTTTGCTGCTGCTGAGGCGTAGAACTGGCCCGACTTTTCCAGGCCCTTAGCCTAGTTCACTGTTCAACCTGCGAAGCTGTTGACCAAGAAGACATCAGTGCTGTTTTGCAGGGAATAACCCATTCTGCATCCTCAGCTTTTCCGATTTCCTCTCTTGAACAGCCCGGTGCTATTGGTAAGGGAAAATGGAGGCGCCCGTGGCAGGTATTTGGGGATGCCAGCGGCTCTGAGCTTGCCGGCAGCCCGCGGGAGCTGGGCAGCGGTGCCTGGTGGTCTCTGCCTGGGAGAGGGGAGCGGGCAGGACCCAGCGCACGCCTGCGGGATGTTCTGCCCAGGGAGATCAGCCCCGAATCCCACCCTGCGCTCGAAGCCGAGCCGCTTTGAGCAAAGCTTGCCCTTAAAAGAAGGTATTTAAACACAGGGCATCAATTGCATGAAGTGCAAACTCATCTGTTGATGCTGCTGTCCGGGGGCAGAGCGGCTGTTTACTGCGGCGCACGGTGCTGCGGGGATCAGCGGCTCTGTGGTCATTAACGCTCTGGGCCACTAACGACGCCAGAAGTGGCTGGAAACAAAGACAGCTGAAGTCTGATGGATTAATGGTGCCTCCCACCAAAGCAGCCCGCGATCCATCAATTACCTATCTGCTTAGTCCTTTTCTCCATCCTTCTACAAACTAAATAGCACATTTTATAGTCACTGCTAAGTGATGTGATCAACATCAATTACCTACTAAAAGAGAATCAAGTCTTGATTTAAAATTAAGTGCTGCATTTTGCCATGTTCTTTATATGTAGCCAACAGAATAATTGCAGTGACATAAAAACTAATTACACAACTCCACAATTAGGCCTCCCTCCTAGTGCTGTGATTGTCTTTAAGTACATTGATGAAAAATTACTCCCAGCCCTAAATTACTCTCTCACACCCATCTTCTCCAATACCTTTGGAAAAAAACCCTCCACGCCATCAGATCAAACAGAAGAACTTGAAATGCAAGAGATAATACATGCAGAGCGTGTTTTCTAATCTCTTTGATGTGCGAGGGTTTCAGACAGCGGGATTAGGCTGCGATCGCCCGAGGATGCAGCAGCGCTTCTCTCTGCCACGATGGACCAAGCATCTCAGCAAGGCTTCCCAAACCGCCTGGGGCTGCCGTGAGGCCGGCGTGCCGGCACCCTGCCACATCGCCATGCGGTTGCGGCCGACAGAAGCTCCCCTTTCGGTGCCCCAGCCGACGTTTGGCTCTTGGGCTGCAAGCAGGGGAGAGGCCAGCCCTGCCCGGCCGCCGGCCTTGCGTTTGGCTGCATGGAGGGGTTTTATTGCTCCTTCTGCTGTGCCTGAAAGTGAGGGCTCACCGTGGCTGCAGAGAGGGGGCTGATCGTCCTGTTAGTGCTGTTCCACCTGGCAGAAACAAGGAGAAGAGCTGGATCCAGCTCACCTGTCCCCACGGGGAAACCACAGCGGGGTTTGGGCAGAGGTGGACGGACAAGCCCCGTCCTCAGCTGGTGGCAATGCTGCTGTGGGAGCCGAGGGGGCCCGCAGCCCCAGAGCAATAAGTAAGAGGCTGGAGTGCGGCAGAACTTTCACACACCCAAAGGCCGGGAGTTTCGTCTTGCCGGAAATCACGTAGCTGCCGGAAAATCCACGCCATTAATGGCGGAGTGCCCCTGATGGGCTTTGTGGGTTTTGATTCGGGATTCCGATTTTGAGGTGCTTACATCCAACCTGGAAAGACCGAAAACACTTCATTTACTAGAAATGAAAGCCGAGATGTGCGTACGATCGGTTTCCCGCCCCCAGGATCCGCAGAGCTCTGCATGGGTGGGCAGCACTGTGGGGACGCGGGCCCAGGGGACAGCGCGGGCATGCTGGCCGTCGCTTGCTGCCGCCGAGCATCCTCCGCCGGACAATCAAACACTGCAGGCGTGACCCCGGGGCTGGCAGGGCGCTTTCGGCCGCGGGCTGCTGCGCGGTGGAGCCCTGGCCGGGGAGGAGGGTGGCACAGCTCATGGCCGGGAGACGGGCGGGCGGTGCTTCGCCGCCCGGTTTTACCCAGCAATCGGGGAGCGAACGGGGCCTCGGGCCGGCCCGGTGCCCTCCGACCGACCTTCGCGCCCCTCGCTCAGCGCGGTCCCGCGGGCCTCGGGCGCCCGGGCTGTGCGTTAACACCCTCGCGGTGACCGGGTTTCTCCAGCGCCTGGCACTGCCCCGGCGGGGCTGCCGGCCGGGACCGAGACCGGGACCGGGAACGCGGTCTCCCCACCGCCGGAGCCCCCCTCGCCGCCCGCCCCGCTCCGCAGCCACCGGCACCGGCCCCAGCACCGGCCCGGGACAACGCGGGCGGGGCCGGGGGCGGGGCCGCGGCATCGCCCGGCGCTGATTGGTCCGGGGGCGGGGCCGAGCGGAGCGTGCGCAGTGCGGAGCGGTGAGTGGCGGGGCGGCCGGGCTGAGGCGGGGGGCGCCGCCCGCACACACCCCCCCGTCCCCGGGTCCGGGCCGGCGTTCGGGGCCGCGCACGGGCTCTGCGGACCGGGCCGCCGCCGGTCCTGCCGGTGCGCTCGCCTTCGGGGGGAGCCGGCGGCGAGGCCTTGCCGGGGCGGGGGGTGCCCGCGTCCTGCTGTCCCGCAGAGGGGGGGGCCCGGCGGGCCGCTTGCGGGGTGGGGCGGCGGCCTCGGCTCTGGTCCCGGGGGTGCCGGCCTGTCCCGGGCAGGGCTGGAGGCCAGAGCGGGGGCCTGGGCCCTCCTGTGCTGGAGGGGTCCGAAAGTGGGGGCCGGGATCCCTCGCAGTGCGGGGCTTCAGACGCAACACCGGGCGCGGTCTGGGCTCTGCCTGGAGAGCGGGGGGGGCCGGGGGGCCTCGGGCCCTCCGCGCCTGGGCAGCTGCGGAGCGGGAGCGTCCCGGTGCCTGTGGGCAGCTCTAGGCCGCTCAGCTGGGTTTTTCTTCGGGGTGTGTGTTTGGTAACACGAGGGCTGAGTTCTGAAGCTGCGGTTGTTTTGGTAGGAGCGTGCGTATGGTTCTCTCGCTGGCGAAGGAGTGAAATTACACCCTGCACGAAGCCAGGGAGTGAAAACTGAGCAAGTGGGACTCTGTATATAAACAGCATTTGGAACACTGCCTTAAAATGTTTAACTTCAGTGGTTGACTAACACTCGCATGAGAAGTAGTCTTTGACAAATAATCAACACTACCCGCCTCTCAAGATGGCCTAGGCTTACACTAACAAGTTCTGTAGATGCAATTTCTTAGGGGCAAGTTATTTATTTTACAGTGTTTTGCTGATAGAACTACCCTAGTACAAATGGCTTAGCGGCTGATCACTGATACTGTTCAATTTTCTTGCCATACTAGTATAATCTGCCCAGGGGTTTCTGTTGGTGGAGCTGCCTGCGCGAGGAGGCTGCTCCAGCGTGCAGCCCTCCTAGGAAACCTTCTAAGTGCAGACAAGTCCACACGGCTGGGTTAGAAGCCGATGACACACCAGTCGTTCACTGGATGTGCTGCTGCAGTGTTTCTGCTCTGTGGGTTCGCTTTGAATTCATTTGTGCTCTGGGAGTAACCTTGTTAAGGGACGGACTTCTTTTTTTCTCTCTTTTCTTTCCCCCAACCCTGCCTTAAAATGACCAACCTGGACCAAGTTGGTATGTTTTGGCAGCCTCCAAGGTGTTTCTGTGGTGGAAGCGTACAAATATTACCCCAGAAACTTAAATTTGGAAGTGCAGCTAACAGAGGTGAGAGCAGTGAATGCAGGTTCCTGGGGTCTGCCATCTGTGTAACCACATATTTACTAGATTTGAAGTGATATACGTATGATATTTTTAAAGAAATAAGCTGGAAACTGGCAGTTCCTAATGAGTTATCAGAGCAGCCCTTGAACCCACAATGCTGTCCCCGTGCCCTAAAGCAGCGCAACACCATTGCTGGTGCTACCGCTGCCACCTTCTTTTTTACAGCTGGGAATTTCTTTAGCCCAAGCAATAAAACACCTGAAAAACTCTCCAGGACCCCCAAACCCTCTCTGCCTGCTCTTACTTGGCAAGGAAATGGAAGACTACTTAAATACAGATGCGGTCAAGTGGGGCAGGTGTGGTTGAAAGCATGTTGACTGTACCCTGATAACTTGCAAGGCAATGGATTATTGGGATAAATTTAGGGATAACAGTCAGCCTTTCTATGTGCTAATCCTCTCTGCTACTGACTCCCTCCGTGGCTTTTGTAACGCACCTCAGCTCTCTTACCGCTCAGCTTTCCCCTCTGAGAAATAACGTTTAACTTGCACTTATGAAGTAGGTGAATCAGCTGTAATTAAGATTTGTCGAGTGCTTTGTTGATAAGTTCCCTGTAAAGCTAGTTATTATTTTTTATTAACACGCAGATATTCTTAGCACCTGAAGTGAAAAATGACACAACACTGGGGATCTTCTGGGAAACAGCTCCGTGAAAGGAGACGGCGCGTGCTAACGAAGGCTTTGTCAAATCTCTTCTGGCTCCAGTTCACGAGGCAGCTTGCTCCTAAAGCTCTGACTCAAAAACAAAAAAACCCCAAATCCTCTCGAGTCACTGGGAGATCTTAAATGTTCCTGAAAGTTAAGCCCTGCTTTTGCATGAGATTTGTAGATCTTGCCCCCTTGCCGGGTTTCTCGCAGAGCCTCCAGTCAGGGTTTTGTGCAACTGTGTGTGCATGGCGTCTGCTGCACAGGCACAGCTGCTCTCGCCTGCTTTGAAACACTTTGTTTCAGTGATTTCAGTTGCTTTCCGCAGTCATTGCCTCAAATTATTCTGGGTGGGGAGGGCTTGCCTGCTTTGCTGGACGATGATCCTCATGGGCTGTAGCTGGTTGCGATGGTCGGTGGGGCTGCTTGGGGGTAAGAGGGGAGGAGGAAGCCTTGCCCTTCCCCACGGGCAGCCCAGCTCAGCACGCCTCACCCGGCAGTGTGTGGGAAGGCCCTCCTCACTGCCAAAGGAGCTTGGGGGCAAATTGAGCTGGAGAATTTCGTTTATGAAAGGTAGTGGAGAAGTGAATTGAAACGGTTACGGCTGTGCTCGTTCTGCGTTGCTGTGGGGGTGCCCTTTCGGCAGGGTGAGGAGCTCCATTGTATTTTGGGGGAGAGAAGGCTGTTAATTTAGCTCTAAGATGTCACTGCTGTAGCGGTGTAGGAGTGGCCAGATACAGGATACTAAAATTAAGAGCAGGGCTGGAAAAGCCTCCTTGTCCGTGCCTCTGTCCTGAGGCCGGGTGAGAGATACTGGGCTCCAGACTGGAGAGCAGTGGGTGTTGGTGCGGATCTGGACTGGGGGCAAGTTCCCTCGGGGACTTGATGAAATCCCAGTCTCAGAGAGCCTGATACCTCTCCTGACTCTCCTGTGCAGCAAATGAGAGGGGCTGCTGTGTCTCTTGCCTCCAGAGAACAGGGAGCCCAGCGCGTGGTTGTCCTCCTTGCAAACGGCTGTTAAATGCCGACAGACCGAGAGCTGGTGGTGACCCTGGAGGGGAGCAGGGATGGAGAAACCCTTCAACAGCTGCTAAAGGGCTGCGCGTTTTACACCGCTGGCTGCTCCACTTGTTTCCCAGACCCGCCCGGTTTGTCTGCGACTTTCTTGGGGGCGATACGCAGCGCTGAGCGTGGCCTTCCAGCCAGAATTAGGAATTCCATGTTTTTAAATCCCAGAATGATGTTCAGCTCTTTGCAGCTGGAGCTGTGGTGTCACAACGCTGACGCGGCACGTTTTTAGTCCAGTCCCCAGTTTTCTTCAGCGTTACCTCTGTCCAGAGAGCGTTCCCCCACGCAGTATTTGTGGCCTTGATCTTTGTTTTTGGCTGTTTCCAAGTGCAGTTCTTTGCATTGTTTTCCTTGCTTTCCTTTTTATTGATTTGTGGGTGGTTTTGGAACTTTTCTTCACTTTATCAATTCTGATCATGACCTCCAGAGTGCCTCCAGCTCTTAACTGCTGGGCATCCTTTCAGGTTTTATAAAAACAGTTTCTCTTTCATTGTTCAGGCCATTAATGAGAAGGATGAATAGAAGCAGACCTGGACTGAGCTCCAAGGGCCCTTGGAGGTTTTCTCCTGTTGTGACAGGGAGTCGTTGATAGCTGCCATTAGAGTGTGTGCGAGTTGCTGTGTTGGTTTTTCTTCCCCGTAGTCAGTAACGAGCGCTGCGCCTTGCGAAGGTGAGCTCGCCGAGTCAGAGCTCCTCTGGTTTGCCTGAGAGCGTCGGGTGGATGGAGGGAAAAGCCAGCTGTGGCACTGCTGTGCTGGTTGGAGGTGTGACAGGCAGATCTCTGCGGAGGGCGATTTGTGCCTGTTCCTGAAGACTTTGCAAGAGCTTTCATGAACCTCATTTAACTGGGGCTTCTCGCTGGCAGTCCTCTGGTTGCTCAGCCCTGCTTTCCACCGAGAGCTCCCCAGGTGCCTCTGCTGAGGTAGCAGAGGTGTGCTCGGGGGAACTTGTGTCCGTTGTGTTGTGCTGCCCTTTGTTTCTCTGCAGGGGTGTCCTCAGTGAGTTAGACCTGTCTGTGTGAGACTAAGGTAGTAAAAACTGCATTTTTCTTCTCAAGCAGTTCAAAGTTCCTTGTGTGGTTGCTCTGCTTTGGGGGAGGGAAAAAAAAAATAAAGGACTTGCTCTGGAACAATTAATTACACTCATTTTTATCCCTGAATAGTGTGTCGCTGTGGGAGCGGTTGCAGGATACCTCATTCCACCAGGGCTCTGCCGGTCACCTTCTCAGCGTGAGCTAAGCGTAAGCAAGAGGAGTTACTTCAACTGAAACACATTTAACTGGAGAGAACGTCACTGTCCAAACAGAACCAGCTCTAACCGCTTCCGAGTTTTGTGAGTACTGAGCTACTGTCTTCAGCTTTTTGAATTTTAAGAGGTTGGTCCTCTTCTGAAGTGCACTTTCACTCACTATACCACCTTTCTTTGCACATCGGTGTAACTGTGGGCTGAGATTTGGGCCCCACTGAATTCAAGGACGATGCAGGGTTCCTCAGTGGTTTTCATCTCTTCAGCCTCTCGAGGCTGGTAACTTGAGGTACCTGGCCACAGCTGTTTGCTCAGGCTGTGCTTCAAGGACATCGTCAGTGGAATGGAGAAGCTGTGATCTGTTTGTTCTACTTCATTGATCCACAACTAATGGTGGGTGCCCTGACCAAATTTCAGTTTCGGGGGAGAAAATTCAGCCTCCCTAAAGCATTCCTGTGGTTTCTGTTGAAATCTTCCTTACTTCTCTCTGGGGGCTGCGTGCTGTGGTTAAATACTGGTGGAAAGGTTGCGTTCCACTCTGGATTACAACTGAATCTCAGTAGTGGATAAATTGCATCCCGAGTCCGGTTTGCAAAGCCCTTTGGGCTTCATGGGATGTAAGAAGCTGTATTTTATTCTGGATGTGTGTTTGCTGATAAGTCTGTAGGATTTTCAGTGAGCAGGTTGTAAGAGTCCTGATTATACCGGTTCTCTGGGCAGTCAGACTCTTTGTCCAAATAATTCAAAACGCTGCTGCAGGGAGAGGAAAAGGGAAGATGGAAGGATGATTTAGAAACCTCTGGGTGAGGGGAGTAGGTGGGAAGAAGGCACATGTGTTGATCTGAAGGAGATACCAGGCCAGGTGTAAGCATCTAAAGAAAAGTCAGGACTTTTTAAACAGCTGCCTACTTTAAACACAGGTAGTTTCTTTAATGAGAGTTTTTAAAGGTTTAGCTGTTAATTTTAGAATTTTTATTTCAAGCATGCTTCCATAAAATTAACTTTTTCAACGCAGAACGCTTTAATGTCTTCTGTGTTGGTGCTCATTTGCAAGAAATCTCTGCGCAGTTATTTCTTATGTACCAGTTAAATCTATCAGCTAACAGATGTCAAGTGTAGCAAAAATGCTATAATAATATTATGGTCTAATAATAGTTATAATGATTCTAATTACCTGGCGCGGCTTTTGAGAGAGGCAGACTCAGAAATTAGTGCAAATGGGATGTTTAACCTTGAACTGCAGAGGCAGGGCACTTCCAGAGGTGTTTGCGCTGTACCCCTTCTTCCCTTTCGGACATCCCATTCCCTTTATTTCCTCCAGCAAACTGGGAATAACAGTCCGGTCTGTTTTAAATGTTCAAACCTCCCTCATTCTCAGCATGTTCAGAGGTGAAGAAAAGTGCTGGCGAGCTGTAGATGAGCACGTTTCTCTAACATACCCGTCGATGTGAAGCCCGGTCATTTTTAACCTCACGCTACAATCCTGCTGCCTGGGGACTGCAGCGCGCGCAGGTTGCTCTCACCTCAGGAAGGCTGCAGGAGGCTCAGCAATCTTCATCTTTTATGCAAGCCGGTTGCGCTGCCGTTAAGTCTCGGGGAGGCTTTGCCACAGCCTGGAAAGCACAGAGCCAGCCGGAGTGCTGCCGGGCAGCTTTCACGTTGCCCGCTGATGGGAGAGCGGGTGCGGGGTGCGCAGGCGAGCGGCCGCGAGTCGTTGATCCCGATGGAGGCTTTGGTGCGGGACGTGAGGAGGGCGCGTCAGCGGCTTGGAGCCAGGCGCCTTGCGGGTGCGCGAGTCCTGCGCTTTGCCTTCAGACCCGCGCAGCCTCCTCGGAGTCGCCTTCCCCAGCGCAGAAAGGATGCTCTGTGTGCCAGCTCTCTTACGTCACTCCCAATCCCTCTCTACCACCGTATTTTTCCTTTAGGAAGAATCCTGAGCTGCATTTTCTATATTCCAGTGGTTTTTGCCCCACCTTGCTATGTGCTGTGTATTGTCTTGGGGTCCCAGTGCTCGTTATTGTTGTAGAACCGGTAAGGAGACACATAACAGATCCCCTCTTGCCAGGTGTTCGTTTTAATTTTGTGATGTGAAGTTGGTGAGGAGTCCCTGATTCACTGAGAAGGATCCTTTCTGCAGAGAAAGCCCTGCATAGACTGGAAGTTGACAGCTTTCAGAGATGATATGCCAGGCTGAACATTTTTCCTCTGGATAAGAGGCTCACATGCTGATGAGAACTCAGCAGGACCTGTGGGAAATCGGCTGTCAGTTGCTGATCCCTGGCTTGGGCAGCAGCGGTGAATCTTTTACCATCTTCCTCTAAAATGGATCCAGAGGTGCCCTTGCAAGGTTTTTTTCTTCGTTTCCAGTCTGCTCGTAGGCTGACACGGTCCACTTCTCACGAAAGCCCTGCCTGCGAGCGCCGCTCACGCTCGGCACATGCAGCCCACCTTTCTCTGGGGCTCATGCTGGTGAGAGCTCTGCCATCTTCAGCCTTTTCTGCGGGGAGATTTGCCTTCCTACGGGAGTCGGTACCTCCATTGGTGCATCACCATGGAGATGGGGCCGTCGGAGCTGCAGGACACAGCCTTTTCCAGGCTCAGGTGAAGAAGGATGTGGTAGTGGGCTACCCTTGTTTAGGGAAAATGATTTCTTGGAGTAAATAATTTGTCAAAGAATGCTTGGCATCACCGCAGATGCTATTAAGGAAAAGACAAATCTTGGATCTCTTCAAGCCCGAGCTGTAAGGCTCATGTAATATTCAGTTGCTTTCTAACACGCTGCTCTGCTTTGCTCAGCCATTGCTGCTGTGGCCAACACTGACTCACTAACCTGTTGGTGCTTTTACTTACACTGAGAAACAAAAGCTCCCTTTGTTTTCTGCTCCCAGTAAATATTAACAGTGTATTTCTCATCCTGTCACAAGAGCACCTCTCTGCAGTCCTTTTTCCCAGCCCATTGAGAGTCTGGATTTTCAGTGCTCCGAGTCTGCTGCGAGGGTTTGCTTCCCTGTGACCGGTGTATCTCTGGCCGAGACTCCGAAGGGCACAAAGGGTGCATAGGTGCGCTGAGCTCTCCTGCATGCAGCCAGCACAGGCACCTCCCTGGCTTGGCAGACTGTGCCAGCACATCCCAGACCCCGAATGAGCTTGTGCTGAAACCTCCGTGGGGGCCTGGGGATGCTGCATGTGCTGCTCGCCTGGCACTGGGGCACTTTCTTCCTCTAGTTTCTGATACACGGAGAACCCTCTCGAAGAGCCCTTCGGCACCTCTCTGCCTCATTGCCTCCACGTCTCGTTTCAGACTGCATCTGTAAACAGCTCTTTGCCCTTGCTAAACACTGTGTCTCTTAATTTCTCTCTGCAAGAGTATTATTTAATTTGTAAATGTTTTAGGACGTTATTTGAAAAATACGGTATGAAGCTGTATTTCATTTACTGTAATGATCCACTAATGCGGGCATATTTCAAAGGCAGGGTATGCAGTACTGTGGGGTTTAATTAAATTTTGTTTTTCAAGTAAGCATCAATAGACAGACAGTAACAAATGGTGGATGATACGCATACAGAACAAAGTCACTCCATTTTCTTTTCCAAGACTGTGGAAGTGAGAATGTATAGCCCTTAAAATGTACTTGGCCTGCTCACGGCTGCTGCTTTAGTGCAGTAACTCACTTTAGCGGGAGTTTTTTCTTCTTACTCTGACTTAATTTTCTTGATCTCTTCCTGCCCACAAAATAAACTGCTACGCTATGGAAAAATTCCAGCAGGAGCCTTGGGTGAGCTAGGTTCTGCTGCAAGCTCTGAGCTTAGTTTTGAATATTGTGTTGCTTAATGCGTTATGGCTTGTAGAGATGGGTCCTTGTGAGGGTCACAGAACCGAAGGGCTGGGTGTGAGGTTCTCGTTCCTTCGGTGGGAAGCGCCTGTCTGCAGTGGCTGGGTGTGGCGTGTGCCAGTGCCGGCGCAGGGAGGTTGCTGGGGGGTAAAAATGACTTTGTTGCGTTCGACATTGTTGTACCTAAATCGGGAATGAGCGAGTGGCTCTTGAGTGCATTTCATTCCTTTTCTTCTAGCGAGCGTGGGGTAATCAAGTACGAAATGTGTGCAGAGAAGCTTGGAAAGTCTGTCCAACGTCAGCGGGAGGCTGCTGGAAATTGTAATTGCACTCACAAGTGTGGCGCTTGTACCAGTTTTCTGGGGGTAAAGAAATTCATCGGTGATGATGTAAATGGGCTCCTTTATTTGGGTTTGAGCAGAACGTCGCTTGAGGAGCAGTGTGAGGTTGCAGGCTGTAGCACCACTGAGTTCTGGCTGGTTTCTGGTAGCTAGCGTGGGTTTTGTTCTCTCTTGGTGTTTGGGAGATCTTCCGTTGTTCAGAAATGTGGCCAGAACTTGCCGAGGAAATGGGTGCAGGTGCCCTGGACTCCTGCAGCGCTACAGCCCTTTGATTTCCCCCTGAAATCTCGCCGAGTCAGAGGGCTGAAAAAAGGCTAAATTTTTCAGAGGAGGACCCCATGTCCTCTGTTCAGAGATGTGAGTTCAAGCTATGGCCTGGATTGATGCTTAAAGCTTTGCCTGCGTAACCTGCCTGCAAATGGGTCCTGGGCTGGGGCAGTGGGGTGGCTGGGGCGAGGGCTGGCCGTGCCTGGTGCTGGCCCTGCTCGCCACCGGCTGACCCGCAGTAGGTCACCGTCCAAAGAGCTCTTGGGTGGGAACTGGAGCGTGTGAAGCCTGGGAGAGGCTGTGGGAACCTGGCTCTCGACTGGCGCCTCTGCAGCTGTAAGTGCCTGAAAAGCATCGCTGTGAATGACAGACTTGTGTCTGCTAACCTCCTCCTCCTCCACGAGATCTCGGTTTGACACTCCCTGCGTTACGGTAACAGCCTGTGTTTTGCTCCTTGCTGGAAAGCAGCGCCGCGAGTGCTGTACAGCTCTCCTGGGGCGGGTACCGGCTGGTGGTGTTTCTGCGCTGGATGAGATGCTCGCAGGAGGCAGCGATCCTGTCCAAGTAAGGCTGGCAAGACGGTGTCCTGTGCTTGATGCCAGTCCTGGTGGCTGGAGAGGAGTCCTGGTACAGATAAAATGGTGTCTAAATATAACTTGTCATAAGGCATCGGATGCTCCTTAAATAATTTCTGGAAAAAAACCCACACAGCTGAGGCTTGTGCTGGTATTGCCAATACCAAGGGGAATGCCCTGTGCCTGCTGTCTTGTTCTTCCTTGTTCCTTGCTTTAGGCTGCCGGGTCTCCCCTTTTCTCACTTATTTTTGTTGGTATGTAGTGTCACTCGAGGCTCTGTTGCTGGGTTTGGGGCAGGCAGTTACTTTTGGTGACTTGAGGCAACATCTCCTGCTTCTCTTGTCCTTCCTTTGGATCTCCTGCCTTTCTCCCATTCGCTCTCACCTTGCGATAAGTTGACCTCCTCTGTGGGCAGCTCGAGCTTCCCGTCCTGGAACCTTGGGCCTCTTGCAGACAAATGTTTCTGGGGCCGTTATTCATCTTCTGTGGAAGGAGCGGTTTTCCTGGCTGTGGTGGGGCTCAGGCGGCTGACCTCAGATGAAGCGCGCTGCCACCTGGAACGCCTGGAGCCGGCGGCTGAGCCTTGGGCTGAGGGTTTTGTCCTCTGTGCAGACCAGTAAGTGCTTGAGCCTGGTCTGTGCGCAGCAGGTGAGTGATTTGAGTTCTCCACAGTACTAGCTGGCATTATTAAATCTTGCAGATGTGCCCAGAGCGGGTTCAGGGGCTTGGTCTGCTGCCCGGCAGGATAACGGACGGAGAACGACATGTCCCACAGCAGAGCCAGCACTGGGGAGTCCAGGGCCTGTGCTTTAATGGTTCTTGCAGGACCATGCAGCAAACAGGGGACCTGCGAGGGGACTTGACGCAAGGTCTGGAATGACACGAGCCCAGGGCATGGGAAGCTGCGATAGTGCTCGGGACTGAACCAAAAAAAAGGCTCTAGGACTGTTTAAAAGAAAAAAAATGTAATCTGTAATTCAACTTTTGGGGAATTCATTTCTAGTGAGAGAGCACAAGGCTGTCTGGGAGGGGAGGAGCGCTTGCTCAGGCAGATGATGATCCATCGCAGCGCCTTACTGCGCCAAGGCTCTTTGGCAAACATTAGCCTTCTTAATGCCTCCCTAGGACGAGCGAGATGCTGCGCTGCTGGATGAGGACCGTCAGGCTTCTGGACTGTGAGGAGCTTCAGCCCAGAGTGATAATTTAAACACTGAATTCTTTTTAATAATGGATATTGTTGATGGCTGCTTCGTATGGGAGTGCTGCACAGGAACAAACTGCATTGTACTGATGTGTTTTAAAAATGAAAAGTGTGCTGATCTTCGTAAGCACTTAGGTCTGACACTGGCCAGCTAGGTTTCTTGGATTTCTCCTTTGGAGTTTGGCAGCCGTCTGCTTCAGGGAGTACAGCGGTCTCATAAGAGTTTATTTGATCTGACACATGACAAATTGTTTCTGCTGGCGGGTACTTCAGGCGCAGTCTGTTAGCTGGCAGCCATGGCTTTGCAGGCACCGGGGAAGTTGGGGAAGGCAAGCCTGCCCTCCTCCTCCGCTCAGAAAGTGTCAGCAAAGGGAATGTTCTTTAGCCTACCTCCCATTCCAGCCTCCTTTTTGCCAGTTGTTAAATTGTGCTGTTTGTATAGATTATTAATATTGCTTGTGCGCTAGGTGTTCCTGCAGATGCTCGTTGTGTTCTTGTCGCGCTTTGGTGTGTGGGGCAGAAGAGGAGAGCCTGCACCCTGGAACCGGACCCGGTTGCCATTAAAGACGCTTTGTTAAGTTGCTTTTTATTAGGGCACCCTTTTAGCTCTGTAATGAGGAGTGGACTATTACATTCCTCAGCAGAATAAGAAGTACACGTCCCCTGTGAGATACTGTAAATACATTTTATCTCTTCTGTTACCTGGAGTTTTGAGAATATGTCCCCTAAGCATTTTAATCTTGTTTTCCAGAGTCGTCTCGGGGTGAGGAATCGCTCCTATTTGCAACTTCGGGAATAATTAATTGTTCATTAATTTCTTCTCTTTCCTGCTGTCTATCTGTTATTGCTTCTGAGCGAAAAAACCTCTGTGTAAGTCTCCACTGAAAGAGGACTGACTGCTTGATCAGAAAGAGCTCTATGTGTGCTAGGAATGTGTTTGTGAGAGACCATCTTGTAGCCGTGTGCGTGTGGACAGACCCGCTGGCGTGGGCTGGCTCCTCCAGCGCTGTTCGAGAGCACTTAGCCACGTAGAGCCCGCCAGATGCCCGGGCTGGCTCAGCGCTCCTTACCCTACGATTAAAGAAGAAAGCACCGCAGGCAGCACGTTTCTGGGCAGCCGTGGCACACCTGCAGCGCTGTGAGGAGGCAGGAGGCTGAAGGTCAGGTCTGCTCAACCACCCGAGCGGTGCTTTGCCTCCTGAAGTGCTTTGCCCGCAGTGCCTGGCTGCTGTTATGAAATAGAAATTAGGCAGGACAATAAAGGAAGCGGTTCATCAGCTGGCCCTCTTTTGTCCAGCAACTAAAAGCCAGTTCAGAGATTTTTGTGGAAGCGCGGTTTGCTTTGGTCCTTTTTTGCTCTTTCTTTAAGTACAGACTGAAAGAGCTGGAGACTGGAAGCCACTGTAATTATTATTTCTTCCTGAACAGCAGAATAAATGTGCCATTTAATGCATAAATGACAGGGTCCTTGCCTCAGAAAAAATATGCGGTCTGACCCTGATGCTGCAAACCCTTTTACATCTGAGTAACTGTCCCTGTCTGGTTCTGGGCGCACTGAAATTTCTCACTCCCTGGATCGGGGTCGGTGCCAAAACTTGTCTCGACGTGCAGCGTCTGCGGTCACTGGAAGTCACGGTGGGGACTGTCATTGAAACAGCCTTGATTTGCGTGGCAGCTGTATTTGGATGGCAGCTGATGGAGAAGCTCTGCAGGATAGTTTGTCCATCACCTGGTGAAATCTGCTTACAAGAGGGAACAGCTGAAGTCTGTGGTCTTCATGTGAAAAACCTCCTCCGTACAAATGTGGCTTGGCAGTCCTGTGATGGACTTGCCATCTCCCCACCCGATGCGGCAAGGTGAGGCTGTGGTACTGCCAGGATGTGGAGGAAGCTTCTCGGGATGTTCTGCTCTCTGGGCAGAAAGAAAGGTGCTGCAGATGCATCTTTCATCAGAGCTTAGGGTACGAGTGGCTAACAGGCTGCTGTTACCTCTTACAGCAGGCTTGAAGAGTCCTTCTTGGCTTTGCAAGTAGCTGTACAGCAAAGGCCAAGAAATGGAGAGCGAAAATCACGGTATCCTTTGGCTGCTGCTTCCCACTGCCTGGGCGCCTTGTGTGGTGCTTGCAGAGGCAGCAGATGCAGTGACAGCCAGGACTGCCAAAGAGAGGACCCTTCATGGGCTGGTGCTGCTCAGCTGCTGAGATATGCTGGCCCACAAAATGGCTCTTTATAAGGTATTGTCTAACAAAAGAGTGTTCCCTTTAAGTGGCTGGGTCCCCTGCTGTTGGTCCGAGCTCGAGATGAGTGGGTCTTTTCTTTTGGACTGAAGGGTGCTGATGTTGCGAACACAGTTGTCGTCCCTTGGAAATGAAAATCACAGAGGAAAACCACTTGCTTCTGGTTGTATCTCTGTTTTCCTCCTTTCCCGGTCTAGGTTTTGGGCTGCTGGAGCCTGCCTTTGCTGTGGCTGAGGGGCGGTGGGACGGAGCTAAGGTATTGCTCCTGATGGAACCCCACACTCTGACGAGCAGTGAGCACGGCCGTGGAGCTCAGGAGGGACCTGTGGGCTGGGAGCAGGCCTGCTGCTTGGAAGGTTTCCTGCTGCTCTGAGTCTCTCTCCGTGACCCGTCGTTGTGCACGCTTGTAAGGCCCAGGCGCGCGGTTTGAACGTCGGTAGCGTAGCGGTGGCTGCAGCCTTCCCTGCGAGAGGAGCCACGCGGAGCCTGCAGCCCGCGAGTGGGGTGGCCGGTGTGACTGGCAGCACGCACAGGCTACCGTGGTGGCTAAGGCATGCTCAGAAATGCTGTTTGGTAACCTCTGTTGGGATTCGTGAGGTGTACAGAGACAGGTTCCCTGATTTGTCGCTGTGTCATGAGGATTTAAGATTGAGGAGCTCTTTGAAGCACCGGTACAGCCTGTTCTGCCATGACAAGGTGGAGATGAGCGCCGGCGTGACTTTTCTTCTCCAAGGAAAACAGGGTTTTGCACAGATCGCAAGCTCTGCCGCTGTGCGAAGAGACCAGACGAATCGCAGAGATGAGCGCTCTGTGCAGCATCAAAGTCTGCCCGTCAGAAGCCAAGGTGCTCAGAAACTCCAGCTCAGCGTCCTTCATGTCTGGGCAGCAAAAGGAAAGGTGGGCTCTGAACCGGGAGTCACCTGGGGGATCAAAGCTCTGCTTAGCGGAGGCTGACGAGGCAAAAGGCAGGACGACAGCAGGAAGGTCACAGCCTGTGCGAATGGCTGGGGCCATCTCATAACGGCAGTCGGGCCTCCGGAGCGGCCCGTGAAGCCTTCTCCTCCGCTGCAGGACCTGCGTTGAGCCCTGAGGAAGCAGACAGCCTGCGCTTGGCCGGAGCGATTCTGCAGCGCCCGAGGGATTGTTTAATTAAAAGGATGCTGCACTGTCACACTCTCAACTATTTTTTCCATGTGTCTCTACAAGTAACACCTTAAATAGCTCTCCCTGTGTGATGAGATGAGAGAAGAAATGTATTTTTCAGCTGTGGACTCCTTGCATTTGATGGTGTTTTGTGTGCAGGCAGTTTCCTTGCTTCTTCCCTGGTTCTTATTAAGCTAAAACAGTGCCCAAGGACCAACAAAGACTGGAACGTTTGCTCCTCGGTGCAGTGTGAGCACTTGTCAGTCTGTAACCAGCTCACGAGCAGAAAGGCAAAAAACCATTCCCCAAAGCAGAGGTGGCAGATAATGAAGAACAGGAGAGGGAAGGAATTATGTTCTCTTTCAGCTTCCCGTGTCTGTGCATTCACTTCTTCATTTGCAGCCCTTGGAGAGCTCTTTGCTGTTTTAAATTTCCTTGGGGAAAAAACCTGCTGAGTGAATGCTGCCTGCTGCCGGCTGGCTGTTCTGCTTTGGCCTCGGACTGGGGAGGCTCTTGCGCTTCGGGAGCAAGACTTGCCTTTTCATCTGGGTGGGAAATGCCTGGGTAGAAGAATGGAAATCATGGTAAGAATTGCTTCTAGATGGTTGTACTGGTAGTCTCTCTGTTCTCTCTTCATACTTGTTACTGTTAATTGCTCATGAACGGCGTCCTCTGAGACCACTTTAAAAGTACTGAGGCAGTGAAAAAAATAAGAGAACTTGAATAATGCCTTTCATCCAAGCACGTGAGGCTGTTGCTGCAGACCTCAATGGAGGGAGCCCTGTGATTCCCTTGGTTATAACCATGGCGTCTGTGTTAGGAGGGGAGCGACTGGGCCCCGGCGTGGGGAGCGACTTGTGCGGGTTCCCGCAGAGAGCTGGGGCCACGCCAGGAGCAGTCCTGAGGCAGCCTGCTTGGCAGCAGGCTACGTTCAGCCCGGAGAGGTCCTCGTTCCCCTTCAGGGAGGGTTCGAGACTGTCTTGTTAGGGCTGTGTTCTGGGTTTTGCTGCCAGTGGCCCATCTGGCAGCTCCTGGGTGGGTTTGGGCCATGAGGTGGATCCCAGTGGCTTTTCAGCTGGGAACTTGCCACGAGACTGGAAGCATGGGGGAGCCTGGCTCGCTTGCAGAGCGGGTCCTGAGCTGGGCCTCCTGTCCTGTGCCGTTAATTCCATGGATTGCAATGACACGTTAATCCTGTCCGCACAGCCGGAGCTGACGGCGGGCGAGCCACACGTCTGCTGCCCGCTCCCTGCTGTGACCTGTGCCCGTGGGTTGTCACGCCGAGTAAGAGCTGTCACCGCCGCCCGGTGCGCTGTAGAGAGGTGAAGAAACGCATGTTTCATGACCTTTGCCGCTCACCGTTTCTGGCAGGTCAGCAGGGCTGTAGGACAGGCTTCGCTTGCCCGCCGTCAGCGCAGCTCCGCGCCGGGCGCTCCGCGGGGCTGCGGCAGCGGGACATGGCAGTCCCAACGGGAAACCTCCGAGCCGGAGCTGGCAGCGAGGGTCTTGGCGGGGGCGGCTGAGGCACAGACGTGGGGGATAGATACTGGTACGGGTGCAGGCTGCATGGTGCCGGTGCTGCTGTGGGAGCCGTGTGCCCGATAGATCGGTGTCGGTTTTCTGTAACACTGAGTCTGGATTTTGCCTGTTTTTGTAACCTCTTAATTGAGTCTTTTCATAGGGAAGCCGGCACCTGACAGGGGAAGGAGGTTGTCATGCGATGTGAGAGCCCTGACTGAGCAGCAGGAACCTGGAAAATATGAAAAGCTGTTTCCAGAGAGGCTGGGAGTATGCCAATGAAATGTCTGGCTCTTTGTGGGCCCAACAGCAGCGGGACGTCAGGGTGCCCTGTGCCCTGGCCAGTGCGGTGTGTGCTTTCTTTCCTGTTAGATTCTCCAAGCTTGGGAAAGCAGAGGGGTTAAAAGAAAATATGCCGATGCTGGCAGACTCCCAGGTTAGTCCGAGCCAAGGCATCACCTTGCAAACAGGGGCTGATGGAAACGGCAGATATGTTTGGGGAGAAAAATGTCACTCAGTTGTATGTGCTGTGCATGGGAAATTGCAAGGAGCAGGAGAGGGGAAAAGGTATGGACAGGAGGAGAGGCGTTTCCAGCTGGGGTTTGAGACGATGGGGAAGGGGAAAGCTGTTTCAGATGGCTGAGGTCAGGCAGTGTTGCAGCTTTTGGGAGGATGTATGTTCTCAAGTTCCCTGCACATCTCTTGTCTCCAGGGAAGTCCTAAATTGGTGCAGATCAGCCCCTGCACTCTGGTACGGACTCGAATGTGCTCGCTAGCCCCAAAGCTCTGCAGAGTGAGGATGTCGTGTGTGTGTGCAGGCAGTCGCAGGGCCCGTCAAGAGCAGCTGCCAGAAATTGGTATAGGTGCATTTTTTATAAAAAATGAATGATAAATTCAGTCCTCTGATCTCTGTGGCATGCTCTGGTTTTGTGCGCTCCATCCTGAGCAGAGCTGAAGATCCCCGTGTCCTGGGTCGAGGGCTCTCTGGTGTGGAAGGTCTGAGGGCTGCCGGAGGCAATGCCGGCTGCAGCCCCTGGCAGCGGGGAGCTCGCCGAGCCCCGGCAGAGAGTGGCCCCTTCTGCCGTCGCCGCTAATGAGCGGGTGGAGAGGATGACGGCAGCTTTGCTCAGACTTCAAACCACCGAAGTATAAAGCTGTGCTCTTGCCCTCTGGAGAGCAGCGTTTTCTGCGAATGCTGGTTTCTGGAGGAATTCATTAAGTAAATTTAATTGATAGACTAAACGATGTTTGATGTTAAACCGCATGAGGTTGGTTGTGTAAACAACAGGGTTGGATTTGCTGTGGTTGGGTAGAAGGGGCGATACCGGCTTTATCCATAAGTGCCCGCAACAACCCGCTCCGCTGCCGCTGTGCAGAGCCGTGGCCGGAGCTGGTGATGCCGCCGGGTGCCGAGCGCTGCCCTCGCCGTGCCTGGGCACTGCTCTGCCGTCTCGTGTTGCCAGACACATCCGTGCTCTGCTCTCGCTTGATCGGCACCCGGCAGCGCTTGTAGGTGAGCAGCTGTTAGAGGGGTGGATGCTAGCTGATGGCTAAGCAGGCAGCCTGCAGGGTTATTAATATTTATTCTTATTATTTGTTAGTGACACTTATAAAAGTTGCATGATTGCACGGTGTATGCCAGGCTCTGTAAGCATGTGTTTCTGCCGTGGCCTCATCTGGAGTACTGTGTCCAGTTCTGGGCTCCCCAGTTCAAGAAGGATGAAGAGCTACTGGAGAGAGTCCAGCGGAGGGCTACAAGGATGGTGAGGGGACTGGAGCATCTCCACTACGAGGAGAGGTTGAGGGAACTGGGCTTGTTCAGCCTGAAGAAGAGAAGGCTGCGAGGGGACCTTATAAATGCCTACAAATATCTGAAGGGTGGGTGTCAGGAGGATGGGGCCAAGCTCTTTTCAGTGGTGCCCAGTGACAGGACAAGGGGTAATGGGCACAAACTGAGGCACAGGAAGTTCCATCTGAACATGAGGAGGAACTTCTTCCCTCTGAGGGTGACGGAGCACTGGAACAGGCTGCCCAGGGAGGTTGTGGAGTCTCCTTCTCTGGAGATATTCAAGACCCGCCTGGACAAGGTCCTGTGCAGCCTGGTCTGGGTGACCCTGCTTCGGCAGGGGGTTGGACTAGATGACCCACAGAGGTCCCTTCCAACCCCTACTATTCTGTGATTCTGTGATTCTGTGATTCTGTGATTCTGTGGCTGTCCTCCTCCCTCCCCATCCCCACCACCCCATGTCAAAATCTCTCCGTGTGTGCTGGTCCCAGTTCGGAGCGGTGCTTCTGCTGCAGCTCGGCGCAGGACCTGCTCCCTGGGGACCCGCTGTGCCTGCCCAGCAGAGCTCAAGCTGCGATTTGTTCCCGTAGACGTAAAAGCGTATCCTCCTTGCTGCGTGGGTTCTCTGTAGGCAGCCGAATATGGGAAGGTGTTCCCACAACTTTTCCCTTGTGTAGGAGTGTTTTTAACACGCCAGAGCAGAGTCCTGGTAGGAGTAAATGATGAGGAGCAAGCAAGAAGAATAAGCGTTTTTTTAAGCAATTTCATAAGCGGTGTCAAGGGGACTGTCTGTATTGCAGCTGCGCCCTCTGCGCTGAATTCTTGGTGGTGTAAGGGTGTTTGCAAACAAGTGGTGCTCCCTGTCCTGTCTTTCACCCATGTGTGTGGGGCTCTGTGGCCAGGTGGGACCCTCTGGCAGGGGCTGGGGGCTGCCGGCGCAGTGGGCTCCTGCGCAGAGCTGGGAATACTCCCTGGTGGCACGACCGTGCTTTCCCAACGGCAGGTCGCCAGGAGGAGCAGAGCCGCTGGGAGCATCTGGAGCACGGCAGAAGTGGATGTGATGTCAGACCTTGAGCGAAGCTGCATGGAGCCTGTGCCAGCCCAGCGCGATGGGTCCCTACCCAGCGAGGTCTTTCCTGCCCAGTTTGTCCTGGGAGAGTCGAGGACAAACATTCGGGGCTCCTTCAGGAACATTGTGTGGGTCCCTGAAAGAAGCTCCTTGCTGTGTCTGGTTTTGCCATTCAGGGCTCTTCTGCTTTGCATAAGGTGTTAGGTTCAGTATTATTATTTTATTCTGTTTTTATGATTAATTTTTATTCGGAGCCAGTTCTTTGATCAGTCAAGCATATTCAGGTCTCTTCCAGGATCTTTGCAGTTTTAATATTGGCTTTAATGAAGAGGAAGTTTCACTCCTGCCTCCTTTTGGAAATGTTGCTGATCAGGACCTGTCCGTGGCAGGAGGGAGCTGAGACAGACGAATGGAGCAGGAGGTCCATGGTGCTTCCTGGGTGCCTGTCGATCAGCTGTGCAGAGCTGCAGCAACTCCCCTGGGCACTGCACCTAGGGCAAGCACAATTAGTTGCTAGGCCTTTTCTCGGGGACGAAAAAGCATGAAAAGAAGAGGAAGATGGGGGAAAAGTGGTATCGGAGACTCACAAGTCCTGTTCTTAGTGAAGGCAGTGGGGACCACTCACATTGTGCAAGGTTTGGTAGCTCGTTGTGTTTGTTACAGCTTCTTGCCCATCGGCTTGCACCTTCCTGCTGGATCCTCTGCATCAAAACGCGCTGCAGGTAGCCATCTCCAGGTGCACGTGTTTGGAAGGACAGGACCTGTGCTCTGTCTTTATGAAAGCCGTTGGGTTTTTAATATGGGCAAGTTGTCTTCTCGTGGCTCCCGTTTCCAGAGGAAATCAAAGAAATGCTGTGTTTCATGCCAGAAGCCATGGTGCAATGTCCAGGTACTGTCAGGGCAGGGAGAGCTGAGGCAGGTCTTCAGGATTGAGACCTGCTAAGCAGACACGTGGTCGTCTGGGCCTGCGTGCACCAAAATGAGCATTTCCAGGCTGGCTTTTCGTAGCTTGGTTTGTACTTACCAGGAGCCTTTGTGTGTCTCTGCCTCTGGGAAGAAAGGGTGATCGTATTTGCAGGTTGGTCCTGCTCTTCTGTTTGAAAGCAGAGGGTTGCGCAGACCTGACTGTGCTCGGAGGGGAAGGGCAGTGTCCTGTGGCCGCCTGCTAATCTGCTGTTTGTCCACCAGCTGTTTCTTCTCTTACGCGTAGGCTGAATTTCAGAGTGAAACCTCCTCTTTCTCCTGGCGGTGTAGCTGCACGGTCATCATCTGAGGAGGGACTGCTGGCCGCAGGACGTTCCCAGGGTGTCTGACTGACACTGCTCTGCTCTGTGGTAGCAAGTCAGCAAAAACAGGTGCTCGTTACGGACCTGGGGACCCTATTGCTCAGAGGAAGAAATTTCAGGTCAGGTCAGTTAAATTTCCTTCTCTTTCCCCCTTGCATTGCACATCACTTAGCGCATCATGATGGTCTCGGCCATAGATGCCAGCATCATTAAAATGACATCGTGTTTGAATGGGGATCTTGTCTCGACACTGACTGTAGTATGTCCCCTGACTGCATCCCTTCAGTCAGACAGCCCAATTTACACATCTGTCTTTAAAACAGCTTCGTTAACTGTTATTGCCCATCAAACTTTGGCTTCAGCCTGAGAGGCTGTAAGTGCTTGGAGGTCTTTGTGTCACCGGTTCAGCTGAAGGGTGCTTGGGCTGTGTTCCTCGATGTCTTTGATTGTTCTCCAGTGCTGCCTTACGCTCGGCAAGGGGAGCTCGGTGAGTTATTTGTGCTCCTAGACACACAAAGCGCTGTTGGTGCTTTCGTTACCACTGGCTGTCTCAGTGAAGGGTGGCTGGAAGGTACCCTGCCTGAACTAGTACATTTGCAGACAATTTTGCAAGACGTATAATTCCCGTGCTGCTCCCTCAGCCCCGAGATGAGAACAGGATTAGCTTACTGTTATTGCTTCCAGTTGGCCGTAAAACCAGAGCCTGGCGAGGGGGCTGGGGAGCTCTGTGGGACGTCCGTGTGCTCTCCTGGAGCAGTGGATTAGAATTCAGATGAGGCTTCAGATGGATTTATTGGAGTGGCACAGTATACGCCGCGTGGGCTTTTGAGTTAGGACATGAAAGAGTGGTGCGTTCCCAGCAGCAGAAGGCATTAATGAAATATGTTCCTCTTACTGACTTGCTTTGAACTGTCACCTGTGACTACGGCAACCACATTCACGGGGCTGTGCCGCACTTACTGATGCGCAGCTAGTGAAATCAGGAAAAATGTCCCTGCTAATAGAGAACAGAATGGAAATGCTGTTGTTCCTGTGGCCGCTGGTGCAGATGGGGCTTTCTGGAGCCACAGAGCAGAACCTTCCTGGGCTGCGAAGCTGAGAACGTCGCCCACCCTGATGTGAGGACAGCTGCCAGGAGCAGAGGCTTCTTTGAGTGTGACCCATTGCTCTTTCCCTAGTAACTGACTTTCTTTGACTTAAGACGATTATTGGGGAAAAAGCCCAACACCCCACAAGGGGAATTTGTGATCCTCCTGTAGTAGCTCTGGTGCTGACTGGCTGCAGCTGTACGTGGGTGCTGCTGGATCCAAAATAATGTCCTTAAATCGGAGCAAATGCTCCCCATGCAGGTGGGGTCATGGCTACCACCCGTTCTGCTCTGCAGGCTGCATGGGTCGTTTCTGAAAATGCAGTGTATCCACCTAACATTGGTTTTGGAAACCTCATGCCCTCTGTGTACCTCTGTCTTGTAAGGCGATGTCAGCCTGCACAGGTTTCTCTCCAGGAGCTTCAAACCTCCGTGTTTCACATGTTAGGTCCTCCTGCCTACCTGGGACCTAACCAAACTGCTAATTGTTGTGCAGATGTCATCTTCCAGGCAGGCGTGAGGTTGTAGGCTTTAAAGAGGCTGTGCTGTCATTTGCTGCCAGCCTTCTCGGTACACGTGAGCGCTATTTTCGTGGGAGTGCGCGTTTTCTTTCAGCCACTGCTTTGTTGAACTTCTTTTTCTTCTTTTCTTTCTTTATTTCTAGGCTTGCAGGTAAAGTTTTAAGGATACATCTATTTTTCATTATCCCAGTTTTGTCGCTGGTTTTATAACTTAAAAAAAAACCCCCACAACCCAAACCTAAAAACCTGTTTTCTGTGTAAAAAGCAGCAGTTTGTTCCCGGGTGCGCTGAGGGGAGGACTGTATGTCTTGGTCGGTTTCCGACTGAGGTCCTGACTGCGGCATTGGCCAGAAGTGTACGCCCATCTGCTGGGAGCAGAGGGAGTCTGAGCCCATGAGCTCTGCTCTGGGTTTTCCAGCTCAGGAACCTGGGTGCTGGTTGTAGCCCAGTTGCACTTGGCAGTGCCCCAGGAGAGATGGAGGCTTTGGCCACAGGTTGTCGTTGCCTGCCTTCTGAAAACGGAGAGCTTTTCTTCTACCCCAGCTGAAGTTTAATAAGGGCTTTTGGGTACCTGAGGTGGTTCTTTGGCCCTTTAGAAAAGAGGAGGATGTCAAAGGAGGATATCAAGCACCAGGTCAGAAACACAGGGTGGTACTTTCATGTGTGGTGTGAATTAAGGAGTGGAACTCGTTGCCAAGTTGCTGTGGGTGTCAGAAGTCCAGATCCGCTCCAAAAGCAGTCAACGGGAGGAACAAAACTCCAGTTGATGTAGATCTGAGTGCAAAGGTAGAGTCTGTTGTTCAGGAATACCCTGGGTCAGGGGTTTTTGGAAGCTGCAGAAGTGCATTACATGTATTACTAGATGTCCACCAGTGACCAGCATGATGTGGTGTTTTGCCTTTTATTTTCTTTTTTTGGCAAAAGCAAAAACCAATCAGAAAGAGGAAGAAATAACATAGTGGAGTGGGGAGACAAGACAGCAGTAAAGGGGTAGAAGGAGAAGACTCCATTCCCTCTGTGTCCCCGAAGTCTTTGGGGGCAGAGGTCCTTTGGTGGCAGGAGTTGGTGTTGGGTGTGCCTGTGAGGGTATTTTCTGCTTTGTGGAATTGAAGGTAGTTGCTTCAAGGAAGGAAAAAATCTGTGATGCAATGTGCTGTCCTGATGGACAGCAGAGATGGAAAGGAAGATATTTAGGACTGCACGTATGGGAGGAAATTCTTTAAAACCTGGATAGGAGTAGGACCAGGCTTGATGGAGAGATGAGTAATGAAGCAGTGTTTGAACGGAACTAATCAGTCCCATCTTCTTTCAAAAGACATCATTTGGTTTAATTTAGCAGCGTGTAAATTTAGAGCCAATCAAAGGAAATACTTCTCCAGCCTGTGTGCTGGCAGGCTGCTCCATTCTCTACCCGAGTGTAGAAGCAGCGAGCTGAAGGCTGTAGGTGGATTTGAAGCCTCGTGTTGCGAGGCAGTGGAGGCACACGTGTGTGAGCGTGGTTACACACGTAGCGGTGGGGGTACGGGCTCCGTACCGGGGAGACTGGCAGCCACAAGAGCAGCACCCTTCCTTTTTTCCCCTCTCCTCTAGTTCAACGCGTGGTCTGCGGTCGGCTGGGGCAGCTGAGTGACAGGGGGATGCTTTATGGCCCACTGCAGGCGCAGGCAGAGCCGGCTCCTGGGCTCACGGTCCGGAGGAGCCGGTGCTCTGAGCAGCAGGGAAAGCCTTGCACTGTTGGAACCACTGAGTAAACCTTGTTCATCCTGCAACATGTTGCTTTCCTCAAGCAAAGCCTACATATGGATTTAGATAAACTCCTGATCCTTTGACGGCTGGTGTTTTTGTTTGATTTGAATAAACGCAGCTACTTCTGTGCTTAAAAAATGGCACACGCATAAAAAGCCTTTCTCAGGGTTGCACTGGTTTTTAGTTTTCCCTGTCGTTGTCGTTCATCGCACTAACACAGTGATTTTTAAACAAGACTTACAGGTCTCTTCATATTTTCCAGAAGACACGTAAGCCCTTGCTGGGTCAGTATAAGCTGTTTTGTCATTACCTGTTGAAAACTCCATTAGCAGTAAAATCTGCACCCCTTGCTGTCAGCTGCTCCTGATGAGGCCCATGTGCCAACACCTAGAGGTGTTCTGTTCCCTGTGGTGTCGCACCCCTCAACCCGTGCTGTGTTGCTAAATGTCATGTAAAGAATGCTGAAACCTGTGAAAACATGGACTAAAATATTGCTGGTTTTGTTTTCCTTTGCATTTCAGGCTGGTAGCAATGTCTGACCGGGCTGGTCTCCTCTCCACCCCTGCCAAAGTCAACCTGCTGGTCTTGGTGGTTTCTGCAGTGTTTTCGTGGTCGAGCCTGAGCGACAGAGTTCCCGTAAGTGTTGGCTGCTCCAGCCAAGAGCTGCACTTGCAAAGGGCTGTCCAGCTGCTGGAGTCTCTGGTGGGGCGACAGCCTCACCTGATCCCTCTGTAGGGCCAAGAAGAATGCAGCAGCGGCTGGTGAATCGCCTCTTCTTGACAGTGGGTCTTCCACAACAACATTTCAGAAGGGCTTTTTTCTGAAGACTGCTTGCCTCACCCCAGGAAATCCAGAATAAGCTTGATCTGGAGGGCTGGCAATGGGAACAGTGCAACTTGTGCAGCTCTCTTGTTTGCTAGGTGTCACTTTTTCTGTTTGGAGTTGTCACACGTTCCCTGCATGGCAAGAGACCAAGCTAATTATACTGTCTAGTGGCAAGAGGAGGGGAAGAGGTGGCCTCGATTAGGTCCTAGCTGTGCCTCTGTTGAGTCACCACAAGTGAGTCAGGCTTAGAGGAGCATCCTTTCAGGTCATTGCATCCCATGTGCATGGATTTTGCTACTTGCAGTGTTATTTCGAAGCTGCGGTTGAGGCAAATGGGTACTGTCTGCCCCTTTGCATTTGTACAGGTGTGCAGAACTCCCCGATTTGGATTCTGCTGCTGAGCCCGAGGTGCCAGGCCCCGCTAGATTAGCAGGTCTGGAAAGCTTCCTTGAGGAAACAAGAGCAGTAGAGAGTGGTGGTTTTTTAGTTTAGTTAATGCTATGGAAGCAGGGGGGCCCCCAGCAACACTGCCGTAGGGGATCGCTGGACCCCAAGTTCTTGGACGCTCTCTCCTGCCTTTGCGTTGCAGCTGGTCTGTTGGTGGTGTGGTGCAGCTGTCTGGGGGTGTGCAATCACCCACAGCAAATACAAGGGGCAGGTTGCGGTATAAGGCTGTGCCTCAGGCCCACCTGGGGTCATGTAACGGTGAGATAATCTGTATTTCAGGGAGGGAGAGGAGGGAGGCCTGGGATAGAGCGTGGTCATCCCAGCTGGAGAACAAGCACTGGGACAGCCACCCAGTGATACGTGCCCGAACTGGCAGGCAGCGGGTGCCGAGGTTGAGACAGGATTAATGCAATGGGTGGTTAACTCTCCCGTCGCCTTTTCCTGCGCTCCCACTGCAGTGGCTCTGTGGTGGCCACATCCTTCCTTTGCTGCAAACAGGCAGCAGTTTGTCTCAGACCCTCCCTGCTGAGGCTTTTCAGCTTCCCGCAGTTGATTTCAGACTGATACAGCAAGGAGGCTTTTTGCCTTGAAGGAAATTTCCATTGTTCTTTAGAAAGCATCTTTCTTTCTACTATTTTAATTGGGAAAACAAACCAAAAAGGATTATACTTAATTTCTACATAAATGAAGAGTCACTTGTGTGTTGTTGTCCATTTTTGCTAGAAATGCTGATGAGAGTGGGGTATTGCAAAGTAGTTGTGGGCCAAGCAGTGGTAGTGATGTTTAAATGGACCAAGTCACATCCTTTTATCCTTACTGAACATTTAGACCACCGCATGAGCAGAGGCAGTAAATATCAGCCATCTCCATTATGTGTTTCAACGGATACAACACTCGGAGGCCTGTTGGTAAATTTACAATGGCCTATATCGTTAAGTCCCTCTTGAATAATATTATAGTAGCGTAAATAAGCTAAGTAATAACTGCTCTGACTCATTTATTTTAGTCCTGTTGCGTCTTGGCTCAGAAAATGTTAACATTGATTTTCATCAGTAGAACCTGGCTTTTTATGTTTATGGTTGCTACTGATCTTTGAGCATTTGTCATAATTTTAACGATTTCCAGCCTCTGATGCACTAAGCGAAAGCTGGAGTTAAGCTGTGTTTTCCAGTGTATTTCTGAAATTTCAATCCTTTTTGTCAGATAAGATAAAAATATTCTATAGGTTTGTCAACCATCTTGATGTGTTACCACTGTCGTTGCTAATTGTACGTGCTCTGCTCGGGCTGACATTTCTCTTGCTCAGAAACACTCTCCTAGGCTGGATAATGGATATTTGTATGCAAAGCACCCAGAATCTGCCAGAGAATATGCATGCGTTTTTTCCAAGAAGTGAAGACAGAACATGGCCTAAAATTTCCAGTTAACCTCTTAATTGACTCTTTTTTTTTTTTTTTTACCTGTGGAAATGTTCTAAGGATTAATATCAAAACACTTCATGGAGTGAACTGTAGCTCTTATTCTAATTGCCAACAATTTGAAATGATCTTTCCCTATAGGCTGGACATTTGAAATTATTCAGTGGTGGCATTCTTGGCGATATCAGAAGCTGATAATACTCCCTGCAACAGAAACTGAGCTGTCTGGACGATTAGCCTGGACCAGCTTATCTGTTCCTGTGAAAAGCGGAGTAGCAGAGTCCTGCTTCTGGAGCAGTTAATAGCCTGGTGTGAGATAGTACGAGGTTGTTACTTACTCTGTGCTCTCAATAATTTTATCCGTTGCAGTTTTACATGACTCCCACCAGCTCCCTAGGGAGACTTTTCAGTGAACAGTGAGGTTTCCCTCGCAGCAAGGATTTTTTTTCCTGCTTTTCATCCTCGTTTTTTACTTTGCGTGATGTTGAGCCACTCGTGCTAGTTGATCTGCCACACCTCTGCCGTTCCATGCTGCACTTGCGACGTAGGTGGTGATTAAATCACTGCCTCGTTGTTCTAAAAGACTCGGAGGATACCGGGAATGGGTGGAGGAAAGGATGCTTGCATTTTTATTGTGTGGGTAGTTTGGTGTGTTTTCCCCATGTCCTATTTTGGAAATAGCTGAACTATTTTAGCTGAAATCTTCTCCAAGTCTGAAATAAGTGCATTTAAGAAAAAACAAAAAAAACAAAAAAAAACCAAAAAAAACCACAAAAAAACCAAAAAAACCCCAACACTTGAGGCGTTCCACTCAGGTAGAAAATTTCAGCTGAAAAAGTTAAAAGGTTGACATATTTTTAGGCAAGGGAAAACAGGGTCTTAGAACGTTACACAACCCTAATAATAGTCAGGGCTCCTGGCTCTGAGTGTAATACAGGTGAGGCGCTGCGAAAGCCTGTTTTAAACCTGCAGCCTGCACTGGAATAGGAAATAAGCTGCGTTGCTTTGTTCAGCACAAATGTCATGGTAGTTATGCATGTTTAACCTTTAATATACTTTAAATCTAAATTTAACCATGTGGAAAGAATCTCGGATGTCAAAAAAAAAAAATCTGCTGGCGAGGGAAAAAATTTTGTATTCTCAGCCAGCACTAAATTACCCAGATGCAATTGCTAATGAGCTGAATCTCTTCTATCCAGAAGGAGTTTGCCCTTACAAAAATAGAAGAGAGCGACATAAAAGATGACAGCGGGAAAGAGCCGGTAACAGAAGATGATGCTGATCCTGAAGACCTGGAAGTGTTTTACCCCACACATCAGTGGCAAACCATCCGTCCAGGTAACATGCTGATGACTAATTATAGCATCCTCTGAAACCCGGCCTGACAGCACTGACAGAAGCCTTGTGGAAACTCGGAATACCTGTTTGTTCCCATGACAATGTATTCTTTTGCTGGTGTTCAGATAAAGAGGTGTGGACCCAATGACCGAGGGCAGGGACAGGAGACCATCGCCAGACTGGCTGGCAATGGGAGTGGTTGCTAAAGTGCTTTCAGTTCACTGGAGCAGGTCGAGTGGGCTGCCAGTCACATTGCAGGTGGTGATGTGTCTCTGTCACTAGCTCAGAAGCCCTTTCTCTCTTTGCACGCTTGTCAAGGGACAGATTTTATAACATTTGTTGGCACGTGGTATCCCAGGTCTGCTGTGCTCCGGTGTGGGCTGGGGAAATGCTGCTCAGTGGCAATCTGATTAAGGATCATCAATGTAACACTAAGCAGCTTTTTAACAATGGGTTTTCTGTTCCTTGGCTGTTTGAAATGCAGCTTTTATCGCTATCTGTACATCCCACAAAAAAAATCTCTTCCCTTTTTTTTTGCTTTGGTGTCTTTTATTAGACATCTATGGGACAAGCACGGTGGGAAAATGCCAACTGAGCAGGCTGGCTTCGCTGCAAAAACCTGTGTGCTGGGGAGGGCTCTGGAGAGGATAAGCCCATTTAAACATACACAGACACACAGATGCATGTGTGCACACATTTCAGCAGTTAGGATGATCAGTAAGCCTGGCTCTGGGGTCTTGGATGAGGTATTTAATCCACTTGTGCTTTGGTGTCCTCATGTATATGCAGGTGTAATACCTTCCCACCTCAGAAGGGTGAACTAAGTAGTAATTAATTTTTATAAAGTGCTCTGAATTTAAAAGAGCTTTATCCTGTGCTCAGTATTATCATTGAATGAATAAATATGGGATCCATTTGTCTTGAAATTTCTGCCAGATATAGCAGAATGACTTTTCCAAATGTAAATCTTTGTATAACATAAATGTCTAGCAAAAGCCCCTAAATTTCACAAAGCTGCTGTACATACTTATATTCCATTTTTGTACCATTATGTATGGAAGGCGTGTGGTGTCCCTGCTTAGTATTCAGACTGGCAGATCCCACCACCCTTATTGAAGCAGAATATGTATATACTTGGAGTCATTATAAACGCCGTTGACGGTTCTGTTCAGAAGCACCTTCTGCATTGCCCAGGTGTCTTATTCCGCTTTGTGTTTGTAGCAGTTCCACGCTGGGCATGTGCAGCGAAGGGCTTGTGGAAGTAGGGAGCTTGTCAGCGCTCACAGCGTGCTGTAGAGAAGAATTTCAATTACTGTTGTAAAAGGCTTAAACGGGGGCCTGCCTCATCGTCTGGTCACTATAGATCCTCATTTCAGATGTGTGTGCAGGTTTGGGTTGAAACGTGTCAGAAAGAGGAGTCTTCCTTAGTCTCCCACCACCATCATGGGTTTCTGTCTCCTGTGGGCTTCTCTGAAGTGAGATCGTGTGCGTGGGCTGTGTGACACGCGCTATTAGCATGTGTGTTACCCAGCAAGGCTGGGGAACCTGCTGCCTGCACCAGCCCATCCCTGCGGCCTCTGGTTTCCCCCTCCTGGCACTGGTCTGTGCTGGGAGGGTGTTGACCCCCAGGACGACGGAAGCGGGCAGCGTGGCTGCGCGAGGGATGGGCCTTTCGGTCCTTTAGCAGAGGCGCACGTGCTGGCAGCGTGGCTAATCTGGTGCTGCTGCATCTGCCGATGTCTTCTGCTGTGACTTTGCTCGCTTGCAGCCGAGCCGAGCCCTGGCTGGGCTGGCTGCCATGTGCTCAGCACAGACCAGAGTGAACCACAGCACCGTGCTCAGAAGCTTGCTTTTCTGCTGCCCGCCTCTCTGGGATGCCCCCACGCTGCCTTCCATCGTATCCCTGCAGCAAACAGGGCCAGTCTCTCCTGGGGAAGCAGATGCTCGGATTTGTTCAGTTCTGAGTAGGGGAAGGGAGCTCAGAGTTGTGTTTGTCCCCGTCACACTCCTGTCTCATCTTGTTCCTGTTCTGAGCTCAACACAGGGTTTTTATACTTCTGTCCGGACCCACTGTTGCTCATCTTTTATACATGTATTTCTGGTTTTACTCTGCTGTTTTTCTAGTTCCCTGTTGCTAATTGCATCAAACCATGTTTCCGCCAAGACTGCAGCAGTGTCATCAACCTGTAACCTGTCAAATCCCACCACCAAATTCAGTTGCTACTGTATATGCAATGCTGCTTTGTGTGGTTTTCCCCTCGCTGCCTGCGATGTGAGCTGGATTTTGATCAAGTGCTTTCTTACACTTTGAGCTCACTTCAACCTGCTGGAGGTAGCTGGATGCAAACGCAGGGAGACAGTTACCCTAAGAGCTCTGCTGCCTGTAATCTGGAAGCAAGGAGATCAGTTGTCTCTTCTGCCAGCCAGCTGGGAAGCTGATGGGCTGTAGGAAGGTTGGTGAAACTTCACAAAGTCCTTTAACACTTTGTTAAGCATTGCTTCTTTCTTCACTTGGCACTAAATAATGCACCAGGCATGGCTGGGTTACACAGGAAGGATACGTGCGCCTTAGAAAGTCTCCCAGCGCCTCCATTGTTTTACTTTTTTTGGTATCATCTGAGGAAATGAAGAAGACATCAGCAGGACTTTTCACTTTGTTCTTGATTGGTGTCTGTAGGAGCTTTCAGGCTGCTTGGGTTTTTATGCCCTGCCTAGTGGATGAGGGAAAGGCAGTGGATGTTGTCTACCTGGACTTTAGTAAGGCCTGTGACACTGTTCCCCACAGCATCCTCCTGGAGAGACTGGCTGCTCATGGTTTGGATGGGTGTATGCTTCGCTGGGTGAAAAACTAGCTGAATGGCCGAGCACAGAGAGTTGTGGTGAACACAGTTAAAGCCAGTTGGTGGCCGGTCACGAGCGATGTTCCCCAGGGCTCAGTTTTGGGGCCAGTCTTGTTTAACTTCTTTATCAATGATCTGGATGAGGGAATTGAGTGCTCCCTCAGTAAGTTTGCAGATGACACCAAGCTCGGTGGGAGTGTCAATCTGCTTGAGGGTAGGAAGGCTCTGCAGAGGGATCTGAACAGGCTGGATCGACAGGCTGAGGTCAGCTGTATGAGGTTCAACAAGGCCAAGTGCCAGGTCCTGCACTTGGGTCACAACAACCCCATGCAACGCTGCAGGCTTGGGGTGGAGTGGCTGGAAAGCTGCCCAGTGGAAAAGGACCTTGGGGTGCTGGTCGACAGCCGGCTGAACATGAGCCAGCAGTGTGCCCAGGTGGCCAAGAAGGCCAAGGGCATCCTGGCTTGCATCAGGAATAGTGTGGCCAGCAGGAGTAGGGCAGGGATCGTCCCGCTGTCCTTGGCACTGGTGAGGCCGCACCTCGAGTGCTGTGTTCAGTTTTGGGCCTGTCACTACAAGAAGGACATTGAGGGGCTGGAGCGTGTCTAGAGAAGGGCAACGAGGCTGGTGAAGGGTTTGGAGAAGTCGTCTTATGCTGAGCGGCTGAGGGAGCTGGGGCTGTTCAGTCTGGAGAAGAGGAGGCTGAGGGGATGACCTTATTGTTCTCTACAACTACCTGAAAGGAGGTTGTAGTGAGGTTTTGGTGTTTTCTCCCAGGTAACTAGTGATAGGACAAGAGGCAATGGCCTCAAGTTGCATCAGGGAGGTTTAGATTGGATGTTAGGAAAAATTTCTTTACTGAAAGAGTGGTCAGGCATTGGCACAGGCTGCCCAGGAAAGTGGTGGAGTCCCGATCCCTGGAGGTGCTCAAAAAATGTGTAGATGTGGCACTTTGGGACATGGTTTAGCAGGCATGGTGGTGTTGAGTTGGCAGTTCGTCTTGAAGAGCTTAGAGGTCTTTTCCAACCTTAATGATTCTATGATTAATGAGTGGGATTGCAATGTCCTCCGAATGGATGTTCACACCTGATCACTTCTCATGGTCAGGTAATGGTTCCACCACAGACACAAATTTTTTTTGAAGTTGTGCTTCCTGTGATGTCTTTTTGCTTTCTGAATGCACTTTTACCAGGTGATAGTACCCTTGTGGGTTGGAAGCTCTCTGGAGAAATGTAGCAGAGGTGACTTCCTTTGGTTGCTGCTTATGTTAAGCTCTGCCAAGTGCGTGGAGATGACTCTGGGAGCACACAGAAACACCCTGCCGCTTTGCAAGGTGATCTCGCCTGATGGTTATGGCACCCAGAGGCTGATCCGAAGTCTTTAGGATGGCAGAGATGAATGGGAGGCTTGGACGGTGTTGATGGTCTTCTCCGTCAGTTTGACAGTTTTCTTGGGGGTTCTGTATATAAAAGCATTTCTTCCACGTTTCCAGGTGACCTCAAATCTGCTGTGCAGCATCCTAGAGCACATGAATGTTTCACTTCCTGGGAATTATGTACTTCTGTTATTTGGGCACCTTGTTTCCCTCTGTCCTGTTGAGTATTCCTGATTATGATTGGAAGTTGGATTGCTCTGACCATTTAATCACATCACTGAGCAGCAGACTTTCCACCCAGCATAGGGTCGGCAGTGGCTTCTCTGAGAAGACATTGGTTTGAAGATTGAGGAGAAAGGGTGTAAGAGACAAGAGTTTAGCTAGGAAAGAAAAAGGGGGTTAATCATCATCTCCTTAGCAGCAGCCAGCGCTGCGGGGAGCCTGGGCTGTGCAGTGCCTCTGCAGATGGGCTCTGTCTACCTCCATGGCAGCAGCACTTCCCTGCTCCCTGACGTGGCAGAAACTCACTGGCAGGTTTCTTCAGCTGGCAGTTTGAAGTTGTGAGTTAATGTGTCCGTTTCCAAACGCAGATGGACCAAGTGAAAGCCTCATCTCCTGGAAATATCTAAATATTTTCAGTCTCCTCTGCACGCTTTCCATTTGAGAGGAGCCAACAGTGGGGCACGGAAGGGCTTCCTTTGGTCCGGAGCAGCTTGCAGACTGGAGAAACGGAGCAAAACCTTGCATTGGCGATTGAAATGTTGCGGCATGGGATTCCCTCAGGTCTGGATAGCATGTCTCCTTATCTAGCAGGGCAGAGCGTGGCTACAGCTCAGCTGGCCTGTACCTTTAGCTGTGGTTGAAGTTCCGCCTTGCAGAGCTCTGTGCCCATAACCTGCAGTTACTCTGTAGCATTTGTACTGTTCAGAGTCATTTTCCTAAGTGCCTAATTATATTGCAGTTAAAAAATAAGAAGCCATGACTGCTGCTGTTGATCAAACTGCCTGAGCGAAGTTGATGTGAGCATGCTGTTGTTTCTGCTTCTGCAAAGATGAAACCATCTTATGTTCAGCAGGGAGCTGATGATACATGGCTTAGCATTTAAATATCCGTGGCTGCAGCTTCCAAGGGTCCTCGGGCTGCTTGCTCTGTCGGTAGCGATCTTTGCTGTTCATACTTGTCTCAGGTCTTCCTCTGTCTCATTTGCTGCACCAACAAGCTTTGGCACCTCTGAAAACACAGTTCTCAAAGAAGGTGTTCGTATTGGGGAGGTAGTTTCAGGAGCTGCTTTGAAGGACCTGCTGTGGTCCTCAGGGCTGAGGATGGGTGAATAACTCTGTCCAGTTTCATTGCCTATGTTTGTCTCACAAGAGATTTCAGCGGCCGAATGAGTCGGCAGTGCTCTAAGCTGAGAAGAGGTTCTTAAAGCTGGGAGGAGAAGGTAAGGGGGAGGGATCCCTTTGGCTCAGGAGTCCTGTGCCAGGGCCTGTCCCCCAGCCTGCGTGGGTGACATGGTGGCCAGTGCGGATTTTTCTTAAACCTTGTTGGTGGGTGTCTTGCTCCTGCTGTTCACCAAGATGTCCTGAGCTGCACCACCTCCTGCTAATTGCTTTGCTGAATTAATGAGTCTGTCTGAACCATTGCTTTCTGGGTGACCTAGACCTAACTCAAACAGTTGTGTGCAGGTCTCTGAAATATTTATGTCATCACGGGCAAGAGAGGGCTGTGAAATATGGTGTTAAACCACCAGGGTATGCTCGTTTTTGCAAAGCTTGACGTGTGTCATCCAGGAAATAGGAGACTCATCAGATCAGCACAGATTTGCATGAGGAGGGAAGGCAAATGGGATTTTAAAAACCTGATTTATACCAGATGAAATGCTTCTTTTTCTTTTTCTTTTTTTTTTTTTTTTTTTAATAAAATAAGTTGTTACTGATGTGCAGAGGGAAAAAATCTCAACTGTGGAATTATTATAACCTTCTCTGGCCAGCAGCAGGGAGAGCTGCAGGGTGATTACAGCAGGGAGGAGAACGTTTCTCGGAGCAGAAGTGCTGTTTAGCCCACGCAGAACTATAGTACCGTACAGCCCGTGGCCAGAATGACCAGGCAGTCTCGAGAGCAATTGCAAACGTTCAGTTCTTGGAGGTGGAGGTATGGCTACTAGTAGCTCTCCCTCTGCCTGTTTTCCATCTGACCTCTCGTATGTGAGGCTTTTGTTATCTTAAATGTATCTCGTGCCCGCCCTTCTGTTTATTACCATGTGCCTTCATGCCCTCCTCTCTCAGCTTCCCCATCCTCATGGGCTTTCCTCGAGTTCTCATCTTTGCATCACGGGATGCGTGGTCTCTCTAGCACTGGCTTGTGCTTAACTCCTCCTCGCACTGGAAGTCTTCTGGGGCAAAAGTACCAGGGCTGAAGCTGCACGTGCTGCTTCTGGCTCTGGTGTGGGGCACTGGGGGCCAGACATGTAAAACAGAGCAGATTCTCCGTGCCTGACTCCTGGTGCGTGTAAGGGGGATAACAGCATTTCCCTGCCTGTTGTTGATGAGAGGGGCAGGGTTGGGACTGCTCGAGACATGCTCGGAGAGCGTGCAGGCAGGAGGTATCTCAAAGCTCTATTTGAGTAGGGCATGTCTGAAGGATGCTAGCTTTGGCACATGGAGGTGTTGCCTGTACCAGTGTCTTTCCCTCCGGCTCAGCTGTGCAGATGAGGGCAGTGCTGTTACCTGTCTGCAGCCTTGCTCTGCGTTATCCGCTTGGATTTTCTTCACTGGCAGGTTCCCTAGCTGGGAAGTCAGAGGGTGCCCACCGGGGATGCGCACCTGATCCTTGTCAAGCCGTCTGTTTGCTCTGCAGACAAGGGCAGTGCAGCGCTGCACGCTGAGCAGGACGGCTTCCCAGTGCGAGGAGCTGCCGGGAGCTGCCGCCAGCATCCCGGCGAGATGCCGGTGTCGGTCATGCTGGGAGCATCTAGCATCGGACCCGTGTAGTCGAAGCACTCGTGAAACAGTTGTGAATGTCAGTGGGCTGGGCCCTTGGGCACAACATTGACCCTTTCCAGGAGAGGACAGAGCTGCAGAGCCTTTGTCGTTCATACTAAGAAATGGGAGACTGTAGCAAATAACAGAAATTTATAGGCCAGTAACTGAACATGCAAGTTAAAAAAAAAACCACAACAAAAAAAAACAAACAAAAAAAACCCAGCAAAAAAACCCCAACAAAAATCTCCCACATTATAAAAAACACTCTCCTCCTCTAATTTGGGAAATGTAGTAATGCAGTTTTGGTTATGTATTTCATAGCGTGTTGTAAATGCAGTATATATATTTAACTTTTGATAATGTGAGACTTCAGAACTGTGTAGCTCCTGGTACTAAATCATTCCTGGGGGTTTGGGCAGAAATGACCTGTTGTGTGTCAGTGCACTTAACGTGTAGGTTTTAATTAAGTGGAATCACAGGGGTTGGTGGCTGTGCCCGTCCCTCGGTGCAGTGGGACAGGTGGGAAGGTGCCGCTCGGTGGGACATGTTCACCTCAGCCAGGCACTGGTCCTGGTCTGACTGGCAGGGTTGTTCCCTGTGTTTCCTACCTGCTTCTCCATCACCTGGGAAGTTCTGCAGTCATCGTTTTTCCAGCACGTCCCTGACAGTGTCACATTGAGCATTTGTGAAATGGACTGGGAGCCAGAGCTTTTTCTTCCCCTCCCCCAAAACCCAGGTAAAACTTGCGTTGTTTTCTGTCACTTCAAGAACTGCCAGTATGCTGGAAGCAGTAGTGTTGGTGAGGAAAAACTCTGAATTTACTGCTTGGATTGCTCAATGTTAGGGGCAGAGTGGGGCTGAGATGGGTTTTCAGTGTGTCGGGGTGAATACTGTCCCTTACTGGCTGCGATGTTACTGGTTTCATTAAACAAGCTGGTTATGAAAGTCTTCTGTGGTGATGCGTGTACTGCCAAAACCTAATTATGCTTCTGAGCAGCCGAGATAAAAGTTTGCAGCTTCGTTAATGCGTAGCTGTGAGCTTGGATGTTGGGCAAAACCAAAACCAGGGTGTAATGGTGTATTTTCACGTGAGATAAGCTGTGCCTCCTGTTAGCTGTGTGCATGACTCCCTGCCCCACAGAGTGTTACAGGTGAGCTATAAAGGGGTGCTAAACCAGGTGGTGGAGGTGTCTGAGAGTCAGGCGGCGTTTCTTGTGCAGCAGGAGGAAGTTGGGCTGCATTTTTGAAAATATTTTCAAACTTAGCTTTAATGATGCACTGACTGGTGTTGTTATAATGTAAATGTAGCACTGGTGAAGAGATGAAGTATGTTGGCTATGTAGCAGTAGGCATAAGCAGTGGGAATCGTTCACATGGTTAAATTTACATTATTTGGAGGGGAAAAAGTGCTTTGAAAGAAGAGACACTGTTTCCCAGAGAGGCGATCTCTCATTCCTCTCTTTTATCTTTTTTCTGCCAGACCAGAGATGCTGTGAGCATGCGGGCTGCGAAGAGGTGCTTAAATCTGTGCTGGGTGATGAGGAATATCTTGCTATGGTTTTATGTGCAAGCATGCTCTGTTTTCTATAATAAACATTAATAACCTTCATGTGACTGTTTAGAAGGATGAACCTTGTTAAAGAAGAGGTATTTAATAACTGGCCTATTTCTATCTCTGTCTTTATTGAACAGTCTGCACATTTATTTCAAGCTTGTTACAGTGCTTTGGAAGAAAAATGTTTTCCTTCCACATTTTGGGAGTGCATACAGCCTTGGTTATCTTGAATTTCCAATCAGAGTATCTTCCCTCTTCCTTCCAGAGCAAGCAATCCAGACCAGGACCCTAGCTCCAACATTTTCACCCGGTGTTATGGGAAGGTGTTTTTCAAAAAGTGTGACGTGGGTTCCAGAGTCACTTAAATGGTTCTGAAGGTTTGACTGGAGATATTCAGAGCAACTCCCTTACGCTTCAAAGGCATGATGTGGTTTTGTGAGACGAGCCTTCCGAGCATTGCAACGCGTGCTTGCTTAGCCGTGGGTTGGACCTTCCTGCCCATGAAACCCTGGAGGTTGCTTCATGGCCAGGAAAGCATTGAATTCCCCCCAAAGCACCATCGTGGATGCTGGGGTCAGACAAACCATCCAGCGCTCGCTGCAGCCGTTCAGTGGAGAGGCTGCTGCTGCACGCTGTGAGCTCCGCGCTGCGAGGGAAGCCTCCCTGAGCAGAGCTCAGAGCCTCCTGATCGCCTTCAGAAGCCCTCCTTTGCTCTCCTTCGGTGACAGAAGGCTCCCAGAGCAATTATTTTCCTGGTTTGGGAATGATTTTCCCAAGCTGTGGTGTGATGGCAGAGCAGTGGAGCTCGCGGGGCTGCGGCGCGTTTGACCACGTGCTCGTGGGGAGGTTGGCAGTTGGCTGTACAGATCAGGGTTCCTGCAGGGCTGATTCTTTGTCCACATTTGGGATTTTATTATATAATTTCATAAATTAATCTCTGACCTATTGACATAATGCAGACATTGTGTTTTCAGACCACTCTTCCGTGTTTTATCTCTCTTGCCGGCCGAGTTGGCCGTGATGGAGGCAGGTGGTCTGCCTTGTCCCTGAGCTGGTGCACTCTGTTCCCAGTGCCTGGCACCTTGTCCCTTTAGCATCCCTGGCTCCCTGTCCGGACTGCCTGCCTTCACCGCATGTTTCTCGGAGCAGAAGTGCTGTTTAGCCCACGCAGAACTGTAGTACTGTACAGCCTGTGGCCAGAACGACCGTTCCTGAACCCTTTCCCGACACACATGTGGCCGTATGCTCTGGAGCTTGTGGTCCCTGGCGAGCGTCTGACGGCTGTTACAAAAGCACCTGGCTCTGGGAGCGAAACCCTCCTTGTCTTTGGCATTCAGTCTAGATCATGTACATCACTAAAACACAGTTGCACAGCATTCTCTTTCTTTAGAATTGGGAAGAAAGCATTTTTCCCCACCACCTTGCTCTAGCCTTTACTTCCTGCAGTCTCCCCCATGGGCTGTGCGCTAAGACCCCACTTACTAAAATTACTACAGAAATGATTTTAGGTGGGTGAGCACAAAGTCAGGATTTTTTTGAGGCGGTCTACATAGTGTAGTGGCTCCTCTGAGGAATATTTCATCTTGGTCCTTCACACTTCATGCCTCAAATTAGTGATTTTACTCGAATGTGGCTGCAGCTATTTTTATTTATTTTTTAGTTTTTCCATGTATTTATTTATAGGGTCACACTAGCAACAGATCCTCTTTTTCCACTCACCCTTTTCAGAGCCGTGCTCTGCCTCCTCCATTCTGGCTTAAAAGCACCTTGCTCTTGTGTGGATAACTCTGAATATCCATCACGCAGTCCTGATTTAGTGAGACTTTTTCTCTGATCTCTGCCCTCCATTCATTTTAGAATCTGCAGTGAATTTGGGATGTAAATTAAAAAAGCTATTTGGTATTTCTTCAGATCTAGAAGCTTGTTTTGCATTTGTTCGTACTTGAATGCACACTGAAACAAATGTCTCCGCTTTACTGAAACAGCTTCTGTTAGCATCTCAGGGAAGCTTGTGAGTTTAAAAAATAAATATGACTCTGTTTTTCCAGCTCTGCTTTACCAGCAGAAGCTTGGGAAAGAAATGCAATCTCCTTGGGTCTGTCTTGATGTTTTGTAGAACTAATTCCCATTTATTGCAAGAACTCTTACAACACTATATTCAAGTTTAATGTTTTATTATGTGTTTACATTTTGGAAGGAGTGAGTATGGTGGTGCTGGAAATTCTAATTAAGGATAACATTTCTGATTTGAAAGATCTTTCTTTAGTCCAGAGATTCTTTCTCCTCCCTCCTGATTTTCTGCCTGCTCCTTAAGACTGCAGGAAGTTTTGCTTGGGTCATTCACTTGCAACAGGATGTTATCTGAATACCGAATTAATGTATGCAGTCTGTCACTTGGTATTTCTTCTGTTCTTCTGCTGGAGATCTCCCAGGGTTGCAAAGACCTTGCAAGCGGCAATGGCAATAACAGGGATGTGCCTATGATCCTGCGAGGTAAAAAAAGAAACATTAAGCTACACGTCTCTCCCGTCACTGCAGGGTGTGAATAAATAGAACTAATCAACAATTTACATTTTAACCCCAGACCAGGGTTTATTTTTAGGATTTGTCATTCAGCTTAAGCAAAACCTTTCCATTTCTGTCTGGTAGTGTTTTTAAAAGCGCCTTGAAGTTATCACCGAGACTGTATTTTAAGATGCATTTACATTTTGATATAATCTGCTGCTTTTCTTATTTGAAACAAAGCCCACCTGTTCTTCATTAATTATACTATCATTTAACCTGCTAACCAGGTTGCTGCTAATTACAGTTATCTCACTGTTCTGCAGCTGATAATATGCAAAAATGATTAGACCTCTCTGTATCTCAATTAGCTAAAGCTGTAATGAGGTGGCAAATTGTGAAGGCTTTCACAGGTAGTGTGAAGGTATTTACAGACTATGTGACACAAAGCTGGGAGGAATGCCTGCTGCGCCCATGGGTGTGCTGCTGTTCAGGGGGACCTCGACAGCAAAAACTGAAATAGAAGGAACTCTGTTAAAACATAGAAAAAGTCATTTTACTGTAGGGTGATTGAACACTGGAGCAGGTCAATTCCACAAGAGAGGCTGTGAAGTCTTCATCTTAGGAGACATTCACCACCCAACTGGACAGAGTCTTGGGCAACCTGCTGGACATGACACTGCTTGAGCAGGGGTTGGACAGGATGATCTCCAGATGTGTCTTCCAGCCTCAACTGATCTGTGACTCTGTATGGCAGTACCCGTATTAAGACAGAAGACCTCATGTTGGGCTCCAGAGAGTGCGAATCGTGGCTGTGATGCTGACTGTTCCCCCTTGCTAACATCAGCTGAAATCTGAACAGAGCAAATGTGGGAAGTGTTGCTGGAGACTACTCTGAAGAGAGGCAGCAGAAAGTGATGACTGAGGCGAGCTACTGGGGAGCAAGGCTGGAGCCAGGGGCTGGAGTGAAGGCACCCTGCAGGACCAGAGCCTTTGCTGGAAGAGAAGTCAAGAGGCTTTTCACTTGATGCCTGTTTTATCATCTTTCCACCCACTTTGATCTCTTCAGATGCTCTCCAAACCTTTGGATTACATCCTGAAGCGGAGAGGACGTGTCCTGAGGGAGGAGCAGAGCGAGGCTGCTGACAGAGGAGAGCTTGTACCTCACCCTGCTGCCTGTGGAAAAGGCCCAGTCTTTCTGGCAAGCAAGGGAGGAGCAAGAGCCGAAGCTCTTCCAAATCAAGCTGTGTCAGTCAGAGGTGTTAATGCAACCACTTTATGAGGAGAAAATGTGTACCCTCTCCTTCATCCACTCTAACAAGATCCTCAAGTTAGGTCAAACCACCTACACTGGCTATTTTTACTGTTTGCTCTCTGCTGGACTTGATAAACTGATTTGTGTGTGGGGTTTTGTTAGTGCTTTTTTTTTTTTTTCCCCTGAAGTGGACTAGAGATGGTTCATTTCTTTTGTGTCCTCTGCAGTGCGGAAGATGCAGAGTGGGACGGTAGCATCTTTATACGTGTCGAGTATCCATCCACAACCCAAGGCACTGCCCATACACAGCCTGAGAGCAAAGGTGATTTTCTTGCTGTCTTAGGAATACTACACAAACAGGTTAAATAAGACACTTGACGAAGACCACACTTGAGAAAGATTGTATCCATGGTTTAAAAGCCAGATATGGGGTTGCTGAAGTGCGCTTCGCAGTGGTAGCGCAGCTGGGAATTCTGGAAGGGGAGGTTTCCTGCAGTTTTGACATGAGGAACCGGAGGATCTCATGGGGACCTCCTGATGCCTCACGCAGAGCTTGCTCGACCCCAGGCAGGAGCTTGCTGTTGGGGCTGCCCGGCAGCTCCTGGGGACTGCGCGGCAGTGATGCTTGGCCGTTCTCGGCGTGCTTCTGCTCTGAAACGTGGCTGTGCGTGAAGGTACCTTCCTACAACAGCTGCTCCTTGTCTGCATCGCTTCCATCATCGGAACAGGGACAAAAACACCCTCCTGCTGCGTCGCGGTGAGCCCTGCGGAGTCACACACCTGAGAGATGTGCAGACGGTCTGTACTCTGCTCTGCGTCGCCTGGGCACTACTGGCTTAATCATTTATCCCTGTTCACGCCACCAAAGCTTTGTTTCGTGCGGAGATGTGTGTGTTTCGGGGGGGTCAACCCCAACTGTTAGCTTGTCAGGTGTCAGGCAGGATTTGCAACACTGGCAGCTGGGGAGAAAAAACTGTTATTAAGTGTAATGCGGCACCTTGGATACAGAAAGCATGGGGAGACAATAAATACAGACTTCCATAATGTCATTTTATAGTGTCGCTCGTCAGCTTAGTTGCAGCGATTCCTGCAGCTTCTTCTGGTTGAATCGGTAAATTCTGTTCGTTATCTTCAGCACTTGTTTTGACCTACTGTGTTTGAAAAAAAAGAGGAAATATTGGAGGCACAGGGGCACCCCAATTACTTTCTTTGGCAGATGGGTTTTTTGGTGTAAAGCCAGCTTTTCTCAGGTTTGCTGCTAACACCCCAGTCAGCGCTTGTCTGGGTGGATGGACCCAAAATGTGAAGCATTGCTTGAGGAGAGCGCTGAGAAACGCAGGGACCAAAGACCTGCCTTAATCACCGCAGCCTCCTGCAACGGGAGGAGAAGAGCCATAGCGAGAAGGGCTGCGACTGTCATCTCAGAGCAAGCCTGAGTGCCTTGTCATCCCACCCTGGTACCGCTCCAGCGTGGGGTGACACTGACAGCACAGTCTGAGGATGGCTGAAGGTGCAGAAGGGTTCACAAGACCTTCCTTAATGACAGAAAGGTGGTCGCTAAAGCCGTAGGCTCTAAGAATAGTTCACTGCCACTTGTTTGCAGTTGGGAGCTCGCTGCCTTGTCGGTGCTGAGGATGGCACCGGTGTTTTTCAAGAGTTGCTTAGTCTACGGATGAAATTGTGTCTCTTTCTTCCATTTTTTGTCAAGCACAAATCACAGCAGCATTTGTACCTTTACCCCTGAGCTGAGCATTTTGCTCTCCGGGATGGAAGAAAATGAGTTCAAGCCCAACCTTCCGATAATTTATTATCTTCCTGGTGCTTAAGGACAAAACTTACGTTGCCAGAAGCAGATGTTTGCTTGCTCCTTTTTTAGCTCTCGGAGTACTTTCTGCGTGCTTGATTGATGGACGTCCCTGTTACATTAATAGTTGGGCTTTGCAGAAAGCTGTTATTACCAGGAGAATCTGGTGTGGGTTTCAGTTTTTCTTCTTGCATTGAATATCCATTATTAATGTTTTTTGAGGAAAAAAAGGCTTCAATTCCAGCATTTTGCTTTGCTTTCTCAGGCTCCTTTGCAACCATCTTCTGTGAGGCACTTTTAAAATCAATATTACAAGCGTTCTTTATATTTTACTGTGTGGTTGAGGGTTTCTGTGTCTTACTGTTGATTTTTAATAGTGTTCCAGGACATTTGGGTGCACACAGATTGACACGTGATGGATTACTTTATATGAGTCTTCCCAATCATCACTGAGTTGGCTTTTCACATGTTCCCTCTTGCAGGGTGCTGCTGCTGAGCCTGGAAGCTACTAGGAGAGCTTTGCTGGCTCCTAGCCCATGGGTGCAGTCTTGCGACTTTGAAGCTCTGAATGGGAGTTTTGGTTTCGTTTAGTTTTGGTTTTGATTTTGGTTTTGTGTCAGATGCGGAGGTGTGCTTGTGAGGTCTCTGCTTTTGTGTAGTCATTGCAGAGTTGTTCTGCCCTGGCTTCTCAAGCAGCTGCCAGTGTTCTGTATCGTAGGAGCATGACAGGCTGTCCTGGTTTTGTTTGAGGTGGTCATAACACATCTGTAGCTCTTCAGATCAGCACTGGCATGAGCTCTGGCAGCATCCTTTAGATAAGGTGTGCTAGCAGATCAGGTGCAAAGTCCAAGTCTCAGAATAATCTGGAAACACAGGGCACATCTGTAGCTGCTGTAAAGTTAGATTTGCAGATGGAGGCACTTGGAGCATGTCAGCATTGATGGAGCACGGGCACGTCTGTCTGAGAGCCTGGTGGGACCAAAGGAGGGTGTGAGGAGTGACACGACTGCGGGCAGCACACGCGCTCCGAAATGCATCCATTACTCCAGGTGGGTGCAGCCAGGGAGGAGAGAGTAATGAAGAGGGCAGAGGGCTGCGTGCACGTGGCGAGTCCTAAAAGCACGGAGGAGAAAGAGCAGCAGCAGAAGTTTTCTGTGTAAGGAGGGCTTGCACGTGCCTCAAGCTCTTGTAAAGCAGGGTGGTGAGCAGTCCCATTCCGGGGCTCTCCGGGCAGGTGTGGACATCTTTGTTGGATGACCTGTGTTGGCAGCACGGGCTCCCATCTGCCGAGTGCTTTGGTTGCAGTGATATGGAGTTTGTAGGTAGGCTGGGTATACAGTAAATTTCTGCCAACTGGACCGGGGTGTTTGCTTGTCAGGCTTATCTTCAGTAAGGTTCAACTCCTAGACGCTTAAAACGTGCTGCGCTTCGTGGAGGCCAGTTTTGGCTTCTAAGGAATTAATTGTTTTATTTTATCCATCCATGCTGGGGACCAGAGCAGAAAGATGGCAGAGGCACTGGTGCCGTGTCCCTGGAGGAGCAGCAGAGTACGGATGCTTTATTCACGCTGGCAGAGGACACGGGCAGCCCGAGACCTTCCCAGGTCCAGCGGTGCCGCGGCTCGCTGGAGCCGGCAGTCAGGAAGGGGATGATGGCATGCATAACTACGGGCAGGCTTTGACCTTGCTGCTGGAACTTAGTTAGCAATTCTGTTGATGTTCTGGGAACGAAAATATAATTCAGGCCACCTTCTCCTCCAAGCTGACACTGAGAATCTGGGAGGAGAACAACTACTGAATAATTAGGGTCCTTTTTTTTTTTTTTCTTTTTGCCAGAGTTACTGCTCAGTGTTGGACTGCACTGTAAAGTGTCATTAGTTTCCTTGAACTTATTGGTCCAAGTGTACTTTGCATTGATATAATTACGTAAATTGCAGTCTCATTAATCACAGCGTGCTGCAGCATATCACTGTCTCGCCTTATTTTGCGGGTGAGTTGGCTGTGGGAAGCCCTGTAACCCCGGCTGGGGTGAAGGCTGTGGCTGTAGCGCTCTGCCTGGGCTCCAGTGCTCGTTCGAGCTCGTGCACGCCTCTTACCCTGGAAGATCCGGGAGCGTTCGCCAGCTCTGCCACGACTGCGGAGAGCAGCCACGCCACTGCACGGGAGGGCAGCTGGGACGCAGCCGGGGAGAGGTAGGTTTGTCGCAGGGGAGTTTTGCCATGCCCACAACCCTGCTGCCGCCGCTTTGTTTTGGGTCTGAAGAGCCCAGGCTCCTGGCTTTGCAGTAAATACCCGAGCTCTAGTGCGGGGGATCTGCTGCAGGGCCGTTTGATGATGCTGTGGCTCTGTCTCCATGGCAGAGCTCTCAGCCTTCCTGGCAATGTAAATTCTCCTGGCTGCATGCTAAAATTACACTGAGTTATTGATTTATCTTTGAGAGGATTTCCTTCCCAAGGGACACTGCTGGACGTTGTAATGATTTAGTTCTTCTGCGAGTGCAGAACCCGTAGCGGAGCAGAGCCTCCCTCCTGCTCGGGTCTGCAGCCCGGGGTCGCGCTCCCGCAGGCTGCCTCCGCAAGCTGATTTCTGTCCCAAAGCCGGGACAAGGTTAAACTGCTGTTACGTCTGAGTGACAGCTGCAAGTAAAAGGGCGTTTTCAGCTTTGCAGTGAGGAAGCTGTGAGCCTTGGACTAGCCTTTAGACCACAGCACCAACGTTGTTGCCCTGGACTTGTTGCAAACGCAGCTCCGAGGCTGGCCCGTGGGAAGCGTGAAGCCTTGCCAGCATGAACGCACTCGGGCTCCGGGGAGAGTTTTAATTCTTCAAAGCGAGGTATGATGGGAGCAGGATTGTGCAAATGTTTTTCATCTAAAGATGCAGGGTACAGCCTCTCTTTTCTTCGTTTTCTGCTGACTTGGCCACGGAGCATCTCTAAAAATCAGACTGGACAAGTCCAATTTTGACCTCCTTCTTGAACCCCTGAGGAGGCAAAGCCAAGTCTCTAGTTATGCCACCATTTTTTTTCCCTTAGCCCTGAAATCCCAGTCCACTGGTTGTGGTTCAGCTGGTAAACACCATCAGTATCACAGAATCACAGCATGGTAGGGGTTGGAAGGGACCTCTGTGGGTCACCCAGTCCAACCCCCTGCTGAAGCAGGGTCACCCAGAGCAGGCCGCACAGGACTGCGTCCAGGCGGGGCTGGAATATCTCCAGAGAAGGAGACTCCACAACCTCCCTGGGCAGCCTGGGCCAGGGCTCCGTCACCCTCAGAGGGAAGAAGCTCTTCACCGAATATCTCTGGAAGGGAAATGACAGGTTCTGTGTCCCTGGGTGCCAGTCTCCAGTGATGGCCCATCTGAAGCACCTCCCCTGGGTTCCTGTATCTAACCCCACGGTGGATTTGGGTCTGATCTCAGCTGCAGTGTGCGCACTGATAAAATGCGAGGCTGCTCGCACGCACAGTGTTGTAAAACAGCATCCGTCCCCTGATTAGGCCCAGGGAGAATGTCAATTTATTTTCCTGTGAAGTGAGTGTGGCACAACTACTTTCTTAGTGATCTATCTGTGAGATAAAACAAGTCCTTAGCATCTATCTTAAATACTGCAGTGTTGACAAGTTCTCTTGACAAAAATTAGGCTAATGTCCCTTACGACTGCATTAGCTATAGAAACGAGGCTTTAAATTGAAGCTTTGGGAAGCACTATACCAGTGCTCTCTCCAAGGCATCTTCTTACTCCAGCTTTTATTATTCAAATTTGTTCTCACTCTAGCTTGGCAGCATAGCTGGCAGACGGGTTTCTCCAGTACGTTCTGCTAGTCTCGCAGCCAGGCGCTTCGCATCGGGCACCTTTCAGCGTTGCACCAGAGAAGTGTTGTCCAGCCGTCTGCGGCCCTGGGCTCTCTTGGCTCTGGGGGATGCTCTGTGCTCGGGGCAGCGTTGGAGCCGGGCTGTTGCTGCGGCCGCTGGTGTGCAAGCGTGCTGCCAGCCAGCTGACACGCATCTAGCAGGGATGCAATCCGAGTCAGTAAGCTGCGCGCCTTGCAGCCGTACAGCGTGTCGTGGAACGCTCCCGGTGATAGCTGGAGCTGGGAGAAGGGAGTCTGGTTTTCCTCTTTTGTATGTGTCTTGTCTTCTCAGTTTCAGCCTTGATGGAGTTATAAACACAGAAGCTGAGGGCAGGAACAGATAGCGCTGAGATCTGGTCGTGAAAACCCTTTCTTGAGCTTCCCAGCCTTCCCCTTGAAAATGGTTTCTTTTTTGTCCCTTTTTCCTCCTGTAGCACAATCTTGGGCTTCAGCTCCTCATTTCCAACCATGGATTAGCTGTGGCCACTTAGACCTCCTGGTTCTCACACTGATGTTGGTCCTGGTGGATTATCCCTCCTAGAGAGCGGTTGTGTCCTTCCCATGCCTCCACGTCACCGGGTTCTTTGGGAGTGGTTTTCTCTGCCCTTACGTTCATCTGTGGTGGCCATCTCAACAGTCACTGGAGAAAGGAAGTGGCACTCTGAGGGTGACAGGCATTGAAGGCAGCTGTGGTTGATGACGTTCTGTAGGTGCTAATAATCTCTGTCGTAGTAAAGGAGCCAATGGTGCCTGGCTCAAAAAGGTATTAGAAGCCTAAAATTCGGCAGAATAAATATCATCCTCAGTTTCTTTCATCAGGTTCTCAGTTCTCCTGGTCATCCACCTTGTCCTTCTCTGCCTATGTTCTGCATTGATCTTCTCTGAACATAGATAAGCCTTCAGCATCCCAGATGGGCTTTCTAGTATAACAAATACACCTGTGGGATGACAATTATTGAATAGGTATCAGTGACATTATGAATGAGTGTAGGCTTGGGGATAAATAACTTAGTGAGCCGGAGAGGGATTAAAACTGGCTTTTGTAAATAATGTTTCTGTTGGATGTTGACTTGGCGGCGTGGTGAGACAAAGGTCACTGCAGAGTCCGTGCAGCGCGGCGTGCTGTTTGATAGCTGAAATAACCGGAGTGGCTGGACGTCTTCGATCTCCACTTTGCTGCTGCTGCTCAGACCTTTGTGGGATTAAACTCTCTAAACGGCTACAGTTCACAGAATCGAGCCCAACATCAGAAGAGAAAAGAAATGAAGTGCTTCGTATTGAATCGCTAAGCACATGCATCATGCTGTAACTCAGGGTGTGTAGTAACGCTTAAGAAATTACTGGCTTAAAACTGGAGATAAGGGTTTGCTTATAAAGTGAAAACATGTGTTTTTGCCAATTTTACAGAAGGGCAACCCTTCCTCTTCCTTCCTGGTGTATTTTCTGCTGTTGCAGTGCAAGCGAGAGGGAAGCCTTTGCAAAGAGGCAGGTGGAAGGGCAGAAGCGCTTGCTGCGAGGAGCTCTTTGCCATATGCAGCTTTTCTATATTGGCGGCAGCAGCAGAAGAGACATCAACAGGTGCCGCAGCAGCGGCTGCCGTCAGAGAGGCACCATATGTCCTCTCATCAGCCCTCCCGTCGCTCCTTCCCGAAGAGTCTTCCTCCCAGGCACCTCGCTGGCCACCCGCCTTCGCTCCCGTTGCTTGCGATCTCCGAGTGTCCCGGGAGGCAGCCGACACCTTGCCGGCGGGACGTGCCCTGCCCTGCGCGTGACAGCCAGCGCTCTCGCCCGCGGTGCTTATCTTGCCACGAGAGGGTCGAGGTTTGATGAGTTTTTAGGCAGGCAGCTAGCTCGGCTCGGTGCGTGCCCCTGCGCAAGGCTGGGCTGCGTGCACAGTAACCTTGCTGTCGCCGGCGATGGTGGGCGTCAGTGAAACGGACCCGCTCCCACAGCGTCAGCCAGGGTCCGGCGCCTGTCGCTGGCGGGTTTGCCGGCTCCTCCCTCCCCTTCCGCTCTCCCGGAGCCGGCGGCGAAGCCAGGCGCGGGCGGTGGGTGGATTTGGCGAGAGGCATTGGGAGCCGGAGCCCGGTCCTCCTGGGGTACCACTGGTTTGAATAACCAGGCTGGTGGCCTGCGGTGCTTGCTGAGCAATTGAGAGAGCATAAACACCGGTGCCGTGGGAGGGCCCTGGGTCGGGTCAAATTGGCAGTTGTGAGTGGTTGTCCAACCGAGTGTCCAAATGTAACTGATGCTTTTGCGTGTCTAACCAAGTATTACTTACTGGAAAGCCCCTTCCTTGCGACGCTTTGTTCTCCGCTAGCTGCGGATTGAATCGTGGAAGGAGGGATTTGATTCTGGAGTCATTTTTAAAATGTTTTCATTGTATCTGCCAAGGGGAACAAATTACAGAGAAGACCTCTCAGTGCTAGGACAAAAGAGTGGCTCTAAAACCCTTTTTCAGATAAACAAATGTTTGAGCTGTAGGCCTGATGGATGGTGTTTAAAGACATCGTCGTTATTGCAGCAAGCAAGCGGTTGGCATTAAAAATCATAGGATGCAAGAAAGTTAGTTCTCCCAGGGTTTACTGTGGGCACTGTCTAATCGTGGTTGTGCGGAGCCCTGCGCATCCTGAGCCCACGCAGTGATCTCCCTGGCATTGGCTGGAGGTCAACAGTAGCCCAGCAAGCACCAGTACCTAACTGCTCTCTTGCCACTGGAATGGAAATGGCCCTTTCTCTGCTCCCTGTTCAAGCAGGGTTCAAGTCCAGCAGAAAGCAGTGCTGCTTCCTTGGGACACAGAAGGACCCCTGGCAAGAGCAGAGACGGCGACACTGTGTGTTGGGATGTATCAGTGTGGCAGTTTTGGGGTTTTCCTGAGGATGGCTTTGCTGCCGGCAGCAGCACTGGGTGTTGAGCTGAGATTGGCCCTCGGAGAGCTTGAAAGCGTTTCAGGTGGCTTCTGTCCCTGCTCTGCTGCAGCGTGGAGCAAAATCGGTGTTGGAGAAGGTGTTGTATTTAGACATCATCATTTTGACAAGTTGAATTGCAGGATATTATTAGCATAGCTTGGAGTATTATAGAAAGTATTTGTCAGATAAACTGACCAACTGAAGTGTCTGACATGAAGCATCCTTGATTTTGTTGAGGTTTTTTCATTCTTCATTCAGTTTCTCAACAATTCATCATATTCAGGCTTTTCTAGAAGACACTGGTGCCAGTTGCTGCTGAGAGCTCGATATCCATGGCTTGGGGATCAGGACCTTCCTGCTCAGCGTTTGTATGCATGCCCTGGGAGGCAGAAGAAAACGGCAGTTTGAGTTGCTTGCTCATCCTGTGAGGACAAAGCTCCTCTCTCAGGGTTTCCTCCGTAATCCCAGGAAGGGGAGGGGCATCTCTTTATCCTTGTTGGCCCTCTGCACAGCAGGATCTTTGTCCATATTGAGGTCCAATGATAAGAGAAAACAATGGTGACAACACCAGCCTGACACCACCAGGGCTTTTCATTTGCAGGCAGAGGCAGCGTGGCTGCGTTGGGCCCCTGGGAGAAGTGGCACGAAGGGAATGGCCCCGGTGGGCCACGGCAGGGCTTCATCTAGCATCCCCTCCCCTGCAGATACTGCAAGCACATGCTTAAGAAACAGTTCATAAGCACAGCAAACACACGGTGATTATAAAAGTTTTCTGTATAATGAATTAGAGTAGGTAATTAGAGCCTCTGCTGTCACTGACATTGTGGACCTGAGAAACCAGAGAGCACCGGGCAGTGACCGGGATGGTGCTGCTCCAAGGATGTGCTGTGCTCAGCAGGCAGCCGTGGTTTCCCAGCAGAAGCACAGAACTACTGGAAACAAGAGATGCACGTGAAGTGGCTTTGCAAAGCATTTTGTCCAGCATCGTAGGAGTACGCAGGTGTCTGCGCTGTGGGCGAGGTACGGTGGGAAATGCCGGGGGATGCTGGGGCAGCTTCTGAGGGAAGCTTCCAGGCCTGATGCTGTTAAACTTCTCCGCCAGCTCTCTGGAAGAGGTGCTATATAGCATATTAATGACCTTTTCCAGTGGCACTTAACTGGGAGGAGCTGCGAGTGCCAGAAAGCGAACTAATACAGAAGGCTGTAGATAAGTGAAAAGGGGGCAGGAAGCAGCAAAATGAGATTCAGGCTCTGGGCTTCCTCTTCCCATCAGTAATCCATCTATTCTTGACCTGCGTCTTCTACACATCTTCCCTTCCTTTTGTATGTAAAAATGTTCTGTTTTGAAATAACAAGCTATCCAAGGAGTGGTATGACTCACCCTTACAGAAAAGAAAGAAAGAAATAAAAAAAGCAAAGCAGCCAGGGGTTGCTGCTTCCTTGCGCTAACCGGAGAGTCCGGAGTCAGAGCACGCACCGAGCCCCATCAGACTGGGGCTGCTTCATGCTCTGAGCCCAGCATTCGGCGTGAGGAACGGGCGGCATCTTCGTGCAGCCAGAGCACCGTGCTCTGTGAAATCCCGTCCTCGAGCGGGCAGAGCCCGCGGCAGGAGCCGGCAGCCTGGGCGAGTGCCGGGGCAGTGGTGGCACCCTGTGCGAGACCAGCGCGTGATGCCCCAGCCTCTGCCGTCTGCCCACCCGTGGCACTGGTGGCTCCTGGAGCCGGCGGTGCCAGTGGTGCGGCAGAGGGGAGCGCAGCTGCTTCCTGGGATTTGTCTCCTTGTGGTTTTTTTAATCATTATTTTATTAAAGGAGTAGGTATGGTGCTATCAGATAACTTTTTGCGGATGCTCTGTCAGTCTTGTGCAGCCTTATTATTTTTAATATCGCAGCGCTGCCAGTTTGTTTTGCTGGGGATATTCATGTATTGATTCAGGGATCCTTTTGTTGCCTGTATTAGAAAGACAGTGCCTTTCCCCTCACTCCCCTGCACTGAGCCAAACAAAGAGGAAAGAAAGGTAGATGCTATCTGACGCTTGCGCTGATACCAAGGTGATTGCTGAGAACTGCAGAGCCAGTTCTGACTCATAACTGGGGTTTGCGTTCACACTGTTAATAGATTTTTTTTTTTTTTTTTTTTTTTTTGGGGGGGGGTGGGCAATGGCAAACAAGGACGCTTACTCAGGGAGAAACCAGGGGATCTGCCTCGGCGGGCTGAATCACCCCTTTTTCTGCTTGCAGAAGCCTTCCCAGGGGAACGCTTCTCTGCCGTAAGGGATGAAGTAGTGCTAGAAAGTGCTTCTGGAGGGGGCGAGTCTCAGGTCCCTCCTGGGCTTCTCTTGCTGGGCAGGTCGATGGGTAGCAGGTGGGGCTCCAAGGGGTGGGTAGGGGACGGGGAAGCTGCTCCCAGGGGCACAGTGAGTTACTGCACGATCTCGGAATGAGATTTGCATGTCTGTGTATGATGTAAAACTTCCACAGTTATTTTTAATGCCTGCCTTTTGCTGTGCAGTGAGTTGGGGCTCAGCCGTGTCCCTGTGCAGAGATGCAAAACCACTTGTAGCCAGCACCAAGTGGAATAATGTACTGGGAAGGAGCTGAGCAGGATGAGACCTTTCTCATTTAGTGAGGAAACACAGTTGTTCGTTTGGTTGGTCTAGAAAAGGAGAGGTGGAGTTACTTGGGTAACACTGTGATGCACATTCAGCACAGCAGCCCTCTGCTTTTAGTTATCCTGTATATAACGTGCCTGCTTCTTGCCTTAGTTGTGAGCGCGGTGGGAGCGTGTTCTGTTTTCTTTTTGTTTATTTATTTATCGTCTTGTTTTCAACCTTTGTGAAGCTTGATATAGGTATAGAGCTTCAGAAACGTACGCATAACAGATAACTGTGATTTGGTTACAAGGCAATAATTTAAGTCGACAGGTTTAGCTGATAACATAAAACACAAGAGAGAAATAGGATCAGTTTATAAATGTCAGCGGAACCCCTGTGAGTGAGTTGCTGCCTTGAAGCCGGCTCCGGTGCTGTTACTCCATCTAATATATTATAACAAGGAATAAACGGATGTCTGCAAAATTCTGGCTGACCAAGATTAAAAGAATAGGGCTATAAATTAACTTCTTCCTCGGTGTCACTTTAAGCAACTTTCGGGACAGACTGAACACATCCAAGTAAGACGAGTGCTAATGCGCCGGGAAGGCCTCCGGCAGAGCACGTGTTTTCAGGCTGCGGATGCCTGGGCGCGTGGCAGCAGCCAGGCGCGGCGACGGCTGGTCTGGGGAGCATCCAAGTCAGAAAGTGGTCATGCTGCAGCTCGTACAGGAGAGCAAAGCCTGTCCCGATGCTTCTGCAGCCGCAGTGGGGGCCAGTAGATAAAGGGATTAAGTCAAGAACAGGAATAACATCGTCATAGTAGTGCATTGCCATAGGATCAGCTTGGAAAATAAACGCTGTCGCTTTGCTGTGACGTTTATTCCCGATGAATACCTTGTCATTCGTGCAGTGGCAAGGGTTTGTTATCCTCTTGAAGTATTTTACCTCTTGGATGCTATCTCTCTGGCTGCGAGGCAAAGGGCTGAGTGATTGAGGGGCAGGCGGGCAGCGCGTCCCCATCGGGGACCATCCCCAGACCAGACACTGGTCTGTCCCCACCAGACACTGGGTGGTCTGCTTAAACCCCGTGGCCTTCTCCTAGATCCATCAACCCAAGTTCATGCAGTAGTGTGTGTTCAAAGAATTTCAATTTTGGTTTAAAAAATTCCGAATACGAGATATTTTTTAAGTGGTAAAGAATCCAAAGCGGTTGTGGGGGAAGGAGTTTGCCAGCTTTCTCCTCCGACAGCTATAACCTTTTCTGCAGACACAGAGGGGTTTTCGCAGCGATTTCTACTCACTGGGTAGATGATTTGGAGTTGGGAAATTAATTAGAATGGAAACTCTTCTTTCCCTTTGCAAGGAGCGAGGGAGTAGGACAGGATGAGATCTAGCAGCTGTAGGATTTGGAGATCTCTGGGAAGTGAGACCGTTCAGCTTCGTTCAGTAACTCAGATATGCAATGCATACCTGTTTGCATCGACATCTTTTATTTTTCTAAACTGTCAAGGAGAAAAAAGGTCAGAAAATTGCTTAAATATGAACTTGGTTTTATATTTTTTAATTGAGTTTCATTTCCCGAATGCAACTTAATACAAACAATAAGTAAAAACCAAATTCCTCTAGGACAAAAAGCTATCACGAGTGTGATTCTGTATCAACAGCGTGTGAAGCTGTGTAATTGCTTACATATGTATCGCTCCAGAGCGTGCTCCCAGGTGTTGAATAGTATCAAATTATAGGATTCAAAGAGAAGCAACTATTTTTAAGGGAAATGTCTAGAAGCTACGTATTGAAACACGATTAAAATTCAGGATTTCTAGCTTGCTTGTTTAAATCAGCAATTTTAATCACATTATTCAAGTCAATCCACCCTCAAACACAATTTATGAATAATACTTCAAAATACCCCAAACTAAACAAGACCGAAGACCTCATCCTGTCTCAAACATCTGGAATTTTTTAGGTGACTATGCCAATCTTTTTGCTGAAAACAGCGATGTCTTTCTTGCTTTATTTAATAAAGGAGCACGTTTGTCCTGCTGTGGCATGAACCTGTACTGCTGTGCACAGTGGCGAGAAGAAATCCCTGTAGCAATGAAAGCCGCTTAAATACATCAGGGCTGAGATTTCTGCTCTGGGGGTTCAGATGGTCTTGGTCAAATCTCATTTAGGAAAGTGCGAAGAATCAGAAGCATGAAAGGTTGTGTCTTCTATGATGGCAGCCTCCTCAATTTGGTTGCGCTGGGTTTGTGAGCTCGTGTGCGCGGGGGTTCATGTTTTCTTTTATTTACTGCTCACTGGAAGTAGAAGCTGGGAGGACCGGTCGCACGGCAGTCGCTCAGCCCTTCTGGAGGCTGCTGCTTTGCCTGCCCTCTTGACGTTTCTTTTGGGCAAAGCCCATCAGCATCATTCCTCTCCCCTGGCAACCAAGTGAACTAATGTGGCCAGATGCACCGGGAGCACGACAGCCACAAGAGACTGTACTCTTCTGATGGCGACATTTATTGCTGGCTGCATCTGACAATTCGGGAGTTGCTTCAGCGAGTGCTGTGGTTGTGGCCTGGGCTGTCCCAGTGTTTCTGACCCGGAGTGGAAAGCTGCAAGCTTTGGGAGTGGAAGGAGCCAGCTCGCCCCACGATCTCTCCCCTAAGTGCTGTTTGTGCCCGTGGAGGAGGAAGGCATCCTCATGCATCTGTATGTTCAGCATGCCATGCCATTTTATAATTTATTTTTTTATCCTTGCTGGCAGACCCCTGCCTCTGTGTCTCCTGAAACAGGGAGAGAAGATGCGGTCTTGTCCTTTTCGTGGAAATCCTACAAACTGCTTTTCAACCGGCATGTCCTGGCTGCGTTGCCTGCGTCGCCTGCGAGGGGGACAGCTCAGCTATCGCAGTGAATCCCTGCAAAGCTCACCTTTTCCAAGCGGGAATGTGCTCCTCTGGGTACACATACAGATTAAAGCTCCCGCGTATTACAAGTCAAGGAGCGGGAGGAGGACTGGGTCCATCGGTGGAAAGTGTGCCAAGTGCGGAGGAGGCAGATGTAGGCTGTCCTTGCATAGTTTAAGATGGGAAGATAATCAGGTCTGTCCCCTCAAATGTCTGACCCACGCAGCTTCTGATGGACAGGATATGGTGGAGAGAAAGAGGAGCTAATGGAAACGCACCCTGTTTTAATAGGAAATCCTCCAAATCCATTTTCATGGATTTTCTAAATGCATTTATACCTGCTGGATGGCTTTAGACTTTTAAATGTTTTTGTCAGAACTGTGACAAACATCCCAGTCTTTGTAGGAAGCACCAGGTTCCTTTGATCAGTGAAATGTCTCTTTGGTCCTGAAGACGGAGGGATCAATCCAGTCGTTCCCTAGACTAGAGGATTTTGTCTTTGAGAACATATATTTATTGTACAAAATAATTATCCTTGTCTTGGTTTCCGTTTGGTAGGAGATGCTGCCTGTCTCCTACGTGCTGTGGTATTTTATTCTAGGCATCTTTTTAGGTGAAAGGAAACGGGTAAAGGAAAGGCTGAACAGGGAAACCTCATTGAGAGAGAGGAGCACGGGCAGCTGTCTGTCTGTCTGTCCATCTGTTCGTTCAGGTGCAACCTCGCTCTCCTAAGCAGGCAGATCTCTAGCATTAAAAGAAGAGGAAGCGACATCAGGAAGAAGTAACCAAATATTGCCACCTCTCCATCCCAGTGCAGCGGCTGGCCATCGCCACACGTTTGTGGTGAACTGTGACCGAGAAAAAACACTCTGAATGTCCCATCTTTTCTGCATTTAAAACCAGAGCTTAATGCATTCTGTGTAGTTTTTTTTTGGCAGATAGTAGTGATCATATATTCCTTTTAATAGAATATTTCCAAACCAACGCAGCCTCGCCTCTGTGCACTTGATATTCAGCGTACCTGGCTGTACTCGGCGGTATGCTTTGATTCCACTTTGGCAGCTGTATTTTATGCTGCCTACCCCAATCAGCAACCAATCCCCCTTTCTCCAAATAGTCTCCAAATCTGCTCCTGATGCGGAGTTTTAGTGGTCTCTTAGGAATTGGCCCGGGAGGGAGGAGGGAGCCGGTGCTCTGCTCTGCTCAGGGTCCCTCCTCCCCTGCGCGTGGAGCCAGCGTGGCTGCACGGGGACGCGTTGGGTGGGTCAGGGTGGCATTTCTGCGAGGTTAGAACAGCGCTTGTGTCTGAGGGGTGTTGATGGAGGGGAGGGTGGGCAGCGGCGGGTAGCCTGCTCCTGTCCACCCTGCGGGATGAGGCTTGTCTCGGGCAGGAGTGTGCACCTTCAGCTCGCCCTTCCTGCGCAAAGCTGAAATAATGCACGTGCCCTAAAACAGCCCGGCCTTTGTTTGTAGGTCAAGCCGTTCCTGCAGGGTCACACGTACGATTAAATCTGCAGACGGGACACCGAGAAGCCAAGCTCCCAGACAGCGAAAGTGGAGAAAGTGCTGCAAGAGAAGAGAGAAGAAGAAAAAGGTAGAGTGATGCAAAGCATCAGGGGTGGGTGGGCAGCAGGATTCGTGTCTTTCACTAGAGGCCAGGTTCCCTGGTGCACTCAGTTACTCTCAGTAAGTCTCTTCTGGAGACTGAATTGCTGGTGTAAGGGCTCAGCGGTGAAAATGGAGCCCCGTCCTTTGCGATCCCTTCGGGATGGCGGTGGAAGTGCCCTGAGTGTGTCTGCACAGACACCTTTGTGGCTTCTCATGCCACGACATCGAAACTAAATTTGCAGTGTGGCTGAATGATGTTCAGTCCTTGGAAACATCTGCAGCAATCGGTATGAAACTTTCAGAGCTTAAACCATCGGAGCAGCTGTGAGGGACTGTGTTTGTGTTGACCTGAGCCAGGTACCTGTTTCTAACTCTGTACAGTCAGCAGGCTTGCAGCATTCATTTACACATCAGGTATTGCCAAAGTTCTCCTTAGATCACATAGCTTTCCCTGTAGCCATGTTTTTAAATGTGTTTTAAAAGTTTCACAGGTGCTGATGTTCCCCTTGGCACCCTCCTAACAAAGACAGTTGCTGTGGGGCACTTTCCTTCCTAAAGCGCGTGGGATTTACCGCTGCTTCCCTTGCTCCCCCCGTCACTCCTGTTCAGAGCATGGAGAGTCTCTTTAGCTTCTTGATCCCTCAACAGCTGGCTTTCCTTTTTCCTGTGCAAGTGTTTGTGGCCCAGATAAACACTCTCTGAACCGAGGAGATAGGCGTAAAGAGCAACACAATGTGTGTTTTAGCATTTCTCTGTAGTTTCTGCTTGGATTTACCCTTGCCCTAACTTGATTTGTCACAGTCATCAGAACTTCAGCTGTAAATCTCTGTGTTCAAGCTTGCAAGTCCTTAGCAGTGATTTAGTGGCACAGCGGTGCTTTTTTGTTTTTCTTCTGAAACATTTCCTGCTCTTCTGTACAGCAACAGGAAATTCAGAGGCGTATATTAATCAGCTATTTGTATTGTGCTAGGACTTGAGATTTTGGGTTGGCGTGCATATTAAGGAGCCTTTTTTGACTGTGAGGGTGTGAGGTGTCTGCAAGCCACACAAAATACAGCACTAGGACTGATCTTTTCTTGCGTGTGGAGGTTTTTTGTGTGTTTTAAGTGAGATGCATGGAAATCTAGCACTGTTAGTTCCTTTCCTCCTGACGTTATCTATTGCTAGTATGTCACCATGAAAGCATTACAGATGCAATTGTTCACTCCAAACATGTTTTGTTTCCTCTGCAAGGCTGGGCAAGGTGGATGTTGACGCAAATTCCTTCACATCCCAGGAGCTCAAAAAGGCGTTGGCTAAAATGAAGGAAAGCGAGAAGGCAGAAAGAAAGGTAAGGAGCATTCCCTGTTTCTAAAGTGATGCACGGTACGCGGATGCGAGCACCCGAAGTTACGTGTCTCAGAAATATGATTGTTAAAGTAATTGCTTGGGAAAATACTGTGCAGGCTAATCTTCTGGAGAATATGGACCTAAAATACCTTTGCTAGCCAGTTAGTGATATAGTTCCCTGGGAAACTCTCACTGCTTTTTATACTAATCCTGGGTTTTCTGTGAAAATGGAAAACTTTTGTTCAGGTCCATTTAGTTCATTTCAAACTTAAGGGCCTCGCGTTGCAAGCTGCTTATAAGTACTTAAGTATATTCTCACAATTCAGGGTATTTCTTGGCAGTAATTGTCCCGTGGGCTGTCTGGGGAGAGGGCCTGCGGTGATGGAGTGGCCTGGATCAGGAGTTTAGCAATAGACCAGCCATCAGGCTCTGCTGCTTTCTGCTCTTTGCTCAAGTGAATGGGATCTCAGCTAGCATACCAGGTGCGCGGTGTCCACATAGCTGTCCTCGTGAGCCAGCCAGACACCGAAGTTCTTGCTGCCGTTCTTGGTGTACCAAAGCTGGAGTGAAGCGATGGGACCCTTCCTGAACCCAAAGCAGGTGTGGTCAGTAAGCTCTCCGGTGTGATGCTGCTCCCTTAATTTTTCTGATACCCATGTGATTAGACCTGAATTAATAATGCAGAAAAGTTACTTGAAAACACTTGCATGAACCCAAAGGCTGACTTCCTTTCCCTTGTTTGGATGGTATTTTTATCCATTGTTTTGATTTATTTGTTCAGCTGCCGCTTGGTTCACAAAAATGTCTGCAGACCCCCACAGTGGAATGGATTGCAGTGTGACAGTATTTGTAAAAGAAGTTACTTTGCTGTTCACTATCTTCCTGAGTGTGAGGAAGTACAAAAAGTGTTGTGCAGCTGAGGTGCTTCTGTTCTGGACTCAGTGATGGTGCCAAGCCAATGGACATAACATCCTCTGCCACTGGCACAGCTGGATCCAGAAGCAATCTCGAGATTAGAAACTTAAACCACGTGCCTTGGATAGTAAAAAAGAAGTGACTGTGGTGAAGCAGAGGCTGAAGTTTCCTCATATAAGCTCTAAGTTTCCCATTTAGTTACAAATAGTCCACAATCCAAAGTAAAATAGAGTGCTAGTGCTGCTGTCAGCCCTCTCCAGGCTTGGAGCTGGTCCCCAGCCACGGACATGACTCTGGTGGGATAAAAGGCGTCTCATAAGGTGGATCACAGCCTTCTTCCCCTCTTCCACTCAGCAGTATTTCCTTTGGCCCTAGCTCCTCCTGCTGCCTTGACGTTGTCTCAGTTCGAAGAAAACTGAGGTAGGAGTCAAGGCTCTAAAGTCTTGGAGTCGCAGAAAGTCTGTTTTTCCTGTTTTTCCTCTGTCTGGCACCAGGGCATTATTTCATTTTCTGTGAGATTATTCGTGTAGCAGCCAGCATTACTGATAGCAGGACTTCTTGAAATGAGTGTCGTTTAAATGCAAAAATTAGTGATACTCTATTATATGAAAATAAGCCATGTTTTAAAAAACCCTGGTAGAATAGCTATTGTCCCAGCAACCAGGCTAAAATCAGCTACATCTAATGGACATAAAGTACTCCATTTAAAATCACTCCTGCAGGGAGCAAATTCATCCTTGAAGTAACTGTGTCAGAGTAAATTGAGTTACACCAAGCATGTTCCCATGTATGCTCTTGCAAAAGCAATTCTGTGCAGTTGGTGTGGGGATGGCGTTCTGTGTTGCTGTGTGGTACCTACAGTAATTAGGCTGGTAGTCATTATTAGTGCTGATTGTACAGCTGCCATTAGCTTGACAGTTCTTTACTTCCATCAGTTGTTTTTTTTTTCTCCAATGGCTCGAGCCCTCGGCTTCTGTTCACACGTCAGGGAGCACTGCATGGGCAAACCCTCTGGGTGAGGGTCACTCCCGTATAAAAACATGTTTTGGTATTTTTGTTTGTGGCAGAATCCTATTCCAAAGGGGCTTTCTTGCTTTCTCCTGCTCCTGGGGCAGCCTGTCTTCAGTCTGGCCTCTCTGCTTCCTCCATCCCCTGCAGCAGCAGGCTTTGTCCCCGCCTGCTCCAGTGTCACCAGTGCTGATGCTGGGGAATTGGTCCCTGCTGGCTCTGGGGCTCCCTTGGATCTCTGGCAGACCCTTTTCCTTCTCACCACACGCCTTTCCGCAGCTCTCGGTTCACCGCAGCCCTTGGGGTGCTGGTTGCACAGGGAAGGCCAGCCGTGCTGCAGGGCGAGCTGTCTCCTGGCTGAGCCCCATGGCACGGCACTCCAGCTGCCCCCATCTTGCAGCCAGTCCTCCTGCTTTGCTTTCTGACAGCTTCTGTCCCCGACAGTGAGTGCATACATTTCCCTGACAAAACCATCATGAAACATGAGAAGTGATTGGGATGATGAAAATGTCTCCGTATGCATCTGAGGAGACCTCCTTGATGTCACTGGCATGGAGTCACTGGGCAGTTCAGGCTGGACAGGACCTCTGGATGTCTCCAGCCACATCTCCAGCTCCAAGCAGGGTCAGCAGTGAGATCAGGGAGGTTGCTTAGCGCTTTCTGCAGTTGGATCTTGAGAACGTCCACTTGCAGGCAAACGGAGACCAGCAGTGCTGCCTGCCTCTGGGCTTGGCGTTGCTTGGAAAGGCATGGAGGACACAGAAATGGTGCACCAAGCCCTGGGTACAGGTGTGGGGTGCTGCTACGCAAGGCTGGTGTCTTACAGATAACTGGGTTCCTGGGCTTCTCTGAAGGACCCTCCAGTGCTGCCCTGAATCTCTGATGCACAGCAGTAAATCCGTTCGCACAGACAGCCAGGTTCCCTTTGTAAATTTGAGGCTGGGGTTTCATTTTACGTCCTTCTTGTCTCTCTTTATCGCCTGCCTTCATACCTGGTTTCCTCCTTGTGCTTTCAAGGCCCACGAAGAAGGGGTGAGGAAGAAGTTCCGGCCCATAGAGCAGCTGAAGGAGGAGTTTGAAAAGCTGAACATGAAGATGGAAACAGATTATGAAATTATGGTTAAATTAATCAGCAAATTCAACAGCTCTGCCTCCACGCTGGATGAAAAAGTAGCGGCGCTTTATGATCTTGAATATTATGTTCACCAGGTAACAAAAATGCATTAGTAACTACCATGTAAAATCCAGGGGATACAGTGTCATAAATGTGGGTTTATTTTTCTTATCGGTATCAGGTAATACAAATTGCTTAATTATCATAATCCTGGCACAATAACAGACAGTGGAGGACTACTGCAGGCTTATTTTATATCCAAGTTTGAATAAATCACCGCGTGTACCAGTAGCGAGCGGTTTCCTGGGGTTAGTGTTGCCTGATTTGTTGTCTATTCTCTGGCTTTTTTTCTTGCCCTTTCTATTTCTTCTTTTCTATGCTAAATGTTACAAAATGGGGTTTTATCTGCCATTTCTGGTGAAGTATAGTGATGGCTGCTAAAAAAATAATGATTTTCTCGCTGCTTCTGTGGAAAGCGTCTGTGGTTGCAGGTAGGTCCCCTTACACCAGTTCACAGAGAATGTCTGCGTACCAGGCAAGACAACAGCCACCCCAAAACTAATATTTTGTCTCGGTGTGAGTAAGAAACAGCATGTAAAGCCTCTCTCACAGCTGGGCCAGTGGCAGAAATGACTGGAGAGGCTCAGGCGAATGGCAAGTTGCTGGGCATCAGCTGAGCCCTGCTCATCAGCTCTGTTTGGGATTGAATCTATTTCCTGAAATCTGGCTTCCTCAGGTTTTTGCTCACACTTTTCCCCTTCCTCTGATCTCTCTTGCTCTGCTTTCAGCTCTCGCATTTTTACCTCCTGCTGGCTGTGTGCTCCGGGCACGTTGCTCCCCTCCTTTGTGCTTGGTGCCTTCCCACGCTGCAGCAGCTTGGGTGGGTGTCGGGCACCGAGGCTCTGTGCTGCCTCGTGGGAAAGGACGGGGCTTCTTCCTCCCCGGAGATGGAGAGAGTCTGGAGCGGACTGGGAGACTTTCCGGTGTCACTCTTAGTGACTTCATCATTTCAGAGAGGGAATGGGACAACGCTTGGGAGATGCCAGTGCAGGACCTTTCACTGCAATGGCACTTCTTAAAACCAAACGTGGTGTTCTGGGGGAAGGTACCTGAAGGAATGTGCTGCGGAGAGAGGGAGTCCGTGCACCAGCTAATAGAAGTGTTATTTCCAGGGCTCTTTGTCTTGAATTTCCACACTAAATTTCTGTCATACGCATGCAGAGGCTTCCTTGCTGTTTGTTCTCTGTGCTTTTTGTTTCACTGATGGCATCTGTCTGACTCGGAGAATAAGAGTGAACAATAGGCGCCTGAAGAGCTTCATATTTATACTCAGGGCTAATTCTGTCTGGTTAAGGGTGCCAGAGCATCAGGCCAGCATGCTAAAAAGCAACCCCCAAACACCCTGGGATGCTCTGGATTCCAGCATAACGGTCCGTACTATTCCAGCGTAAAATCCCACCTGCTTGCAGCATGGGATGGGGCAAACGATTTCAGAAAGGCGAGGGGAGCAGGGGAGCGGTCCCTGCTCCCTGTGCGGGGACTGGAGCATCAAAGGGAACCACATCCAGCATCAAAGGGGTCAGAAAGGGGGAAACGGCAGGGAGGCTGGTGGGGAGCACAGAGGACTCCTTTGTGCATCGATCACAACGTTGCTCTGTGCCCGCACTGTCGGGGCAGATGGCTGGGCAGCACCTTCTCATCAGGCAGGAAGCTGATAAGAAATATGACTTGTCTCTAAGCCAGCGTGGCTTTTCCTCCTCTTTCTTCTTCCAGCCAGCTGAATGCGTCCAGAGCATTATCTCTGCTTGGTACTGACTTTAACAGCGCTGGCTTAATGTAATTATTGAACAGCAGCCAAATACGCTTGTGCTGCATAACCCTGGAAGGGCTGAACTTGCCAGGAGCCCTCTGCGGCAAGCCACGGCTGTGCCCCTGGAGGATGGGGATCCTTGCAGGTGTGGGTGCCCAGGGCAGTGCGCACCCACGTATGGGACCGGTGACGGCTCTGCTGCTCCCTCTTCCCCAGCTTCCATCTCAGCAGTAACGTGCCACGGCTTTTGGTAATCGTTTGGCTCCCGGCTGTCCTGCTGCTGCCTCCGGGGCACAGAATGCCCTCTTGAGTGGAAAATGCCATGCCCTGCAGGGTCTGCAAGCAAAGGATGCTCTCGGCTCTGTGGTGTGGTGGTGAGCATCCCGGAGTGTGAAGCAGCACGTGCCTCCGAGCTCGCTGCGAGGGAGCGGAGGGGAAGCCGTGGCTGGTGCCGAGCCGGGGAGAGATGCTCTCTCCTGCTCTTGAAGAGTCAGCCCAAGGGCTCTGTTTTTGCTCAGCTTTTGGTTGCCAGCTCTGGTTTGCTTCTCATCAGTCAGGATTCAACTTGGCATGTTTGGGAGCCCATCTTGGAGAAAGAGCAGGAAGGTTTGGCTTGCTAGGTTATCTGTAATGCATAAAAACCAAATGCAAATGTGAAGAGGCCAGAGCATAACTCATTTATAAACAGAATTCACGGTGCTTGCACAGCAGTGTGCGGAGCCAAGACCCGTTTCCATGCGTTGCAGGCTCTTTCTCTCAATTATTTACTCTTCTTATCTTTCTCTCTCCCCTCCTCTGACATGCTACACCATTTCTCACTGCTAATTTCCTCTCTGTTGTCTGTGGTTGACGTGCTGCTTTTCCTTGCTCTCGTTTCCTAACATTTTCTCTCTCGCCTTCCCTCCCCGTTTTCTTTCTCCTCTGATTCAAAGCCGTTTCCTGAGTAGCTGCTGTCATATTTGCTCTTCTCCCATCCCTCTCCTCGCCCACCTTGCCTGTGTACTTTACTCAAGAGCTCTTTTGATCTTTGGCTTTCTTCTGTGCTGATTTCAGTGGACTGAAGTGAGGCATGAGCTGCTGCCTCGCAGCATCCTCCGCTCCCCAGAGAGGTTAATACCTTCAAGTTGTTGAGTTTGGAGGTTTTGTTGGTTTTAAAATGGTGAGTGAGGGAAGGAGCTCTCACAACAGACTCCCGTTAAAAAAGATAAATACATCTTCAAAATAAGCTTTACAGCACAATTTATATTCTGTGGCTGAGGTGTCTCGCTGACGCTGGGGCTGGCCTGAAGGACTCTGGTGCTGCGGAGGTTACAATGACGATTGGTTTTGCCACGAATGATACTGGAAGCAAACTGCTGCCTGTCTGTGCATTCCCTCTTGAGCAGAAGTCGACGTCCAATTCCAGCGTTAAAACAGCCTCAGAGTTTTTACAGATTCTGAGCAATAAAAGGACCCACTGATAGCTGAAATTGGGTTGCTGCATAGATTTCTTTGTAGACAAAGATGGGCCTGCAGAAAAGTGAGAGGTCTGGCAGGTCCAGTCTATAGGGACAGTTGAAAGAACAGGATCTGAACGGATACAAAAGCTGCTGCAAATCCTGAATCAGCCCCAGCAGACCTGCGGAGATCGGCTTTCTGTCACCGGCTTTGCAGAGGGACAGCAAGTGGTGGGTATTGTCCTGTTGGGGAGAAGAGACGAGCTGTAGCTCCCCAGGTCCTGCTTTGGTAAGGACATACCCATAGGACATAAAGCCTAAGTAGCTTCTTCATTCTCTTGGGTACCTAAAATATCTTAATTTATGGCCAATTTTGGTGAAGGTAGACAGTTGAGATAAATATAACGCTAAGCATGACGTCACTGTCGACTAAAGGAGCGTTCAAGCTGGAGCGTGGTGCCTGAGCCCGACATACCCTGCACGCCTTGCGGTGTTTGTCCTGTCCCACTGTGTTGGTCCTCGCTGAAGCTGCGGAGGTCGGTTTGCCCACCTGATCGCTCCTTTTTATGCTCTGTTTCCATCCGCCAACGTATGCTGTTGTCTGCCTGTCTTTCAGGGAGGAGAAATGTTGAAATTCTAAACCTAGTTTTCTGCACATGCAATTCTGAGCGTTCATGAGATTCCCTTTTAAACTAAAACCAAAAAAAAAAATCATTGAAAACCAAAATCAAAACGCATGCATTTGGCTTTGGACCGAATTTTGTGCTTGAAGCACTGTGCACTGTTTCTCTAAATTTTGTTTGTGAGCCACTTGGAGCCCTTTTCTAATCTCTCCACGAACCGATGCCCACTGTGATTTGTGCCTGGTCAGCCCCAAGTCTGGTTAAAGTCAGAGTTGGCTGAATCCCCGCTGATGTTTAAACTTTCCCTACTCGCAGTTAGTCCAATACTGTCTGCTTTAGAAAAATCAGTGCTTGGGCTGCCCCGAGGGGAAGCTCCTGGCTGACCCTTCCAGGCAGGGGCTGGCTTTTTCTTTTCACGTCTGCGTGAAGTTGCTGGCGGTACTCGTGGAAAACGCCCAGAACCACCCATGCTCCTCACTGTGAGCAGAGGTGATGCTGCCAGGGTACCGTGGCTGCTGACAGGCTCTTAAACATCCCTAACTCCTGGTGCTACAGTTAGAGCATCGATTGTTTAATTGCATTTGCAAAATGTACAATTCCCTGGGTTCCCAGTAAAGGCCTGTGCAGGTGAGAGGGCAAAGAACTGGGGTTTTTTTTGACATCATCAAATTTACTGAATTGTTGACATCACCTGAATTGCTGAAACACGTCAAGAATAGTTTTGATAGCTAATCAATGCGTTTGAATTTTCAGCCATGCCTTAGCGTGTGATAATAGCCACCTGTCAGTACACTGTGCTTTTGCAACCTTGATATCTGCTGCTCGCAGGCAGCGTTGTGCGAAATTCGAGCCTCAGTCGTTCCCTCTTAATTTTCAGTTGCTTTTAAAGCTCAGCGCTGGTTAGACTGGGAGGGAAGAGATGCTGTGCTTTCTGAAGCAAGGCATGAGTGGAGTCTGGCTGGGGTTTTCGTACTGACGGGGACCTGCTCTCTCCCAGGTGGACAACGCTAAGGACTTCCTCTCCATGGGTGGACTCCAGCTGGTGATCGACGGGCTGAACAGCACCGAGGCCGCGCTGAAGGAGCATGCTGCCTTCGTCCTGGGAGCCGCGCTCTCCAGGTGAGCTCCCTCCCACCCAGCCTGGGAGGGTGAAAACCTCGGGGACCACATGGGCTCTGTGCTTCTCTTCATCTCGCTTGATTTATTTCTAATAGCAGGAGCTGAAAGGTGCTCTCATCCTGCCATGCACCAAATTGTCTTCTCCTCTGCGTAGCCCTTTCCTTTCAGCATCACTTACCCTGGTCGTCTTGTCAGTGTGTCCTCATCCTGCTCATTAGACTTAGCCAGAAGTAATTTGGTGTGGAAGTTATGATTGTTTCTTGATTTCCCTGGCTCCTTGTTTTCACAAAGTTCGAGGGGAATAATTCTGCCTCCCCTCCTCTGCCCTTGGCAGCCCCCTCTGGGGGAAGATCTGGAAGATGGTGCAGTTACGAGCACCCCAGGGAGCTCTTTTCTCCCTCCTATTCCTTTCTCCTAGGCTGCTTCAGGATGGAGAGCTGCTGATTTCAGAAATGTAGCAACTCCCGTGGTCTTTGGAGGCGGGGTTTTAGCCCCATGGACACGTGCCACTGACACCAAAGGGGTGTCGATTAGACATGGGATTAGGAACGGGGTCAGCAGGCTGAATTGAGACGAGACTGGCCTGAAGGGTGTTTGTGCTCATTGGAAAGTCGCTGTTGCCCGAAGGAGCCCAGTCGGCCTTGTGCTAGGACGTAGCGTGTGGTGCTGCAGGTGGTACCGTGTGGGCTCGATGGATTTTATTGGTGCCCTTTTTGGTTTATGGGTTTTGAAGCTTCGCTGGGTGTGTGTTGCGCATTCACAGCCGCAGAGGCTTTAGAAATGCATTGGATAGACCCAAATTTCGAGATCAGAAGTGCAGAGTGAAGGCTGAAAGTCAGGACTGTTATATCTACGTATTTCTCTGCCTAAAAATATGGTCACCTTCTCCACCATTATAAATTATTTATCATTTAATCTAATATATAGTCTACAAATCTGCATTTCTTTTGCAATCTTGTATACGACACAGTTGATCCTCAGCATGTGTGCAGTAACATGGCCTCATGGACAGCAGCAGGTACCCAGATTTACACCAGGAAAGGATCCAGCTTATAGTCTGAAACAGAGTTTGACTTACTGATCGCAGTAAGATACGGTATTTCACATCAGAAACACAGACCTGCTCTTCATATTCTGGCATATCTTAGTGTTTGAAACAATATTGTAATTGTTTTCTTAGGTTCTTTAATAGTGTGTAGACTCAGAAGTAAATGTTTCATAAAGAGAAAATCATGCAGAGTCTCTGGAAACATTTACAGGTAACTTGCAAAATGACAGGGGCTGTTAAATCGCTTCTTTCCTGATTTAGCTGACATGACATGATGAAGACTCAAGAAATTCATTGTCTCCTGATATGAGCGTGTAGCAGTGGCCTTGAAACTAATGCTTTCGTGTAGTATCCCTCACTTAATTGCAAATGCCTGTATTTGGACAGAAACAATCTCTTTTCTAATATGACAATATTAAAAATACTGCTTTGGAAACTTTTAGACCTTTTTTCCTTAAAGGACATTCTGACAGATGGTGATTTTGAATGGTTTGGATGATGTATTGTCTGGGAGCTCAGTTCCAAATTGTGAGGAACATTATGCCTAGTTTTTGGGTTTGCTTTTTTCCCCTTGCTGTGCTTAAGCTTTCTCAATAGACACCTACATGCCAACTCATCTGCTTTGTGCTATCTGCTTAATTTGTTTGTTCATACATTTTCCCAGCTTACTCTGTGCTCCGTTTAAACTGCCGGGGGCATTTTGAGTACTTCACGCTAAGGACTTTCTTATGTCTTGTGTTTTTCTAGGGGTTTGTTGTTTATTTCCTTCACTCGTCGTTGTTCATAGGGGCCTCAGTTAGGTGGGGGACTTTCCAGTAAATGCCCAGAGGTGCCCCAGCTCACTGGGCTGCAGGGGCATGGTTTGATCCACGCTTGTGTGCCTGGGGCTGGTATTGGATCCTGTGTTGGATGCTGAGTCGTGCCTGGGCGAGAAGCAATGGTCTGCTGCTCACCAAATGGGTCTGTGGCCACCTCCCAGGTCTCTTCAGCCAGGTTGAATCCAGCCAGCAGTTTCAAGCCAAGCAGACCTTCCCGGAGGAGAATCGGGGCATGACCGTAGCAGCTCCTCAGCCCAGCCCTGGAGGTCATTAACTCCTGGCGTAGCTGAAGCTGGAAAAGGGAGTTTGGCATTGTCTGTAAGGCAAGTTTTTTTACGCAGGAGAAAACCACTGGACACTAAGCAGTCTCAGACATGCTTGGGTCACATCCGGAAATTTCCAGCTCTTAAAAATACCTACGTCTTCTGCAGATTTGTGTTGTCCTTAACTCTGATCAGGTAGTGAAGCAGGTAAGGGACAGAACAACCAGCTGCATCACCCAGGTCTTGCCTGCACGAAGTCCAGCTGGGACCTGGCTCAGAGGTCTGGCTGTGCTGAAAACCGATTTGGGATAAAAGGGTTTTCAAGTGGCTCAGCGTCTTGAGGCAAGGGGCCAGTGGCTGGCCAAGACCTTGCATCAGCGAAGGCACAGCAGGGGCAGCTCAGGATTTCTCCCTTCTGATATTGTTCCTATTTATTTGGCTTAAACTGGACTTGAAAAGCATCCTTAGCACAGCAGAGTTTGGTCCTCAAGGCAAAGGGTCACAGGGTCTAGCTGCCAGGGTGCTGCCTGCATGGACACTTGTCCTCCCAGCATCCATTTACCGCTGTCTGTGAGCCTCTGCCATGGGAGAGGCAGAATGAGGAGGAAGTCAAGATCTGGTAAGGAGGAAATCAAGATTTCATCTCTTGTTTCTCTTATATGTCCTTCATTTTAGGCATTCGGGCTTTAATCGCCGAGTCTGTGACCAAATCAAGCATCGTTCCATCTGGTAGAGTTTTCTGAGCGGTGCCCTTATTGCAACTCTGCAACCTCATCACAGTCTTAGTGTTTTTAAACCTTTAACAAAATGTTTTCCATTCAGCAGTTTGCAAAAGTAAACTTCATTTGAACAATCCCCAAGTGCTCTGATTGCAAATAAAAGTTAAATGTACTAACAAAAATAATTGCTAGGCATGTGGGATTGTACATTTAGGTATCCATAATTCACTAACAGTATATGCCAATACACAACATTATCTGGATTTTCAGTGATTGCATTAGCATAAAAGCATGTTAGCATTTATCCGGTGGTACTAACATTTAAATATATATAAGTATGAAATATTAAGATACAGCATTTTGGAGGCAAGTAAAACTACTGTCTGTAAAATGTTCTTGCATATTTTTGAAGGTACACTCTAGTAATCTTCATATGACAATCAACATTCGCACCATTGGGTCCAAACATTGCAAAAATGTCAATGTTTTATGCAAAGAGGAGCTATATTAGGCTAAAAAAGATTGCTGATGAGAGAAGTGTCTTCTGATGTCCTCTAAGCTATTTACAGCAGCATCTTCCTTTGTTCGTAGCGCAGCCGGGCCTCTGCACAATTTGTATCTAGATGTTTCACAAGACTGGAAATGTTAGCCAGAAAGGATTATGCTTGTGATTAAAACCTTAATTTTTAAAAACTTTACCTCCAGGAAATGTTTTTCCACACCAATAATTTGAACATTTTAATATTTTGTAATAAAAGGATTTTTGTAATCCGTTTAAAAGGGGAGTAATAATTTATGTCGAATGCATTCTTGAAGCTTTGTCCCAAATGCTCCCCATACGCGCAGCGGTGAATTAGAGGTGAGGACGGAGAGAAGCTAAGCCATGGGACATTCAAGGCAAAGAGACGCACTTTGCATTTCATGGGAAGAGGGCAGAAAGCTCAAAAAGTGAGATTTTTGGCGCGGATGAAGTGGGGAGCCAGGAGGAGAGTTGCTTGTGCAGTTGCACTTAGAGATTTGTGGCATTTTGGCCAGTCTGTTAAAAACGCGAGTGCTGTTCAAACCGAGTGGCTGGGGACAGGACCTCAGAGCGATGGTCCAAGGTTGTGTTTGCCATATGTCCTAGCAGGGCACAAGGCAGTCCCCAGCACAGCCTCCTCCAACCAGCCCAGCGCTGCTGGGATCTCGCTGTTCCCTTTTGGCCCTGAGTGATAAAATAAATGCCACGGGACTTGGTAAAGACTTGGGAGTAAACTCATCACAGGCAATAACTGAAGCATCATCTTGCAGCAGCACTCGAGTTTCCTAGAGATGGCTCATGTCAGGGTGTTGCTTGTCTTAACGATTTTCCGTGAGATTAAACCCCTCAAACTATGACAACGTGCATCATGAACATCCCAGCCACCGTTATTCATGCTACCCAGCTCTGAGGCTGGTTGAGAGCTTGCATCATTTTGGCAGAGGGAGGCACAAAACGTGTATCTGCTTTTCAAGATGAGCCTAAAAGAGCCGAGAGCGATGGGCTCCGTCGGTGCTCTGTGCCGTGCTGTCCCGGGGTGTCCGCGTAGTGCTCAGCATCGTGATGTCTGGCTGCTTGCGGTTCTGCGCCCTCATCGTCTTTCTCTGGGCGGAGGGATGGGGGAGGGCTGCCTCCCCGTCGCTGCTCTGTCCGTCAGTATTCCGGTGGTGTCCATTCTCCTAGGGGCCGCGGCTTCCATGCTTTGTCAGAGAAGCACCAGCTTCTTCAGGATGCCTTTGTCAAGAGGAGAAAGCTGCCACCAGATTTAACGATTTTGAATTAAGTCCAGCTTCGCAATGAAACTGGTTGATGCTCACTGCTGTTAAATAACATTAAGGCCCAAGCAATAAACCTAGGAAAAGTAAACTTAAAGACCTTGCTTTGATGCTGTCTTGTAAGGACATAAGAATTTCTGGGCAGAGAAATAAATCTAGTTAGCTTAACAAGCACTGTCCCTACCCATTTATTTCAAATCCATCTTCATGTTTGTCCCTTCCTCCTCCAGCTTCTCCTTTTACGTCCTACAATCTCTGCCCATCTCTCTATCCGTTTTCACTGCTTTTTTTCAGTGGCCCTGTTTGCCAGCGCCGTGTGTTTGCCTCCTCCCAGTTGCAGTAATTCCAGCTCGACTCCCTGCCTGCTTGTAATTTCTTGCTTTGTAGATTGTCTCTTCTATTTTTATTTGAACTCCTGACTTGTGTGGAGTTATCAGCCTCACTGCACTTAATTTCAAATTAATTTGATTGGGTCACCTCAATATTTTTCTGTAACGATAATGAACTCAACCTATTTAGCCTTTCTCCATTATGAATAACCTTAACAAAAACTGCAGTGCAGTATAAAACTGTGTTTCATCATTGTGGTTAATTACACAGAAGAATAAATCCCTAAACATTTTTCAGCATCTGAAATCTAACAAGAAAGTGTAATTAACAATTAAATAGTAAACTGCCATCCTTGTGCTCTCAGGCAGACAGAGAGAGCAGACCTCGTGAGAACAATCTAGAATCCAGGGTTTCCTCCTGTTTTTATTTTCATAAATGCTTTGGTAATTTAAATGCGGGGAAGTGCTGGTATCTGGAAGCCAGCAAGGTGCAGCAGCGGAGCCTCCGGTGCTCGTCCCGTGCCAGCTGTGTGTTCCCCAGGTGCCTGCAGTGCTAGAGAGTTGACAAGGTGGGATGGACGTCTTGGGCTCACCCTCTGGGACTGGTTTGAGGCTGAGGATGTTGTCCCTTCTGCAAAGCGTGGGAATTCTGGAGTGAGTTACCCCATCCCGGGGTCTGGGCTGGGCTGGTGGTGCGAGAGGGGAGGACAAAGAGGTTAAGCGGTGAGGATGCACGTTGCTGAAATCGGAGTGTTTGGCCTCACATCGCACTTCAGCAGCGAGTCAACCTGCATGGTTCCCCCCCAGCACCGAGTACCGTTGCATGTGGTCGGTTGTCACGGGGCTCGGCCTCGATGGCGCGCGTGGTGTGGTCTCTTCCTTGCGTGTCCCTCACACGGAGGCGTGCAGGGTCTCGCCGGTCTCCTGCTGCTCGCTGTTGCAAGACCTGCGTGAGGTGGCCTGCCCCGAAAACACAGCCCCGCGGGAGAGCCGGTGCTGCCCGGGGCCGTGGCAGGGCTCGGCAGCGCTGGGATGCTGCTCCGGCGGTGCTCGGCAGCACCCTTGCTTTAGCAGGGAGCTTGGTGACACAACCGGCAGGAAAAACTCATCGCAGCCAGGTCATGCGTTACATAAAACACATTGTTTCTGTCTCTTCTCGTTTAGTAAATGCTCTCTGCTAAAGCATTTGAGTTATTGTGGTGGTTTCCATTGAAAATATGCATTCAGACTGGTTACCTAATCGCTTTCTGCAAAAAAAACCAGCCCAAACTTGCTGTTTCTCATTGTAGACCCGGTTTCATCGCCGAGTGCAACATGTATTCCTCCATCTCCTCAGCCAATATTTATTCATCATCCGTGTTCTCTGTTTATCCTTTTTAATACAGCCTGTACACTCGGCTAATGGCTTCACAAGCTTCAAAGATTTTCCTACCGAACACCTACATTATTTTCCTGACCTGCTGCGACTTTCCCATGTCGCCTGTTCGCCGCATTCCCTCCAAGTAATAGGTGCAAAACGCTCCACAAAGAAGAGGCATCTGCGTCTACTCTTTAATCACGGTGTACGGAGGCTGTCGCAGCCCGTCGTTAATGTGTTTCAGAAGGGAGGTTGAAAAAGCGCGTTGAATAGAACAAAGCGGCGAAGAATGGGAGGAAGACGAACAATGAGAGCAGGAAATGCAGGATCCAGCCTCAATTACATACCTGCTCCCAGCAGGGTTTGGGGCGGACAGAACTGACCCCGCGATTACGATTACGGCTATTGTCTGAGCTTGTATAGGAGGATCCAGATCCCATCTCTTCCTTTGTAGGTCCTGCTGTGTGCACCCTCCTGCCCCTTTCCTGATTGCGGCTTTTGTTGGATTTAATTGCTGGCAGGCTGTACGCAGCGAGCATGCAAAGGCAGATCCAGCCAGGTTTGTGGTGTGGGTTAGTGGCAGAATCAGGCTTTCGGAGGGGCCTTGGGGGGCTGCCCTTAGCTCGCGTGGGCTGTCTTCGGCATCTAGCCGTACTTACTCGCCGGCCCTCTGTTGTTCCCCCACTCTTCCCCCTGTATTGAGCAGAGGAAGGCAAGAGCTGCTGGACCCAGAGCTTGCATAGGAGGCAAAATAAGACGAGCCAGCAGCTGCAGGCTTTCACGGTGTCTAAGACTGGCTCTTGCCTGTCCTGACTGAAGACTGATCAAGTCCCAGCAAGTGACCTTGTTCCCAGACTGGCATCGTACAGCCTACCTGTTCTCCTGATACAGTGTTTTGAGAAGTTTTTCCTCATCTGTCCATTTGCATGCTTTAAGATTCATTGAAGCAGTTGCTTATTCATTCATGAAGGCAGTTCCTCAGGTCTTCCACCAGATTGCTGCCAACCTCAGCCCCTTCAAGGCTCTCCAAGTGTTTGAACGGGGTGATGTTCTGCGGAGAGAGAAGACAACAGCTTACTGGAAATTGTCTCTTTCTGAAGAAACTCGTCATCACTGTTGACTACTTGCTCTCCTCTCAGGTGCTGACATTCTGTGTCATCTTGTGAGCTGGATTTTGATCCCTCTTTATTTTAGGTGATCCTATTTCTGCTTAAAACGAGATGTCCATCAGAGCCCTTGGGAGCTGCCTGGCGTGTTTTGGAGGGGGATGACTTATTGGCTTGGCTGTCCGAGAAGCCGCGCAGACCCCTGGGCCCATCTGTGGCCACGAGAAGTCTCTGGGGAGCTGGACGGGTGGGCAGCCCCCTCCCCGCGGGGCAGTTTGGAGTCATCACGCAAGTTGGAGAAACGCTGTCACAGCTGCTTCCCACCAAGTCTTAGCCCCTTGATGCCACTGCATGAGACCTGAATAGATTTGAAAACTAATTTGCTGCTCAGAGCATCAATAGATGTACGTCACTTGTCCTTTCTGCTGCATTTAATGCGTTTTCAAGGTACTGCAGCCAGTTCCAGAAGGCAACCATCAAAGGATTGCATCTTCGCTTCCAGCAGAAGTATCTGGCTGTCCCTCCAGCGCACTTCAGTTCTTACAGATTCTCTCTGGTTTTGTCTTTTATGAATTTAACGTGGAGTGCATCGTATAATTTCTTACAACCATCCTTTCCAGACTGTCTCTCCTTTTTTTTCTAAACGTCCTGAAAATAGGGGATGGGAAAGAGAAAGGACTTTTCCAGCAGTCAGATGGTGTTAGCTGGAGCCCAGGCGATATGTGGGTCATGGTAGATATCCTGTCACGCTGCTTCTCTCCATGTTCACGACTCTCGCAGTTATTTTCCTCTGTTGCCCAGCCGTACCTGTTCCCCTCTGTTAATCATCCTGGAGCTGGCCTGTGCTTGGAGCATCCCTGCCTGCGGCAGGCTCAGCTATCACCCAGGTGGGACGACATCGTTGCGTGGGTGAGGAGAGAGCAAATGCGTTGGCGCTGCTGGACTGACAGCCCAGAGACGATGGGCACAGCCCCGCGGTGGCTGTTTTGAGGGACAGATAGTTAATCCTTAAGCTCTCTCTGCCGAGATCAATAATTAGGGCTGTTGCTTTGTATAAACCACCAGAACAACATAGGAATTGCCTTATTAAAGCGGATGTGCAGGCCTGGCTGGTTGGAAAGCCCCTGTGGCTGGATTTTGCAGAGGTAGGAACAAAACACCTGGGGTGGTAACAGTACAGTGAGGTGCAAATGAGGTTTCCCTGAGCCTTAAGCAGCTAAAACCTGCCATGCGTGATGAACCACAAGGGTTCTTGGTTTTTTATCTATTTCTGTCAGGGTAGCGGAGGGGGTTGAAAGGGTTTCTGGATTCCAGTCCATGCTTGGTGCAGCAGGGTGTCTGCTGCTGGAATCCCTTTGGTCGGCGGCTGTACACGTGAGCCGTTCTTATCTCCCTCTGCGTGTTCCTCACCTCCCTTTGGAATCAGATTGTGTTACATTTCCACACATACTCTGTCATAAAAGCCCATAAATATGATTGTAGTGTGTTTGCATGTCTTGCAACGAGCAGGAATTCACCTGAGTTGTTTTCCAAATTAATACCCCGCTGCTTTTACTTAACAAGATCTTTTTCCAAGCTGAGAATGGTAACGACTCTGAAATTTTCTTTTTAAAAAATGCATTTTCTTCTTGGGCACTTCATACTGAAATCTGTCTTAATTTCAGTTCAGCTAGTGTGTGAAAACACACAGTGAGGCATTATTAGTCCCTGAAGGAATAAAGACAGATGGAGCCCAAAATGGAACTGGCTTTATGATTAATTGAAACCTTCAACACTGAGATGGAGTCAGGGCTTGGTCCTACCCCGCCAGCATCTGGAGATCAATTCAGCCAGTGTGAATCTCCACAAGCACAGGCTGAGGAGCTCAGAGAGAGAAATACAGGTGTCACGCAGTAGAGTCAGCCCCGGGTTGTCCCCGTCCAGGTGGGACCTGTTGCTGCAGGAGGGCCTGCGGATGGTGGGCTGGTGGAGCGGTGAAAGCTGTGCATGGGTCGGGGTGACGGGGAGGGGATCGAAGGGTGCATCGGGGTCCTTGGCATGTGATGACGTGCTTTAGTAATGAGCTGCTATTTCTGGCCTCGAGCTTCCCGCAGCTGTGCACGATAGCTCTTGTGTGACTGCCGCGATGGAGAGCGGAGCTGGGAGGAGGGGAACATTTTGAGACATGCTCCAAAAAACTTGGGAACGGGAATGTGGAGGTGTGGGAGTGGAGTGGGGGAGCAGTGAGTTGAGGCTCTGCTCTGGGCTCCTGCTTGACGTGCGACCTGAGGGATTTCACTGGGGGCTGTGGGTTTCACATCCTTGTCTGTGAGACTGGAGGGTGGACCTGCCCCTGGAAAGGGAGTAGTGGAGAAGTACCAGGTGGTGTTATCTGCACTGGCTTTGGCATTCGTGGGTGTTGCTGGAGTCTGTAGCCACAGACCGTTACAGCATTTCTAACATACCTGGTGAAAAAGAGAAAGAAAAGATGTTGCAGAAAAGGGATCTCTCCATTATGTTATGGGAGCAAGTCCTCCCAGTGCAAACCGGCTTTACAGCTCGGACCATGACCACGCTTGCATGGCAAGCAAGTTCTGAGCAGCTGTGGAGTTGGGGAGAAGCAGCAAGTGAAGGCAAAGTTGCTTTGCAAAGGCAAAACCAGGTTAGTTGTGGAGTTATGTCAGCATGTCTGTCTGGAGAGGGTACGAAGGGGATGGTTAAGTGCAGTGGTGGCAGCTCCAGGAGATGGCCCAATATCCCACCCCACAGCACAGCTTATTTTCCCTCTGTGTGTAGGAAGGTGCTGACATGGGGCACGCTTGCCAAGGAGAGGAGTGTGGATGCCTCCACCTTAGCTAGCCGAGACAGAGGGCTCTAGAATAATTTAAAGAAGGATTTAGTGTAGAAAGTTGATGTTGCCCATGGAGATCATGGTTTAAGGTATGCAAAGTGGCCAAGGGGCCCATGACTGTGAGTGTGCTTGGCAGGTTTGCATTCCCTGCACCCTCGCTGTACCCCGAGAGCAGGGCTGCGTTGAACCCATCTTCCTGGGGCAGAATGGAGGAGGAGCGGTGTCCATGGGTGTGCATCAGCTGGGAAGAGGTATGGCGGGACACATCTCCTGGGTCCAGCTAGGGCAGTCTTTTCACAGGTGCCAGCACCCCTTGCTGCAGTGCCGTAGCAGCACTTCTGAGTTAAGAATGCGACTTGGACCTTGCTAATTGTCCTAACGAGTGGGAGCTGATACTGCAGATCAATGGGGAGCAAACACATGAAGCATCACGCCCAGCACCTAGCAAAACATCCACAGTTCACTTATTCTGACAAGTGCAATTTGATTTTTATTATCCCTGATACCCCCAGCATGGCAGCAAATATGCCGAGCTGTGTTTCGTTAAAGGGAGGCAGGCTCCGCAATGTGAGCTCTTGCTGCAGGACCTGGCCGGGAGATCTTAGAGACGCACTGTAAGGCTGCTGTGGATTTTCTTTTCTTTCCCTGGGGGCTCTGGGGATTGCAAATCAGCGGATTGTGGATTAGCGGATCAGGAATTAGAAATGCGTTTTTCATTCTTATGTTACACGCTAATGAACTGACAAATTTAATTTCTTTAAATCCAGCTACTTCAGCTAGAAGAAGTGAAGTCGTCTTCTGTCTCTTTCGGTAACTCGGGAAAGGCTGAATCGCGATCTCACTGGGCGTCACATCACCCAAATTCAGTTCTCTGGCGTGTGGCTGTGAGGAGAGAGGAAAGCTCAGTCTGTTTGCAAGAAAGAGCTCATGGGTGGTCGCTGAGCAGCACAGTGGGGAGCTCGTCGCGGCGCTGTGTAGGGGTCTGCAGCTCTCCACCAGCCGTGTATCGCCTCACCAGTACGCAGAGGTGACCTGGAGCCCAGGGAGCAGGCGTTCCACCGCTGGCTCCAGTTCTGGTGCCTGAGCCAGCTCAGGTGGCCCTACCAGTTGCTGCTGGGCAGACACCCTTTTAAAACCCCGTGCTGCGGCTCTGCTGAGCGTCTCCGTGGCACCGCGCGGTGTGTTTGCTCGGCTCCAGGTGTGAGATGTGCTTGGCTCACATCTAACGCGTTTTTCTTGCCCCTGGGCTCGTTCCTGTGAATGAAGCTGAGGTCTTCCTCCCTCTTTTGGATCCCTCTGTGGGGAGGGTCCCGGTGCCTAGGGCAGCCCCCTCCGCTGCAGTTGGGATGTGGGAAGCGCTGGTGCCGGTGGGTGCACAGGCTGCAGCGGGCTCCACGTGTCTCTCCTTTAGCTGCACTGTTCTTCAGGTCTTTCGGTATGCTCCTCCCTACCCAAAACCTGTGCCAGGGCTAACACAGAGCAGAAAAAGGCGTTTATGTCGTTAAAAGCCTAACAGACTGCGCTGTGGGACCCGATCTGCAGGGGGAAACCTGCTCCATCATTACCCAGTCACTCTTCAGAGCTTTAAAGGAGAGCTAAACAAAACGGCCTTGGCTTTCCGGAGCAGGCTTTATTCATTCACTTTGTGATGCTGAAAGTGGGTCTGAAACGCGGCCGCCTCTCGAGGCGAGCTGCCGGCACCCCGGCAGAGCCGTGGGCTGGTGCCTGCCGGGAGAGCCGCTCTCGCTGCCGGGGCAGGCACAGCCCGTGCCTTGCGGGAGGAGAGCGCTGGGACAACAGTTACTCCCCTTGACTGATGAACGGGTTTTGGGCTGTGCCCATAATATCTTGATTCACAATTAACGTGATGGAACTGGAAAACACATCTCGTTTCTCCCCCTGAACCCGACAGGTGAGGATATATGTTTCCTGGTTGATTGCCTTGCCTCATTATAGCCTATTTATGATTGATTGAAAAGCAGAGGCTTTGTATGAAAAGAGACCTTCAATCTCCTGGCAGAGCCAAGTGCGTTTCCCTTCAGGAAGTGTTCCTTCTCTTCTGCTTATCTCTAACCCCCACTTTAAACTTGAACCTGGCAGAGACCAGAAAGAAGGCAGGATCAAGGCAAAAATAATTGGGATCGCTGGCTTCTGTGGGCAGTCTGAACCCGTTATTCCTACTTACTAACTAGTTATTCCTAAATAACTCTTGCAAGAGACAATTCGGCAGTTGCAGCATCTTCTTGATGAAAAGCACTCAAATGTAATAACCATGGCAACAGTTGCCGAGGGCCAGCGCAGTGAGGGACGGAGATGTGCTCTCTAAAGGACAACGGGACCAACTTTACTGACAAATGACACTGTAATGCGCCAGGATGATGATGCACGGTGAGCCCTGCATTGTCCTGGTGGGGACCCAGCCACACGTGCTGTGCTGGGGATGCAGGTTGCCCCAGCGTGCCCAGTAACGAGCCAGACTTCATCAATGGTGGGCACCTTCCACTCTCGGTGACAGGGGAGCTCGTAACCTGAAAGCTGGGGGAAGTCATGGGGACACTCTGTTGCGGTGGAGAGAGATACCACCTCTGATCCCAAAGTCATAGATAATTTCCCAGGGATAGACTGTGTCTTTCTGCTGTTGATCTTCACCCAGCCCGATTGGTGTCGCAGACAGAAATCAGTAATAAATACTTGATGTGTCTAATTTCAGAGTGCTTCTTTGTAAGCCATCTTTAAGACCTTGTTTGAAGCTCTAGAGGAGAGGTGCCAGAAGCCACGTGGTGTTGCAAGTGGAGCAGTTGGTGAGAAATGGGACACTTTGACTTGAAGAGTCGGCCCTTGGTGCATGGCAGGGGAGAGTGCAGGAACCAGCTGAGCCGGCGGCACCTGGACTGAGCCTGGAGAGAGTTTGCTGCAAGGCTCCTTCATCCCTGGCTCATTCTCTCCTCTTGCGCAGGGGTCTTCTGAGTGCTGATTGTTAGGACAACCCTGGAAGGACCTCTCCAAACGTTCTGGTCTGAATCTCAGGTTGGGAGCACCTTAGGTTATGAGGTCGAGGCCTCTCAAATAGCATATGGGGATCGTATTATTTTTATCAGGCAGTATTCTCTCTCTGTGGTCTTATTTAATTGGACATCTGGTAAGCCTGAAAAGTGAGAGAAGGAAACTCTTTAATGTTCACCAGAAGAAAAGAGGAGCCTGCTGAAAGGCAGCATTTTTACAGATTTCCGAGAAGCAGACAGTAAATACTCCACCTCTGCTTAATAATAATAATAGGCAGGCTAAGTATCTCTAAAAATATAAAATAACGTGGGCCTATTTGGAATAGTCAACATCCTTATCAGCCTGCTGCCATCTCTGCAAACAAGTTTCACTAGAGATTCTGGGCATGATTTTCAATGGCTCGGAGCAGCTGTAGCTTCTTTGACTTCAGTGAAAAGTCTGAGTGCCTGGCACGGCGGCAAACAAAGCCTCCTCCTTTCTGCTTCAAATTGAGTCTTGATTCTAAGTGAGATGAGTTTTCTTCTCCTGATAATTCTGTGCATCTGAAGTGATTACAGCTCCGCGTGAGTGCTCTTTTAGGAGATTTGAATGCAGCGTTTTCTTCCGTCTTAAAAAGGTTCCTTCAAGCCTTATGATTCTGGAAAGGGGGGAAAAAATAAATCCTGGTGGAAACCGTCACATCTTCCTATGCAGATTAGAGATTAAAACTTTTATTTTTATAAAACACATACGGGGGCTAAATCGGAAAACTTCTGTTCAGGCGAGCGGGTTTTGGCTGATGCCAGTGTGCTGCTAAATTCTTATCTGGCGATGGAGAGGCAGAGCCAGTGAGTGGTATTATTTGGAGTTCTTAGAGAGTGAGCTTTAATGTTTGCTTAACTCCACTAAAAATAGACGCCACCCTCTTTTCCTAATAGGCGGCATTTGTCACACTTGATTCATTTCCTCTCCCAAACCGAGTTCCTTCATGAATATTCATCTCTACTCCCCAGGAATCTGCCTGTCCTCAGAAGTTGTACTCACGGCGACGTGCCGTAGCAATGCGAGTCGACCTTTCAAAGCTCACCGAATACCTGGCCTGATCCAGGAAAATGTTAGGATAGCAACAGCTTTCATTGATTTCTGCCTTCTCTGTGAGCCGTGATTACTCGTTATCCCTCTCAATGAGACCCTTAACGAGTCTCCCGTTCCTGTTGTCATAGCAGCACCGCGTTGCCCAGTATGGCGAAGTCTCTGTCACTGTTAATTGTGAGATGTGAGGATCAGTTCGGCAGTTTTTCTAGTGGGGACTAGGCCAAAAGGTCCCTTCTGAACTGTGATGAATGTGGTTTCCTTCAGAAGGTACTAAAACTTGGTAGTTACAGAAAATTTCTGAAGAGGGAAGCTTTGCGTAGCGAAGAGAGGGACAGAAGTCCTTACAGAGCTCTTCCCATTCATGCTCAGCCACCACTTAAAGCCGGAGAAAAACAACCAGAAATGCCAAAGCAGAGTATAAAATGGCTGATTCGTGGTTAAGGAAGTCTCTCAGTACCTCAGACCTTCTAACCTTGAAGGTCCAAAGCACATTGAAGGTTCTTGCTACTGTCATGCTCCAAGCTGCTGCTGGAATGGGAGAAATCTGCTGCTACCTGGTGGGCACTGAAGAAGCAAAGGGATGACCTGGTGCTGGAGGAACGTGAGGCCAGCAAAGCTGGTGGACCAAGGACCCTGAAGCCAGTGGGTGCATGAGGAGGTGTGCGTGGAAGGGCGTCTGTGGGATCTTGTGATGGGCGACTGTGGGTTTCACTCAGCAGGGACCAAGGAGAGGACTTGATGCACTGCGTTTTAGGGCGCTGGGATGAGTGCTGTGCCAGTGGCGTGGTGACGTGCCTGTTTGCTGTGCGAAGGAGTGCTGGTTGTCACCCACGTCTGTGTGGTGCCTTCCAGCACATCGGGCTGTGTGTCTGCTCCCGGATGGTCACTCCGTGCACTGTGTTAACACCTTTCAACCTTGCTAATCGTTAAAGCAATTCAAGGACTAAAATTGATGGTATTTCAGCAGGGTGTTGTCTGGTGGGCAGGCTTCTGTTCCCAGTGGGGTCTTTGCTGTCCAGGAAGACCATGTTCATTTTCAGCAATGTGCTAGAAGAATTTTATACGGGTTGCTCTGGCATTGTGGGTGAGAAATGTGCGTAGCAAAAAGAATGATCTCATCACACCTTTCATCCTGCAAGTCCTGGAGCGGCTGCATCGCCCGGTTGCAGCGAGTCGTAGCCACGGTGGGTTGAAGAGGCCAAAGGGAGGCAGTGCTGTTTGCGGCTCGACCCAAAGGAGTGATTTATCAGCGAGGATGCCGTTGTTAACTGGTTGGAACTGCCCAAGACACTGGCTCAGCATCTCTGCTCTCGTTTGCCCAGAAGTGGTAGGGCCAGTGGCTGTATGTCATCTCCCGGGCTGCCGGCTCAGCAGAGGCGGGCAACAAGGGCTGTCTGTGAAGGGTTTACTCTGTTCCCCTCGTGCCGAGGGATGGGTGTCAGCTGTGCCTTTTCCCAAAGACCCACTCTGTTAATACGCAGATTTGTCCTCGGTGCGTGTCACTGGGTTTATTCCAGAACTCTGAAAGATAGCCAGAATAATCCGTGACCTAAGCGTAGGCATGAGCGGTGTTTTTATAGAATGGAAAAAGAAAAAAGAAAAAAAAAAGTCCTTGTATCACTCAACGTCTCCCCCAAAATCAGAAACTCCACTGGCCAAGCCCCGCAAATGAGTTTTTGTTTTTCCGTATGCGCAGTTAGGAGCCAGATTTCTAAAGGCTGGCTTTCAATTTTACAGGCATTTATTATAGGCATGAATAATTGCTGGCACCGTGTTACCACTGCTGTTGTTTGCTCTTATGGTTTAGGCCAATTACACATGTAAGCTCCTGATTTACAAGCAAAAGCAGAACTAAAGTAGCTTTGTGGCCTACATTTCAAGAGCGAGTAATGTGTCCACAGTCGGCTGTAGGTCCCCGGATTTGTGCTGTGAAACACGGAGGTCCGCTGCCATAAATATGTGGGCACAGATTGTCCAAGGCATTATGTGACACGTGCTGTCACAGCGCAGCGTGAAGGACATAAACATGGATGGGCATTTGAGGATCGGGAACTTGCCCAGATTCATCCCATGGCAAGCATGCTAGAAGATTCATGCTGCACTTGGGGAATTTACGGAGAGCGCACACACAAGAGGGAGAACTTGAACTAAACATCATGGTTCTGCAAGACGGACTTAAACAAAGCCTGTCCAAGACCTATTTCCCAACATGGTAATCGTTTTGTTTCCAACTCCTGCTGTCCAGTGAGCCCTCCTGGGGAGAAGAATAAGAGGACATTCATTGCTAAGTTTCAAATTGATCAACTGAGATCAAACTGAGAATTGTTTCTTGCTTTTGCACAGTAGGCAGCAGAGTGGGAAGGAGGTAGCTCAGTGCGTTGACTGATTCTCCATGGGGTGATGGTTTCCAGACAGCTGCTTGGAGGGCTCACGTCACCTACTGTACCTGTTCATCTGGACTCTGCGTTGCCCAGCCAGGGGAACGTCTCACCATGCTGTGCTGGTACCACTCGATACCATCAGCGGTGGGCTAAGGGGAAGAGCCAACGCACGGGGTGAGGGAGGATGAAGAGCTGTACTCATCCTCCTTGGACTGGTGGCAAGCGGGTGTCCTTGCAGCTGGGGGGAGCAGAAAGGGAAGGATGTGAGCAAGGACAGAAGAAGGCAGGATGTTTGGAGATGCTGATCTCATCGTCACAAATCAGTGTTGGATATTGTCTGCGGGAGGTAATAGCAGCTCCGCTCGGGAAGGAGGCCAGCGTTTCACACTCCAGGGGATGGCCAAGGGATGATGATGCCCTCCTGTCGTTAGTCATTAGCGCAGAGCAGGTGGCTTCCCATCTCCTAGGGTTTGTGTACTCAGCTGGAGGCCGTGGAAACCTTCTTTGTGTAGATGGCCTGAAATCAGTCCGACTGCTGTGTGCTGAGCTGATGGATGTTGGCAAGGAGACACTCTGCACCAGCTCAGCTCAGGGTGCTCCCACGCAGGTTCACAAATGTCCATCCAGGCAGGAAGCATCGGTTTAGAACCATTGGTTTCTGAAGTTCCTTATGCATCTGCAGCTTCCAAAGGCTGACACAGCACCCCGTCAGCCCCGGGGCAGGCTGACCGCCCGGCAGCATGCACCGTGCCCTCAGCAGACACAGTGGGCAGGGGCTTCGCTCTCCCCCCGGTACAAGGCGGATGGGAACGCAGACCCAGATTTGTTTACTAGGCTGCGATCGACTGGGGTTTTACATCTCGGCAGTTCCTGGCAAGTCTGCTCCCCTCCCGCGCCTTCGCAGCACATGTGTGAACTTCTGGTTGTGTCACCTTCCCGTCCTCTCTTAACGAAGTCTAGCAGTGGGAAGTGATCATCACAACTAACATTTGCGTAGCGTATGTCTTTCCACAGCTCCAGAGCGTTGAATAAATTGAACCCCGCTTCCTCCTTCACCCTTCACATTCAAGCTGTTTCTGAATCCAGGCATCGCATCTTCCACCACCGCTCTCAGCTTTCAGAGCTTTCTTCTGCCCTGCTGATGAAGCTCATGTCTCCTGCCCTGCAGAACGTACCTCTGATGCCCCTGTCACTGCTCTCCATCACAGAGACAGAGTTCATCTCAAGACCTTGCTGGCATTTGCGAACCATTTCATTGCCAGGCTAAGTCTGTCTGTTGGTTTCCTCCTCCACTGTAGCAGATGAGGGCTTTTTCTCTTTGCCTTTAGGGTCATTAAAACTTAATTGACAGGTTGGCTTTCTTTGTCAAGGTGTGCGTTCTCTGTATCCATCAGTGATGTGGGACACACTGCTGAAATTTCCTTTTTCTTGCATAATTACCTTATTCCACTGCATCTTTTATGCAAAATGTTCCCTTCTGAACGTGCTTCCTCTCCTTGCCCCAGCCCTTTCTGAGCACCCAGTTTAGCTGTGGTACCTGCCGCAGCTTTGTTTCTTTATATGCACAGGAAATCATGGCGTTATTAGCGTATTTTACTAGCTGGCTTGGTCATTTGAACTCCATGATGGCTTGATTCAGGCATTTGTAGGCATTTCCTTCATCCTCTGTCTGAAGATGGGATCCACATCACCTAGGTTCAGACTTCCTTCACAAGTGTCCACCTGAGCTAACTGTCCAGGCTTCACCTCCCACCAGGTGAGAGAGACAAAAAGACCTCCAGAAGACAAGTCATCCCATCGTAAGAGAGGAGTCAAAGACAACCCTATCTCCCATGGGACAAATCATCATTTCTCCTCGCTGCTGGTGACCATAAATTCCTCAGACACGTTTCAGAACAGATGCAGCCCCCTTTAGAGTGAATCTGAAGCCTTGGACCGTAGACTTGCCTTTCTGGATTAGCCTGGGTGAGTCCCATGGAAATCCAGAAACAGTGGCTGGGTCTCCAGGGATGCGTAGACCACAGGTTGGAACACGTTGCTGAGGGAGCCCAGGCAGCTCGTCTGAGCTTAGATGTCTTAATTTTAGGTGTCTAATGTTAAAGTGAGATGAACCTGACACTTAGAAAGGTTTTGGGGAATGTTTCCATCTTATTTTGTATTTAGAAAATATAAAGGTAGATAGTGAATGTTTAAAAAACAGCAACGGTAATGACGGTAATTATAGGTGGGTGCAATTTTCCTTTATCTTTTAACTAAAGCTGCTAGAAAAATTACTGCTGTGCTGATATTTGGCAGGGACACCAATGCGAGTACCCACTTGTTTCTGAAAAATGCTGTTGGATTTTTAATGACCATCAGCAGCACAACCTTGATTTTTAAATGTCATCCTAAATGTAGCAGTTCCAGCCTCCTCTGCCGTGGCATGTGGGTGTTTGAGTAGGGATGAATCAGAAAGCAGAAGGAGTTGCTGGTGCTTTCTGTGACTCCCAAGTTTTCGTCGAGGGCTTCCCACCCAGGAACTGGCTGGAGTAGTCTGTGGGTTACATGGCAGCGTCGCAGACCCTGGTGCTGTGGCAGCACTCCTGCTGTTGCTCTCCCCTCTGTTCATGCGTAGAAGTTCTTTGATGCAGAATGGGTTTGTTATGTTTCTCCAGGAACGGGTGTTCCGCAGGTCATGCTTTCTGTTTATGAAAACCAGAGAAGTAAAAAAAGGTTTCCCAGCTTTTGCAGATGCAGCTTTTCCACTCTCTCGCTGGCTGGAAGCATTCCCTGGGCTTCGCTTTTGCAGCTGAAATCTGTGCTTGGCATTTGCAAGATGGTGATTTGCTTTTGTAAATGGAGCAAAGTCTCATTTTTGAATCATGACTCAGTGAAACAAATCTACTTTTCTAGTCTAAAACGATTCTAATAGTACTGTTAAACCCAGTGGGACTAGGAACAGCCAGCGTTTAAAACATGACATTGCAGTGGGCGTGATTCTCCCTGTGATCCAGCATCTTCCCTTCCCTCTGGAGGAGCGGGGTGCATGGAGATGAGGCTCGTAAGCGAGGAGCGGAGCGGTTGTTGGGGAGCAGTGCCTTCCGTCGGGGCACGTCCGGAAGCAAAACGGGTGGGAGACGGTAGAAGGGTTTGCGTGATGCAATGCACTGCCTTCCTCGGTTACGGGAGGAACGCAGAGAGCTGCGAAACAGATGGCAGGGTTAAAATAGGACAGAGCATCGCCGAGATGCTGCTGGAAGGGAGCGAAGTGCCTGTTCTCACACTTCGCTTTGTGTCTCGTGGAAGAGCGGGAGAGTGCCTGCGCTCCGCTGGCATTCCCAACAGGGACAGGCCAGGCAGAGGCTTGCTTTTTTTTTTTTTTTCAACATTATTAGCACTTGTCTTAAAGAAAAATCAGCTCAAACGAGCAAGCAAGCAAACAAAGCGAATAACAATCGAAGGTCTTAGCCTCAGGCCACCTTTTAACGCCTCTCAGGATTATTAGTGGGATGCGTTAGGCGGCCGCTGGAGAATGTAAGGCGAAGTGTTAGGAGCCGGGCGGTTAGCACTAAGGCTTTCTTCTCGCAGTGCTTTCAGACAGCTCTCTGCAGTGTTTTCGTGTTACCTATGGTGTGTGAACAGGTTTTATTGGAATATTTGAGTAACTTCGTGTGCCTTGAATTATGCTCAGTGTGATGTGGCAGACCTGGCGGGGATGCTTCCGTGCAAAGCTGCCCCACTGCGTGGCTGCCGCAGAAGGGTCTGGTTCAGGGGTCCCGCAGCAGCCGCAGAGAGCTGGGTGGGACCTTGGGTGTTCCTGCGTTTGCCACCATCCTCGGCCAGCTGAGTCTTGGAGCCAGGAGGCTGGAAGCGTGCAGAGAAGAGGAGTGTGAAGCAGGGGCGGAGCGGGGAGGCGGGAGCTCAGCACCCACGCTTGCACCCTGGTGCGGCTGCCGATGCTCCTGGGAGCGCTTGTTTCCCTGTCTGTGAACCAGGGGTGCTTTGAAGTCTCTGTGATGAAAAACACTGGATGAGCTCAAGGATGGGGTATTAATCCTGCAATATTGTTCTTGTTCCTTGCTGTGTTGTGATTTTTGAAAAGGAATCAACGCAATTTTTGTGGGCTGTGGCTAAAATGGCATGGAAACAAATAAGTTCTGCTTGCATTTGTAGAGAATCGCTGGCTTTTCATTAATGCAGCCTCTGGTGAAACAGACCCCATCTTTAGGCACCAATACGCATGTGACCTGTGGTAAAATAACAGGCTTTCAGAAATGCATGGGGAGTGCTTTGTAAGCATGGCACATACAGCCTGAAGGTTGATTTACGCCTCAAGTAAAGCATCGGTTTGGGTGACTGAGCGCTGGGGGGAGTTCCTGTGATGTCCTCCTCCATGCACCATGGAATGCTTGCTCATACCTACCTGGAAGGATCAGTCATTCAACACGTTGTGCTGGAAGAGAGCTCAGGCAGTTCCCTTGCTTGTTGCAGATGGGGCGTGAGGCACCCAGTCCAGCCCTTAAATCACAGCGGGTGGACAGACCCTCCGGAGCGGGTCTATCCTTCACCGTCAGGAGCACGGAGAAGATGGGCTAGCCTTGACAGGGCTGCTTCGTACCCTTTCCTCTGCAGGCTCCTCCGGCTCCGTGCTGACAGGGGGGTGGCAATAGCCCCGAGAATCCAAAACCCTTTGCTTTTTAATCATACAGTGATTTGTGGGTCTTTGATTAAACTCCTGGAAGCTGAGCTGGTATCTGAGGCGCTGGAGAGCTGCATCCCTCTGCTTGCCCCGGTGCTGGTGGGAGCTTCAGGGGCACAGCCCCCTCCAAAGCAGACCAGCGAGTCCCCCAGCCGTCGGCAGGGATGTTTGCGTAGCTGGGGGCATGTGCTGGCACCAAAATAAGGCTCAGAGCCGTGAAGCCAAGGGTCAGGAGGAGAGAGGGGCTCTGAGGTGTCCTCGGGAGCCTCACACGTACTGGGACAGTGGGATTCCTGCCTGGAATCCTTCCTGGGCTCACGTCATTAGTGTGGGCCATCTCCAGCCCGTTTCTGTGGTACCTTTTCTCCTGCGGATATAAATACAGCCTGTCGGTTTGTTCGTTGTGTGCATTCAGCAGAATAATCTGGCGTGGCTGATTTTGTTACGGCACCGAACGTTTTATTGCCCAGAGCTGGCATGAACTCTTCTGCTGTGCTCCGCGGAGAGTGGAGGAGGAAGAGGGGCTTTTGCTGCAGCTCGGCTCGGTCGCTCTGTTGACATCTCTCCTCTCTGGAGCAGTCGTGTTTTGGGGCACAGCTCGTTTCAGTCGACCCAAACGAGTGCCCCAGGGCGCTAGGTCCTGACCGCGGCGGCTTTCTGGAGCCCTGCAAGGTGTCTTGCTGCGGCAGATACGCTATTCTGGATTTTTATTTAATTACTTACTTTTACAGCTCTTTGTATAAATCTAATTATCCATCTGTTATGCTACATTACAGCTCGTCTGATTTTTTTCCTGTTCCAAAATATTAGCTGCCTTAGCCTTTCCCGCTCTGGGCTTCGGCGAGCCGGGTCCCCTCCCCACGGGGCTCTCGATGGCTCTCGACCCCGGCCGCACTGTGGAAAGCAGCTCTGCTCTATGCTTCCACCTCGACATCGTGACTGCAAAAGGCCAGAAGCTCACGCTAGGTAATTCCGTTTTCATGGTATACTGGAGAGCAGAGTTTGCCCTGGTTAAGCCTGATGTCAGTGTCCTCGAGGAGCTCAGGGCTTGTCCGTAACGGGACGTTGTAGCCCTCGTGCTTTTGGCAGGGTCGTTGCAAGGCTCAGAGGAAGCTCAGCTATCTCTTGCCAGTGCCTGGGATGCAGATACGTGGCCGAGAGCAAGGCTTGGTTCCGCCAGCTTGCCCCAGGCAGTCTTCCACGCTATTTCTGCCTCTCTGGGCTGACTCATGCTCCCTCAGTCTAAGTATCCCATTAGCCCATCAAAATCACAGAATCACATACTCAGCTCCAACTTCTTCTCTGCAGTTCTATTCTCTTCTTAGCAACAAATACTCAATAACCTAATTGCTCATTAAAACCCATACTTGTGTCTATGTAATCCATTATGTCACGTTGAGACGTGTTGCTCTCGCAGGGATGCTGCTGCTCCCCCGCCACTGCGACGAGCGCATGGCTTGGTAGAAACTGAGAAGGCAGCATTGCATTGAAGTGGAGATTTTCGTCTTCTCGGGGTTTTTTATGTCTCTCCTGTATTCTGTGCTTTTGAACATCTAACATCTCTTTTATGCTTCACATCTTTCATACGAAATTGTTGTATTGTGTTGCCTATTGAAACCTAGTTTTCCTTTTGTCAGGTTTTTCCCCTTCACCCCCACTTTCTTCTTTGCTGTATTTTGATCGGCACAACTACTTAGGGCTCCATTTTTCTGGGTGGTTTTTAATCTCCTTAAGTCGTAGCTCTGAAGGCCTTTGTCTGTGATAAACTCAGGTTTGAGCTGATGCTCAGAGAAGAGGCTTTCTAGGGCAGTTCCGCTGCATGCGGACCTCAGTGGGGGCTTTGGGGGTGTGTGCGCTTCATCCCTCCTCCCAGCTCTGAACAGTTGCAGGCAGCCTTGTTGGGCTTGGGGTTATCTTGTTATTACCCTCTACATCTCATATTGCGCATGCAAATGTCCCATCTCCTTTTCAGTAGCGTGAGACTCTGCGATAATGGAAAGCCTCTGCTAAATATGTATTTTTGTAAGAGATTCACCAGCCCTGCGCTTAAGCTGCCTTTGCTTCGTGCTGTCACCGCAGCAGCCTGCCAGGCTGGCGTCCCGTGGCGGAGCCAGGGGGTTGTTTTGGAGGACGAGGGGGCTGCAGAATTCTTTGCACCCACTTGTCCCAGTTATCCTCTGCAGAACAAAGTTTGGACAGAGACGTAGGCAGCCGGTGTGCACCCGGGAAGTCGTGGGTTCGGAGCCGGCCGGGCTCACCGCAGCCATTCCCCGTGGGGACACTTCGTGCTGTAGCCAGTGCTTTAAACGCGATAGGAAGGGGTGTTCTCTGCAGGTGTCACTTCTCACTTGGACTGTTTTAATGCTTTTTTTTTTATCCCTTAAACCTACAGTCTAAAATGCAATTGTGCAAGTATTAACAAGCTGCTGATCACCCTGCCTCTTTTTTCTGCCCTCATTCAGAGTCTCAGATTTACAGCTGTAGTTCGGGCTGGAGTTCCAGTCAAACCTTTAAATGTTGACATCGTGATGATCAGTTTTATCTCTCCTATCTATTATTTGCCAGGTAATTTTAACGTGAATATACTTACAAGAGCTGTCAGAAACCCTCCAAATACAGAGGCCTCTGAAAAAGTCGTTGGCCTTTTCACGTGTGACCCTGCTCGCATTGCTTTTGGTTTCCAGGACTCACAAAAATGACCTTTTCCATTGCCTTTCAAGTTCCTACCCAGGTGTGACGGTTTGAGAGGCACAAGAAGCCAGGCAAGGCTTGGAGCTGTGTTTCAGGGCAGTGCCATCGTAGGCACATTGCAGGCTCGAGCCACTTCACTCTCCTGCGAGCAAAGCGTTGCTGCACTCTCGTTTTCTTCGTTAACAGATTGTGGAGTGAAAACTGGGGAGGGGGACAGAGAGAGGGGGAGTGCAAGGTAAGCCGTGCTGCCTTGCTGCCTGTTTCTCATCCTCAGGTTGTAGCACAAGCTAAATAGGCTGTACTAAATTTTTTAGGCAGTTTCGCAGACTTACAGACTTTGATCCCCAGCTTTGATTTCCCACGCGGCATCGCAGACTGCTGGTTCTGATGAGAGAAGAGACCCGTTAAGTCCTGTCTAGCCCGGTGATTAGCGTGCCTTGTCACCGTCACGCCGGGCTGTCATCAAAGCAGGAGCTTCTCCAGACACACCTCCCTGCACCCTGGGGAGGATGCTGGCGTAGCCCCGCGGCCGGTGGCCACAGGGCCGGTGTGCGGCCGCTGCCGCAGCGGACACGTTCCAGCCAGGCAGGAGAAGTGCTGTGCTCAGCACCGTGCTGTGCTCAGCACCCTGCTCCAGCCGGGCAGGAGCGTCCCCCCCATTGCACTCCCCGACTCGCACCTCCCTTTGGTCTTTCTCTGCCTGGCTTCAGCAGGGTGCTCGGAGTGAGGAGGTGACCCTTCTGTTTTACTGGGGTCTTGTGCGGTTTGTACAACAAGCAGGCCAAGAAATAAATATTCAGTGCGTGTCCTTGCTGGAGCAGTGGAGACGAAGATGTTTACCTGCCTGCCCTGCTCTGTGCTTCCGAGTCCCCAAGCCCCTCTGCACCGCTTGGCTTTCCCACTTTTCTTTTTTAATTCAAATCTAATTTTTCACCTCAGGGCTGTGTTGCTGCTTTTCAGTCTTCCCACGCCACTCGCGTGTGCTGTCTGGAAAAACTTTGCATAGTGTGGCCCAAATTTGTGCACATGTACTTGGGGTCATCCTAGGAGGAATAGGGTGAGGGTATCCCTTAATGGGTAGTACTCTTAAAAAATCCCTTCTTCAGCAGAACTGGAGCTGCTTCTGTGTAAGGAGTTTGCCAGTGAAAATGGCAGAGGAGAAGCCCATGCTGGATGTTCAGGAGCAACCGCTGCGTCCCCCGTGCCGGTGCTGCTCCTTAGCACGCCCAGAACAACGTCCAGGGAGAAAGGGCAGCCGTCCCTCACAGCCCGACGGCGAGGTGCGGGGAATCGCGGCGTGTGGGGAGGCTCTGTGGGGCTCTGGTCCCAGCTCGTGAGACCGTGTCTCTTCCAGGAAGCCTCCATCGCGCCGGTGGGTCCTCTGGCCGGTCATCCCCAGCCTGAGGTCTTGCTGCTTCCACAAAGAGCTGTAACGGAAGGAAAAAAGAAGGGAGCCAACATCCTGACCCAGCAGCCGGTGGAAGACGCTGGGTCCCATCTCTGCCTTCACCACCCGCCCAAGGCAGGACCTGCCACCGGTCTCTGGGCCGCTGCGACCGCTTCATTTCCATTTTACTCCGACAGCACTGATCGCAGCGTGTCGGTCCTTGTTTTTATTTCTTTTGCTCCCCTCTCCATGCGCTGTTGAGGCTTGCGGTGTTCTGGTGAACAAGCCTTGACTGTAATAATTTCTGGCCCCTCGTGGGAAGTTGTAACTCCAACGCAGTGAAATATAAACTGGCAGAAAATGGAGCGTTTCCTTCTGCCATTGCAAGCTGCAGCAGGCAGGCTCAGGTGAAGGTTTTCTGCTGGCTTTCCCTCCCCTGCTTTTGCTTTTTCCCCTCTCTGCCGAAGGGCACGGTCACCGTCCTCCGGCCACCCGGAGGGAAACGCGCTGGCCGGATGAAATGGCACAGTAAATTTGCGCTCGGCAAAGTCACAGCTCCAGGGGCTTCGGAAGGAGGCAGCAGTGGGAACCATCAATGTTGTTTGTCTTGTGGTCGAAAGGGCCCATCTGAAGTGCTGCGGTCTGCTCGTGGCAGTGTGGGCGACAGCCCCGGCGCTGCTGGGTGAGGGGTCTGCGGCGGTCCCCGGGAGAGGTGTGGAGAAGCAGGGAGGCCAGCAGGGACAGCTTGAGTTGGGTGGAGGAGCAGCCTGGGATGGGATTTGAAAGCACAGAGAGCAGACCGTAGACTACACCCTGGGAAAGAGGGTATTGTCTTGTGGCCCACATCCAGAGGTCCTCTCATTGTCTGGGATGGTTGGCCCACGTCTCCAGAAGATCAGGATCTTCTGTGCAAGGACAAAGCCCACCTTGCAGGGGGACAGAGCTTTCTCAGGAGCTGCTTAGAGACGACGGCATGGGCACCTGTGGGCAACAGGGATTCCTGCTGGTCTCCCCAACCTGTTCACCCCTGCTCAACAGATCTTGGCCAGCGTGAACACCAGCAGCGTGCCCGTTAACCCCAGCCTGTCCCAGCACCCAGGCGGTTCCTTGCATGGATCAACCACGATGAGCCTGCACCCAGCCTTGTTTTCTGCTCTTCAGGAACGGAAGAAGAGATGGATGTGATGGATGTGGGCCACACGACTGGGAGGCACAAGAACCTCAGATGTGTGGCGAGGGCCATGTTGGGAGGGGACACGTTGTGGCCTTGCAGTTGGGGTAGGTCCTCCCAGGGCAACCAGGGCTGCGTTTAGCACATGCAGGGGCTCTCTTGGGAAGCCGCTTGAACCCGAGCACAGCGCCTGTGCTGAGTGCCCATAGCCTCGTGGCGTTCCTCACCCGGGCCTGAGGCTGGCTGGTCTCATCCGTTGAGCACTCCCAAATCTCTGCCAGCACTGTAGCATCGGGGAGGTGTCACCACAGCTTGTGTTCAGTCTCTGCCCCAGCCTCAGAGTTCCGTTTCAGTGAATGTCCTTGCCGGTGCCACCATTCCCTTACCCATTAGCCGATCAGCGCAGGTCGGATTTCCCACGCGAGCGCTGCACGGTCTGTCTCATTGTATTTATTTTGTTCGGGCTGCTGTTCCCTGGACTTGACAGAGTAATTTGCACAGATCTGTGCTGAGTTTTTCCAAACTCTCAAACAAGCTTTATTTGTTACTGTGAAGCCCAGACTATTGATAGTAGAGACATTAAACAGCAGAAACATTGAGAAGAGAGCAGCACGCCTACCATCCGGGAAGGCTTCCTAACCTCTGGAGGTGCTCCTTGGCACAAACTCCACGGTTCAGAGATTTTAATTAGATCTCATCCTCCAGGTGGTCAGCCAAGCATTAAAAGGCACACCAATTTTTCAGTTGCGTCCCTTGCTGTATGAGGTTTTTTTATTATTTATTTTAGATAGATGTGACAAAAGAACTTGGATATCCCAAACTTAACGTTTTCCTTGACTGGCACTCGAGGTCTGCAGCGTAGGAGAGTCTCCTTTCAGAGCAGTTACACTCAGAAACGCGCCTGCCCGCAAGCTTGTTCTGCACTTTCTCTGACCTCCCTTGCCTGGAGTAACTTGCTTGTGAAATTTGATCGAGTATTCGGACCAGAAGTTGTGTTTTCTGAGCATCAGAGTTACCAGCTCCTCCGTGGGGTCTGGAAATGCAGCTGTGGTTTCTTCGCCTCTTGTTAGCGCCGGTCACAGAGCCCCGGTGTTGAAAACGTTCCTGACAGCGTGGCTGATGCTGTGCCAGGCGGAGCTGAACCTCTGTGCCGTGCCTTCCTCCAGAACAGCTCGGAGCAGAAACCAGCACAGCCCAACCGTGCACGGGCAGAGGCAGAGACCGAAGCTGTCATCGCTGGCAAAACGGAGCTGGAAAGAAACTCTTCTTCCCGCTGCTGCCTGGTTGAGCGGAGCTGTCGCAGCAGGAGGGCCGTGTCTGCGCGGTCCTGTAGCGGCTGGTGGGTTCTGGCGGTGCACAGGGCTCCGGTCGCGGCCCCGGGGCTGCGCCTGTTGCCCAGCCTCTGCAGCAGACGGCTTCGTGCTGTCGTGGTGAGCGTGGCTGTGTTTACCCGGCCCAGCTTGAGCACCGGCTGCGCCCAGCTCGCTGCTGAGGGCACCTTCAGCGGCTCTGGTGTGGGTATTGCTGCTCACTGCTGCATTTCCCTGCTGCCTTCTGGGTGCCGTGTCCCTAGACGCCCAAAGGAGTCTGATCACAAGCCTGGCTCACAAACCCATCTGGGCCGACAGCAGAGGCAGGATTCATTCGCTTCTGTAGGACAGATGTCACTTACCTCTGGCTCTTTGGAGGCGAGGGTCACCCCTAGCGCATCCCCTCCTGCTGGGGTATGTTAGAGCAATCTTCAGCCGACCCCTGGGTGCTCCGGGAGCTGTTTGTCCCCATCTCACCGTTGTGCTCCTCCTGCCTTTGCCCTGGGAGAAGCTGCTGAGGCTGGGCGGGGTGCGGTGCTGCTGCGGGGCTGCAGCGCTGCCCCTGAGCTGTCCCCGCGCTGGAGGGGCCGTGGCTGTCCCTGCGACTGCGGGTATGGCTGGAGGTGAGAGCAGCGGTCGTCATCCGCGGGGAAATTGCCTTGCGTCCGGGGGGCTGCCTGGGGGCAGCTGAAGGTTTCAGGGCTGGTGCTGTTCGCTGCGTTGACTCTTGCCTCTCCGAAGTCAGAGCCCAGGCCAGGCCATCTGAGATGCCATCGCTGCTCTGCAGGAGTAGAGGGTCGTTTCCCACCATACTGAGGTAGAAAATAACATGCTGTTGCTGCAGGAGGAGGCTCTGCTGCGCCTGTTGACATGGTGAGGATGGGGGATAAACACACCTTGGTATGTCCATCAGGTCCCACCCAGGCACTGCCAGAAGATGGCTGGCTCCTAGGGATGCTGAGGCTGCCACAGTGCTGGCACACGGGGGTCTGCGAGCGCACGTGTGGACCACGCTGCGAAAATCTCTTCTGCAGGAGGGTCCTGAAGCCCGTGGGTTCATTATTGCTCCTTCCTGGCCTGCCTGGGCAGGTCGCAGGTGTCCCCCTCCTCGGCAGGGTGCCTGCGCCGTGGCTCTGCCTGAGTGCCTGCCGCAGCAGGTGGGTCAGGAAGGAGAAATCAGAGGTGACTTTCAGCAACCTCCCTGCTCCTGGCTTGAGGTCAGCCTGGTCACTGCAGTCAGGAACCCGCTCACCAGATCTGCCGCCTCTGAGCCATGGATGACTCCTAATGGTGTGAGGAGCAAAGCCTGGATGGAGCAGGGAGGGTTGGAGAGATTGCCCGGCACCTTGGTTGACGCAGATGAGCTTAGTGTTTGCTGTATTTCTGGGAGCAATGGGCTTAATTCAGAGCTGCTCCCTGCCCAAGCCCATTTGTCTTCTGTTTTTGTTTTTTATGACTTTGTCTGCCTCTGTCTCTCTTATTTCTCGGATGATGCCTGGCACTGGCTGCTCCGGCAGCTTGCTGGTAGCAGTAAGAGCTGTGTGTGGTTTGCTGTAGCAGGGACGCTTGACCTTTGTCTGGCCGCACTGCGATTGCTCCTTCAGATTCAAGCAAAGGCTGAACTGCTGGAGCTCTTCCTCGGAGCGCGAGACCTGGGCTCAGGGATGTAGACAGCCGGTATGTTGTGCTCCAACTGTGAAGGCCCTGGTAAAGAGGGAGCCTGTAGCATCTAACCTCTCCATCACCTTCAAAGATGCACTAGAAGTAGGTCTGCAAAGCGTCTGCGTGGCAGAGGTGCCCCTGCCCATCGTGGACAGTGGGCAAGGCTTGTCTTGGTCTGCGTGCACCTGGGGCAGCTCTTCACATCCAGACCTGAAATTTTAGCCTGGTTCTTGCAGACAGAAGGACGGATTTAGCCATTTGTAGCCCCTGGAGAAAAGCACTCGATGCGAGAGGTGTGTGGGTGGTGAGACCAGACGTAATTTGCGATTCAGAGGCGCCGGGGACAAGCAGGAGCTTTCTCCAGGTGAGCTGGGGGCCGGTGCCACAGCACAGGAGCGTTTAAATAAATCAGCACATGGACAGCAAGCAAGGAGCACGAGAGGAGGAAAGCAAGAACTGAAGTATAAAACTCTGTTAAGGAATAGACGCGATGCAGAGCGAGAGGATTAGTAGCTGAGAGGGAAACTCAGCACACGGCTCCTTCCCAGGGGAAGAGGGGTGGGACGTGGGCACGTGGTGGGGTGGCACGGATGGCTCGGTGTGCCCTTCCCCAGCCCCGTTGCTGTCATTCCAGGTTGCATCAGTCATGTGCTGTGTCTGGGGTGGCCTGTGGGCCTGCACAGCTTCTCCATCACCGCGAGCCACAGTCGGTGGGAGCTGGGGGGGGTTGCTCCTCCGGGATCAGGCCGGATCGACCCTTGCTGTGTCTGCTGCGGGTGCTGCCCCAGACAGACCCGGGGTCTGTCCCCCCCTGCCATGCCCTGCTCTGGTGGTGACCTGCCTTTTGCTTTTTTCCCCGCAGCAACCCCAAAGTCCAGGTAGAAGCAATCGAGGGCGGCGCGCTGCAGAAGCTCCTGGTTATTCTGGCTACGGAACAGCCCCTGGCCGTCAAGAAGAAGGTGAGCGGGCAGGGATGCACCTCTGGTAAAGCCATTTCCGTGCGGAACTCGATACAAGCGCTCCTTGGGGCTTCACTGACAGCGTGAGTGTGGGACCCTCTGCTGCTCCCCGTGCCAGGTGGGCTCCGGGGTGCCGGCCCACCCCCGGCAGCCCCGGCTGTCCCGGCAGCTCTGCCAGCCCCGCGGGGCACAGGGCTCGGTGCTGCGGCTCCTCTGGGAGGAAAGGCGAGGGTCCCCATGGCGGGCAGAGCAATCAGACGCTAACAAGCATGGGAGCTGACGTTTGGAAGGAGCTAATTGCTGGAGCCAGCCCCGTGCCCGCCTTCGGCGGTGGCTTTGGAGCGAGCCGAGCGGCGTCGAGAGCCCCCAGCCAAATGTGCAGCGCTGTCCGTCGGGTGGGGGCTGCCGCGCCGCCTCCCTCCCTCCCTCCTCGCCCTACTCCCTGGAGCGTGAGATCTCATTACCCTCCCTTTAGCGTGTGATGCCGCCTCTGTTTATGGGCCATAAAATTATCTGGCTGCTCCTGAAAAGCCAGCCCCAACGTGGTGACCTCCTGCGAGAGGGGGTGCGGCGGGGCGAGGGAACCACCAGCTCTTTCATCCATCTTCGATGCGCCTGCTGTCGTGCAGACAGTGGTGTGCTGCCAGTGTTTGGACACGTTCCCCCGTAGTCCGTGGTAAGAGTCCTCCAGTGGGTGAGACACAGGAGAGGCTGGGGAACCCCTCTGCTTGTGGCCACGGGTGGGGGAGGTCCTGGGCGGCGAGGGGCACCACAGGGTGCTCCGTGCTCAGAAACTCCTCCCAGCAGTGCCCGTGGCTCGATCCGAGCTCGTTCTGGGGTGGGACGGGACGGCTGGGCATGCAGAGGCCCTCACCAGCATCGCTTGAACCCCTGGGTGCTGGGTGCAGGGTGATTCCTTCCAGCGAGCCTCAGCGCATGCCCCTGGCAGCCCCTGGAGAAGAGCGAGAGGGATGAGCTCAGTGTTGTCTGCACTTAGCTGTGATCTTACGAGAGCCTCCGAGGGCTGAACCCCCTTTTCCAGGAGAACAGAGGCTTCTCATTTCCAGTTCCCATGCTGCACACGGTCTCCTGACTCTCTCCAGGCCAGGACCCCGAGGACAGGTCGGTGCCCCAGCCTCTTCCCGTGCAGGGCAGCAGCCCACGACCCCCGCTCGGGTGGGTTTCTGCCCCGGTGCTCGCAGCGGTGCGTGGCAGCGAGGCCAGAAGTGCATGTCTTCCCTCCCCCATCCTCTGGTTACAAAACGGAGATGGAAGCATCCTCCAGTTCACTGGCAGCAACTTGGGAGATGGCGAAGATAGGAACAGACGGGACTGGGGACGACGCGCCTGTCAGCTCGGATCTGTCCGCGGCGAGCGGGGGATGCGTGGTCCACCTCCGTGTGCGGAGGAGCCGGCTCGGCTCGCTGGCAGGCGCCCGGACCAGCAGCCCGGTCCCGGCTCGGGCAGCAGCCCTGCCCCGGGCGGCGGCGGCTCGGCCCCTCCGCAAACCGCCGTGATCAGAAGTAGACAAGTGTAAAATCCGGCGGTTGGCCCCTAATTGCCTCCTCGGTGCTAACCCTGTGCCCCTCGAGGCCCGGGAGGCGAGCGCAGGCGCGCTGGCGTCTCGCTGGCTCTGCGCAATGCTGCGTCGTGACAGACCCCGTTTTGGGGTCTGTCCTGAGAGTCCAGCGGAGGGCTACAAGGATGATGAGGGGACTGGAACATCTCCCCTACGAGGAGAGGCTGAGGGAGCTGGGCTTGTTCAGCCTGAAGAAGAGAAGGCTGCGAGGGGACCTTAGAAATGCTTACAAATATCTGCAGGGTGGGTGTCAGGAGGACGGGGCCAGGCTCTTCTTAGTGGTGCCCAGCGACAGGACAAGGGGCAATGGGCACAAACTGAAGCAGAGGAATCTCCAGCTGAACATGAGGAAGAACTTCTTCCCTCTGAGGGTGACGGAGCACTGGCCCAGGCTGCCCAGGGAGGTTGTGGAGTCTCCTTCTCTGGAGATATTCCAGACCCGCCTGGACAAGGTCCTGTGCAGCCTGCTCTGGGTGACCCTGCTTCGGCAGGGGGTTGGACTGGGTGACCCACAGAGGTCCCTTCCAACCCCTACTGTTCTGTGATTCTGTGATTCTGTGAAACAGCACAGTCTTGTCCTCCAGCCTCGTGAGAGGATGTTCTCCAGGTGTCCAGATCTCGAGGGGACTGGGCTCTGCTGAGCGGTGCTGGACCCCGCTTTGCCCCCTCTTTAGCCTGTAGCTGGGCTCTGTAGACTGGTGGGTGTGTGAACTGTGGGGAGAAATGACGGCGCTGGGTCCCTTCAGGTGCTGGCCACAGGTCCCGCTGGGTCACTGCTCTAGTGAAGGTGGTGACAGTCTGGGTTGGAGTTTGGGTGGAAGTCACCCAAGTTCAGGCAGCCTCACGGTGCCAGGGTGGGTTGGGATCAGGAGAGAAGGGGGCTCTCAGAGACCCCCCTTGGTGAGGAGAGGCTTGAATGCAGGTGCTGGGGAGCTCCACATAAAGGGGTTGGAGCATTTCTCTTGTCCCCATGGGATGCCACGAAGAGAGGTGGGTGCTGTGGCCCCCATGCTGATGGTCCTCTCTCCCCACCAGGCTCTCTTCGCACTGTCCTCCATGCTGAGACACTTCCCCTATGCCCAGCAGCAGTTCCTCAAGCTGGGCGGCCTCCAGGTCCTCAGGAGCCTCTTCAGGCAGAAGGGGATGGAGACCCTCCACGTCCGCGTCGTGACGCTCCTCTACGACCTCATCGTGGAGAAGGTGAGGAGCCAGGAGCGGGGGGATGGGACCTGGCCAGGCTCTCCCCACCTTCACCCCCTCGCCGAGCCACAGGGGCCGTCGAGCATCCTCGCAGGACGAGGGTGAGGAGGGGCCGATGCAGCGTCGGGCTGGTCCACGCTGTTGGGATGAGTCCCCCCTGCCACGGGCTGCAGGGGACGAGTGCCTGGCAGAGCCGAGAGCGAGCTTAAATCTTCATTTTACATGAAACCGCCGTCACCACTTCCACCCGAGGGTGTTTAAATCTCGAAATGGCCAGGACAGGCGTAGGGGACGTGGGCACCGGACCGGGGTGAGCTCGGCGGTGGGGTCCAGCCGTGGCCGCGGAGCCCTGCCTGCCGGAGAGGCCCGCGCCGGAGCCCGGCCACAGCGCCAGGTGTTTTGCTGTCACATACCTGGGATTACCGCTGTAACGGCGGTGTAAAACCCGCCTTTCCTTGCCGTAGCTTGTTGTTTAGGCTGCGCGTTTCCCTGCCTCCAGAGAACGGGCATTAAATCCACTTTCCCTCCGTGTGTAGCCACTTTGCCCCGCAGATTATTGCTGCTGCAGTGCTTGGGTTTCAGGCACCGCCGAGCAAGGTCTGCGTTTTAAAACCGTTGTTTTCCAGGAGCCTTCGTAAAGGTGCGAATTATTTTAGCGGGTCTGAACTCTCACCGGGTGCTGGCTCTGACGCGATCCCGTCCGTCTGCTCGCGTGGGAAGGGCGCGTCCGTGGGCCGTCTGCCCGAAGCGTCCCCCGATTCACGGCCGCCCCTCCGGCAGCCCCACCTGTGCCCAGCTCCGCTGGGGACCGTCCGCAGGCCCGGCAGATTCTTGGGTTTCTGTTAAACAGTGTTTTTTTCGCTGCCCTGCAGACTGGGAATGCTGTGTGTTGGTCCCAGCCCCTCCACGGGGGAGATGGGGTGGCCCTGGGTGCCGGCGGGGAGCAGGGCTGCTCCGAGCGGGTGCCAGGTTGGGGTGACAGTCAGGTGGGTCTGAAAATCAGAAACTGCCATGGGCAGCTCTCTGCGCTGAAGCACGGATTGCCGGGGCTCTGAGCGGCTTTTCTTGCCGTCGTCTTTCGGTTTCACCCCAAGCCCTGCATGGGCAGCGGGGGTTTAGCAGGCAGCCCTCTCGGCGCGGAGGGGAGGTCTCCTCGGCGTTGTCCCTCCTCGTCCCCAGCATGACCAAGCTCCCGCAGCGGCCGCCCCGCTGACGGCAGCAGTCCGTGGCCAAGCTGATGAAGAAAAATGACGTCTCTGATGTCAGAGGCAATGTGACGGGTGCCCTCGGGGACCCAGGGACCCACGCGGGCCCGGGGCGTGGGGTTGTCCGATCGCTCCTCGGGGCAGCTTCTGGGCACGCTGGCTGCCCTCTCCCTGCCCCAGGGCTGGATCTCTGCTCGCCGGCCTCGCAGAAGCCTGCAGCAGTCCAAGGCAAGCAGCCTACTCAGAGCTAATTAGTGAAGTGCCGACACAGTAATTATCGCAGGGGGCCACCAGCCCAGCTGGGAGGAGCGCTCGGTCGGGGAGCGGAGCCACGCCAGCACCCAGGCCCTGAAGGGGTTGGGGTGGTGGCAGGAGGTTCCCCTCCTCCCGCTGGCCCCAGCGCTGCTCGGGGCAGGTCTCCCGCTGGGCAGGGAGCCGGCAGCCCAGCCCGCCCTGGTCCCTGCAAGCGCCTCTCCAGAACTGCCATATTCGGGGGTTTTCTGGACCAGGCTGGCAGGGAAGGTGTGGCCGTGGCTGGAGAAGACCAAGATCTCCATCTCTTCCGCAGGGCAGCACGAAGCCAAGCGGTGATGTTGGTTAGGTGCTGGAGGAGCCTGTCCAGCAGCCCAAAGCAGCAGACCCAGAGCCTTTACAGGTCTTCAGCTGAACTTCGTTCCCCTCGAGTCCCCTTTCAGGGCCGCGTGATGCTGAACCTCCCAGTCACCAAGAGTTTTCCAGGGTGGGCAACCAGTCCGTGCGGCCAACTTGATGCACGGGCAACAGGGAACCAGGACACAACCCCTTCCTGGTTTTCCATTGCAGGTCACCTTCCAGGGCAGGTGTTTGGGGATGGGCATCCTGCTGTCCCGCGATGTGTCACCTCCTGGGAGCGGTTGCTCTCTGATAGGGACATTAATCCATGTCCCACCACTTCCCACAGATGCTGCTCGAGGACTCACAGCACGGAGATCAAATGGAAGAGAAAATCCAGCAGTACCGGCAAGTCAAGCTGGTGCCGGCGGTGGTGGAGCAGGACTGGTGCGTGGTCGTTTCCAACCTGCTGGCCATGCCCGAGCACGACACTCGGGAGAAGGTCCTGAAGACGGTGGGCGTGCTGATGGCCTTCTGCAGGGAGCGCTACCGGGGGGACCAGGCCCTCAGCACCACCCTCAGCCTCCTGCGCAGCGAGTACGAGGAGCTGGCGGCGGAGGAGCAGAGGGAAGGCGACAAAGACGGCTACTTCAAGGAACTTCTCGGCTCTGTGAATACCATCATTCAGGAATTAAGATGAAAACAGCTGTAGGTGCAGTTCAGTTCCAGAGCGTTCAGGCCGGCGGCGTGAGTTTTGGTGGCACCAATGTAAATGCACTTCTGAATAAACTGCTGGACTAAATGAGAGCCCACCACCGGGCGCGTGTGCCAGCGGCTTCTTTATTAAAACATACGCGTTGGGGAGCGCGTTTTCTTTTGCACAGGTGCTGCTGGAGAGCCAGAGGTACGTACCTGAGAGGGGAGGAGGCAGAGGGTCACTGTACGCTGCCTGTCACCCTCCAGCCATGACACTCGAGACACGTGGCGGGGTGGTCGTGGTCCGTCGGCAGGACTGTTTGGGGTGGGGAGGGCTGAGGGGGGTGGGACGGCCTCGGCGCTGCGCAAAGGGCAGCGTCCCCGCAGCTCTGCCCTTCGCCTTTCCCGGCGGTGGCCCGCGGTGTCTGCGAGCTGTGATTTGCTTCGGTAAGGCAGCTCGGCACTCGGACAGCACCCGTTGCCTGTGGATCGTTCTGTGCTCGTACACGTCATCTTCTCGCATTCTCCTTGTCTTTGGCGATGGCTTCCAAGACGATGACCTCCAGGGCCTGAGGCTGGCCAGCCAAGGACTTTTCACCCGTCACGTAGAGCATGCTTTCCTCTCTGTGCTGGGCATCGCCCCTCCTCCCACCTCTTCCAGGTGCAGCTTCTCCCCTCTTCCCTCTAGGCTCAGGTCCCTTCACCCGTGGGCCCCGTTGAGGTCCTCCTCACGCCGGGTGGCCTGAGGGGGATGTTCTGCCCTCTCCTCCTCGGGCCCAGTCTGTCTCCCTGTGTCGTCCTTCCTCAGGTGAGGAAGAAACCAGTCTTGCCCTGGCCCTGGCCTGGAGGTGACTTCCACCTCCCCTGCCATTAGCAAAGATTATAAAAACTAAATTTTTCATTATTTTGGCTGTTTAATTTCAGGCCAAACCCCCTCCTAGTTCTGAACCCTTTCTGGGAAGAGGGTTGGGTGTTTTTTTAATAGAGATCAATTCCATTTCTCACAAGCCCTCCCAAGAGAAATGCAGAGGGTGGGATGATGCAGTGAGCCCGGGAGCTCCATGGTGCTGCCCTGTGCCTGGGGACGGGCACGTGTCCCCACAGCCCCCCTGCCCCAGGCTGTCCCCTCGGCAAGGATGGGCTCACCCTGGCCAGCGCTGGCACAGGCTGTGGCACTGCAGAGAAAAGAGGCGTGAAAGGCTGGGTGGTGGCCACGGATGAGAGAGAGGGGAGGAGAGAAGGGAAGGGGAGATGAGGAGACAAGGGGAGAGGAGAAGAGGGGAGAAAAGAGAAAAGAGGAGGGGAGGGGAGAGGAGAAGAGAGAAAAGAGAAAAAAAGAAGAGAAGAGGAGAGGAGGAGAGGAGGAGAGGGAGAGGGAGAGGGGAGGAGAGGGGAGGAGAGGAGAGGAGAGAAAAGAGAAAAAAAGAGAAGAGGAGAGGAGGAGAGGGAGAGGGGAGGAGAGGGGAGGGGAGGGGAGAGAAAAGAGAAAAAAGAAGAGAGGAGAGGAGGAGAGGGAGAGGGAGAGGAGAGGAGAGAGGAGAGGAGAGGAGAGGAGAGGAGAGGAGAGGAGAGGAGAGGAGAGGAGAGGAGAGGAGAGGAGAGGAGAGGAGAGAGGAGAGGAGAGGAGAGGAGAGGAGAGGAGAAGAGGAGAGGGAGAGGGGAGGAGAGGAGAGGAGGAGAGGAGAGGAGAGGAGAGGAGAGGAGAGGAGAGGAGAGGAGAGGAGAGGAGAGGAGAGGAGAGGAGAGGAGAGGAGAGGAGAGGAGAGGAGAGGAGAGGAGAGGAGAGGAGAGGAGAGGAGAGGAGAGGCTCACCTGGGCCCGGCAGGCCAGCCATCGGGCGATTTCAAGGCTGTTGGCCCTTCTTGATGCCAAAATATTTCTGGCTACTGGTTACTGTGTGGCAGTTGTCACTGTGAAGTACCAGGGTTAATTATAAATACTGATTTCCCCCCCTTTTCCTTTTGGGTTTTGATTCAGGCTTTTTCGCTGAGATTACAAGTGATTTTTCTTCTTTCTTTTCTTTTTTTTTTTCCTCTTTCTGAAAAGAATTTCCCAGCCAGTCCTGCCAGGGTTTTTCTTTGTAGGGTTTAAAAAAAAAAAAATTAAAATCTGATGTCACTGGCCGGGGCGAGCTCAGGAAGGGGCTTTTCTGCGTGAAGGATGAACCCCCGGGAAGCGCGTCTCCAGCCGGGGTGTGGGGCTGGCTCACAGGGTCTGGGAGCACGGATTTCATCAGCCCTGCAGGGCCTCATGACTGTTTCAGAGCTGGCTTTACCAAGGCAGGGAGGTTTTAACACCAATTTAAGGGCTGAGCTGGGAGAAAACCAGCAGCAGCAGTGACCCAGATGGACCAACACCCTCCCCCCCCAAGTCAAACTCCACTCCCTAATCCTGGAAGTCTTAAAACTGCGAAGTGTTTGAGCAGCATCGCGCCTGGCGTGGCTGAAGCCACCGCGGCCCTCGGGGCATGGCTCCAGCACTGGCCGGGGCTGCTCGGGACTGGCAGCTCGGGGAGGGACGGTGGCCTGCCATGGCTTCAGGCTGTCAGGCTCTGTCCCCACAGGGAGTGATGGTGGTGGGGGGAGGTGGTGGCAGCCGCGGGGTCTCAGAGGGCACCGAGGGGCTTTGCTGCGGGGCAGCCATGGCCAAGGTTCAGCCTTGGGGCTGCAGCCCAGACCAGGAGCAGCCTGCCCGCCTTGCCCCGTGTGTCCCCACGTGTCCCTGGAGGGTGACGGAGAGGCGCGGGTGAGCACTGGGCCGACTTCCCCAGCCACGAACGCCAGCCCAGGCTGACGTCCCCACTAACGCCAGCCTTGTTCCCAAAATGGCGCTGCTGGTCGGCAGCGCGGGGCAGCGGCAGGGCCACGGGCGGCTGCGGGCAGGACAGGGATGGGGACAGGGACCGGCCCGTCCTGCGCTGGGCAGGGCTCACCGGACCGTGCAGTTGTGCGGCTCCAGGGCAGAGGAGGTGGGATGGGGACGCACTGTCACCCTTGACAGGAGCCAACGGGGTCCCCCAGGCTCAGTGCCGCTGCCCTGCGCACCCGCAGCAGCATCAGGAGGGTGATGCGGGCTCAGCCCGCGCTCCCTCGCACCCGAACCCCGGCGTGCGGCGGGCAGGGAGGGGGCTCAGCGCAGTGGCCACCGGCCGTGCTTCCCCGGGGTGCTCGCCAGCCTCCCGCATCCGCCGCACAGGGAAGCCTCGAGCCTTCGGCACCGGAGCAGCCGATCTGCCTTAATGGGGCTTTTCCCTCCCCAAAGCACCAGCCCCACTCCCCAAACTGGGGATTTTCCAGTGCCTGTCCAGTCCCAGCCCCCGGCCGGGCGCCGAGCTGGGCAGCAGCAAAGCTGAGGAGAAAAGGCACTCGTTAACCAGCACGGAACCTGGCTGCGAAGCCTTCGCACACAATTTAAGTGGCCTAAATTCAGAGTGGCCTGAGTCACCGCTGAATTGGATTAAGGGCACTTGAAATCTGGAGTAAGACCATCTCCCGTGGATTTCACGTGGTTTCACTCACACCCTGCAAAAGATGGTGCGGGTTCGTCTTCCCCGCGCAGCCGGGTCCCCTCTCCCGGGGCGGGCAGGAGGGCTGGGACACGGCCTCACAGCCTGGAAAACCAAACCCCAAACCCTTCCCGTTCCACAGGTATTTGGGGTGTTTCGGGCAGTGCCCGGCTCCCACCCGCACACACGGGTGGGCAGGGGGCCTGCAGCCCCCGGAGCCCCGCCATTTCTTCTCCTCTGAGCCGCAGGGACAGGACGGGACAGGACACAGAGGCTCCGCTCGCCACACGCCGCCAGGGAACATGGCTGGAAAGCTTGCCCACCCCGCACCACCGCAGCATGAGCCCTCCCCCAGCGCTTAATTACATCGAGCAGTAATTACTGTAATTCTTTTCAGCTGGTTCTCTAATACAGCTACGGCGTCGCTGGCGTCCGGCCCCCGTCGCTGCGCGCCGCTGCCCCGCAGAGCTGCTGCCGCGCTCCCTCGGGAGCTGCTGCTGGAGACGGCACGCGCCTGACGCTGCGGGACCAGCGCCTTCGCCTTCGTTTCACGGCGCCGAGCCCCGCGCTGGCAGCACCTCGGGCCCCGCGAGGAGCCGGTGCTGCTCCCTCCGCCGCCCGCCCCCAGCCGGGCTCTGGAACCGGCTGCGGCCAACGCGCCGCCAGCCTGATGCTCGAAAAGTTTGTAGCATAAATAAACTAATGTTTATTTAAAAGCTAAATACATACAAATCTATCTGTACATCTTAATAGATGGGGTATTTTTTAAAAGCTCATTAATAGATTGCATTTTGGGGGGAGCAATGTATTTATTTTGGAGAGAGCCACTGAACAGCCCAGGGAAAGTAACCTTATTAATACCAGGAGAGAAAAAAAGATATCATATCATATAAAAGCAGCCAATAACTACACATAAGACAACACTGCCTACAGCTTCTCTGTTTCACTCGCTCCTGAGTGCCAGTGGGCCCGGCCCCTTCGCTCACCCTCCAGGCAGAGGCCTGCTTAGGCGTTAAAGGCGTGTGGAACCCAGGATCTAATCCAGCTGTTTATTGTACTCAAGAATGCTTGGAAACACAATAAATTTGGCAAAAGTATCCGAGGAACTATTTAGCTTAATTCTGATCAGCACTTTGGTACCACGACAGCAATAACCTTGATATAGTAAATTATAAGCTGATCAAGATAAATAAAATTATAACATAACGCTGCCAAGGATCAGCTCTAAAATTCAGATGCGGTTTAAAACATTAACCACGGAGCAGGCTGCTTTCCGGTTTAATGGATGCTTTACAGAAACAGCAAACACAACCCTGACCTGCGCAAGCGCTTTTTCTCCCATACTGGACTTTATTGGTACGTGTAAAGCACACTGAAATTCATAAAATTTAAATAAGACAGCAAAATTATACCTTGTAGCTACAGTTATCACAAATAATGTATAGTCTAAATTGCAGCCTGAGCAAACATTATTTGCTGGGTGCCTTTGGAAGCCCAAGGCGGGACGCAGCGCAATTATGAAAGGCGCAGAAAGCCGATCTGCATCTGAATGCGGGGAGGGGCGCGGGGCGGGCGGGGAGCCGGCTCCATTCACGGCACCACAACGCACCGGCTGGTAAAAGCAACTTTATTAGTGTCCCACGGTGACGTACATCAGCAATCTGTAACCAGGCATTAAACCCCCGTCCCGTGGGGTGCCGAAGCGATGGGCGCTCCCTGGCAGCGCCGCCGGCGCGAGCCCCTCCGGAGGCCACGCAGCCCGCGGGCGCCCGCACGCGTGTTCGCGGCCGGGCGGACACGCGGCCGGCGCGCAGCCCGGGAGCAGCCGCGTCACTCGGCCGCGCACGGCTCCGCGCAGCGCAGAACCCAGCCCGGGCAGGGGCACGGCTGCTCCAGAGGTTCTCCAGCTGTGGTCACGCTGGGGGCAGCGCAGCTGGCGCCTGCTGGAGCGTCAGGCTCCTCCGAGCTTGTTCCCCCTCCACCCCAACAGCAGGAATACACTAATACATACAGTACTTCAATTAGTTTTTTTTAGAGTGAAAAGATCTAATTTTCCTCTCTTGATCACAATGAAAAAACGCAGTCTCTGAGTAGCATGATTCAACTATTAGTGTTAACCGTTAGTGTTACTGTAAAATCCTCTTTGGTTATAGAATATTTCATTTAAAGCTAGATTATACAAAATAATTTTCTGCTAGAAATACACCCCCAAAATCTAAAAGCAATCTAAATTAACACACTTCTGCAGGCTGAAGCTATGTGGATAGGACTTGCAAATTTGAGTATTTCCCCACGTAATCTAAACAAAAGTTATCAAAATTATATTAAGTAAATACATTTTGAGGGATAGTAAACTTTTGAAAAATCCTTAGAATATTAAAGGTAGAGTTCTGGAAATAGCAGTAGTGGGCTAGAGAAAAAAATAACCAAGACAGAGACCTCTCTTTAAATACTCTCCATCGCCTTGAACTCACTGAGAGCCTGCACCGGGTTAACGTGTTTCTTCTGGGACGCTCTCTTGATTTTAGTTTGGGTTTCGTCTTGTTTCTCCCTCTTGACCAGGGGTTTCTTCTCCGGAGCCTTCATCTTCCAAGAGACGGCAGGAAGGTTGAGCGAAGCCATGCCCTGGGACTTCTGGTACTTGGTGGATGCCACGTAGGACGCCTTGACGGTCTGCACCACCGCGTTCATCAGGTTCTTGGCGGCTTGGATGAGCGACATGGCGCTGTCCACCTGCCAAACCCGAACACGCACGTGTTACACGCCGGAAAACCCCCCCACACGCGGTATTCCAGAAAGCACGACAGTCCTGGGGTGTAAAAGCACTCAAAAACCAATCCTTCTGGGTTTGCTTTTGCAATCTGAGGTTCCAAATTCAAGGCAGTATTTTATTTTGGACACAAAAGTGGTAAAAACCTGACTTGTGCCACCAAACAAAGCGCATTCCAGCGTTCGCCCATTATCTGTGCCTCTTCCATATTCATGGCAATCGGCAAGATTTGTATGCTGCTGTTTGCTTTTGTGACTAAGCTTTAACAGTAGCTTATTCTCTAATGAAATTAATAAAGCTATAGTAATATCTTAATCACTGGTAATAAATATTTCAATCAGCCTAGAATATTAAGTTGTACTGGAAAGGAACGCACGCAACTGCATCTTCAGCCAGGCCTGGAGCCCTTGCCCAGGTGGCTCCTGATTTACAAGAGCATTAACATGAGAAAAGGAAAAGCAAAAAAAAAAAGTGCATTTGCCGAAGCTTTAGCCGCAACTGGGGCAGGGTGGAAGAGCGAGGGGAGGACCCCTGAGGCGACCTCAGCTGGAGCCCACCTCTCTGGGTGCAGTGCCCTGCTCCAGGTGGGACCTCCGGCTTGCGAATGGCAAACGGTCTGGGCAGGGTTTCATCTCGGGCAGGATCTCTGCATCTCTGCTAAGCTCACACAAGAGCTCAGCTGCCTCTACGCACTTCAGTCCCCGCGTTGTAGACATCTACGGAAGGTTTTGGGAAAAACCTTGCAGCCGTTGCTTCTCTAGGAGCAAAACAGAGCGGGAGGTTGGCTGCTCGCCTTATGGTGCTGGCACCTTCCTTTCCCCCAGGCTGTGTTTTCAGTACCACAGCGGCAGATCTGATCCGCGCCCTCCAGCAAACCAGCGCTGTCTGCTCTCCTCGCCCCAGTCACCATGCTGGAAAACCCTCTCCTTGCATGTGACTGTTTCGTGAATCTTCACAGCAGGAAGAATCACGTTAAACGCAACAAAAGCAGGGAGGTACCTTCGTAAATGAGTTGTCAGACTGCTTAGGGTGCAAGCTCTTACTGCCTTGGGTATAGCTCTGCTTTCACAAAATTTCTGCGGCGTATGGATGGGGGAAGATGTTAACGTTGAAAAGAATGTGACTTTTCGACAGGTGAGGTCCCTGGACTGGCAGAGGTCTTCATCTGATCATTGGACAGCAGCTTAACACTACTACTGGCAATATCTGGCCCCAGTGGACAGACTCGTGGAGAACAGATAAAACCAGGAGATCAGACTACAGAGGCCAGCCTGTTCATGTAACTGATTTATGGGAGAAGGTACGTAAATTCTGAAGACACTGAGTAACTGCAGTGAAGCCCTGGAGTACGTGTTATTGCACAATGACACATCTGCTTCTTTGACAGCACGGTGCCTTCAGCCTCCCAGCCAGCAGGACACCAGGCACGCAACAGAGACGCACAGCAACAGGCTTCATGACACCTCCTCACTCGGCCCCGCCGCGCTGGAGATGGGAGCTGTGGGCCTGGCCGCAGCAGGAGGTGCAGCGGAGGAGCCCATCTCCCGGGCGAAGGTCCTGAGCTTATGGCAAGTGTGGTCCATCGCCACCACTGCTTCAGTTGCTGCCGACCTCCCTCGGCTGCCGCTGTCCTGAAGCACTCATTCTGCAATTCTAGCTTGTTGGAGGGGAAAAAGGATGTGCTAATAAGCTTAAGCACTTGAAACAGCTGAATGGCAGGAGGTGGTAATTTTTTTTCCATTTGCTTTTCAGGATTCGGATAGCAATAGTGGGCCATCAGCCGTTTCTGTCCCTTCTTCAAACCTCCTACCTCAGTCATGACGTGGATGTGATCAAACACACCCCTCTAGGGCAAGGAAGAACAGGCCAGAAGAAACTAAGAACTTAGCTCCACTCCCCAAATATCCGTCACATAGATTCCTCTTAGGAGGAAGCATTTCATGAACTACAGTGAAAAAATTATTTGCTAAGTAATGGCTAGAAGGAGGAAGCAGGCTGGCCTACGGCAGCTTTCAGCTGTCATAAAGCAGAGCAGCCACTAAAAACCCCTGCACTCTTCAGGGCACAGCTTTTTTGAAATATTACCATCTCAGGAGCATTGCAGGACCCCAGCACGTTCCAAGGCTGCACGGAGACATAGGGTAGGCTTAGCTATGCTGATTAAAGTGATTTAACCTCACTGGGAGTGAAAAACAGTCTGGAAAAACAGTAGATTACACAAAGGTAAAGTGAATCCATCTACAAACACAGCTGAGTAATGAAAAGTGAAGTCTGCATTTGTATTTCCCCCCCTTTCAAACAGTGAGTGTTTCCTCCAAGAACAACGAGGCAGTGCAGGCATTGCCATACACTCTACACACACTAAAACTTTGACTGAACGCTCCAAAATCTCGTCTGTATTCTGTATGGTTTAGCACAAAAGCTTAGTTTGGAATAATTGGAAGAAAAAACGCGCGCACCGGGCATGACATCGCTCATACATACCCCAGACACAACCAGCTCCCCTCCGAGGTTCTGAACTTCAGCCTTCACCTTGCTACAGATGTTCAGCTGATGGCAATACAGCGCGATGCGCTGCAGGTAGGCTAGGAGGTCCTGCTTGCACGCAGAGTCGGGGCACTGCGAAAACAAAGGCGACATTTTACTTTGTGATCACAAAAATGGGAACAGAAATCATTTGGGGAGAAACGAGACAACTCCATTTCGAAACAGCAAACGTGCTCCAAAGATTATTCCACTTCCTGCTGTGCTCTGGTTTTCACAGACAGCTGAGCAATCCATGGGCATCACCAAATACACAGAAAAACCAGAAGCAATAGACACCGGCTATCAGAGCGCGGGGGCAGCCACCAGACAGACTCGCCGGGATCCTTTCAGCTGCACGGCCGCCCACGAGCTCCACGCGAGGAGCAGGAGGACGAGGAGGAGGGCCACCTAACCTTTCCAGAGCAGGTTTATTAACTACAAAATGTACAGGACACAGCAGCAATGATTTGACATCCAAGATCTGAAGTTGCAGCGAGCAGATGCTACCAAATCCAGCCTCAATTTCCAATCTGAAGTATTTAAAGCTAGGAAATCATAAACCCGACAGTTACTCAATTATACCCAGCAAAGTAGATATTTTCCTGACTTCTGCTCCCATTTCTTAGCAGTGTGGAAACTAGATTCCTCACCAGGCATGAAATAAAATTTTTAAAGTGCTTGCTGAAGCACTCATCCATAAGATAAAAGTAACTTTTTCAGCTTTGCAATTGAAAGACTACGTAGGTACCGGCGACTGCAGTGCAGTTCCAAAAGCTGTTTTCTCGGACAGAAACGAAGGGCCATCCCTCGCTTTGCAGAGCTGAGCGGCGAGATGATTAATGAGCCAGTCTCACGCTGGATTTCACCACAAGAGCAGCCCTGCTGAGGGGCAGCCACAGTCCAAAGTGGGATCTGCAAGCCTAAGACAAAAAGGCTACGGGAAGCCTTTCACTACCGGCGCCAGTCCTGCGGTATCTGTAGAAACGGCAGCGAGGATGGTGGCCAGCACTGCTTCTCCAGAGAGTAACGGGCCACCTCAGATCTACTGGCACGCTGGGGCTGTACGAGCACCGGTGAACAAAGCAGCTGGCACGCACCGAGCTCCACAAACCCTTGGCCCACCAGCCTCTCACGCTGCTGCTGAACAAACCCAGGGCGCGTGTGCCACGTTCCTGGCCTGGGCCCTGCACAGCTCACGACTGGGGCAGCGCTCGGGCAGGCTCCCAGCTCCAGGCGTCGCTGGCGGTGCTGCACGCAGCGCCCAAGGCAGCAGATTCTTCAGCCAGTCTGGATGAACTCATGATGGCAGAAGCCATTGCAATAGGGATGCCGGGCATACCGCGGTCCGACAGGTCCTGTTCCGGTGCCGGCAGGTGAGGACACCACGCCGACAGCACGCACCTTTCTGACCGAAGCAGGGAGTTTAGAGCTGGGTGTCACGCACACGGAACACCCTGAGTTTCAAGGCTCACGTGCTTTACACTGCGTTGTGTCAAACGCAGCGTAGCTTAAGCCCTGAACTCCAGAGCACGTGTGAGCAGCTGTACCGCGCTGTGAGCTCCAGTGCACTGTTCTCCTCTGAAATGGCCACTTTGTGCATCATCTCCTCATCTTCCCCCTGAGCATTCACAGGTCTCCTGGGCAAAACCAATTATCAGACTCGCAATGATTCTTCAGTTTTCTACTCTAAGGCAGGCAGCGTTGTACCCAGCCCTATTTCACCTCTAACACTGCACCAGCAGATCAGGAATTCAGCTGGCGCTGAGCAGGGACAGGGCTAAAGGCAGACCCCGCAGTGATCTCCACCCTTTGTAACAGCTGTACCCCAGCCAGAAACTCACACATCTCCAGCATCCAGGGTCTTGGCACACAATTCCCGGTCACTAAATGCAGGCTTTCCAGCAGCCCACGCGCACATGTACAAAATCCAAATGCCTTTCCCCGGCCCCACAGCTTCGCTCGACGGCAAGCAGGGCGCAGCACCCCCGCCTCTCCCCTCCGGGCAGCGTGGTAGCGGCAGGGCTGCCCGACCAGCCCCTCCCGGGCACCGGCTGCCTCCAGACAAGCACCAACAACTCCACAGAAACCACAGCGGCCGCAGTGATCTGCCGGTGTTGGACGTGCAAGGAGAGCGCTTGCTCTAAGCGGCATTCGCTTCTCTTCACCCAGCACCCGCTTGCTCTTCCCACTGAGCAGACCCTGCTGCGAGTCAGCGAGCTGCACAGCCTGCGAGAGCTCTTCTCCACTCACCCCTGCTCACAGCAAAATCCCATTTCATCTGCTACCCTGATCCTGTACAACGGACCATCAAATGAAGATTCATAATGGACACGGCATGCTTGGAAGAATAACCTTAAATGTGGCACCAATTTACCACTTAATGCTTCACTCAAGCTCAGATTTATTGCTTATGGCCACACAGCCTCTCCTCTCCTTCCAGAGCAAGGTAAAAATCTCCTCTTGGGTGTCAGCGGTAGGGCCTGAGCCCTAATTCTCATTGCAGACCTTCTCTCCTTAGCTACAGCTCGAGCTGTGCAAGATGGAAGCAGGAGCCAAGGTTTCCCCATATATAAAAGGCACGACAGGAGACTGCACCAGAACAGCCCGCCGTGTTGCACAAGCAGTGCTGTGCAAACAGGGGGTCACACTCACACGGGGCATCTGCTTCCCACAGCTGATCTCCCATGGCAGACAATGAGCTCTGAAAGGAAGGTGGGTGCAGCTAATCAATGCATCTGCTTTTTTCCAGGGCCAGAACAAGTGGGGTTTTGAAGCCAGCGTGGTGTTCCGGCACAGCAGAGCCAAAGCAGCTGTACTGTACGCTGCACGTAGAGGTGTCTGCGCGTGGCAGGCTGCTGAGCCACGAGCTACGGCAGCACACGCACACACACACGGCACTACAGCGGGAGCTCTGGCAAGCTGGGACAAGCACATCAGGCTGGGGAACACGGGCTACAGGGACTGGGATGGCTTTATGGGCACCTGAGTGTCCATAAACTACCAGAAATCACCTTCTTGGTCCCCAGGAAGGTAACGCAACGCCCAAAGAATCTGCAGCTCTTACACAGGCATGTTGCTTCCATCAGTGAAGTGAAAACCGTGAATAACGAAGCAGCAAAGCTTGCAGGTTAATTTTTTAAGCTAATCGATATTAGTCAGGAGTACACGATGTTTTAGAGAAAGTCCACAAATAGCGTCGGCCAAAGAGCTAATGAAAAGCTGAAATTACCATTTTGGAAAAAGCTCTCCATCTCCCAAACAGCTCATCTAACAAAGCGAACGAGCAGCACAGCGGCAGATTGAATTGAATGTTGACAAATGCACAATACGGCACGTCAGAAGGACCGCTAAACAATTCCAGGTACTTTATGGGTTGTGAGTTTATGGAAACCGTTTAAGGAAAGACACTCTTCAAGGGAAGAGGCTGCCGCATGTTTACCAATGGCTGAAGGAGGCAGCAAAACATCAGTGGGGGAAACAGTGGAACAGGAAATATTATTCAGTTGTATATATCAATATGACGCGAGTTGGAAAACCAGATCCTGTACTGTGTGTGCTATTTCTACGAGCAGAATCGAGAATTCAGTTCAAAGACAGATGATGTTTAAATAGAGATGTAACGCAAGATAAAAAAGAACACCAACAAAAGGCACTGCGGGTGCCTGTATGAGCCCTGTCCTTTCCTACGCAGGAACACTCAGATAAAAACCACCAAAAAAACCAAAAGGCAACAATTTCAACACTGATTAAGAAAGATTACATTACTGTATTAACCTACACCGGCCACAGCCACAAAACCCCCCGCCTGCAGCGCTAGCTTGGGAGGATTCCCACAACAGGGTCACAGCGGATCGCTGCACTGCAGACAGAAACCCGTGTGTCGGGGGACACCCTCGCCTCCCCAAACCCCCAGAACAAGATGCTGCCACAGACTCAGGGGTGGTTGTTAGCAAAAGTGAAGCTGGCTGCTCCTCGCCAAACCCAGGATCCATCCCGGACAGTGCAAACATGCACACACGTTTGCTTCCTCCCACCGCAGCTGAGCCTGCGGAGAAGCAGAATCACCTTTTTCTCCCTTTTTACAAAGAAAAGGGGCAGGGAAAGACAGAAGAGCTCTCCCGTGGTGTGTGCTGATTACGACAAGCACACAACCCCCATCCCCACACGTCTGGTAGGTGTAAGCGAGCAGCCGCAGAGGCTTTCCTTCCTCCCACTCCATCTCCAGTTTGGGGTGTGAACACTGCTGTGCCAACAATTTGCAATAAAATGCCCCCGCCAGCGCTACCTAACAGCTGGGCTCGGCACCGTTTGGTCAGAGAAGCTGCAAGCAGGCGTTGGGGGAAGCGGCTGCGGCGGCAGGACAGGCACGTGGCCCTGCATGCCCGCAGCTGCCAGCCAGGACAGCCATCAGCCCGCTCCCGGAGCCACCCCCGGACCAGCCTGCCAGCGCAGGGACCAGTCTTGACAGCAAGAGCGCTTTACTGGAAAAAAATAATATGGAGAATCACTGTCTTGCTGCAAACCATTTTCATTTGTGTCGCACTCGTAACGTCTTCATATTCCCCCATTCAAAACAAGCGGACTGCCGCTCTGAGTGAAGGATGGAACACCTTTGGGAAAATTTGCCGGCTGATGGCTAGACGCTTTTCAACAGACGTGAAATACCTTGGATAATAGCTTTTATGGTTTCAAAGGAAATGTGCTGTAAAACTGTCTGACGGCAGGAGTTAGGAGTTCCTGACACACTAACACGAGGGGTCATGATTCACCCGGTGTCACATGGCGAACAGGACATAAAAACCCATCCATTTGTTAAAAGCCCATATTAGGCACAGGAAGGCATTAGTGCTCCGCTGAAATGGCTGCATTGTACGTCCTCTGTAACTGTCAGACACTTCTACACTAACAGATCACTACAAGCTTCTAAAGAGTATGTAAGCATAGCTAATGAAATATGCAAGCTGAAAGTATTAGCAGAGTACAGAGTTGGGAGAAAAAAGCGCTATATTCTTGTCAAAATGACTAACTGTACAGTCCTGCTCATATTTATCTTCAAACATGTGCTTAATCTTTTACATTTTTAAGCACCTTACTTCTACTAAAAGGAGCCATTTAGTTTTCTTCTATATTTTGAAATGGCTCAGTGCAGAAAACCGTACACCAAGTTTACATAGAACATGTGAATTAAAGAAAAAAAAAAAAAAGGCATTGTAAACCTTCAGCCCAAGATCCCCTGAGATCGATAACACAAACTGCTCCTTGCTTCATTTACCTACGGCTGCAGTGCACCTGATTCTTCCAGAAATACGGCTGTCAAGATGCTATAGCACGGAGACCCACTTTAAAAAGCACTTTTCAACTTTTATCTCCCCATCGAACATTTCTCACTGCATCATTAATAAATTAGTGTGAAGACAACATCCTCTGGATGCAACGTTTAAAGAGAGATCTGCATTACAAAGATTTACTTCCAGAGTGACACGGTTTTATGTAAAACCTTACACTATGAATTTACGTTCAGAGGACTGAAAAGCAAGCGACAGCTGTACAAAACAAAATTGAGGCCATGATCTCAGACTTAACCTACCTGCATTTCAGGGTCTCTCCTGAAGGCAGAGTATTATTACTCATGCTGACGTTTCTCTGCAATCTGGGTGTGGACCAAGACCAAAGGTGCTTTTGCTTGGTCCAAGCCAGTTTCTGAAGTGGCTCTGGACAGGCAGATCCATTGCATAAAACCCAGAGCTGGCCCGTGCTCATTCAATCCTCTAGAATTCTTTTCAACTCCCTTTGTACATACAGCACAACAGCATGCACAACAGCCTGGGACAGCGTAGAAAATGCCCGGGTCACTATGTGCCTTGCTCAAAGTCTTCATCAACTCTGACTAGACAACGAAGAAAACGCTAGAGAGTTTTGGCAATCTCACCATTGAGTCTCTGGGGCATTTGAAAATTGTTAATATTAAAAAGCTGCCTCAAAAATAATATTAAAGGTTGAGCAACAGGCCACGTGCAGTAATTATGGCATTGCCTACGCAGTCTCATCATTGGTTTGGAGAGCATTGGGCATATTCTGAGCATGACAGAAGCAACACGAGTCCAAGTTTCAGTCCTGTTCGGTTAAAGAATCTGGCCTAGATACTATGAGACACGAAGCAGTGCTGGCATATTGCTACCTTAAAATGGCAGGTGCTTGATTTAAGCCAAGGAGTTGATAGTGTTACCGCTGGACATATTTAGCTGCTTACACTCTGCTGAGGGTGGCAGGAGAGCAGCTGCAAAGAAAAGGCTACAATTTTCCAGCAGCAAATCCGGAAAACCAGTTTTGAAAACCCCCAAACCTCAAAACTAAACACATTTTCTTCTGTTCATCATGTCTGCTGTACTAAAAGATCTCCTATTGCTCATTTGTGCTGGAGGCTTACAAGAATGAATTGTGACTTACATGGTCAGCAATAGTCCGTCCCAGCTTGTCCATCCTTGACCCAGCCTCTGCAATCTTCTTGGCTGCACTAATCACATCTGACGTATTTTTCAGTGGACCTTTACCTCTGCACAACAGAATGGAGTCTACCTTTTAGCACCAGAAAACCCGAAGAGCAAACTATATGCTGCTTTACTCCTCCTGTTCCATGCAGTACTGGAAGTGATTCCTCACCCCAACTGCATGAATAAGGTTGCACAGAAACAGGCAGGTGTAACCATTACAGCACCTTCATTTTCAAGGCAATTTCCCCCTTCCAGCCCCACCCCCCCCCATATTTATTAAACCTAGGAATAAAAACATCTTAACATCTTAGATTTTACTCTTTTAAGCAATAATGATGATAAGAGATAATGTTTTAGAAGACAGATTTGCAATTTTTATGGAATGCAACATCAAGTTTTAAAAAACAGTGTTGTATAAAATCTGGTAAATGAATTTCAAAAGGCATCAAAACCCCTGTCTTTCTTTTGCAAATAACTGTACTAGGAACTATTTCTGCAGTATAGCAATATCAAGAAGCCCATAGAATTTAATGTTCTAAGGAACTGAGCAAATATATATATATATTCCTTGGGACAAAAATCACCCTTAATAAAGACAGACAGGCAGGCAGGCAATAACGGCTGTGTATCTATAGATCAATTTAAACAGTTATTACCACCCAGTCACTGCACAGTAATGCATCTCCCAAGTTAACACGCAGGCTTTAATAGGGTAACATTTAAAGGAAATTATAAGAAGAAAGACTCTTAAGAGTACTTGCAAAATATTTCATTGAAAGCTCAGCATCCCAGCCAGTTCTGAGAGAAGGTGGTGTGTGTACAAATTAAAAAGACTCACCTGGTGAAGTCTGTCATTTCCATCATAATCATACACATTTGTTTTGCCAGAACAATTATATCATTACCGCTGTCATCCCATTTTGATACTTCAGCATCCAATTTACTCTTTTCTTCCTGGAAGCTTGCGACTTGCTCAGCAATCTTAGCTTTTTGCTCTTGAGGGAGCTGAGCCATGATAGCCTGAAAGAGAGAGTTTTCTCACATTGCATTATGCCACCGCTTGTAGAAGGCTTTTTGGAACATTCCACTAATAACCAATTTAAGTCGTGTAGATGGGGGATAAAACTTTAATAGCCTTCCTCTACCTAGAGTCTTTACAGAACCGTTTTGTTCCATTTTGAACCAAAGTTTACGGTCTTTCTTAAGAAAGAGTGCCCAGAAAGACAAGTTGACATCTGAAACACGGGCATTTGCATGATAAAACTGTTAGACACGGAACAAGTTTGCCAGATATTACCATCCGTCAAAGAAAATCCGCATGAAGAGGAGGGACTCGCCTTTTCTACAAAATTGAAGAGTTTTAAAAGGAAATTCTACTTGGGTATCTTTCAGTGTTGCAATGCACAGAAGAAATACTCTTTCATGCAAAAAGCTAGATGTACTATTTTGAAACATGCATACTGAGGAAAGAGTAAGTGAAAATAAAGAGTATGAGCCTACTCCTGAATAAAATCTATTAGGCTATATTTACAGCCCATATGAGACTCAGTGCCCTTGCCTTCATAAATAGTAGGAGCATTCATGCCTCCAGGAGCAGGTCGAAAGGAGTCCTCAGTACAAAAAAGCCTCTGGCAGCAGCCATGCTAATGTCTGCATTTAAATAAAAGGGAAGAGAGGGATACAGGAATAGAGAGTGTCTGCACCAGGCATAAAAAATACTCTCAGTATAATTCCAAAGCCAACGTGGCAGAAGTTTGATAAATAAGGCCTAGCTACTTCTTGCCTGGTTTCAGGCTAGAAGAGTGTTCACAAGAAGTCTTTCATGGCACTTTCCCAAGAGCGTAAATTGTTATCGATCCAGAAGGGGTCATGTCAGATAAAAACACTAGGTAAGGCCTGTTTTTTCTTTAATGTACTGTTTTAAGTTTTCACCTATTCATGATTATATATTGCCTATCAATGCTTTCATTTTTAGCAGCCATAGGAAATGCAGTTTTTTAAACGATTTCATTTTTGAGCTCCTCTCAACATTGTCTTGATGAAACGCTCAGTGGCCAAATGCACACCAACACGCGCATGAGAAGCCATTTTGTAAAAAATGCCTGAACTACAGAGTCCTCTATTTCTTGCCCACAAACTTCCTATTTGCCCATTGAAGATGACATTAGTACAATTCGCCCTGTATCTCCCTGCACGAGCCCACCTAATTAAACAGCAGTGCCTACAATGCCTGCGATGTCAAAGTATAAAGTAGTTCATCGGTATTGAAAGGATTTTGATCTTTCAGAACATCCAAAATAAAATACAGACATTTCTGATGTCCATCAGACCACCACATGCTGCATTTCACTTAACGTCCTTTTCAGAAGAAAACTGGAAACAAAATAATGCCAGTTTTCTGGTCCAACGTTTTCACCACCATCCCCCCAAAATTTAACCTGGATTTTCAAAGCGAGCTGAACTGTTTCTTGAAGAAAGGTCAGAGTTTCATAATGCTCAGATTTCGTCCTTACCCTCGCACTTTGTCCAGCAATGAGCTGGTCATCTTCAGTCTGAATACTTGTTCTGCTTCGGACATCAAAATCCTCAGTCTCAAAGTCAGAATCATCCAACTCTTCAGGAGTCTGAGGAAAGAGTAATTCAGAGTCAAACAAAAGATTTAATGGCTCTACAAATCAACAAGAATATTGTTTTTCAGGCAGAGAGAATGGAAATAAGTGAAGGTAAAAATTATTCCATGTTTTCAACAAAAAGGGACTGTATCCAGCTTGTGAACACATCTGATTATATATGCTTGTCTGCTCACGTTAAACACCACAGGGATCCCCAAAATTACATACCGGTAACTAAACATCTGAGATTTGTCAGGACACAAATGCACTCAGGATGTGAAACGCAGAAAAAAAGTTTTTGCAAAACGAACAGTATTTTTGCGAGTTGGTTAAATGTAAAAGCTCCACTTGAGATTCTGAAGCTAGAATTGCACACAGCTTTAAGGACTGGTTCAAAACCACAGACATCGTCTTTAGCACAATTATGAATCAAAGCATCGACTAAATTAACAACAGATAAAATACATCGAAATTTATTCTTATCCCCCAGGAAAAGCTGAAAATTTTTAGCTAGTAAGGGCCAGCTTTTATGCTGTAGGCTAAACACATCTGACCTAGTTCTGCTTGCCTAGGATTTATTTTTGCTACTGCCAGTCTATAGCTGGCAAACTTTTTATAAAGCTTATCAAGTTTAAACAGCATGTTTGTCAAAATACTACATCTTTGCCTAGAGTGGCACTTCATGACAATTTTGCAGAGATGCATCAACAAAGAACCTCACTGATAAACGCAACAAATTGTGATTAACAGATAAGATGCAAATAAAGTCCCCCTTCTTCAGATTTCTTTTGCATGATTTGAATCTTACAAGCTTGTTTTCCAATACAGACATCTTGCGATACACTTAAAATAAAGACGGAGACACAAAATAGTTGCCAAAAAAGCAAAGACAGTTATGTTGACAATCAAGACCTAGGGTATTTCAGCACCATCTCCTCTCTGTGCCTTGAAGAACAGACTATATCCACAAAATCAGCGTAAGGACATACACTAATAAGTAGCTCAGTGTATCAATATTTTAAAAATTAGGAAAAAAAAAAAAAAGAGAAAACTCTTCTGCTGCATCTTTAGAAACCGTTCAGGATTCTCAGACCCACTTCTCTGCCCATCCATTCTATGGCCCAAACAGTCTGGGGCATATGAAGTGTAATTCTGCATTTCAACCTGTCATCAAGGGCAATAACTCCTCTGGGGGTGATGAGAGATTGCCTGGGGATCAGGGAGAAAAGGGCTTTACTTCACTAACCCACAGACACAGCAAGATTTTCGTTTTGAAAATACACTGCATAGACACAAAAGGTAGGTGTTCGAGTGACTTTTCCTTCTGGTTCCTGTAGAGAACAAGTGCCACTGGACAAAGCTTCAAGTGAAACAGCTCGTGTTCCCAGCCGAGCTTAGGAGCATCCCCCAGACAGCGGGGTTAGTCCCGTGGTCCAGCGTGAGACAAAGCCCTGGAGAAGCGGTGGCCTGGCATCTCCATTTGGATGACTCTCTCCTCCTAAATACACTCTAGACCTTACAGCCCTTTGGAGAACACATACTAACATTTTAACTTTTTTTATAGGTCGCTGATGTGTCACCAGTGAGCTGCCGTTAGCTACTGGCAGCTGCAATAAAGCCGTGGCACCCTGACATTACAGACGCGGCGCAAGGGGAAACGTCAGGACTCCTGGCATCGCCAGCTCGGCTAATTACTGACGACGTGGAATTGGCACTCATGCTGTCCTGTCCCGAATAACAAGGACTTTAGCAGGGGGTGAATCAAATTAGTTTGTCTGCATAGCAGGAAAGCACTGATATCTTCATCTAACATTGGCTGTCTATAAATCCTAAGGTTAAGTTTGAAAAAAACTGTATGGAGAGCACATATGTGCTTGTCAGCTTTCCTCCTGATTTTCCATCTGATTCTTTGCTTTAAGTAGCAAGCATGGAAGATACTATTGCAATGGTTACTATAATCACATATATTCTGGGGCTGTATGCCCTCAATTTACTTATTACCAAAAAGCATCTGCCATGGTTACCGTTCTGAAAGATGAAGACAGTTTCTCTGCAAGGCATTTATGTCTGCGTCAGAGGGGTACATGGGAAAAAGAAAAAAAGGAATGTAACCCCCACATTTGTTTTTGCTGTGTCTGGCTCCTGCCCATTTTTACCACGCTGAGATTCAAGAACTATGCCCACAGGTCAGCCTCAACCAGAACTTTCTTTTCTGCATCCCTTCAATCAACTGCAAGAGCCCTTCTGCATCTTCCCCGCACGCCTCCTACCAGTCTAATGCTGCCTGATCTACCAGAAATTAGGACTTCCAAGTCACACTCACCACACCCAAAACACGCAAGCACAGAAGAGACAAAGCCTCTGTGAACGGGTCCCTGTTTACCAAGATTAGCCAATTAACGAATTACATGCTCTACGAACTACAGACTGAACTCATCTAAACCTGCTTTTGACTAACTAGCATTAATTCTCAAAATTTACTTAATAAAGAGCCATCAGGTTTCATTTCTAATCTCTCAAACCATCAAAAAGCATCTATAGTAAAGAATCCACTTGCTGTTTCTAAATCAAAGGTCACTGATTTTTAGCACATTAACAACCAAGGCGCTAACATGATATTACAAAAGATGCGTGAAGGGTATTTACCATCACAACTCTGGCTACCACTGATGCTCAGATCTGTCTAATGAGTTTGAATCAAAACGTACTTCTGAAGTACTTCACAGAGTGATAAGCAGTTTTTAAGACTCAGAATGTTAATATGAGCTGAACGAAAACCTTACGCTGTCTGCTCTCAATAAAACTGATGCAAGTCAGTTCAATAAGGGTAGGGGAAGACAAGCAGAAAAACAGAACGCTCTTTAAGTAAGTTATACTCACCCGGATCATCAGTACAGCTTTTCTGATATCTCGTATTCCATCATACACCAGTCGTGAAGCATCGATAAATTCATTCTCATCCATTGGCTGAGCAGGGTCTGAACTCAGTGCTTCCACAGCGGCTTCTACTTGCTCAGTAAACCGCGGCATAACTGCATTAGGAACACAAAGGAACAGTCAGCCCCCACCCCAGGGCCATTTTCTGCTACACACTCCTGTGAAAGACATGCGTGTGCTTCGTTGTTAACTATGGCTGGGAACTCTGCATGGTTCCATTTCAATTCAAAACATTTGTTATAGAAGGACACCAATACTGTAGCCCCAGTCTCAGTCCTCTTCACTTTCTGTTTACTCTGTTATTTTTTTATTCTCCTTAAAGACAGTGAAAAGTTATCACATCCTTCTACTGGACAAGGAGAAAACACCTGCGGAAGCAGTTAGAAATTACACGATAAAATACTAAGCATTTGTTTAATGTTTCCTGCAGATGCACATAATTTTGGGGAAAATCCCCCCCCAAATATTACCACTACGAAGCTCAAGTTTAACAAGGCACTACAAGAGGGCAGGTTGCGCTGCTGTACTTCAGTGACTCACTGCACCCCAGGAAGAACATCACAGAACCATTTACAGTCTGTTCGCTTCTTCAGTGTCACTCTTGATTCTTCATCAAAGTTGTAATTAAAGCAAAACCAACACCTAATGGTTGGCAGAGCACTCACTGAAGCAACCAGAACCATTCCTTACCCTATATGGATGTTACCAGGTAGTTCACAGGAAACACCCTAATTTATCATTTAGGGTGGGGGGCTATGACCTACAATGTTTGCTTAACAATTATAAAGATACTTTACAATATTTATCCTAAAGTACCCAAAACATATTCTGCTGGGCCAACGTGGCAGAAATCTTTCCGGATCCTGAACACTTGCAGAGCCTGGTACAATACCACAAGACGATCAGCCTAACTTTCCAGCCCTGACTCACAATTTGGGACTCATTCCCTGGTGTTTAGCTCTCTGCAGCTCAGACAGTGACAGCAAGCACATTCAAGGAGACCTTGTGCACTGCTGAGTTTTAAGCCAGTCAACACAGCAAAATTACATTTCTCATTTTGCAACAGCTCTGCAAATAATTCCCACTAATTTTCATTATAGTATGTAAATGGAATCTTTAATGGATTTCACAGGTACATTAGTACCTGGTCGCTTGTAAGGCTGTAAACAAGACGAATTCAGGGATCTTGGGAGTAACCGACTCTTACCTGTGTTGGACAGTAACTTTGTCGCTTCCAGCACCTTCTCAGTGTAGACTCCAGGTTCGTAGTTATCCATTTCAGAAGTGACAACATGAATGACTCTAGCAGCACGTCCTCGAATCGCACCAGCTGTGCGGTCTAAACCATCAACATCTTTTTCTTGGAGAGCAATGACACATTTGTTTACATCTTCTAAAATATGATTCTCTGGTGGTAAAAGAAGGAGAATTTAGATGGTAATATCTTCTTTTCTCTTGCCGTCATCAGCATTGCAATTTCTCAGTTTGTGACTTGCTCTATAAAACCTCCAGTGAGATGCTGTGAAGTATTAATTTTTAAGCTTGCTATGACCAGTAAACAGCTGCCCTTCCAAACCAGGTGTCAAAAAAACCCCAGTCCTTCCACCTACTGGCATCCACACTTCTTGCCCCTGTTTGTACTCGATTTCACCAACAGAAGAGCTGAGTTCAGCTGAATTCTCCCCCAGTGTGTTTTTTTCCATATTCCTCCCCTGGACTGCCAAAGCCCTTACTCCAAATACCCGCAAGCCACTCCCCCATCATTCCCATTCGTGCGTGGGGTGAGGAGGCACCCTCCCCAGGGCCACACCTAATCCACCCCACGCTCTAATAGACTGGGGCACTTGTTGCACGTTTCTAGCTTCCTACATAGTGTTTTCCTACAACCACACACATACCATCAGAGAACATTAAACTGTTAGCCCTCCATTCGAATTTAAGACACATAACATATGCCGTGATTTATGCAGAAAGTGTTCCAGTGACAAGAGTACTCATTGCCTCTTTAGAACAGAAAATAAAGCCAAGACCTCTGTTTGCAATTTAATTTTATAATATATGTTCTCTTTTTTATACAGAGGTATTTTCCCCCATTTATCAAGTTGAAGAGGCCCAAAATGAGTAAAAAAGCCTAAGAGTTTTCTTAAGATGCCTAAAGAGGTTGGGATCCTCATCTGGGGAAACCTACCCAAAAGGTCTTCCAAACTCTACTAGAGACCTCTTTACTATACCAGTACCAAAGCTCTGACATTGTCATCCAACATCGGCATTTGGGCTGCTTGGTAAGAAACCAGCTTGGAAACATTTCTGCTCTGTCCTTAAAATGCTTTCCAGCATTACTTACCATTGACTTAATCATGCTGCACTGCCAATCCGTGCCACTGAAGTGGCTTTTATTCCCTATGCAGGTAGTAAAGGAGCCATTTTGCAAGAGTTGGTAGAGACGAGAAGCACACAGAGTTGACTGATAGAGGATCTGTATAAACTGGCTGAAAGGATGGCTGCTGGAAGAGTTCCACTGAATTTATATAAAATTAACAGAGCCAGGTGCAACAGTGCAAGACTTCTGTAAGCAACCTGGACGAAAAATACACTTGTGCAATACCTCTGAAGCAACTCAGCCTGAACAAGTTCAGCTGAGGGCAGAATGTGGCCCTAAGAGAGAGACGCGCAGGTTCATTAGTGATTTGACAAGTCGGTGAGCAGGCAGCCAAGGTGCAAGAGCTGCAGCAGAGAGCACGCAGACTTTCAGTATTTAAGGCAAGAGACAGACATCCCTGCAAGTTGCAACCGTAAAACAAAAAGCATCAGCATCAGGCCAAAACACAGACTGCTTATTGCTTGAATTCTTTAACGAATAAATTTAGCCACAGACCATTTAAAAGACTCTTTGAATTATACGAACTCTAATAAAAGGTATGGACAAAATGAGGATGAATATTTAAATGCCTGCTGATCACTAAATGTCTTTCGCAGATGCAAAGTGGCCAGACAAACCCTTCTGCGGAGAGCTAACCCCCCACGGGGCAGTCTGCAAGGGGCCCCGAGGAAGTACGGGGCTGTCAGGTGCATTCCCTCTGCTTATACTCTCCAGCTGCATGATAACAAATCAGATTTGACACTGTGCTGTGTGCTTGCATATAGACACACTGCTACCTGTCCTACAGGCACACAGACCACAAGTGTCTGGCACAAAATGCCATCTGCTGAGGCTTGGGTGGCAGAGCCCAAGAAACGCTGACGCACCTTCGGGTGCGTGGTGATGCCGTCCTGCATCAACGCTTACAGCCTTCCTGCTGCTGAGCAGGAGAAACACCTCACAGCGACAGAACATAGCACAGACTGTAACACAGGCAATGGCAAAGGGATCTTGTCCTACTGAAATAACTACAGGGAAAAAATGGTGTGCTTTGGCAACCAGGTAAGAGGAAAGACATTTTTCCAATAAAAGTGATTTTTAGATCAAACAAGGAAATACATAAAGCCATGAAAAGCCGGTGGAATTAAAAGCTGCCCATGACTGTCAATCCTCAATCCACCCCCACCAAACACATTCTACCTCCACCCACGTGCCCATTATGGGGAGTAAGAAATCATTTTCCAAACATCCCAAGAAGTCTGAGAGGGACTCTAGGGGCTGCAGGAGATCAAAACCTAAGAGCAACAGCCAGGAGACAAAGCCACAGATGCACAAATGTAATTCTGCTTCTCTGCTGCGTCTCCTATGGAAAGTCTTAGAACAATTTCCATGGCAGACCCTTTCTTGATGGGGACACTGGAGGAACCGCATCAAGCTGCAGTGCCAGCAGACATGGTTATGGAACAACTACTTGAGTGTTCATACTTGTAGATACAGTATTCATCTTGTAATGAAGAAGGACAATTATCTGGCCTAGGCAATATTCATCTGGAGGCTCTTAAGACGAAATAGCTCTGCTGTGACGGGCAGTCTCTTGCGTAAACCCCTGTCAGTGGCACAGGAACAGAAGGCAGCAAATGGAATTATTTTTTTAGAGGGTTTCAAAGGAGATTCAGGTAATTTCAGAACATTGAATTTGACAATTACACAGTGCTATCATCAGCTGCTCTAAAGAACAGAGATAGTGGGCACAGAAACACAGCCAGAGTGCTTAGGGAAGGCACTGACAAGAGGGATAAAAATTGCAGAAGGTACACAAGAGCTTTGAAATGAGGAATAATGAAACAGGCAAAGACTGCAGTCGAGAAAGAGATGACTGACTGAGTGTGTGACAGAAGCCTGTACATTTACAAACAGCACAAAGAAAACGAAGAGGGAAAAAACCTCTTCACCATCTTCTACTACAACTAGGAGCACCAAACGAAGCAAATCGGCGAGAATGCAAAACTGAGGAGGTTCTCCGCACAGAGCACAGTTAAGCTGTGAACTTTGCACAGGATGATGGAGATACCAGCGGTTTATACTGGTCAAAAGAGCAACTAACATATGCTTAAATGGGAAAAATCTGTCAAGGCCAGTTCAGTAGAGAGAATCCCTGATTCTGGAGCTCCCTGAGCCACAAATTACTCATGGTTGGGAAGTGTGTAGGAAAGATCTTCAGTCTAAAGAACTCCTCTGCTGTTAATCTCCCACACACTGACAACTGGCCACCGCCAGACCGTTGTCCTAACTCAACAGGGCCTTTCACATGCTAAGCCCTTCACAAAATATTCTAACCTACAAGCTTATCCGCAACACTGCATTTAAGTATCCTTATTCTTGTATGGTATTCTGGTATTATCTAACCCCAACATCTCTTCCATCAAGCCTTTACTTGTGCATAATTAATACAATTCTGTAGCATAAGCTGAACAATGAAGCATACGCTTCGTGATGGACAGCCCGCCACATTGTAGGAATGTGCTACTATACACACACACAGACCCACAAGGGCACTTTTAAATTCTGCTTACATCCCAGCTCGTAACTGATCAAACCCTACTACACACAAACATCCTAATAACCCCAAACGGAACCTGGTATCAATCATAGTAGTCACAATTTTATCCAAAGAGATGTTCGGACTTTTAGCAGATGAACTGGAGTTGTGGCATTTATATGGAAAACATTTATCAAAGTTCAAACAAATAATATTTATAGCAATATTTATTGCTTTAATATTTTTCTAACCTCTCTCTGATAGCACAGCACATACAAATAATTGCTGAATGCTCTCGAGCATCTGAAGCAGTGTTAAACTACAGCATTTCCTCAGCTTCATTTTGGGTGGCAAGCACGCACTCGAGGTGAACTCTCTCCTGAGTCAGCCCGCCACTGCCTCATCAAAGAAATGTTCCCTGCCTACTGCCAAGCCCTTGAAGGCCCCTTCCGAGCAACTCAGCAGTGGGCCAGCATCATAACCTGTCACCCTACGAGCAGAGTACCCATCTCCTCCAATCACCTATACGAGGATGGAGACCACTCAGTTCCAGTGGCTCGACCCGTTCTGAGCCACACCTGTAAGTGAAATACAGTAAGGCAGCTTTATACCGACTGCGTTTTCACAGACTAAGAGCTTTTTCTCTTTAAAATGTTTTGTACACTTGTGGGCAAACTCCAAGTTGAGCTGCGGACTTCAGCATACAATTCTCTCTAAATATATTTCCCCAGAAATAGGCTCCTCGCAGCTGTGCAATTTCAGCTACGGCTGCAACAACAACCACGCAGACAGATACAAAGAAGTAGGACATTCAATTGCCTAATAAGTTTATGCTAACTCATCGCAAAGAAAATTCGTATTCAGAACCCAGGGAACCACAGTACAACACGTATGATAATGCAGGTGACTCACCATAGAAACGTTATTAATATTAAAATAAAAAAAACAAACCATGGTCTTTCAATTCAGACCTGCAAGGTTTTGTCTACAGTTCCCGCATCTGCTCACCTGGTACTTCTGATGCCACACGTGTCCCTGCAAAACGCCTCTTTACAACCAGAGCTTTTAGGTCACTTGAGATGCCCAAGCCCGTTCACACCAGGAAAACTAAACCCTCAGTTTGTAGTGGTAATTTGTGAACGCTATTGCAGACACAATTCACGTGGCTGTATCACCGTATCATCTGACTAGAGCAGAATTACAGGATGTGGAAATAAAAACGCCCCCTTGTTTCTAGGTCACAGCAGCTAACACTGGGTCTTTATCAATGATGCTGATAAAACAGATTACCTTGGCAAGCACATTGCCAAATGGAATTATTAATCGATTAAAATTTATCCAATCTTTTTTAAAAACTTTAAAAAAATTTACTGAAGTTGACATGGTTAAAAATATTCACAGAACAATTTTTGTAGGAGCAGTTTTATTTTAACTCACTTGCACAACCACGATTTGATATTCATTTTTGTTTACATAGGAAGAGCCTAAGGTGAAATGAGGGATCATCTGTTTTGCTAGTTTGTAACTTGAACACATTCTACTTCCCCCAGTGTTACCAGCGAGGTTTGTCTGCAGCAGCTAGATGGTAATTCATCGGTAGCTCAGCTAGCAATTCAAAATCTTCAGACATAAAGTGTCTTTCGTTATGTTTAAACTGATCTGTCTACTGACATGTAAATATATACATTTATGCATGTACGCACTGTAAGTGCAACGACAGGTTTCTAGAGTACCTGCTGAACTAAACTATCGCTTTTTTCACACTATAAAAATACCTCTTCTCCTTGTGCCAAGATCTCCTGCTCTATTTTCGCACCTCGCTTGGCAGAAGACGATGCCTGCCAGGTGAAGCGTACCAACACCACCCCTTCCAAAAACCCAAGAAGACTGCAGAACACATGCAGAAACCGCTCGTTTCCAGGAATAAGCTCAGTTATGAGAACTGATTATTTCTGAGATTGAACCCCTGATTACCTGACACAGCCAGGAAGTCATCAATGGACGTGATGTCATCGACAGCATCCGTCAGCACGCGGACTTGCTTCTCCCACTGCTCTTTGAAGAGATCCATGTTTTCTTGAGCCAGCTTGCTTTGGGGTTTAGCAGCCAGAGCCAGTGCAGCATTAATGACCTGTAAAACACCTCTGGATTTTTAAAACATACCCTTAACGAAACAATTAGTTTCCATATGTTTATCCAATGAACTCAACAGAAACAAAGCAAGTTTAATACGTTTTCAGAAACTTAATGTTTAAACACAACAGTGTTTATCCTGTTGCTCTCATATCCAACTCATACCTGCTTCCACATTTATTATGGTTAGTTATTACATGCAAGAACACTTGGCAAGTATTCACACAAACTAGCTTCACCTTTCTTTAACAGCTCATGTTAAAAAGGTGTTGCTTTCTCAGTGCAGGTTGAGTTGTTAAATATTTTAGACAGGATGACATTTATACACTGGAGGCTGCATTTCCTAAGCTACTTGCCAGAACCTGAGAAAAAAGGTCAAAAAAGGATTAAGCTTACACAATCTGAAGTAGAAACAATATACAAATACAAAAATTAAAGATAATTTTGTATTTATCTTCTTTTCCTTAAAGCTTTACTCCGTACCTTGTCAGTAATTGCTACAGTACCTTAAGATTTCTGTTATGGCTGTGGAAGAGCCAGATTACCCAAGGAACAGGAGGAGAGGATACTATTTGATGCTCCTCCTGAACACCCCCCTACTAATTTTCTTCAAATCCGAAGACTGTAACGTACTCCAGATCCTTGATTTTCTAAGCAGAACAAATGCTACACATACTGCTTGTTTATACTGTGCCAACTAATTGGTCAGTTAAATGACCAAAAAAGCCTCCTTGGGTGTGAGAAGAAAGCAATCTCAAAAGCCTGCTCCTGCTCTTGCTGCACTATGCTCCAGCAGAATGACGTGGAAACACACCAGGCAGGAGAAACCATCCAGAGTCAGACTGACCAGACAACCCTAACCTTGTTTTCAAGCACCTTAGAGCCAAAGCTAATGAAGTTATAAGTTTAACATGTAATTTTTCTTCTCTACTTTAGGACCATATTAATTTCAAAAGTTGCCAAACAAAACATGCAAGCACCAGATGTTCCTGGTTTTCCAAAATCTGCTTTCTCTACCTGCTTCATTTTAAAGTGTCGCAAAGCATTTAAAAAAATATATAACTCACTAAACATGGAAATGATAGTGATGTCAAACATATCACACTGGCACTGAATGCATCAGGCAGGCGAAGCAGGCTGTTTCACCCAAGGGATGCTGGAAATTAGCACTGACCGAGGGAAACCCACAGAAAAGCTATACTGCTCTCCATGCTACCATCCTGCCTCCGGAGACGGAGGCTGCAAGCCTGGGTCACAAATCAAAATGAGCTCGACGGGTTTGATAACACAGACAAACGCGAGAAAATTTGGCATGAGCGGCAAACTGTTCAGGAGACCTGCGGGGATGAAACATGCCTTTGAACCCTGGCAATAACAACAGTGCCCCTGTCCTTCGCAACCGATGCGGGGTCCTCTGCCGCTTCCCTCTCCTCAAAGCAGCCCCTGAAGTCACACCTTCTGCACAGGCAGCTGCAGTCACCAGGACAACCCCTCACGCAGAAACCTGCTGCCAGCCATGGTCCTCTGCTACCCTCACTCACGCTGTCTGTTAAGATCATGGTTCTCATATCCTGAAAGCCCCAAAAACAGCCTTGCAGCACCCAAGAAAACTATGTTTAAACATTTAAAATCAAACAAAAACAGAGGTTTTAGAAAAGGAAATCTGTCCTCTGCTCAAGAGCCCCGCTTCTTAAGTCTACTTACTGCCATTTCTTGCCCCAGCCCGACTGATGTAATGAATCTATCAATCAATCTATCAATCAAAACCTAGATATCCAAAGTTTTATGAAGATGAATCCAAATAACAATTGTCCTGGAAACAAAATGCGTAAACCAGACAATGCTCCAGCAATCTGCTCTCAGCTTTTATCCTGCTAGTACGTGTAACTACCAAAACAGAGAAGATAGCGATACCAACGCTCAGGACATTTTCTCCTGCTCTCTTCTAGCTGCCTTGGCTAATACCAGATATGAAAACATCCTTTAAGCACTGAGACAGGTCAGCATTAATGCCAAAAGAACATATGGCCTGTGTACCTGCGTGATGTATGTCTGGACAGCAGCGGCTGCTGTCTGAGCAATTAATCTTCGTCAACAGCACATGTCCAAGCCAGATGCCCACGTTAAGCAACTCTTCACACGTAATGGAAGAGCTGTCACAGATAGAGGGCTCTGCAAGCGCTGAAGAAACTCAAACAGGGCACTGTCACCAAATCCCAATGTAGGAGGCAGAACCTGCACCACCGTGCTCCTAACAGACAGCTTGTCTGACTGAAAAGAAGAATTTTTTTTGTACATTACAACAGCAAAGACACATGGCCAAGGTAAATGTATTTAAAAAGAAAACGGCCAAGCAAAACTAGCATGTAAGATCTCCCTTACAAGCAGATGTGTCTCACTATTTAGAAGGCAGCCAGCAGTGCCAGAGATGAGGACAACCTGGTGGGGAAATCGAAGGCTATCAAGCGTCACTGCGGAACTAAAGACAAAACTACAGCCCAGGAAACCCATGCAGGTATGTGTGCGCTCAGGAAGAAATTCAAGACAGCAGATACAGCTCACCAGTCCTTTTTTGTAGCACATACTCTACCTCCATGTGCAAAGTGGTTCCAACATTCAGTTTTAGCAGGGGTGATGAGACCCTTCATTCTGGCAAATACATACAGCTCAGCACTTCTGTGGGGAAGTTGTCCTGGACACGCCTCACACCTCTGCGTGGGGTGATGTCCCCGGGACTACTGACAAAACCCTGGACATTTTCTGAGTAAATACACCCCTACAGGATGCCTGCTACCCAGTACAGAGTGACCGACTTATTTTCCAGCAGATGCTTAGAGTGACATGGGAAAAGGACAGAGAGGCTGGATCTTAAACAGTGTGTGTATGTAGCAGGACCATTGATTCGTTTATTATCTAAAAAATGAACACTTAGGGGGGAGGGGAAGGAACTGATCAAAGTACACTATTGCTTCTCCAAAAAACATGAATCATTGGGCAATTAATTTAAAATATGAGTAACTCTTACAGGAAGGAGATATATATATATGTGTGTGTGGTTCAAAAAAATAGGAAGAACATGACCAGACTACCTGAAATGTAGCCACTTCCATGTAAAACATTTAGCAATTTCAGGGAAATTTTCTGTATTTCAGAGCTTTTCAAAATGCTGCCAGAGCACCATGATCACAATGACTCACTGAAGTCATACAAAGAAAAGAATCAAACAGGGACGTTTCGAGACTATCCAGAAGGAAATGAAGCATGGCAAGAAAACACACTATTTTTATCGGTGCTTTGTTTCATGTAGCAATTGCAATGTTCAAGTCAGACAGCCCAACGCTCGATACCGTGGTTCCAGCGAGTTACTTGGAGCCGCTCTCCTCCGCCTCACAGCTTCCTGCAGCAGCCAGGACCTGGCAACGCACGCCCTGAGATCGGGGAGGCTTGGGATTCTAAAGATTTGCAATTGATGTCTCAATCCTTACCTCAAAACCTCTTCTCATGTCTTTGATGGGAAGAACCTGCCTTTGTTTTTTTTTCTTCCCCCTTTAATTTTCCCTATTTATACTTCCCTGAAGAGTGACTTCTACCCAGGTTACAAGACTGCAGCTGCTTTGCCCAGAAGCTGTCTCAAAAAGCACAGCCACTCCAGGACAGAACACACCTTAACCTTAGATACAATTGTGGGTAAGTTAAAGCCACTGGGTCTCCCAGAATTAATTTTTTTAGGCTTAATTTAGGATGGCTTCCAGCCTCACCTTTATACTACCTCATCTGAAAGACTGACAGAGATTAGAAGAAAGCTCTTATAGGTGGCAGTGGTCTGACAAAGAACAGTTTTGAACACTTGGCTGGCATGGTCAAAGGAAGAAACATCACTTGGGCAAAGAAAACGATTGCCTACTTCTTTCGCATTTCAATCCCTACCTGTTATGTCTTAATATAGTCTCAGAGCACACAACATCTGTAAGTCACAAAATTCTCCATTTCAATAGCTATAAGCACTTCTTATTTTTTGCCTCAGTCTTTCCGATAGGGAATTTTTCCTCTTTACAGGAGACCGTGCTTTCTGCAGCTGGTTTAACTTTGCTCTGTTTCCTTAGCGTTGGTTTTAGGATGCTACGGTGCCACAACAAGGAGGAGTTCTCCAGTTTCAGAAGCTCTAAAACACGCAGTCCTCTTCCCTCTCTCTCCTCACTACTCATCATTTGTTTACAACCAAAATATCTGCAGTTCTAAAATAACTCACTTTGTTGTTTTTAAATAAAGATCTTGATCTACCAGCTTTCTTGTGGCATTTGGGTAAAGAGTTGGAAAGCAGCTCCACGGCCTTCAAATCCATGATACTTCGCATTTGTGGGAGGGAAAAAAACCTGATAAACCAAGCACCCACCCATCAGCTATCATCTCAGGTGCGGAGGAAAAAGGGACATGCACAAATCAAGCCCCAGGTGGGATGTGAAAATCATTTATATTCTGGGGTACATGAAAGGGAGCTCATCAAACACACTGCAGGATCAAGTTTGCTTTGGGAAGAAGGTCCGAGAGTGAGCAAGGGCAGAAGCAGTGATCTCAGCTTCGCCTTTTGGAGCAACCTCAGCTCAAGCCTGAGTGGAAGAAGTCTCTTCTTCCACCTGCCAAAACTGGGAATTGCACCACGCAGTGCCCCTCATTTGCTCTATTTTATTGCTTGCCTCACAGAGCGCTCCTGTGATACGGAGGGCTAGTTGTAAGGTGGAAGCAAAAACATGATTCTCGGATCACAGCTTTCCAAACGGTCAACAAATGAATTCACGACCTTGCCACCAAATCTGCCACACCAGCTGCACCCAGCCAGGACTCTCCCCTCATCCAGGTGGGATTTTAATGCCCATATATTTCTGTACTAAAGAAAGCTTAGCTTGCTTACTTGGCTGTTTGTAAGAAGCTGCTCGTAATTTAATTTTACATATGCCAGATGCCAAAGTTACCTCCAGCATTCACCCTACTCATGTCTCCTTCCCTGCGCCTAATTGCATTTTGCTCCGAGTGGAAAAAAATGTTCATAAGCAAGACATTTAAGTCGCTTCCAGTTACATCCAATCCCCGGTTTGCATCCACATGTCTGCATGTGCTAACCCTCTACGCCCTTCAATACAGCAAAAAGCACTCTGCAGACTCTGATGAACTGAAATGCCTGGAAGCAAAACATACAGAAGGTTGTTTTCTACTTTCTCCAGCTATAATGGCAGTGACCAGCAAGCGTACGGAGGCTGATGCACCAAAAGAAGAAGGAAAAGTTTGCTTTGATTTCCAACACTTTGTTCCAATGTATAAAAGGTGCTTTGAGCACTTTCCTTCAAGTTACACACAGAGTGACTGCAGCCACCTCTGCAGAGATATTTACTCTTGTTGTTACAGTACTGTAACGACCCACAGATACACACTTTTACTGGAATAACACAACCTTTTCCAGTTGACACATACAAGTGTCAAAGTATTTACTATTTGCATATTGTGTACATGCAATTACCTTATCAACTTCCCAGTCTATGGAAAAGGCATTTGCATTTGTTGCTGAGGACTGATATTATAGTATCAGTCCATGTAGAAGCTGCAAGACGCTTGGTGCCATTTGTTTTGGTGTCCATTTGTGTGGCTTCATTTTGCATTTCACTGACTTCAGGTGCTGAAGCTTTGGGGGTTTCAGGGACTCTGTGGCTGTTCTGGAAGCTGTTCTGCTACTGCACTCCACAGATCATGCTGTGCCTGCAGTGAAAACATAGGGTCCTTACAGACTAACATATGTCTTTCTACAGAATTGAATCCCTTTCTCCTATCTTTGCTTCTTCTTATGCATTAGTAACTGCTCGAGTTTCTAATCTTGTTTCATTGTTGGCCACTCCTGTCCTGTGCTGGCTGTTCTTCACAGCAAGCCTGCATGACACAAAACTGCAACCTAAGTGTTAAGTTTTTTTAATATAAGTATTTAGACTAAATGCCAATAAAATGCTTCAGGCAGCTGTAATTAAACAGTGTGGAGACAGATCTGCTAGTTAGTACATCCAAAAAATCTGACAGTCTTTCAGAGAGAAGAAAAAAGGGGACAATTGTTCGATGTTATGTCTTTACTGCAAGAAAAACGAAGCTATCTCCTTGTCCAGCAGACAGCAAGGAACTGGCAGTAATTGGGGACTAAAGGAGGGGAGAAAGACTGCTGGTCACGTTTGGGTTTGGCTGATTTGAGGGGGCAGATTGGAGGGGATTTTTTGTTTCTCTAAGATGCTGCAACATCAAAAACAAAAGTTTTTGCGCTATTTGGAACCTCTACGTGGGATTCCTTATGCTTTAGTATTTTGTCTGTCTATGTCAGTAGGTGTGATCAGCATATGCAACCATCTGCCTCATCAGAAATCTATAAGCAGCAAATTGCTCTCTGAGCATTTCAAAATTGGAATGTAAGGATGTGGAACAGCAATTATTAAAACAAGATGTTAATATGAGAAGAGCCAATTTATTTTTATAAAAAATGTAATTTAATCCAAGAATTATCTGGAGTCTGTTTAATGGGCAACACTCACTTGACTGTGCAGGGGACGATGAGCTATGCCAAACACGCTGTCTGTGCTAAGGTAGGTATAGAGGGAGCATGGAAAGCACAGGCGGAGACGCTGCCTGGTGCCCTCCCGACGTTTCCAACGAGGATGAACTATTTGGACAGCACAGGAGAAAAGCAACCAGCACCAGCTCGGAGCAAGAGCCCTGCCTTACAGACGGGAGAACAGGTCCTGAGTGTCCACACCAGGGAGGTACAGGTCTACCCTGCTCCTGCAATCTGCTTCCCAGCAGGTGATCAGTCTCATGGGCAGTGGCCTCCAGCTTTGGCTGGCAGAAGCAAACACCCAACCTGATGGAAATTCTAATCCATAACTATTTCTCTAAACCTCTCAGACTGACTGCAGTTTGGTTAGAAGTCTATAGATGAACTTCACGGAGGCTTTAAAGAATGAGAAAGTCAACATATAGCTGGTAAAACCAGCTGCAAGTGACAGCAGACTGCCACATCAAAAGGCTGGAGCAACACTCTTTCCTTTCAAGAGCTGTTCTGGGCCATTTTCACTGTTGCTTTCTAAACACCTACAGCTTGTATGATCAGAAACACTCCTGTGGTTAAGCTCTCTTCTCAGACATCTTAAATGCAAAACGCTGTTACAAAACAGCTTTCACAGGCTCCCAAAGCAAGTACTTCTTGGAAACAGAACTCAGAAGCCAGAGTTACAAGCAAGGATCCAGGTTTTCAAGTCGAGATAAACAAAATCTTTCGCTAATTTACCATTGGCAAGCGCTGTGTTTAGCAAGAAGGCAAAGAAAACTTCCTCCAGCGCTCTGCTAGGCAAATAGAAGCACAGGCAACTATTCCAAGCATTTCACAGCAGTACTTTTCCATTCTGACATCTCAGTCTTTATTCTTTTTTTTTTTTTTAAACATTTAACTGTAGTGATGGAGGACTTTTGTTCTTTCATCTTAACCCACCATAGACTGGCCTGTTTCCCCCACCACCTCGCAAGGCATAAAGCTGCAGGACTGCAGGTAACTCCTGCGAGATGCTGGACAAAGATGTTTCACTTTGATACACAGACTTTTAGCAACGCATGTCCTCAAAGTAAAAGAATTAAGGCAGGCTTGTAAGCAAAGGCTTCATGAAGAACAACACCCATGATCCCCTAATGCTGCCTTAGCTCTCCCCTGTAAACCCAGACTAACACAAGTCACCCAGCCGGCTCCTACGGAGCATGCACAGCTTTTCCTAACTGCACCATCAAAAGGGAGCTCTAAACATCGCATTAAGTCTTCAACTTCACATGTGAATTCACGTGTGAATGGGCTGGGGACTCACAAACAGTAAGGATGATGTTACTCTTGAGGAAGAGCTGATTTCCAGTAACATAGCCCCGCTAAACAATTTAACTGCTTGCTTTCGCAGAGACTTTTCAGATGAAAAAATTTCCATATCTTCTTTTTCCTCAAAGAATTAAATTTCAAACCTGAGAATGTCTGAACCCATATGCGACACTGGGAATGACTGACGACTTGTCCATATCAACAAAGCTTCCAGGTTTTCCCTAACCAGTTTTCAGTGTTGCAGGTTCTTTACTCCTGCTGCTGGCTCAAAAAGGCTACTTATGGCAAGGGACAGAATAACTGCTCTATTTGAGATACAGCTTTTATAATTAACTCTACAGATTGATTTCTGCAGAAATCATTCTTTAACCAGGATTCCCCTACTCCCAGAATGGCCTCTACTCAGCTAAACTATTTAAGAGGTTACCTGGGACTCTAGTGCATTAAATTTCAGACTCATCCTTTCAACCACAGCAATACCTGGAATTAAATTTCATACATCGTATTTCTGTGTGATATTGACATATTCACTTGAGTTTCAGAGACTACTGTAATTACTGATTGACTCAACTCATTCTGAATCCAGCATCTTCCTGGAAAGATACCATCTAAGAAAAAAAAACCAAAGGCAGATAATATTGGATTAAATCCGTATTTTATGCCTAATTCGCATGTTTGTGCAGCACAGCCACCTAAAAGGATTCAAGCAGCAGTTGCAAATCTCACCAAGAGTCAGCTGCAAAATAAACACATAACCACCTAAAAATAAGAAACAAAACCCCACTATTGCTGTTCTTTATATCTAGAAGCATTTAGAGATCATACAGAATAATCAAAGTTTGGGGACCGTTCAGTAACACAGTTGAGGAGGATGACAGTGTGCTGCGTCTCTTGGACTGGCATAAGACAAACTTCTGTATTGTTAGGAGAGAACACAGATGCCATTTGTAAAACAGTTTAGACAAGTGCCCCTAATTATCTCTCATGATTCACAACATGTTTAAATACTCTTAGAGCATTAAAGAATCAACCAGAAAACGTGCAATGTAATATAAAAGCACTCTTTCAAGTGCTATGAACATCCATAGTGTCATTTACTAATCTCTTGGTGATGACCCTGAAATTAAGGCAATGCTGTGCAGTGGAGCATCTGAACTGCAGGCTTGGAAGTTCAGCTATGTGACCTTTGTAAAGCCAAAATCCATCAGTTATAGCCCTTGTCCATTTATAGATAATCAAAGCTTCCAGTGTGTGTTAAATATATTCTGCATAATCCCTGAAGTCAAAGGTTAACAACTGCACTTCAGTAGATGTGACTACAGATTGGTGACTATTGACTATAGTTTAATTATTTCATGTTTACTGTCATGGTGTTCATTTTATAAAGGAGTAGATTTATTTAAACAGGCAGTTGCTGGAAAAGCAAAGATAGAAGAGTTTGAAACACACACAATTTCAGCAATGGGGAGGGGGAAACGCCCTCACAGACCTGGACAATGACCAGGAACATTTAGATTGGAAGAAAACCTAACTTCCTTAAGATGATTCTTTTCAGAAGCATCAGCATTTGTTTAGAACAACATGCATTAGACACCCATATTCTTGGAGAGAACTAAAAATTACATCCAGTCTAGTTGGTTACTTTAGGAAAGAGCAAGCCCTTATACCAGATAAGAAATATTTTTAAAAGCTTTTTCTTCCACATGCTTTGTTCCAACTGTAAAAATTGACCTTTGGTTTTCACAAGCCATACACACCACTAGCCCCAGATGTGGGAGGCAAAGAACTGCAAAGCCAACACAGCTGATGCATGGGCCCCCAGGGTCTGATCCAGGAGTGGGAACCACAGAAGTACGGCCCAGGACAACAAAAGGCCTCCTAGACAGTATTTAATGTTTTATGTTCAGGTGCCTATCTTCACCTGTTTAATAGCACTGTTACTTAAAAGTAACAGAAAAGGTAAAATAGTCCTGCTCTTCACCTATTCCCTCAAAATCCCCCTCCTGCTGAGGTAGGTACAGGTGAACATCTCTCTCTTCCTTTCAACTGATTTCAAAAGGACCAACACATATAGGGAAACCTAAACAAATTCCAAATAATCCCGAGACGATACACCTTATTCTCATAAAATACCATCTAACTATTTTTTTTTGAGCATGTATTTTCCATTAGCTCCTCTTTACCAACAAGAGCTTAATTGTATGTGTTAGATCTGAAATTCCTGTTGCTTTAAAACACGTAAATTAAAAGAATTCAGAGAGCACTGTAGTCTTCAGGGGTTCATCCAAGTGTCTAGTTGTTGACATTTAAAACATCAGGGCTGTCTAAATGGAAGAGGATAGTCTAGTGCTTACATGAAATTAATTTCCTTGTTTCCATTTAAAAGTTATTAATTAAAAGGGAGTCTCAGCCAGGTTCAAACTCTTCACGCACAGCCAGCTTCCTCTGATCCTACTCTATTGAGATTTTTTTGACATGTTTATATTCTACTCAGGCAAGAAATAATGTATCTATAATTCACCTTACAGCAAGCACAGGAGCAGTGGTAGTGTCTTCACAAGACATGAATGTGCTCAGAAAACCACTGAAGCTTCACCGGTTTACTGTCTCGCAGGTTCCTAGAATACCCGGGCCAAACAAAATCAGAGCTATTACGTAAAAAAAGACCCGTTCACATCTCTAATTACTTTGTCAGGTATTTTAAAGTTTCTAAGTCTTGATCCCTACATTGCATTTCATTCGCTACACATATTAAGGAAGCCAAATTCTGCAGCAAGTCTGCAGACAGACAGTAAGAGGCCAGAAGGTGTACTAAGGCAGGACCAGTTGCCGAACTTCTCAGGATACATCTTATGTTCCTCCACTCTTCATTACCTGGGGACACAGGGCTTCAAGCTGGCTGGCTGACATGCGAACCAATTTCACACCTTCTTCGTTGTTCGAGATGGAACAAGCCAAGTTGGCAACCTGTGACAGAGGTGGGAGAAAACAAAACACAACTGTTAGAATTGGGTTTTATTGCCCTCTGTAGGAAACTTTTACCCACCTCCAGCAGTGACCAGTAATCCATCATGAAATACAAAGTGTCCACAACCATTCAGATCTAACCCATTTTGAAACCACTAATGACATCTGTTCCTTCTCTAGTCATAAAATTGCAACACATCAGATCAGAAAACCACAGTCATTTGAACAGGACAGACAGATCACTGTTACCACCGATTCGGTTAAGTTCTCTCTAGTAAAATGTACAAGAGCATTACTGGCAGCACTTGAAGTTGCAGTTAAAAAGCCCATTCCCACTCGAGCGAGACAGCAGCAACCACACTTTAATTGGTTTAAAAAAACAATCCAGCTCCCACGCATCTGAGGATTAAATATCCTGATGTCAGTAAGAATAGGGATGCTTCCCTTTTCTTGAAACATTTCTATATCCTACTGCGTGTCAACGCAAAAAAGCTTGGAAGCTCATCGAGCAATTCACCTACGCGAGCGGTGCAGTGGTGTTGCAAAGCTCAAGCTGTTTAGCTGGTGTTGCACAGAGCGCACCTCTGCGACAGGATACAGGTGCTCGAATGCATTGGCTTCAACTACTTGGTGTGCTTCTTATCTAGTCAAAGCCTGTGGCACCAGGCAGGTGTTCCTCCAGCCCTCCATTTAAGCCATGATTCATCGAAGAGAATAATTTGCTGGTACAGGTGGTCTTGGAGATCAATCCACAATTGTCCCCAATTTGAACAGCACCTCATGTTGCTAAAAAACTTAACTCCAAAACCTTGACCTGCTGCACAGCAGCATGGTTATCTAGGTCATTTTGAAAGGGAGGACCTTTCGTAAACACCGGCCTAAAGAGCATGCAGGAAGGGGACAGCACAGAATTTTTTGGAAATTGAAGATATTCCTCCTATCAGAGCTACTCTCAGGGGAAGGAAGTCTGAAGTAAGTCACACTTCTTAGCTGACAGGTGAATGACAAGCATGTTATTCTGAGCCATTTGAACACAGAAAGCTGTAAAAATAGCACAAAGTGAACCAAGATGAACACCGAGTACTGTCCTTTTAGAGACGGAGCAACCTGCAAAACTCCTCAGTAAATGTGCTGTGAAAGCATCCTCATAAGACAGCAGATGCTCAGTAACACCAGTGAACCAGATTTCTCCACAAACTTTTCCCTGTAAGCTGGGGAAGTTCCATTCTCCCTTTAATTAAGCTATCCTGTGCATTCGTACACAAGTCATTCCGAAGCAGTATCTGCAGCTGTATCGTGTGCTTTCCCCCCTCCCCAAGCCATTCCCTTACGACAGATGTTCCCACACAGAATACATTACTGTCCCACAAACCGTCAACCCCATGCCAACATATTTGAACAGTTTTCCACCAATCTCATTATTAATTTTGGGATCAAAAAGCAAGTTTCCACTGTAAAGCGCACAGCCTCCTCCTCTCTCCAGTTCCAAATCAAATTACAAAAGATATGAAGCCACAAGCTGTCAAGAAGAGAGGTACATTTCCAAAACTGAACCACTAAGTAAACAGATGCAACAGCATATATTTGGATGAAAACAAACTCAAGTTGAGAGAAAGACTGTGCAGCATCAACACGACTCAGAAAACTCTGCCAGCTTTCAGCAATGTTAGTGTCCTACTCCGCAACTTTCTTTTCCACCACTCTTCGTAGACAAGACCTACGTGTCAGGAGGTGGAGCTGCAGTCTTCAGCCCATCGCAAGGTCGTGCAGCTTATGCCCAGCTTCGCCAAGGCTCGTTTCTCCCTCCCTTCTGTTACCACATTTGCCACAGTCTCCGGCTCAGTCCCCCTCCGCACAGCATTACCACCAAACAGCTGCACTCTCTGCAATGACCCATCAGAAAGGGATTTCATCTTGAACATAGGGGTTTTTTCCTGCAGATTTGCTGTATCTTAAATCCCTAACCGAGCTGTAGTATATTATGCTTTTGTTTAGAGGCTCAAAAAAAACAAAAGAAAATAAGATGCCATGATTTAAAAGTAAAATAAAGATTTTGCTGTTGTTTTAAGCACAGGTCATATTTTTGAGAAACACCAGTTTGCCAATATTTTTTATGGTCCATATTTCCACGTCACTTCTGCCTCCGCAGCAGCAGTTACCATCTCTAGGAGCGAAAAGAACACAAAGCTCTATTGAGAAGGGGCTGAATAAAAGCGACATTGAAGCACTACAAAATCAACCTCTCCGATATCTGGAGATGTTGTGCTCTCTCTCAAGCCAAGTGTGATGAATCAAGCGCACAGAAACCCTGCTCTGTCTGAATACAGAGAGGCAAAGAAGTTTATAATTGAGTGTCCCCGCCATAGTATGATGAAATTTTGCTTTTTTGCACAGTCATTTTTGAACAGTCATTTTTCTTCTGAATACCTCACTGATGGCAATTCTTCTTTAGAAACTGCCCGCCTGGGACTGCCAACCTTTATGAAAGAAGCGTGTGTGCTTCCCTGACTGAGGGTCTTTAGCAGTTTAAGACAATCCAACTGTTGGCTGCCACGTCCCATCGTACTGCTGCGTCTCCAAATCTCAACACTTCACTTCATCATGCTCATCCAAAAGAAAGCTATTCGCTTTGGCAGATTAGTTTCTCTGCCAGATTAGCACACACACTTCCCAGCAAACTATCTGCTGAACATGAGAGCGAAGCAGGGATGTGGCAGCAGCAGAGGTGACTTCAGAGTCCTGCAGACACCGCTGTAAATTCACAGCAACGCAACATTTACTGCACCCATGGGAAGACTGTCAAACTATTGGAAAACACTCACAAGCCTCTTAAAATCTGAAATTTCAGAAGAGCTATGTCAACTAATTAATTACGTTGTAAATGACATTAGAATGAGGCCTTTTAAATTGTCATTAATTATCAGGTGCTCTATAGCATGAATTCTAAAATTATATGTACTAGCTGAGGTGGATGGTTGTGTGATTAAGAAATTTAATTTTAAAAGTACCAGAAAGAACCCATCATCAATAAAGCCTGTTTAATATTTGACAAATAACTTCAAACTCCCTGTCTGCAGAGAGGATAGGGTATTGCTGGCCAGTTATTTGACAGGTACACATAATACACAGGATTTTGCAGCTGAGATGAAGATCAGCTACGGCCAAATTTCTTTTAAAGCACGCGGAACACTTGGAAATCATACCTTGCTAAAACTGCCAAATAAAACAGCATCTCAAGCAAACAAAAATTCCCCTTAAATCAAATGTAAATGGAATAGTTTCTCCTTGTCTCCAGCAACATAGCTGACTGGCAAAGTAAGTGGTCAGACTTGATTTAGAAAGAACACTTGTGCTTGAGAGCAAAATAGCAGTTGAATTCCTGCTGCATTTGTTCATTCTTACCATTCAATATCATCAAGCCCCTTTACATAAGCACTACTGGCACAGTCATCAAAGGAGACAAAAAAAAATCGCAAATAATGTAATCAGCCATAACAAGCAATCTCTTGAAAAAAGTTAAAAATACATCGGCGATGAAGACAGACTCGAGAAACTAGACTGACGCGGTGCAGACACCTCTTGCAGCACTCGCAGGCCAATTCAAAAGCATCTTTCTGCTGCAACATCAAGGCCCTCCGTTCACAGCATGCAACCACGTCCCCGAGACAGCTTCATGTATCCCAAAAGGGCAGGACGGACCCAAAGCAGCTGCCGATGTTTAGATGGACGAGTTTAAATTCACCCCCAGCGACAAATGCACTGAGCGCTAGCGAGAAGTGCACGGACACAACCACTGCTACAAACTGAACCAAGGAACCAGTGCCAAGTGAAACTCAAAGCTGGACAAGCTGGTCTGGAAAGTAAGTTTCATACACTGGTCAGTTTTTGAAACTCAAATCTGATTTGTATTAACGATGGCACCAGCATACTGCAAGATGAGATAACACCTGCGGAGGAGGCATTACTTAACCAGTTCCTTCTAGAGGCAGGCACTATCTCAGTGCAAAGGGTCAACTGGGAATACACTATTAGCAGGAAGGTATAATTCTAATATTAAAAAAAAATATATTGTACCATCTATCACAGAGTGATCCTATCTCAAATTCTAGGTATTTTGATTCTTCAGAATTTATTAATTTTAAATCAGGAAAAATCCTGACATTTCTAAAGCAGTTTTTTCATCCATTAGTGACAAATTGTCAGCTATGTTTGCGTGGTCAGCTGCTGCAGAAAACTGCATGCTCTGACAATAGGCAGTTTTTGCCTTTTTCACCTGAAATACATTTTTTTTTTTTAAACTTAAAATTTCTTCAGATAATGACTAAGGAGCCACGTCTTCCACCAATTCAAAGACTACAGCAGCCTCAACTACATGAGCGTGGGGTCGTCGCTAAGCTTCTTAAATTACACTGTTGAAAATAATCGAGAAATGCTGCTATAGCTTTGTACTTGTTAAACTTTCTCTTTGCACTGACATCCTCACTTTGGTAGAGAGGTTACTTCACATGGAACTGTTTATTAAAGGACTGACAAATTGCGTTTTCAATTAGGCAAATGCAAGAGAAAAAAGGAACTATAATCTCTAACACATTAAATCCTCTTTTTCAAGGATTTCAAAAGCTGACACTGAAAGTTTGTATTAAAGTCTTTGCTTTGTGCACCTGGACTGACTTCAGAGAAGCAGCACCGAGTTTTTCCCCCTCGTTTACAGGTCATGTTGTTAGGACAGCTTCTTCAGAAAGTCAAATACGCAAAGCTCTCCTAAATGGGTGCTGGATGCAATCATCCAGCAACGGTGTGATCCAAAGAAGGCTCGGTAATGTGTTTATGGTTGCATAATTTAAAATTGTCAGAGCTGCCTCTGCCATGCAGCATTGTTATAAATAAGGATTATATATCACTATGCAGGAGACAAACATACACTAATTGAATTCTAAGAGTCTAACTACTACCCTCATTTGAAACCGCAGTTGTAAAAATAGCATTGCAGAAGTAAGAGTTTTCAGATAGTCTTAAGACCAAATAACTTAACTTTTCAGTTTAACATTAACCAGTATCCTCTCATAAGTGATGCTCACAAACCCCTCTGTAAAAATAACAAAACCATACTCGTTTATACACAGATACTTTGGGAATTTCAACAACATGGAAACAAAGCTTTTCAAAGGTGCTCCTGGCATTTTAATTTCTGATTAAATTTCAAAACTTCAGCTTCTTGTTCTGTTTTCTGCTTTTCACTTTACAATTTCTCTCAAAGTGTAAATTCCCACTTTTAAGCAGCTTAAAATCACCCATTTTAAAAAGGGGGGGGTGGGGGGGAAGAATGGACAGGCAGCCATTCAACATTTTTCCTCTCGAGGTCCTGCTAAAAGAAAGCGTATCTGACATTCTCACAAAATTCAAATACAACACATCGAATTTCCTCTTCTTCCATATTAAGAGAACAGTCCAGATTCACTTCATGACGGCCAAAGCCCATGAAATTAATTTATCTGCAGAAACAACTGTTCTGGCAAATCTAGGTGGCAACTAAGGACTCTCAGAAGAGATGTGTCAATTATGTAATTTCCATCCCTCTTAAAAAAAGGCTTTTATTATTCAGTAAGCCCATACATTTATTAATTCACTCATACACCACACTCAATATTCAAGACAAATGTGAGCATTTTAACATCCTGTCCTAATAGGTACCACGTGAGGGGGAAGTCTGCATTATAGCTATAATCCTATAAACTCGCTAGTTTTGCAGAGGCATAGCTAATTACGGAAAACAGCTTCACTTGTTTAATGAGTGGAGCGATGGCAGGAGGACTTCAGGTCAGGTCCATAGGGACTCTAGAGCAAGTTACCAGGAGTTATGCTGTCATCTGCTCTGTGATTTTATAAGACTTACGGAGTTGCAAGTGGCTGCAGTTCCACAGAAGGCACCTTGCAAGAGCTTGTTGTGGGTAACAGAATCCCAACGTATTAACTTAACACAGTAAAAGTCTTTAAATAAAACAAGCCACACACAGAAAAACTCCAGACATAAAGCACTGAGGGGAACAATGGACTAAAATGGAGATGACTGCTATTTCCAGAGCTCTGCAACCTCACGCAGAAGATGAAAGTCATTTTAATTTCAAGTCTGGTTATAAACACATGGAAGGGAAATGGAACAAAACTGGCAAGCAAAATGTTTTCATTTCTGATTCAAAAGTTTTAGACAATGAGAAACAGGGGTTTCAGGGCTTTTAACTTGAACAGGCTGGCAAATGACTGAAAGAGGCAGCGGATCAGAGACAGTATATTGCGTGCCTTCTGCTCCCTATAACATTGAGGCAATTGCTTACTATTTTCATGGGTAACCACCTTTCTTTTGGGATCAAATCTCAGAACTTTGTGTCTGTATGTCTGAAAATCTAGTTAAGGAATATAGCTTTGCACTGGCACCCAACCTAAATGAGCTGTCTCCAACTACCTCTCTAGCTACCCGGTGCCATTCTAGGTACAGCTGTCCTGTGAAAGCTCTGTTGAACACCAGCGAGCTCCTTCTCTACCCAGGGGAAATGTCTTTCTCTGGAGTGCAACCCAACGTGTTGTCAATGTTTCATAAAGAAGGGAAAATTTTTCACTCAGTTGGGCAAACCCAGAGTTTGTGCATCGTGACAAACCGAACTGGGTTCCACTTACTGAAGCAGAAAGTGCAGAAGGGAGGGCACTTCTCTCTTTTGCCAACAGGGAAGTTTTTCAACCAAAGAAAGGGAAGAGGTGTTTGAAGTGAACTAATACATCTGCAGCATAAAACATATCCACAGTAGTAAAGTGCTAGCAGTACAGGAATACCTTTATTTCCAGACTAGTAGATTATCCTTTCTATAGACCTGACAGAGAGCAGAACTGGTAAAGGAATACCAGTGTGCTACATGGGCACCGTGCCCCTCGTAGATGCAGCTGTAGCAGCAGATGTAACTATTGGCACAGGAACTATTCCTTCCTCAGACAAACAAGCTAAAGTGATAAAATGTTGTTATAAGCACAAAACACATTAGTTACACAAGTCGATCTGAGCTACCATGACAGAAATCACACCACTGGTATGTAATGTAGATCTGATCTTAAGCTAAAACTTTTAAAGCAAATCCTCATCTTAGCTGCTTCTTAGCAACACAAATGTTTTTCTTTAAAATAAAAGTGCTTCTGGTAGTCATATTTGGACAGTACCTGAATAATGATCCTTATCCAAAAACCCCTCTATGTTATCGAAGTGGAAATCATACTTCTTTCCTATCTCGTTTTGCTTATCACTCAGAGCGCATTGCATAATGATTTCAGTAAATATTTCCAACTAGGTGCCTGTTACTAGCTGTTTAAATCAGTTTTTGACGATTCACACAACTTTTCATGGCAAGTTTCATGATAATTGTAAGTACGTCAAGATCTTGAAGAAGGTGACAAAATAGTATGAGGAATGAGCTCTACACAGACTACAGGCAACTCTTTGATGACAGTACATGACTAATACTTCAACACTGCTAATGACTAAGATGATGAAAATCCAGACATGCATTGAGGCTTTTAGTTGTATACCAAGAATTAAAAAAATTATGCCACATCTATAAAAGCTGTACCCAAAATCCTGCTTAAGAATGCTGTTGGATTTAAGACTCAAATATCTGGAAAACAAAACAGGCCAGGACTCTCTGAAAGAGTGGTCAAGCATTGGAACAGGCTGCCCAGGGAAGTGGTCAAGTCACCATCCCTGGAGGTGTTCAAAAAACGAATAGACACTGCACTTCAGGACATGGTTTATCAGGCATGGTGGTGATAGTTTGACGGTTGCACTTGATGGTCTTAGAGGTCTTTTCCAACCTTAATAATTGTAGGAGTCTATTGCTTTTTACCTACCTCTGAAGACGTCATGTCAGCAGCACCCATATCCAACTGTGCTTACGCTTCCTGACCTCTTTTACATATTTCCCTGTCCCCAAATGCTTCTATTTGTTATCCAAAGGAAAAAGGAACACAGTAAATGCAGGGTTGTTTGTAGCAGGGTAAAAGGTCATTAATAGTTTTCCAAACCCTAACTTCATCTACCTCCAACTTCTACACCCTTCACATCTCCCTTGGCCCAAGTGTTTGATGACCAAGTCTCACACTCCCAGCAGTTATTCAACGTGATGACTGCCCCTACGGTAAAGGCATGGCAGAAATGCCTCTCCTCCACATAGCAGCAGCTAACCGGGATGAGTTTCAAATAGAAGAATGTCTCCAAACACCTCGATCGCTGTCCAGATATGGGAGAGTTCGAGTGCGTCTTCAATCACTTTGTCTCTCCCATCAGTTCCACTGTCAGATTACCAATTACCTTGCTTTTCCCGTGTGTACCTACAATGAAATCTGGATAGAAAGATTACCCTAAGTCTCCTCTTCCTCTTCAAACATGATTTTTAATCTCTACCAGCATTCTACAGACCTTTTCATACATAATTTGGTTTAGCAGCAGAAGACTGGCCTCAAAAAAAACAAACCAACCACCTTACAAGAACAAAAGTTATCTTATTAAAAGGTCACTTGCCTTTACTTATGTATGATGCATTAAATTTGTATATCTAGTTTTGTTGGAAAATGGAACAACTTTTTTCTGCTGAGGCTTGCCTACTTTACTGATTATGAATGTAAGGAAAGTATGTTCTATGAGTAGAATTCAATTTATTTATGAATTAGTTGACTAATAAAATGAACTTACAAGGAAAGTGCATCGCTTCTTGAAGAGTGTCAGACTTCATAGAGAGCACATTAGGGTTCTACTGGCCATTTACTAAAGACATTTGTTTTAAATTGCTGCCAAGGTTATACATAGACAAATTAAAGAAAACGAGCTTGTTCTTTGAAAGAGACATTTTGCTCTCCATCTTAAAATGGGAAATTAGTCTTGAGTTGGACTAACTCTGTCCCTCTTCTGCAGGCCACAGCACAAGGACATTTCCCTTGTAATACACAATTACCTTAAAAATAAAAGCAAGTAAAAGACAAACTTGAGTTTGCAGACTTCCCCCCCTCCCCGCCCCATAAATTAGCTTACTGAACAGGAAAAATAGGTGTTCAGATACCACGGTAATGACTGATAATGACCACAGCCTGGAAATGCCAAGTTTTGACAGATTAATATACCCAAAGCTCAGAAAAACAGTTCAAGTCAATATGTGATTTGGGTGTCAAGTGCTATGCTTGTCTGCACTTTTCACCCAAGACACATCACCTCTGTCTTTCAGCACTGATCCGCACCTTTGATGGCAAGCATGAAGAAAGAATACTTACAGAATGAGAAAAGTCAGCCCACTCCCACCTCCAAAGATGCTAGTTTTATAAACTTCATATAAACTTTGGAAACCAGGCAGCTCACAGACACAAAGGATAATCTTGTGAGACCAGATTTATTTCTAGATATGCTGGACACTTCTGTTCCATGCTTTGTTTCTAATAAACGTACAAGATGCACAAACACCAAGTGCATGCCTTTATCACAAAGGTAACCAGCTACGCACAGGTACGTCACATCTCGTGAACAGAGGACAGGCAAGCCGCAGTGTTTCAAAACCTTTGCTGTGTCTGAAGTCCAAAAGCTAGCTATTATTCTAAACCCAAGCTACATTTTACCCACTTCAGATTTTGTAAGTCTTTCACATGTAAAAAACCTGCAGCTGTTAGACTCTCTGAAGAATATATAGGCTGCAAGCATGGGCAGATCTGGATAAACTGCAATAAAAACACTGCAAGTGTGCAAGGCTTTGGGAGAGTGGTATTTTTAGACTGAGGCCCGAAGAATTTCTCTAGGACATTGGGCTAGACAGTAAGGGCAGCAGAAGGGGAACATGTCAGCGCGAGAGGCTACAGATAGCTTATAGAGTTGCAAGTGCCCAAATGTGATTCTTTCCAAGCAAATAAGTTTGCAGTCTACATCTGTTCATGGGTTTTCACTGAAGATGAGAAAATCATCTCTCCATATGCAAGATACAACCCAGTGCATTAAAAAAAGGGACAGAGCAGTCTTTTCAGATAAATTAAAGCAACTGGAAAAAACCCTGATGCTTATGAAAGAACACTGAGAGCTTCTGCCTCCCTCATCTTAAAGTTTCTCTGAGGCAGAGACTTAAAAATGAATTTTAAGCTGAGAAAAACATTTGACACAGGTGTACTGGGTTTCAGAATAAGATATTTGCTGTTTTTAAGGAATTACAAACTCTCCCTTTCCAAAAATATTCTTCAGCAAGCAAGCAGCTACTGGAAGATTTTAACCTAGACTCTGTCCTTATTCTTAAGGTCTGAAAATTTTTTCCATTAAAACTGCACTGTATAAGAGAGTAACAAATTGACAACCTAATTTTTTATTTTTCTAAAGCATGCAATAGTGTAGCAAAAGTTTCTTCTTAACATTTATGGCTTTTTCACTTTTCAGCGAATGGCCAGAATTGCCACGGCAGTGACCACAGGGAGCAGTGCAAAGGCCGACTGTGCACAAGGACACTTCAAAGACTGGGATGAACAACCAGTCAGCGTGGTGCTAAGTGGCATCATTAAAAATGAGCACCAAGCAGCAGGACAGCCTAGTGTCTTCTAGGGAGAAACATTATATCTGAGGATTCCAATGCCTAGCTGTCTTTCCTCAAGAGCAAAGTTACAGGTTGGAGACCCAAGGCTACTTCACCCAGCATCATGAAAACCTCTCGAATGCAAGTAAGTACTTTACAATCTGTAAATCAGGAAGACATTCATAGTGCACAAGAGAATTTATCTTTTTCTAACACTGGTTCCTGAAATGCTGTCTCTTCTGTTATTCCAGCGTGCTGCACTTAAACGCTCTTCTAAATTCCTGAATTAAACTCCTTTAACAAAATTCAGGCAGAGTGCTAGCTACTCAGGACAGAGCAATTTTGAAAGCTATCTTTGAAACGTATTCTTGAACTGAGACAAGTCTCATTTTACTATTTTACCATTCCTCAGTTTTCAAAAGGCAGGACAAGCAGGTTAATATTTTACTACCCAAGAAACAAATTAGATGGAAGCCCTTTGGGACACTGCTCTGGTATGGTTTCTCCAGAAGACACAGGCTCAGCAGGCAAATCAGATTTTTGTGGTTATTGCACCTTTTGGTCAAATCTGGCTGCCTGGACTTTAGGAACTACAAAGCAGACAGTGCTCTGCTGCCAAGAAGGGAACATTCCAAAATAAAATTACCCAAATCATGTGTTTGCATCTCTTTATAGCTACTTGGAGGGCCCATAAACACCTCTTCACTACAGGAGCAAGAACTCCCCATGCTAACCCAGGGCACAACCAGCTCTGCCACTCCTCCCATCTAGTCAACAACTGCTACAGTTCAGTGTCAAAAAAAAAAAAAAATATATATATATACACATATATAACAGTCCCCTCTAGTGGCTGGTTCACCAGGAGAGCAGCACTGACTCCTCCAGGTCACAGGAAAAAGGGGCACTAAATCCAAGGTGTCAAACTTCTCCCGAATTCAGATGGGGTTCTTCTGAGTGCCCTAGTGCAGAGCAGGTCTCTTGTGCACGTTTCTTCCCATCGCTTAGCATTAAAGGAAAGGACACGTTCTCCTCTCCATCTAATACACCAGAGCCTGTCAATCACGGCGTGATACACAACACAGCTCCATTCTGCGCTGCAGCTGTTTTGTCACATTTGATGCCTTGAGTCACTCGGCAGCACTGCTGAGGGCAGTTATGACAAACTCCCCGACACACTTCTCCTCCACTGGAAACGGGTGGAAGCAATCGCTTCTTATCTCACCCAGTGGAACGTCTTCTGGTTTGTTCTTACACAATCTTTTATTGTTTCTCTGCATACCTGCAGCCAAGTTTTCTGCCCGAGAGCAGAATCACCTGGGAACTTGCAAACATCCTTCTCCATTCTGGCAGACACACACCGAGACGTTGTAAGTGCAACCCACCCCGACCCGTCTTCTTCCTTCACAGGAAATTTGACATCGCATAAGACTCTGCAGTGGCCCTCCATCCCCTCAAGACAAGGGCTCTGCAGGAGTACTACTCCCTTTCTGTCGAAGCTAAGTGTATATATTAATCCATCTACATTCACAGAAGAGGTTTATAAGCCATCTAGATCATGCTACTCTACAGCTACAGTTACATTTTAGACAACAAAAGCAATAAGCAAGCCTTCAAAAAGTTGTTGCAGCAGCATACCATTTTAGCAGAACCTTTTGATGCCAGTCAGAAATATTATTTAATGCATACTTTCAGGGGAATAGCCTTTCTCGAAAGACAGACTGTTTGGCTGAATAGACATTCCGTAAAACTCATTTGCAGCTTGGCATTTTGCACACAAGGTGAGGTCAGTAAAAACCGCTCTTGGAAGCCAGTGAGGACAGCCACCCGTTGCTTTTCAGAGGGCACACGTATTCTGAAGGAGCAGGGAGTAAAGGGCTCACCTGGCAAGGGCAGGAGGGAAACTGGCAGACGGACCAGTGCAATTACTCCTTTGTAATCAGGCCAACAAAATCTGTATGCGGACACCACACATCCACTGAAGAGGTGGCAGAACTATGGCAGAACAGTCACTGCTATTGTTATGCCAGTCAACTTCTCCTAAACCCCTAAAAATAATTTTCTAGATAACTTAGGCTTGCAACACGAAGAAGTGAGGCTTTAGACAAAACCTGTTTCAGAGTGTTCCCACTACCGCACGTGGCACAGCCGTATCCTGCTGCCAAGACAGAGGGGCACAACAGCACTGTCTTCTGCCTGCTGTTTTGTCAAACAATGATAGTTACTATTTAGAATTATTAAATTTTGATTAAAAGTACTTTGAAACTATAAGATGATGGCATTTACACTGAAACATGGTAGGCCAAAGTTGAAGAACGGATACCTTCAAAAAATTAAGGATTTTCATTGCTTAGACAGCGACTCTGAAGAGCTGGGCTACCTTGATGCACCCCAGACTACGAGGCAGCTGCGCACCACGCTCAGAGCCCCTGAGGCTTTAAAAAAAGTGAGAAAAATATATTGAGCAAGAGTCAGAAACTACTTTTACTGATGTTCGATTAATCTTGCTCTTGAGTAATTTAAGTCTGTCAAGTTGTGCTGAAAGTATTGCTGATGAGCCTAGGAGACAACGGACTCAATTATCAAATGCAGTGATACCAAGCGAGCAGAAACACATTAACCAGCACATGTCCGCTCCCAGCTAGCTGCCGAGGTTAAGCACGCGAGCCAGCTGATGCCTCACAGCGTACTGAAGCACCCAGGAGGAGTTTCTGAAGTTTATTATTAGTGGCATGTTTCTTCAACAATACCTCTAGATGTTTGTTCCTTGGCATTTAGCATCAACAGGCACAAAACTCATGCGAAAACAACGGCAAGAGGACAAGGGTACCGAGATGTGCCATGAACAGAGGGTATGAACTTCTGCTCTCGGAAAACTACTACCTCAGATAGTAGACTCATGACCTTTAATGCATTTTAGTTAAGAAAGGTCTGTCCCATTTAAGATGATTTTCCCATAGATTAGCTTTAGTCTGGAGTAACATCAGTTTGGGAGCTCTTGGGTTTTTAACAGAGAAAGGTGGCAGGGATCAGTTTTCTTGTTATTGCAAGTTCTTTGTTTGTCAGCTGTTTGCTCTTTACACACACGCAAGCAGGTTTTTGTTCTAAATGTCTTCACACAAAAGGCCTGTTATATTCACTGGTAATTTACTGAAAAGAAAAAACCTCCAGGCTTGAAGCAATGGGTCAAATTGTACCGCAGGACAGTCATGCCACAGTCTCCCTTACTATGTATTACCATACCAATTAACAAAGCAAGTAAAGGTAACACCATAATATATCAACATTGTATAATATCTAAAACTACATGGGCTATGTAACAGTAGCTGTTGCTTTTCGATAGGCTTACTTTTTTAATTATCTAAATATTAAACTGTTTAAATTCATTAAAATAAAAATTTAAAAGCAAATTTACTACAGAATTTGATACTTGTTTCAACAGAACTGAAAAATGTTATTTTCCTAGCCTTGTCTTAGTTTTACTAGTGATAATTTAACTTTAATTTGTACCATCTTACCTCAATCAATTTGTTGGCATGTTCACGGAAAACCTGGGCATATTCTTTAACTTCTTTTTCATTCCCATTCTTGGCAGCTTCAATCAACACTAAAAGGGGAACATTTGTTTCCAGAAAAGAGTCTGATACATGGTCCATCACAGCTTTGCGGAGCTAAAATAAAAATAAAAGAATGAGTTACTTTTCAGTAGTGTTCCACTGCTGTTTTCATTTTACTGTATTAATACATAAAGCTTAAGTACTTCTGTCATTGATCCTTTTCTCTTTGTGTGACCAAGGCTTCCCCTGCACGAAGACTTGTCTATACACTTTCTGCTTCAATTTAAATTAAATCTCCTTAAAAAACTGGATTAGTTATATAAGTGCAAGTCACCAGTTTGGCCACAAATATTGATTTAGCAGCTCATATTGGTTTTGTCTGAGTAAATTTGCTGCCTTCCCTCAGCCGATTAAATAACATGCTGATTTAACTTTTGAATTTTTCTACTAGAATAAAAACATTTTTCAACAAACTTGATCCATGTCCACGTTTTACTTGAAAGGGGGAATATACTGCATCAAAAAACAAACGGACAAAAGATTGATGCTACATAAATATAGTCCTCAAAGAAACAGTCTCTCTGAGAAGAATACCATGAGAATTATAAAATATAGCTGATTGGGTTCAAAATATATAAAATGTGAGGGTTGTTGGGGGTTTTTTTTCCTAAATCTCTTGCCACAAGGATGATTAAGCTTTTCATTCACTACATACAAGCAGGCAAGCCCACTGCCCACTGGAAACAAACCAACAGATAACATATTTCCAAGAGGGCAACGTGCAGACATGCACTCATACTAATACACTTGTTGAGACGAATATTTACAGTATATTTATATATTAATTACCTGTCTTCGCAAGTCTCTAGTCTTTTTGGTCATTTTATCAATCGCAGAGTTCAGTGCATCACTTCTTTCTTTGCGTCCAGCCTGAAATACAAGAGACAAAAGTAGTAAACAGGTATTTAGGGTCTCAGGGTAGAACGAGTATTATTCAAGTACATTGTCAGCTTCTTTTTTTAATTTTTAAAATTGATCATGCACAGCAGAATTAAAGTCTTCACCTCCCTGATAAAGCACTCCACTCCTGGTGGGTTTGGCCAGTACAGGAACATCTGCCATCTTAAGATTTTATCTTTAACCCTCTTCAGCCTTCTTTCAGAAGAAAAGGGTGTTTTATAAATCTAGATGTCTTTTTGCTCCTCATCCGCCAGAGACCATACTCAACCTCTGAGTCTGAGATTTCTCTTTTCCACCAGCTCTGTCAGCCACCCCAGGGCTGGCACTGCATCGAGCCCAGAGCAGCCCTGCTTCAACCCTCAACCTTCTACAGCCTCAGCTGTCCAGGCTGCCCAAGGCCAGCGGATTGCACACGAACACCCCACACGCTGCCTTCAACCTGCAGGTACAAGCACCACAAAGCGGTCCAAAAGGCTGCGCATCCGATACAGCGCTGCTCCCTTACACACCTCCATACCCAGCCATCACAGAAGACTGCTCCTTAGCAGCCAGTCAAAAGCCAAAAATCAATTATCTTTAAGCTAAAATCCTCATAAAACATTTGTCGGGCATGAAATCCAACATTCAGGTAAATATCCAGGCCCACCTGCCGAGAGCTGGATTTTGCCAAGGTTCGATACAGCAAGTTTCGCATTAGCCCTGTTGTTAAAGGGAGGGCAAGGGGCCAAGAAGCAGTGGCAGCTTTTCTCTTTTTAAGCAGATGCTGGGTCGAAAAGATCCTAATTTGTATCAAATTGGGAGTGTTAGGTAGAACAATAGTGGTGGTCTGGTTTTGCTGGGAGATTTTTCTCTATAATATAGCTTATATTAGAGGTCTGAAACACATTTTATGCAACCACAATCCAATTTCTGAAGTTCTAAGCCACAATCAATATAATTATCCTGTTGAGAAGAAAAACCGTTTAGCAGCACAAAGTGAGGGTATGCCATTTATCAATTCTCCAGACGACAGGCTGGTTTGAAATACCTGGATGGGCAGCCTTTAATCTAAGGGATGGAGTCTACTCTACAGCAGAAATAAAAACTAAACAAAGTCAGGGGGGAAAAATTAGGATGTTGTAAAGCCATTACAGTTTAATGAATTATTAAAGATTTGCCACCTCCCTGATCAAGTAATTTGATTCTCATCACAAAAGATAACTGAAAAGTGACTGAAATTAAAACCAGGAGTGCGTTCTGACTACGCCACAGCCTTCAGCAGACCTGACGCTGGCCCGTTCTTCACTCCGTGCTCAAAAAAATCAAAGCCGAAGTCTCCAAATAAGGTGAAGATTAATGCTAATTATTTATTGAACCGTTAGTTTGCTGTTGCCATGCTTGGTGGACATGAAGACCAAGACGCAGCTAGGCTACGACGTCCCTGTTCAGCGTGCACTGAACGCGACGGCTTGTCCCAGGCAGCAGCTCCGGGCGTGCTGGTGGCAGTGGGTGCTGCCGCACCCCGAGGCGGGCACGGGCTCCTCGCAGCGGGCGATCCACCCGAGAATCGGAAACCTGCCAACTGGCACTGCGCAAAATACAAGCCTGCTCTGAGACATAAACCTGCAATTGCAGCTGCTGGCGCTTGCTGACGCTTTCACACCAGTTTACCGACTGCAACGTGACCATTTTACCGAACCCACGGCACCCTCCCGTACACGTGGGCGGTTTTTTTCCCAGAATATCTTTGGATCTAAGATATATACTCATCTATTATGTAGAAAGCCAAACATTCAGCTATTCCAAGAAGTGCCATTTCACTTCTCCCTGGGTGCCCCTGCATTACCATTTTAATACGAAGCAGAAGCACACTTCTGAGGCAAGTCCACCCATCGCTTCCACTTGGTTGTCCCTGGCTTCACAGCCCAGAACAGCCTCGGTGCACAACGACCAGATGCCTTTTGGATGAGAGGAAAAGCAAGAGATGGTTTCTACTAATGGACATCCATTTCATGAGACCAGACCACAGCCAGTCCTACGTAAAATACCCTGAAAGCACGCAATGATACATTAGAGCCTAAGCAGCACCAGTTTCACACTGTTGATCCGCTCCTATTAAGCCACACCACGTACTCACACAGAAGGAGCTGTATAATCTAAACCCATTAGATTTCAGTAAGGCAGCTCCAGTTTATTTCCACCTTGTTGGCATTCAGAAATTTGAATACAGAAGCTCGTCAAAAGTATTAACAGAATTTCCTTCTGAAGGTCGCAATATAAAATGCCCTGCTAATTTAGCCGCAGTAATTTAACAGTTTAGCACACATCGCTACTAACCTGGCTCCTTCCCCAGGGCTGGTGCAGCGGGGCAGAACAGGACGAACGCGATGGACGCCCACACCTCTGTGGCCACAGAGACCCTGCTGTCCTTAACATCTTAAATCACTGCAGTCAAATCTAACCAAAGTCCTGCCCCAAAGACAACGACGTTGTTTTGCCCATCTGAAGTTTCTTAGCTTTTTTGCACAAAATGAAACACAAAACACTACCTGTGGGACCAATTCTGCCCCGTTAGGTCCCAGTGGAGGCAGCTAGTTGGGACAGTGGTTGTGGGAGCACATGAAGAGCAGTACAGCCTGTGGCTGCACGAACGTCCCAGGGCACGTCAAAACACTGAAGATCATCCTTGACCACAACAGTCACTTTGTCCAGGCTCCCACATGCCCAAGCCCCACAGATTTTACCCATCGGGTCCACCCTACAGGCTCAACAAGTCCTGTTTGAGCTAGTCTCTCTCTTATCTCTCTCTCAAGTAATGAATTGTGTTTTACAGGCTCCAAGTGACAGTTTACCCCCCCAGGTAATTTGTTCTAGTAACCAATTACCCTTACTATTAAACGGTCCTTGTTTCTAGTCTAAACTTTTACTGAGAAGCGAACTAACGACTCGACAGCACAACACATCACAGCTATCAGCTTCTCTTATGCATGGAATTAGAAGGACTCACAAAAGCGAAGCCTGAATATTCAGATTACTAATAGGATTTTTAGACATTCAGCACAAAACTCTTCTGAGGAAATCACAAGCTCTGCAGCCAGTAAGGAGGTAATAGATTCAGTAGATTTAACAGGGTCGTGTTGACCATGTCAGTCATTTCGCAGTACAATACCACAGCTCTGTCCAGTATCACGGATAATAAATTTAGCCATGGTGCAAATTTACTTTAAATTAAATCAGATCTTTATCAAAGAGGCTAGAACTGGTGTTCAAAACTGCTTGTTTCCCCTGCCCCCATGTAATCTCTGCTCTTCCGCCACCATCGCTGCCCTGCTTGGAAAGCAATACAAGCAGTCACTGTCGCATCCTCGCTGTTCAGCTCACACAGCTATCCCCACCAGCATTTGTTTTTAACCACTTAAACCAAAGAAAGGGGATTTGTATACAGGGAGGCAAGTATCATCTCGGTCACAACGCATTCTCTTTGTAGGCCTACCATCTGAATTAAAACAACAAAAAAAAGCTGAAACAAGTTTTTCCTACAGCTACTGATGTTAAAATCTAACCCCAACTGATTTCTGAAGGTAACAGAGCATGGTGGTGGCAGTGCATGAATGCTGTCTTCAAGCCATCAGGACCAGCAGTGCACGCATTACGATGAGTTACTCAAAGTCATGTTTTTAACAATGAAAGGTTTTGATATTTAGCTATAATCTCAATGGTTCACCAGCAGTTTAGGTTAAGCCAAGCTCACAGAGCTACTGAGAGAAATGGTGCCTCCTGCCCGGCACCAGCCCTCACAGCGCACCCACCCCAGCAGAGCCCAGCATCCCTCCTCCCCACATCAGCACCCAGATGTGAGCCAGATGTGCCACCTACCATCACACAACTGAGAGCCACCACTGCCCTGCCTGCTGCCCAGCATGCAGATACCTAAAAAACAATGGTTCACAGAGAGGGTTCTACCTCAGGTAACCTGTGAACTGTCTTCTGAGCTGTTTGTACAACAGGCAGCATCGTGGTTAATGATGCTAATTTAATAATTGAAAAATGAGTGTTTGGCATACCTTCCTCTGGGCAGGCAGTGGCTAAGGAAGTCCTACATCCGCGCGCCACTGCTGAGCCGTGCTTCATGGGGAGGCAGGAGATTTAGCGCTCAGAGTCAGTTTGTCACGTGCTTCGTTTTTGCCTCGACACCAAGCCTAATTGCATGTCTACAAAGGATAACCGTCCATACCCCTCTATTACCATGGTACAAGGGCTGCAGATAAACTCCAGATATAACAGTGCTAATTCAGGACCAGGAAGGGTGAGCAGCGAAGTATGACACGCATGAATTTCAGCAGCGTGCTCCTATCTCCGGTCTGCTGGTTGCAGAAGCAGGACTATAAACTGGTTTGTCGCAGGAAGGAGTCTCCTCTGGTGAGCACATAACTCACCAAAGTATGAGGGCTGCATGGCATCATTTAGGGTTCAGCAAGAACCTCAATCAGAATAAAGACACCCGCACAGCTTGCCATGCCATGCTGCTCTCACCCTGACGTCCCTCCCCACTGCTGGGCTGCAGCCACGGTGGCCCCATGTTCCCGTCCACACCAATGGAGAGGAGAAGCCCGGTTCCAGCGCTTGCGCAGGTGCAAAGAATAATCCAAATGTGCAACCAGGGCCTGGTGCAGAGAGCTGCCAGACAGGGAGGTGACAGTCACCATGCTATGCCGCAGCACACATGTCCTCTGCTCCCAGGGAGACAGTGACACCCAACCCATGGTGCCCTATCCCATCCCTCCCACCGCCTTTGCCCAGAGGACCTCCGCTGCTAGCCTGAAGAGCTGGATGCAGCTGTTGATGATGCATTGCCTTGGACAGGCCTTCTTCTCGTGTGTCCACTTCTCGGGGCTCACCGCTAACCCAGCTCCACAGCAGCACACGCGTGTGACTGTACGTGCACAGTAATGCTACAGCCACGCGTCTGTGCTCATCGTCTCCACCTCGCAGCCTTACTGACACAGCACGAAGGCTACCTTTCAGCAAAAAGCAGCAAATACTCCCATGATCACCGACGTGCAAAGGTCCAACAAAAATTAACGCAATCATTTCTGCAGGCAGAAGGGCGAGCTGTCTGTTCGCATGGTGCCAGACACGCGGCTGCCAATCCCGGGTGCCCCAGCCTCGCCTGCAACTCCAGGGCTCGCCATCCTCCAAGCCCACAGCACAAGGAAGTCACGCAGGCCACATCTACATCAAGTAAAATTACCTTCTTTCTTGTTCTTAATACACTAGGAAGGCTTCCACAAGATGTCAGCCTAACTAAATGACAATGCTAGCCTCAGGGTACAATTCTACTTTTCCAGCTCATGGGTTTAGCAGGAAAACCAGTTCTGCTGCTGCTGGAGGAGGGGGATAAGGGAGAAGCCCCAGAGAGTGTTATTTGGTCCTAGCAAGCTTATTCCCGAGGCAGACACGCCATCTTCCCTCCCCAAGTTGCACATGACGATAAGGGCTGTTGCTTTGCAGCGCAGAAGTCCCCAGACAGCACTCATACCTGGTCTTCCTTCGCATGCAGGCAAGTTCTCAGTCTTGGGAGAAATGCGATCTCGTGAGTTTTGCCAACAGCTGGGTTTTATTCCCAGCCTACTGCACCTTGAGACCCCAGGCAGCTCCCAAGGAACAATGTCAATATTACTGCAGAGTTCCAGACTTAAAGAGAATCAGATGCATCCTTTTAGTAATATCTGTTATTTCATGACAAGCGCACATAAAAACATGTTTCACTAAGAAAAGCACCCATAAAGTTCGTGTTAACAGTTTCCCAAACAGGAAACTCACTGGCAAGGTGCTAAATCGCCCTTGTTTGGTTACAGGCCAAAGAATGGAGAGCTTTAGAAAGGAAGCAACTTACCGGGTTTGAACATTAACTCTTAACTCTGTGCCAAATTTCACAATCTTCATGTGGGAGGAACCCACCAACAGATACTGATGCAAAAAAGCAAAAGGGTTCCAAAAGATACCCACTTTTGGCCTTCTGGTAATAGCAAAAAGAGGTAGCACAAGAGAGGAATAACATTTGACCTTACAGCTGTTGTCATTTTATTAATTACATCCTTTGGAATGTTGTTTTCAAGTGTTCTGTTACTGTATTTAAACGTTCTTAACATTCACATCAACACTTCAGAGCAGGGTTCTGCGCCACCTGGGCTGCGATGGGAAGCACAACCACAGGTACTTCGGTGTAGGAGTTCCATCAGACAGCTGGCAACTGGCTGCTAAGGCTGGGCGTCAGCTTCTGCACTTCTCGTACAGTGAGCATGACAGTGAAGAAACTCTGTAAATAGGTTTATGTAATTTCTTTGCATGTATTTCATTCTAGAGCAAAGGTGAAAATATTTACAATGGTGGAGCAATTTAAAAAGTTTCTCTAGCATTTCCTAGTTCGCTTTATCATTAAAGACGGTTACTTTCCTGATAGGTTGGCAGTGGGTTTTTTTGGTTTGCTTTGGTTTCTGGGGTGGGCTTGAGGTTTTCTTTTGGTTTGTTTAAAGAGCTCACCTTCTCCATCTCTTTATTTCCACTTAGCACTTCCCTTCAGTCCGCTCTGGACAGGAATGCCCACCACAGAAAGGAAGCACCGCAGCCAGTATTACATTTATGCCACACGAGAGCAAAGGAGAAGCAGGCAGAAAACAGTAAGTGTTAGTTTAAATAAGTACCTCTAAGGAACCAAAGCTTAATAACGAAGGTAAATGGCCATTTTATTTTTAAATCTTTCTTTGACACAATTCATCGTCTTCCTCCATCAGCGTGGGAAGTTTGTTATTCTCAGTTCATCCCACATCTTGAGGTCATAAGTGATACCTCGCTGCTACAGACCAAACATTTTCAAGTGCCTTCTACTATGTTATTGCTTTGTATCTCAAGGTGAAAACAAAAAAAGCTTATCCAGGCTGCCTGGAGTAGAAAGCTAACACTCCCTCTGCCTCATCCACATCAAGCCAAGGCCAGAGGAGCTGCTCTGAAGGCTTTCCTGCATATGCACGCAAAAATCCTAAAAAAATTTAAATCAAGTCCGCTCATTTCCCTGTTCATTTACCATTTGCCCTCATAAACCAGCTGTCTCGGAGCAGAGCTTGCTCCAGATAAGAGGGCAATGAACTTTTACAACAAGCAGCCACGACAGCACATTTGGCCCCTCCACACTGTGCATGCACGCTCTGGCCAGAGACCGGCTCGGCTCTAATGCCACGGACAGATTTTCAGGGTCACCGCTTCTGCAAACGCAAACTCCTGCAACTCTAAACCACACGAGGTAACTCTTACAGACCCACCCCGCAGCGAGGTGCTGATGGAAGCAACGTACCCCCCTTTCACGGGGGCATATGCCCCCCGAATGTAACCGCTGACCACAAGGAAGCCCTCAGACTGCTCCGAGCCCCGATGGTAAATGCCAACCTCACGATTTCCTCTCCTGAACTGCAGTCCCCAGGAAAAAGCAAGTACAAAAGCCACCGTTTGGGAGGAAAAAATAGATTTTCTAGTTTCATAACTGCATGCTGTCAAGCTGGATTCCAATTAAATTTTTCCTCTGCCCCAGCGCAAGCTTTGCTTTTTCCAGAAATTTCTCATCGCTTGAAACGTTCGCTCCTGTCCTTTGCTCTCGGGCTGTGTGCTGGACTTTCTGACACACCACCTTCATCTAAATGACTGTTCTCCCCTTTTACCACTTACACAGGGACCACAGTGGCACACAGTTGTTACACATAGCTTTAAGCTGCCAAATCCCTCTCACCTCCGCGAAAAGCTGGTGCTAACCAGCATCCTCTGTTCAAACCCTGCATACTTCGCATCTGAAAGTTCCTTTTATGCAGCGATGTTTAACAGCAAACAGGCAGCAGCTAGCACTAAGGCACTTCCAACCACAGCTCTGCGCTGCTTTTACCGCCAGCTGAACACAGCCAGCGCAGATGCAGGAGGGGGGGAGCGGGGTGCTGGAACTCCTTCCTATTCCTTCTGTCGTGGGGACGAAGGACTCCTACCGTTGATTTCTCCCCCCCCTCTACCAGTGGTCTTTAACACGATCACAGTATGCACCACAATGCTTTAAAACAGCAAAGCTTCTGGAAAACCCAAACAAAAGGAACGTCACCAGGTGACGTCAGCCTATATACAGCCCTGTGTGGTCGCAGCGCATAAGCAAATCCATTCTTGTGCCGCTTCCCTGAAAAGCTTTTCAGTAAACGCACTCATGCTACTACAGGAGCTTCTCTCAGCAATAAGCCACCCATCTGCCATCAACAAGTTAGGACTAAAGGAAGCCACAGCTGCGGAAAAAGAAAACGTGAGCTTCAATTAAACAGCTGAGCAGCCACAGAGGACGAAAACTTGTATTAAGCACCGATTTAAAAATTGCAGACCTGTCAGAGGAGATCAAGCCGGTGATTTCAAAAGGAATATTCCAAGAGAGCATCGTGGATTCAGTTTTGCACTAATATCAAAGGACACTAAACCCAGTAAATTATTCAAAGGCTGTCTTACATTAGAGCCTTTTACAGACTCACCGCGTTGAGTCTAAAACTACGACTGAATGCAACCTCCAATGTACTCAAAAGAATGGGTAAGTTCCTGCGTTTCTATATACCTTGTATAATGAATGACCGGCTATGCTTTAAAGGAGCACTTCGGTGCTAAAGCAAATTTTTCTGCACCGAACCTTATGAGAAAAAAAAAAATGTTTTCTGGTTGTGACACTGTAATCCTCCGTAATAGAGATAAAGACTCATCCTAAGTGTAATATCCAAGTATTCTGTGTTTCGTAGTAAGTTGTCTCTTGCATTTAGAATTAGCTTGTCGGAAATGCATGGCAATGTTATCTGCAGTGAAATCTTCCATCGTGATGTTCAAAGTATACTGATAAGGCTATCCTATCTTGTTGTTTTCCTAAATTATATTCTGCAGGCTTACATTTCAAGTGGCCATTAGGGGCTCGTATGCTGGCAGCACTATATGCAATGAGTATGGTTTTAAAAATGCTGCCTGCCTTGGGCATGGCTTGTCCACCAAAATGTCGCTGTGAGAAGCTGCTCTTTTACTGTGACTCTCAGGGGTATCACTCAGTGCCAAACACCACTGAAAAGGGCTCGCTAGGTTTGTCACTGAGGCACAATTATATTTCTGAACTTGAAAGGGATCAATTTGCAAGCTTCAGTCAACTTACTTGGCTTCACTTAGATCATAATCAAATTGCAACAGTCAGAGAAGATTCTTTTCAAGGACTGTATAAACTTAAGGAATTAGTCTTAAGTTCCAACAAAATCTTTCATTTGCCAAACACAACTTTTAGCCAGCTGCTTAACCTGCAGAATTTGGACCTCTCTTTTAATCAGTTATCCTCTCTGCACCCCGAGCTCTTCTATGGCCTTCGCAAGCTACAGACCTTGCACTTGCGATCCAACTCCCTGCGGACCATCCCGGTCCGCCTGTTCTGGGACTGTCGTAGCCTGGAGTTCCTGGATTTGAGCACAAACCGCTTGCGAAGTTTGGCTCGCAACGGATTTGCGGGATTAATCAAGCTGAGGGAGCTTCACCTAGAGCACAACCAGCTGACAAAGATTAATTTTGCTCACTTTCTCCGGCTGAGCAGCCTGCACACGCTCTTCTTGCAGTGGAACAAAATTAGCAACTTGACATGTGGGATGGAGTGGACCTGGGGCACCTTAGAAAAGCTCGATTTGACTGGAAATGAAATCAAAGCCATCGACCTAACCGTCTTTGAAACTATGCCTAACCTTAAAATCCTCCTGATGGATAACAACAAGCTCACCACTCTGGATTCCAAGATCCTAACCTCGCTGACGTCCCTCACCACCGTGGGCCTCTCCGGCAACCCGTGGGAATGCAGCCCAAAGATCTGCGCCTTGGCCACATGGCTGAGTGGCTTCCAAGGTCGGTGGGAGCACTCCATCCTCTGCCACAGCCCCGACCACACCCAGGGAGAGGATATTCTGGATGCAGTCTATGGTTTTCAGCTTTGCTGGAATTTATCAACTGTTGTTACGCCCGTGGCTACAACGTACACAGCTCCGACTACCGAGTACACGAAAAGAATAAGCTCTTCTCATTTCCATATGGGAGACAAAGAGATTCCAACTACGGCAGGCATGGTTGTTACCACCGAAGAACATTTTCCCGAGCCAAACAATGCCATCTTCACTCAGAGGGTAATTACAGGAACAATGGCTTTATTGTTTTCTTTCTTTTTTATCATTTTTATAGTGTTCATCTCCAGGAAGTGCTGCCCTCCCACATTAAGAAGAATTAGGCAGTGCTCAATGATTCAAAACCACAGGCAGCTCCGATCCCAAACACGGCTGCATATGGCAAATATGTCAGACCAAGGACCCTATAACGAATACGAACCCACCCACGAAGGACCCTTCATCATCATTAATGGCTACGGACAGTGCAAGTGTCAGCAGCTGCCGTATAAAGAATGTGAAGTATAATACCTACATGTCATCAAAAATTAAATCAGATAAGTAACCTATTTTAAAATTGTAGGGGACCTACATCAAATTCTAATTTTTACAAATGTTGACATAAAGCCTAATTTTCCAAGCTACTTAATGGAAACATTGTTTATGGAGTGGTGCAGTATTTTTAAGTTTTTTAAAAAATAAATCCATAATATTTTCAGTGTTAAAGAAGCAATGATTACATTAAACTTGCACTCCTAATGTTTAAAAGTCTAAAGAGATGCTCACCTCAAACTATGTAAAATGTTTCATGTTATGTAATTATATGACTGTGTGTGAACATTTATACCCGAGTCTCCACATTCTACTTTTTCTAACAAAAACAGTCTGAGGGGAAGGATACTGGATATCTGTACAGAGATCTGCGGGGGGACATACGCTCCGTTTGTTCCACTGCAGCTGTAGGATCCCAACCACTCCAGCTGGCTCCGTTCACTTTAAAGGCAGCCGTGGAGGAAGATTTTCCTCCTCTGGTAATTTCACTCCAGTGAAAAACAGGGAGGGGAAACAAAAAAAGAGCAACAAAGGTCCAGGTGGGGATTTAAGTACATTGGGGACCGGTGAACTTATTTTAAACGCAGTTTTCCTCTCCACGTATTCATAGTTTGGCTTGCTTAAATGGACCTTGCTAAAGCTCACAAGAGATACAGAAAGGAGCCGTTCACACGCTCACGAATCAGCAGGACGGTCACAAATTAGCGGGACGACTCTCCTGGCACTTACAAAGTAGTCAGCGTAGCTTATTTCAGCGGGCTCAGTATGACAGGATCGATTCTAAATATTAAGTGCATTCAATTCTTATCGGCTCGCTGGTTTGACTTGATGATGCTTTCCACGAATTCAGACTAATTACGTACGGACTAGGAACAAACGGCATTTCAACACCTTTTCATGTGTAAATACCCTTAATGAAAGTTTTTCTTAATTAAAAGTAAATATCAGCAGCGAGGAGAAGAGGGAAGGAAGGAAGAAGCCTCTCTTTGTCCCCCCGCAGCCCCCCCAGCTGAGGCTTCCTCTCGCCTGGAAGCTATTTTCATGCACTAACTCCACTGGTTTCTCTGGAGACAGAATTAGCCCCTCTAATATAAGCTCTCACTTGTCCTCCTCTTCCAAAATTCAAGGTAATTACCAGTTCAAAAAAAAAAAGTACCTTCTGACAAGTTAGGAAAATAGAATTAGTTTATAGAATAGTTCGCTGAAAAATGTTTCATTTCTTACTTGATACGGGATGGAATCTAAACCAGTATGCCGTTTAAAAAAATCATATATAAATATACACACATGCACCTCATTCTTAAGGAGTAATTTGATTTCTTTAGCCAGAAGTACCATATTGCTATTTATACTATATTATGAAATTATATGTAAATATTTGCAGATCTATGCAGTGACAGTGGTACTCAGATGCCACGGGGGTGGGGGGGTGGGGGTCTGCAAAGGAATACATTATTTTTAAGTCAACTGCTCAAATATTGTAAGCGTTCTAACCAAAGCTAAAAGGACCAGAAGGATGGAAATTTTTTTCTATATATACATCTACGTATAACTAAATTGTGTTGTGTCCAATGCTGCAGTCTTAAACAATTACCAGCACACACCGATGAAAAGAAATTCCTCACAGTGTTGACATACCTTGAACAAATCAGTAATTACAGTATGCTAATTGTGTTGTACTAAACTACTCCGCAAACTTTTTAAACAGAAAAAAATCACTGCGTAAAAATCTGTTTGCTATTTCACTCTGCTTTTATATATCTGTATTACCACTTAGTGAGGTATTTAGGGCGCAGTTATGCAACAGTTTGATGTTTTATTGTGAAATCAATTCGTCCAAGGCAATTATAGCAAGATAAGTGTGACTTCTGTTAAGATTTTACATAGAGATTTTTCAATTCCTTGTTTTGAAGATCTTAATTTGCATCGTTTTACTTTTACATACAGTGCCCTTACTAAAAAACAAATATTTTGTTTACTTCCTGTGACTCCGTACTTTAATGGAAGCGATTCAGTGAAGCCGAATGGTTTTCCACAGAGATACTTTTGAGTTCTCCCAGCTGGTTATACTACGGTGAGCTGGTTTACACCTGTGCTAGGAAATCAATTACTGCTTTTAACTGAATATAATCAATCCTGCAGGGTAGGTGGACAAAGAGCAAACATTCTGTATGATTAAATCCCATGCGAGCCGGAGGCCAGACCTAAGCTAATAAACACAAAAATGTATCGGTATCCAAGGGTGTTTATCTGCTTGTTTTAAGACTTGCTTCATTGCGTACCACGAGTGAGTGCTCACAGCTCTTCCCTCACACCCAGGCTTTTGCTCTGCTCCGGGCAGGCGAGTGTGCATCACCGTGTGAGCAGCAACCTGCCCCTGCCTGCGCACCTCCCCTGCCTCGTGTCAACCAACACGAGGGTCTGCACCGAGGGCAACCGGAAAGCAGCCGCTCTGGGGAATGCTTTTCATGTACAGCGGTAGGGGACCAGCAGAGACAAAGTTGTAACTGAACTCATTAATTATACTGGCAGGCAAATAATCTTGCTACACGATCATCAACCATCAGATGTCAATACAGAACTCTGGTGTCCTCAGCTGTATTTGCAAGAAGGAATTCCACCTTTCTCCTCCATGCCCAGCAGAAACCCTTGCTGTAAGACAGTTCAAAAGGTACCATGTCAGTCTTCCACACAGTAACGAGAAGCGGCCACTTGACTGAAGCGCTGAGGTTCCTCCCGAGGAGGTGCTTTCCAAACACCCCAGCTCTGCGCAGAAGCCCACTTCATCTTTATTAGCTTATAATTATACCCAAAATGACTAAGGACAGATGTTCCAGCAATGCTGGATTTAATCCTCATCTCCATCCCAGCCACTCATACCAATTTTCCAAGCATTAAAGCACTGTTCCAGTCTGCCTCAAACACACCCAGGGGCCCAGCTTCCCTCCCCACCAGTATCCCCAGCTTCCAGTGGTCCTGCAGCCGCTGCCTTGGCTTGCAGACAGCAAAGCAGGAGGCCAGCAGGCAGAGCCTAGCACAGCACCGTTCAATTTTACTTTGACTCTCTGTTCTACACACTAATAAGCAGCCAATCTCCCAAATGCCGTGGTTTATGTCTGCCATTTCCAAAACCATTTGTTGCCAGGTTCCAGGCGTAAGCAAAGCAATTCTGCAAACATTACATTTAGGGTAACAGGTATCATAAAACTCACAGAATGTCAAACAGTAGCAGTGAAGTCAACTTGAATTCCCTTAGGAGGGAAAGCAATCGGCAGGCAAAACCATCGCTCTAGACAAGGACACGACCAGAGGCTGTTAATTTTTGTTTCATTTATTTTTTCAAAAAAAGGAAAGTTACTGTCTTCCATTCTCAATTGCTTGTGACTCTTCCAGGCAAGGAGGGTATTGTAATAATTGTGTTACTCAGCAGCCTCTGATTTATTTTGTTTACAGAACAAGAACCACGATGATTTGGTTTAAATTCATCGTATTTCAGCATGAGCACTGCCTGGTGACAAGAGGTTGTTAACTTGCTCTCCCTAAATACCATCTCTGTGCACAGCCTCCGTCTCTACAGATATTAAATGGCATTACAGGTGCTCCAGCACCGCTAGGCACAGCCTCATGCTAGTGTTCAGGGCCTTTCAGAAACAAAAATTTCTTCTACTGCTCTCAAGATCCTCATCCCATCCAAAGATCTCCTCCAGTCTCACTGATCTCCAGCCAGCTTTTCCTCCTCCCCACCCTCGTGTCAGTGAAATGCAAACCTAGCAGCCTAAGTTCAATTTTTGAGTCATTATACTGGAACAGGTCTGAATTAATGCCTTCAGTTCCCCTCTCGTTAGTCGCTCTGCATTAGATCATCGTTTAAATGCACACAACTAGAAATTACTCGATAAAGAGTAAAATGGGTTAGTGTTTAGTCTCCAGCTGAAATGTTCTTCTGCACCGAGCTCCCATTTCCTATCAGATGGAAACATAATTAATGCTGCTGTATCAATGTTTGTTTTTGTTTGCTTTTCCCCCAAGCAGAAATTATCTGATTTTTCAGCAATAAGCCTAGTTTGCATGCAAATCTGAGCATCTGATCTTATGTTCCATTACCCCCCCCTTAGAAGACAGTGGCCTATTGCTAACATGTAAAATAAGAAATATCCAGTCGCTTTAAACCAGAAATCTGCACTACACACTTATTTTTTAATGTGTCTAAGTTAATTTCTGTACTACTACAATGAAAATAAAGTTGATTTAATTTTGTGATCTGTGTAGCTATCAAAATCCATCTGTTCAGACCTATGAAATCTACCCAGAAGCTGAATTTCATCTTTCTTATGAAGTTTTCCATAAAAAATAAAAGTTCGGCGAGGGATACAGTATTTCTGCTCCCCTCTCAAAAAAAGAACAAGCAAGGAAAAAACAAAAATCAAAGGCAGTTGCACGGCAGCAGCTCCTCCCTCCCCATGCCCTTCTCCGTTGCAGAGAGTCCTGTATGCTAGAACTGGTGCCAGGCTTTGCTTTTTAAGCCATCACACTAGCAGGGTGCTTAACCATCATTGCACAGTCACCTGGACATTCAGCCTTTCACATCTGATATAAAAGCCTTTTGAGAGGTATCTAGGGAAAGGTAACAGAGGCTTTGACAGATTTCATCAAGCCTCAGATGGGGCAAAACTTGTGCTAAGGGCAAAACACCATGCAGCTTGTGCAGCTCTGGTGTAAGCAATGAAAAGCTGCACCTGCTCGCCTTCAACCACTTCTTTGTTTTAAACAAAAAACACAAACAAACCAAAAAACAAACTCCAAAAAACCCAATACACCAAACAACCCCCACCCCATTTTCCTTTTTACCATCATGAAAACATCAGTGAATGAACTATTCTACTAGCTTTGCAGCCAGAGATTAAAAAGAAGGAGTCTTAGATGCATTGTGTTTAAACTATGCTTAAAGAGCCACTTTCTGGTGGGAGGGGGTGTAAGTAATGAAGTAAATGAAGTAAAACAAAGTGCAGTGTACAGAAAAATTTTGTTATTAAAATTGTGTATACTGTAAAACTGAATTTGCCTCTTTCTTCCTCCCTTTTCAAACAGAGGTGTCAAAAGCTCATCCTTTCACAATACGTAAAGACCAGTCTACATCCTCTGCAGTTTAAGAGCACATCAGCACTACCCAAAGCAGACACATCAGGTTTGGGCCAGTCCATTGGCCACAATCACACCAAACACAGCACTTTCTGTTTTACCACAATAAATTAGCTGGTCTGCATTGGTTCTTCTCAAACAAGGTATCTCTTCACTAGCAAAAATTGTTTGTAGAAGCACGATGAGAGAGTGAAAACCAAACCAAAGCCAAACTCTGGACCCTTGAGACTGAACCCCAGGCGAGTTTCTGTATCAGAAGCAGCACAGGCGGCCACATCCTCATCCACGCTGGCGTGAGCCCCGGCACGACCCGGCAGAGGCTGCCCGCAGTGCTGCTCAGACCTGGCTCCAGCCCTGGGTGTCATGGTTGGTCATGGTGCCAGCCAGGAGCATGGCGTTTCCAGCAGGACCGCCTCGCCAAGAATTTAGCAAGGACAAACAATCTGTATCATTTAGAGATGTCAAACTAGCAAGACATCACTTCAGTGCTGAATTACAGCCATCTAGAAAGTGTCAGAAATACATTCCCTGTACAAGCAGTGTTCTTTATGTGGGCTATGGCAATGAACGTAACGTTCAGAATCACAGTGCTTCAACAACACGAGAAAGATTTCTGATTTAGAGAAGCGACAGGTTCACGGCCAGAACCCAAAAGCCTTGATACAACAGCTGAACAAAAGGACAAGTTTCAGGATGTTCCAAGATTATTATATGCACTGAACTGCCAGCTAAAATCGTTTTAGTAACTAAGCCTGAACTGCATTTATTTTTTTGCAAAAGGTTTGACTGGGTTCTCAAGGGTTTTAAATGTCAGTTGGCTAACTGCCTTTCAAATCCTTCTAACACTTCAAAGTAGCACAAGATAAATCTATTTTCTTAAACTCTCAAAAAGACTAATTTTAAGATAAAAAGCACCCCTCTCAAATGCAAAACCAGTTGTTTTCACAAGTAAAGGTAAGATACATAAGAGAAAATACAGTATTCTGAATATGCTATGCAAAACCTTTAAATCCAATTGGTAACAAGGAAACATCAACACCACTAGCAACTTACTTTTAAATGTAGGCTGTGTTAAGACAACTGCAAAAAAATTGAGACTCGAGAATCTGACCGGAGAGGACTGCACAAATGAACTGAAAATTGCAGGACATCTGGCAAAGCGCAGACTCCCTCCTCCGGTGAGTGTCCAGGCTGAGGGACAGAAGTCAGTGCAAGTGTTCATCCACCATAAAACCCTGATGTTAATATTTATTTGTAATCTGTTCTTAAGGAAAAAAGCTTTATGAAATCATCGTTACCTAATCAACAATTTCATTACTGTGAAGATATCAAGAGAACAATTGTACTATAATGAATTAAAGGTCTATCTGTCATATTTGACTTCAGGAACCACATGCTCTGGGAGTTATTTTGGAAGAAATTCTTCACAATGTGAGTGGTGAAACACTGGTACAGGTTGCCCAGAGAGGTGGTCGATGCTCCACCCCTGGAAGCATTTAAGGCCGGGTTGGACGGGGCTCTGAGCAACCTGATCCAGTTGAAGATGTCCCTGCTCATTCCAGGGGGGTGGACTAGATGGCCTTTAAAGGTCCCTCCCAACCCAAACTATTCTACGATTCTACAAGATAAAAATGACTACAATTGCCTCATTAACAAAATTTCATGTTTCTTCCCTTGATGCACGACTACTGAGGTTTGGCTACTAGGGGCATTCAGCAAACACTTTTGGGCTGAGAGGTAACCAAAACATTATTTTAGTTCTTCTGCTAGTTTTAATCAACAAGGTCTAAGAAATTTGACTTTTTCTTTTTTTTTTTTTTTTAGTCTTCTAAAAGGAAGAGACCAAAGACTTCAAACATACACAAAAATCATTTGAGATATTCTGAATTGGCAGCATAAGAAACAGTAGCTAGGAGCTGAACAATGACCAGAAGGGAATACATCTTGAGTTAAATCCAAGGTCTTCTCCCCAGTATGTAACAAACACTTCCAATGCACATACAAGCAAAACTAAAGTCATATTGTCTACTACCAGGACCTTTTAAGAAACTAACAACTCTTCCTTTTAAAAAACTCAAAGTATTATTTCAAATGCTGTTCAAGTAACTTATCCCTGTTTTCTCCCAGCACACTCTACTACTTGTATTTTGAATATTCAAGCAAAATAGACACAGAGAAAGTGCTGTTCTTTTCCACCAATCCTTACTGCTAAAGAGTGTGCAGTGCATCCACTGTTCGATGCAGGTGTATTGTGCTTTATGTCAGTTCAAAAAAAGCAGCCTTATTTCATGAAAAGTCTTGAAGTAAATGGAAAAGGTTCATCCATCAAGAAGGTTCTTAAATAATGAATGGGTCATAATTCTTTACAGTCAAAAGCAATTAATTTTCTGTATTATAATCAGGAGAATAAATCTGAAAAATCCATTCTAATGGCTCTGAATCTGAAGGTAGTGTTACAGCTGAATTTTTAATCTTAAAACACAGGAGCAGTGAGGACTTCTGCTGTTTAAACATACAATCTTCTACCAAACAGAACAGCTTTACTGCATATTTAATAGGTAGAACGGGTTTTGCGAGACCGCATGAGATTAAAGACAGCACTAGATACAGGAAATGCATTTCAAGTAGAAAAGTCCTTCCAAGATACTTCTCAACCATATAGCTACAAAAATTCTTGAAATATCCTTTATGAAGTATATAAAATACTGCAGAAAAGCGTATTGCAAGAAGTAGTTTTACTTATATGTTTGCAAAGAGCTAAAAATATTGAGAAGAGTGTTAATGCGGAATCCAACTCAACCCTACAGCAAGTATTCTTATTAGGATGCATTTGCTCTCCTCACTTTAACTAACTCCTAAATAATCCATCACGTACCCAGAACCTCTGCCTCAAAAAGCTATGTGCTGTTAGCTTGGACTATCAATTTCTGCCCTCAATAGATTGGTTCAACCCTGATACCACCTTAAGGTTTTAACCTTTTAGAGAAGAAAAAAACTGTAAAATTAATAGAGCTCTTAGTAAAGCTAATAATGACACAATCTGTTAGCAGTGAGAACATGGGAATGGGAGCAGGGACACAGACAAGTGAGTACCCGTCTCTAAAGGCACCACGCAACAGTTAACAAGGCGAACACACACATGAATTCCCCTGCACTGCAGACACTTTCAGCAGCTTTGTTAACCACCTCTGCTTTGAGCAAGCTGAATTTTAGCTACCCAAGCTGACTCACCTGACCCAGAAGGGAGTTACACAGTGAACATCCTCAGCACTCACCTACCAAAGGCTGCGAGCCAGGAACAAACCACTACATTGGGAAAACCACACAGCGGGCTGTTCTGCGAGCCCCCAGGTCTAACTGTACACCTCCTATTTAAAGCGCAAGAGATATTAAAGCATCATCTATGTTGTCCTCAGGATAAGGTAACACGCTTCAGTAAAGACGTGGAACTACTTATTGATCGAGTCTAGCCCTGAAGCATGCCATCCCCAAACGAACAACAACATCTGTTATACCAAGGTCTACAGGGGCTTAGGATTAACTCCATGCTTGAAATTCTGGCTGAATAATTTAAAGGTTAAGGAATGCCTCCTCAGTCTTTCCAGACAGCCCTGAAGATGGAAATAGCTGTGTCGCTGTTTCCAGGTAGGACAGACACCCAGCTTGGCACCCGGAGGCCGGCAGACCACTGCAAGGCAGACCCAAAGCACAGGCAGCCATGTTTGGTGACTCCCAATGACAGCTGGAAGCTCCGTAGGTATGAAGTGTGTATCTTTAGGGTTCAGGCCTTCAAGAATTTAACAGCCGCAGGGCAGGCAGGAAGGGAAAGCCATCTCTAGTTTATATTCTTCTCTGTGGACGACTTAGCTCTGGGACATCTATTAGCACCATGGCAGCTGTGGAACTTGGAAACAAGACAGCTTTGACTACATGACTGATGCCTTTCACCTGCAATTATTCTCCTGTCCTAAGACAGGAAAAACTTCAAAAAAGGCTAAGGTTAGACATTTGATTAGGTTGAACTGTAGAAAAAAAAAATACAGCAACCTTTGGCAGGTGCTGTATCTCTAACATGACACTACGCTCCCGAGCAAAACAAAAATAACAGATACCTTCGACAAGTTACTATAGTCTATAGTGACAGTTGACTTCTAGGACATGTCTGTACATCCTTTACTGAAATGACAGAGTAGAATGCTCAGTGTCCCATGTGTAATAAGCTTTTGCCAGGTATTACCCTCTGCCTGCGAGTGGAGAGCAAGTCTCTAGACCAGCTAAAATATGTCAGTCCTCTGGATGAGGGACATCTGCTGTCCATAGTTAAAATAATTAAACACCCACATAGTCTACCACGTAATATAATATAACAATGAAATCAGGACTAAGGCATTTCAGGTATTCACAGACCACGCGTGCAACTTCAATATACCTTCAGTGCTGGGAACTGCTAAACAAGTTGCAACGCCTCGTCCACTCCAAGTTTCGGATTTGTCAGCAATGTAGGTGTTTGTTGACAAACCTGAAACTTGGAGAAAACCACCACTTTGTTCCAAATCCGAGAAGTGTTTATGGAATGAATTCAAAGCTCTTGTTCCTGTGTTGCAGAGATGTACCCTTACCAGCAGGGACCAGGACAGCAACCACCACATGATACACAGTGAGATTCTTACGCAAAAAGCACTTGCACAAAATAAGTAACATTATGTGGAGTCCTGGAGTGTGAGAGTGCTCAGCACCCTCCTCCAAGGCAGCTCCAGACTGCTCCCGGATCCTCCCGTGACTAACAGCTGTCTGACAGCACACCGTAAAACACGGCGGGCAAATGAAAGCACTGACAAAGTGGAGAACAACTCCAGTGCACCACACAGATAAATTTCAGGGATATTACCCCTTCATATCTACAACTGTCTATGGACAACAATTAACTTGACAAAGCATGCCAGTGAGAGTGTCCAGAGACACATGAAGAAGTTTTATACTACATTCAAATGAGCTGATGCTACTAGACTGCAGACTGCTTTCCTCTTCTTAGTGGGCACTCGATCATTTGAATATACCACAGTAAAGCTGCATCATCAAAATAGCAACTTTCCAACACCTACTTTTACTGTCCATTTATTCAAAAATAGTAATCTTCATCAGGCAAATCAGTAAGTGATCATCAGCTTTAAAAAACAGTTTCAATTGTTTATGCAAACCTCACTACATGGCAGCACATTCTGCTCACTGCAACTCCTCCGACTTCAGCCTATGCTGTAACAGTCAAGAACAAAATCTGGTCTGTGGTCACTGACCATCGGACACCCACTGCAAACCACGAAAATACACGGAAACCACTCCAGAAGGATGAGGTTATGTAAATAACAAAACAACCCAACAACCCCATTCCTCTAAAACATTAATTGTGCACACATATGCAATGAAACAAAACAAAAAAAAAGATGTGACAGTAAATCCACCTGAAACATATATGCAGCCAGTGATCCTGGGGTGCTAACTGAAAGCAATATTAAAAACCAGTATTAAATCTCAAAAAAAAAAAAAAACCACACTAATGGGGAAGTTTACCTATGGAGGGCAGAAAAAATTCTACAAATTCAGTTTCAAGAAGGGTTTAGGCCTCCGCAGATGGGAATCTCTGCACAGAGACAGATTCAAGGGTATAGATATTATTTTAGTACCAGACTCCTCTGTTATTACGTTAACCAATGACTTCATGTTATCTTTATCTATCTAAAAGCACATCAGCTCTGACCATATCATCTTACCCTAAACCTATGTTCGTTAAAATTGTATGCCTACTACTTTACAACTGCCTTTTTTGGACCTTTTTACCCATTACCAGCTGCAGGTCATCCGTCTTGCACTTCAGGTATTTCCTGGTCATCTAAACCTCCAGCCAGTCTAAGCATTGCTCAGTAGCCATAAACTGACTTAAATGGGTAAACTATGATAAAGATATTACTGACTTTAAACCGGGCGGTGGGGGGCGGGGGTGTGTGGTGTTTGAATAAGTACTATATACCACTTCCTGCATCTGCTTATGCAAGACAAATGTGTTAAACTACTGAAAGAATTAGGATTAAGTGACAAGTTCACATAGCTGACACATTGCTCACAGACAAAAGGTGCAAAATGTGATAAAGAACAAGAACAGGTTTCAGTGATCTGAGCCAGGAAAAAAAAAACCCCACACCATTCTGAGCAGAAAAGAGGACTTCTTTGTGATTCCTGTGATTATTAAAACAGCTTCTACCAAGGCCATTACACAGCCTGATTTCTATTTTGACAAGTGGCTTGGTTATTTCTTTTTTTTATGTAATGCAGATAATCAGGGAAGGCCTATTTTACCAGTATGTTATCAAAAACTTTCCACTGCCTTTGAAACAGGTATTTCAAATTAGATCATATTCTCATTATCTTCATTAATTTAAAAAACCCCATCCTCCAAAAGTCTTACTTCCTCATATGAGAGCTATAATTTGCAACTTCACTGTTTCCTAACAAAAAAAGACCATCAGGAGAACACACAAGTTAGTCTTCTTCCAAATTTCATAGCATCTTTTAACTTTAATGGCAGCTGACCAAAACCTTCAGAGCTGCTCCAGGCTAAAACCCATTCCTGCTCCCTGTCAGTTGCTCCAGATTTCCCACTCAAGGGCAATGCTGGGAGCAGGAGAAAATGCTGGCTCTGGTTAGCAGATGCTGGGGCTAGTTTGTAAGCAGTTCACATCTCATGGACAATGAAATCTCAACCATATGCAGCGCTAAATTTCATCCCCAGTCCATGCAGGAACCCAGTTACCAACTAACTAGCTTGTACATACGTACACACATCCACACCCCCGTCGTGCTCCAGCTGCAGCAGTAACTACCAATTTCATCCCAATATCTTCATCGGCAACAATAACTGAGTAAGCCCTCTTTTAAGCAGTAGTGAAATCAAACCCTTAAAATTACTGTGTAGTGCTATCAATGTGTTATTTCTTGAGGGGAAAAAGTGGTATTGCAATAGTTCAAAGTAATTTTTTTTTCTTTACTATTATTTTCACCTGTGATGTGGTGGAGGCGGGGAAGGGATGAAAGAGCTGTCTGCCTGGTCTGGAACAGATTCTCAAACATTTTGTACCACTTCTGTACCACTACCAGGTAATGGAGCTACCGGTGTTCTCTTAAGGCTTATTCTTATATTTAAAGAAGTTAACAGCATAGGTTTTATGATATAAAGCACACCAGTTCTATACCTCTGCATAACATTTCCACCACTGAGGCAAAAGTATCTATTCATGCAGGTAAGTAATGATAGGAAAGTGCCAGGATGCCAAGAAAAATCATCCTGCAACAACACGCATCTTTTCCTTAAGAGTTCAAAAGAAAACTGTAATTGGCAATAATACATCATATGCCAAAATTGAGTTTTCACTGAACTGAGTTTTCCTAGTTTCCATTAAATCATGATGCTGGGGCAAAGTTAGGACTCCACAAGCCAGACTTGGACCCAGCATTAACAAAGCAAACACGCCTGAAATCTTTCACAGAATGTGAGAGTATTATGTTACCTTGAACACGTTTGCTAGTTGAGCTCCAAGAGCCAGGCTGAAGGGCTCTAACCTGTACCTGGGTAAGCCTGCCAGGTCCCTACCCACCCCTCAAGCAGCACACTCCCTGAGACAGCAGCTCATGCCTAGTCAGCAAATATAAGGCAGAAGAGGATGATCTAGGCTCTATTTTACACAACTCCAGATGTAAGGAGGTAATTTTGCAGTGGATCTGGCATCCTACCCCTTCAGGAGCCTGCAAGCTTGTACTGCTCTCCTCTTGGCTCCCACTGCGAGCAGGCAGGGTACGTGCCAGCGCTGGGGCTCCAGACTCCGGCAACCCTGGTCCCGGCTGCTCTGCCGCGGCCGGCTGTGCCAGGGCTGCCTGAGCAGATGCCTCCCCTGGGCCGTGGCCCCGAGCCCCAGCTCCCACCCCACCCAGAAACACTCGGTGGAGAAGCAGCGAGTCTGCACCACACTGCAACAAACAGCCTCCGCAGTCTGACAACGTGGGTCTACGCAGACCCTAGAGCTGTATCAGAATTGCTGATAAAAGCTCTATTTTAAACCTACAGTGTTTCTTCATGCTGTATGAAGGTGAAAACAATGCTGGATCTCCCCAGTTGCTGTGCAACCAGGTGAGGCCTAATCCAGGCTGCTCATGAATGACAAGCGAGGAGCTCAAGGAGGGCAGCACAATATTTTGACAATACTTACAGCTGTTTCCTCACAAGCGATTTTGTTGAATGGCGACTAGTTAAGCTTGGCTACAGGTCAATTCATCTCACTTTCAGTATGGCTGGGTAGATGGGAGTAGCTGGATGGATGGGGGAATGTCTCAGAATACCAAATTACAGGGACAAAATGCTTCTGCAGGAGCCACGAGACAGCTGCTGGGGCTGGTGAGTAATCCGCTACTGCGGAGCCGCCTTTACAGACTTGATTTTTCATTTTGATGTTAATTAGTAACCTTATCTAAAGAATATCTCAAGTTTTTCCTTTGCAAATTCTATGAACTAATAGATATATCCAGAAATATGAAAAGCAGGCTGAAGTTTACACCCGCAGTAATTGTAAGAGCCTTGAAATATTTTAGTTTTTATCATATTTCACATGCATGTGAAAGGCTTTAGAAATAGAACAACTAAAATTGGAACAACACAGACCCCTGCAAAACTCAAATTAAAAAGAGTGAGCCAAGACAGCATATGCCCTTTCCAAGAGGAAAAGAATGCATTATAAATCTGGGAATAAAGCCACCTAACTCCTGGCAAGACAGCTCAGAGAAACAGATAATAAAACAATCCTACCAATACAGTCATAAGACATTCAAAGCTAGAATTAATGTATCCTTTATTCATTATTAGAAATATAAATAGCTTTAGTTTGTGACAGATTTTTAAGTCTTTCCTGTACAAAGGCATTCAACAGCCTTAACCTGTAATACAGCAACAAAAAACTAGATATGAAGTTGCCTTCGACAGGAAGCAAAAGGCATTATAAACTGGAAATAGCACCAGAAGCTGGCTAACTTCTCGGGGATTAGCTACCGAGCACCTCCAGCCCTACCAGCACCAAAACGCAGCAGTCTCCCCTCTCCCTCCCACACATGAATCTTAGTAACTTCACCTGCCTCCAGAGAAAACAAAATTGCCTGAAACCAGAACGCCCTGGCTGACCGCAAGGTTGAGACCCCTGGCTGCAGTTTAAGCAAGCCAGCAGCCTTATTCGCATCACCTCCAGTTACCTGAAGCAAGTGACTCACTGAGGACCCGTGCAGGATGAAAAAAGGCACGAAAAACGTAGCATGCAGAACGTCATCCTTTACAGAGACTCTATCAAGCCATTATTTACTAAGCTAACTAATTAGCCAGCCACCCTTGCAGATAATGAGAATGCATTAAAGTATTTAAAATTCCAGCACAAGCCTGACACATACAAAGTGGCTGCCCTTCTTCAAAAGAAAACTAATGTCAAAGGAAATAAACCATTTAGGAACAGTCAGCACATCTGAGGTGGAGCAGGAAGGTGGCATCACCTACGGTAAGTGTTCAGAAAAAGGTAGTAAAGCAAAGCAGAGGTATTTCGCATTTTTATTGTATCAGCTGTTACTTGTAAAGAAATCATTAGACATGACTTAAATTAGCATTAGATAGATAAGGCAGCAGCTATTCAAAACAAACAGAATTAACTTACAGAACTGTACAATCTGGCACAGAAAAACAGGGAAATTGAATGTACTTGAGCTGACAGTGATCTGAAAAACCCAGCTGGTTAAAATTCAGATTTACACCAAGAAATAAGCTTTAACTGAATATACACTTCACTGCAGCCTAGTACTGAAAGCACCCTCCCCTTTACATCGGCACTGCTCCAGAAGTGGGTAATATAACCAAAGTCATAGGGCACGTCTACAAAATGCATAAAATAAACTAATCCATCTGCTGGGAACGACACCAGGAATACTCCCAGGGGATACAAGTTCCCTGTGTACTTGATATAGTCCTGCTCTTTCAAAAAAGATTTCCCGAACTCCAGCTGAGAGTGCCCACGATTTTTTTTGTCTGTGTGTGTCGGGGGCAGGGAGGGGGGGATGTTTCTACAGCACTGCAAAATTGATGGAGGATAAAAATTCTAAGCAAGTTTGCAGCTTTCAGCACCTGTCACCAAAAAGCCAGTTTTACATTCTCTGTGAATAAGTCTTCAGGATAGCGTATGGGGGAGTATGAGGAGATGCAGATTTGCTGCTTAATTACTACCTTTTTCTCTACACATATATTCCTCATAGGATCTCCTCATTCATTTTAGTTGCAGTTCCCACAGTAGATTCCCACAGCACACACAGGAGCAGCTTTTCGGGGTGAGAAAGGCTGCGTATGGCAACAGCAGTGGGAGCTGAGCAGGAGGCCACCATACCCAGGCGAGCCTGGACAGCAGTCTTACCCACAGCTACAAGAGAGCCGAGCCTGCTTCAAACCCGCTCTCGCAACACAAGAACATAAACTTTTAAGTTTGTGAAGACCCTGCCTTCCTCAATTAAAAGATCCTGGAGGAAGACCGTCTTGTAGGCCATTAGCTTCAAAGGGGTCAACTGCTCAGGAGGAAGACAGAAGGGCTTTCAACTTTTTTTCTTTTTTAAACATGTCAGTTATTTCTGCATTAACTTCTCGTCTTCTTGGCTTTTTTCAGTCCAGTGACCTCTAGAATTGGGATTCTTTGACTCCTGGAGAGGTGCCCAAAAACTCATTCTGCCTCTAAGGAAATTCACAATTTGGCATTTAAGGGGAACAGTATCAAATGATACAGCTGCAGTCTTATTTTGTACTTGACATCAGAGCTCTCATGTCACCTTCCTCCCCTGAAATGACTCATTAAAGACAGTCTCCAAAGGAGATGTTCAAAGGCATAGCAGGTAAGAGTAAGCAAGCCCCATGTTACAAATTTTTCCCTACACAGTCCAAGAAGCCAAGTGGTGAGGTGGGGAAGATACACACACGAACCCTTTGAAAAAAGGGAAATTAAATTGAAGCCACTGGGGCAACACAATGTAGCCAGCTGCTCAACCTCTACACAAATAGAATTAATTGCTGGGGTTTAGTTAAGATGTTTTGAATAAAATTAACGCATACTTAATGCACAGTATTAGGTTAAAAACCATGGGGATAGCATGTAAATGGAGGTATAGGACTTGGGCCACCGCTGACATTCACAGCTATAATTCAACTGCTGGGAAGCTTGCAAAGGAGAAACATCCATCAGGACCTTCCAACACTAACTACAGCACAAACAAATCCCAGGGTTATCTTCCTACTCAGGAAAGAGGATTTTTTAAAAGCATTGTATACCAATGTTGCTAATTAACATCTGGAATGAACCTGAAACCTGTCAATACAAATGGTCACAAGCTGATATCAGGAAAGAAAAAGAAACTTCAAAATATAGATAAATCTCAACCACATAACAAGGGGTGTCTCAAAGTCACAGGAAGATACTTCAGGATCTCCAGCATTCCTTAATACTTGTGAGTATTTCTTTTAATTTTGAGAGAAATTCTGAGACTAAATTCATACATCAAGACAACAAACAAAACTTAACTGTATCAGAATTATTTGAAGTCTTGTCTAGTTTAAGATAGCAAACGCCCTGACTCCCGCAAACTGCCCCTATGTGCAGCCTCACACTGCATAGACTAATCAATCTGTCATCATAAAAAAACTCCCACCACTCCAAATAAACAAACAAAAAACCCCACCCAAAACAAAAAGGTGCCTGCCCCACTTGTTGGTGAGAACCTCAGTCCAACATTCAATCAACACAAAGGCAATAAAAAGCACCTTTTTTTCTTTTCTAAAGGAATCCGTGTTTTAAATATGAGACCAAAAGATACTCCCTAAAACACAGCCGATGAAAGGCAAGCCAAACGGACAGTTTGGAGCAGGCAAGCAGCAGAAAGGGCTCGGTGGCCAGAGAACCCCCGACCAAGGGCACCCGCCTGCGGCCTCAGCACCTTAGCCTAGCAGAGCTAGTAAACCAGTCTGCAATCACCAAGACTAACGCGTCTGCCTCCACAAGAACTGTACCTCATCTCCCTCCAGTTACCCCACATCACCCACTTTTCCTTCCTCCACAAAGATACTTAGCTCTCAAGACACCACACCTACAAAGTTAAACAGTTTCTAAACTAAGAACCTTTGATTTTCAAAGCCTTTTGATTTTTCTTTTCAAAGAGCTACCAGGCTTCATTTTCCAAGTTCTTTCTGCAGGTTTCATAAAGTAACTGATAATGTCAATTCAAGTTATCACATTCAGTAAACCACAGATGACAGCACCTCAGGCACAGAGAAGAGATTATGAGCTGAGAAGCAATTTTTTTTTCTGGCCACATATGGCAGCAGTAGAACACCCAGTGAATGGCAAAAATCTTTTTTCTTGACAGTCAGAGGTTAACACATGTGCAGTATGAGTCAATATTCCACGAACGGCTGCATATCATGCAACTTTTGCATTCAATCTGAAACATACAGACATTAAAGAAAAATACACTCAATTTATGCAAGGCATGGTTATTCGTGAAAACCAGCTCAAAACCACACGACTTTGCCTTTTCGCTCACTACTGCTAATTTTGCAAATGCCCTGGTTTTCCCCTCATGGCCTGATGCCCAGGGAAAACTTTTTTAATTGGCACTGAGGAAAATGCATCTTTTAGCACACCTTTGCAAGGAAGATCTTGGCCTGAGAGCCTGTAGGTTTGCTGCCGTTACTGTAAAGAAACAACTCTCTTAGAGTGCCAGTTCAGCAAGGATAAATTTTGAGTGTACAGTCTCCAAAGTCATGAAGTCTTTTCAAATAGCTTTGAGGAGAAGACTTTTAGCCCTGGCATATACAAATTGTCTCTGTTCTCGTTCTCCTCTTCCCATTTGCCTCTAACTCCTGTCCCTGCTGCTGAAGAAACACGTTGCTGTGCAGACCAGAAGGAAGCCAGATCTTCTCCTGTATTTCAACAGCCTTCCAAGACACACCTTAACCCTCATCCTTTCCTTAGACATGAGACGGATTAAGTCGCTCTTCTGCCTCTATTTCCATTCAAGCAGACTGCCATTATTTGGATAAGCCACAAACAGTAATTATTCTGTATTAGTTCAGTTGACTTTCTGGGACAAAGTAGGTCTAGAGCTCCAGGACACATTATGAGCATTACAGAACATCAGCTTTCTTGCACGGCATAGAACAGGTTAAGCAGAGAGCATGGTCTAGGTGTTAAAAGCCACATCTAGAATAGAAACTCTGGGTTCCTGTTAAGAAAGACTTCTATTGCTTTCGTTGGGATCTATAAACAAGGTGAAGAGATATAACAAAGCAAAAAAAAAAAAAAAAAAAAAAAGTAGAGCATAACAGGTTTTGCACATTACCAGAGAACTGGAGAGGATATTAGCAGTACTGGACAACAACGAGCACCATGTATGCACAGACATCGACTGTCTTCATTCTCTCATTTCATTATGTTCCGAATCTCATCTTTTAGAATGACAGGAACTTAATCCAAAGTTCGTATTAGATCGAGGCTAAAGAAAAAAGTGGAAGCCCAGGACTTGAGATGCAAGTATTTTGCTGTAATGCAAGCACTGTAGTATTCCAGCTTTGTAATAATTCCATCATCCCTTTCCTCCAACAAGAGAAATTCAAAAGCCCAGTTGTGTGTGTAATACTTCTGCACACTGAGAGCACGATCCTGCTGGAGGCTAAAGACTGTTTATCCACAGATCAGTAGTCACTGTGCAAACTCACATCTTCTGTTCCTTCTATACTCCTCAATTTTGGCTCCGAGAGAATACTCAAGTATCACCAAATGGAGCTTCATTAGGGGCGACTAAATAATTAATCTTATATAAGCAGACAGAGTTCGGGTATTTTCCTACAAAACAGTAGGATTCAAATAAATTAAGTCACAAAATGTGGAATTTTTAAGGAGAACCCATTATAGCATATTTATGTAAAATGCTTTACAGCTCAACAAAAGTAAAATGCTGCTAAATGCCAATCACCATATCGCAAACAAGCATACACAGCTTATTATTTCCAGTCTTGCTTCCACCAACCTTAAATGTTATTTCAACATCATTAGATTAAGGAAGGTCTGGATTTATAATGTAATATTAGAAGATATTAGATATATGTTAACTTTGCAGATAGACGCATGTCTAACAAGAAAGGAAAGACAGATGTTTCATCAATGCAGACCTAAAGGGGTGAGGTAGAAAAGGGAGGATCAGATAGGATGGAAGCCTTCACTGGCACACAAGGTATCTACAGGACCCAATTCTCAAGTTCTGAGATAGCATTAGACTTCAATTCTGCTGCACACATGAATGGAGTAAGCATTCTGTGTGAGGGCAGCAACCTTCTTTCTTTCACACATTAAGAGTCTACAACAAAAATGCTGAAAAGCATGGAAAGACTGCAAGGTTGAGTACTGCTGTACAAGACAGTTTAGACTAAGTCCCAGCTACTGTCAAATCTGTTAAGAGTTATTACTAGCATTTTTGTGCCAAACAAGCAGCAAAGGCTGAAAGTAGCGGATGAAGAAGAGCGATGATTTAAGATTTCAATAGATTGCTAAGCTCATGCTGGAAGCAGACCTCAGGTGGGAGCTGAGCTTTATTTGGTTTCTCCGACAAAGCACCGAGCCAGCCACATGCTTCTTTAAGAAATGCATTCTTACTGCATAGCACAAAGGCTGCCTAGTGCCTGAAAAAGCATTCAGGACTTTCAATTCGTGCCACTTGCTCAAAGGAATCGGTAGCCTCAGCATAGGCTGCCTGCACTGACGTTTACCACCAGCCATGACAAACAGCTGAAGCCCAGATGGGCTGCCCTCTTTCCCCTCTGAGGCTCAGCACCCTCATTGCAGCAGTTGTTTGGGATCTCTAAACCAGCAATTCCACATGCGTGTCTGGACAAGCTCAGAGTAACCGCTGAGATGATGGGGAACTGCGAAGACCTTTAAAACCCAAAGCTCAGAAGACTGACATGGCTTTGCATGAGCTGGCTTCCATTTATTTCCATAGGCACTTGTATTACTACCCAAGAAATAAAAGTTTCCAGAATGTCTCCTGAAAACATACCGCATGCTAAGTCCTAGGCAGGGATGATGTTGGGTAAGCACCCTGGAAGCTTGTTTCTTTGCCAAAACATCCAGCTGATGCAGTGTGAAATTCTCATCATCTTCATCAGGCTTCAGTCCAAGTATGCTGAATTATTTACTCTATGTCAGTCTGTAAGCATTAAGCTTAAAAACTGTATCACTTCAGAAATGTTATGTTTTTAAAAGCAGCATCTTTGTCAAACTGATAATGTCTATGGAAATTAGTGCCCAGCATAACAGCATAGCTCTCTTTACTGAACAGTAAAGTCCATGACAGGAAAATCCATCCAGGCTTTCCAACCATGTCCATCACATCAACATTCAAGCATCTTAGACTGACAGAAACAATATTAAAAAAGAAAGTGTAGATTATCTCAAGGCAGAATTTTTATCAGCATCTTTATCATAAATATGGATCAGTCTGCCATTTTAATTCACATCTCTTTCCACAGAAACGGTTGCTTTCATTAAAAGGGCTACGCAAGAGCCCATTCAAATATACAGATACTTGCTGTAAATAAATTTCACAGTCATGTAAAAACTCACACACCTTCCTTCCCCAGCTTGGATCTTTGATGGGAATACAAAGCTGTGGATCAACATTATTAATAGCCAAGTTCATAATGAAAACACATCTCCATTCTGTAAATCACAAGTGTGTCAGGAGTAGAAACACCCTTCGGTGGTAGTTCTGAAGACAAAATTATTTCTCCCAAAAGATACTGAATAGATAAGCTAGGCACTTTCTTGCCCATTAATTCTCAAGCATCACAAAGGCTCAAGGAAGCTTAGGGAAGAAAAGCAAAATAGTGCAATTAAGATTGAGAAAACAGTACTTGTTCAGAGATGTGCATTTGCATAAGCACACCAAGCACAGAAACAGGGTGCAAAACAAGCATTTAACAAGTATGAGACCACCAAGTCTAAAACCAGAAGTGCTGAGATACTTCAGATATCCTGAGAGTGAAGCCACTCTGGCCAGCGTGCTAGAGTTCCTCCTAGGCAGCACAGCGCAGCACAGCAGCCTGGGGTTCTACCACTTCACTTACCTTCAAGTTGTGCTATACAATTGTTAGATTTCAATCTGATTTACATTAAAAGAAATACAACCCCCACCCCCAAACACACCCAGCTATGGTACTCAACCACTTGAGGCCAAACAGAAGATGGAAACTGGAGGGGGGGGGGGGTGCATTCAGCTGAAATAATCTGTGCCTGGAATGCCTGCTCTGAAACTGTCCCCAAATGGGTTTTCTCCATTTGCTGCCAAGCACCTCTAATGCAATCCAGACAGTCAAGGACACAGTCAGAATGTTAATATGAAAGCATTAAAATTCCCATTGAAATAGGACCTGTCAAGCTACTTTATGTAACATGATTTATCATTTCCAAATGTAGTAACAAGGGATTTTATTGTACAAGAGCATGTTGTACACAATGGGGCTCTGGGTTTGCATTCCACGCTAGCCAAACTAGAATTTCTGACAAAGTTTATGCTAGTACATGTCCAAGTTACTGGTGTGTGTATGAAAGGGGAACTATCTGCATTAGAAATTGATGGGGTACAGAATACACTTAAAATGAGAGCTCTCTGCACGTTTGTGTGCATACTAAGTAGAACTGGACACCTCTGATTGCTGCTGCTGCATGGCTCTAAAACAGCGCTTGTGGGAAGAAGCCGAACTGTCCCCATCTACCAGGGCACTTGCATCATGCAGTAAAAATGGACTGTCAAAAGCTTAAGGAAGTTTTTATTTCCAGTCTTACATGTCATTCGGCTAACTGATGTCTTCTGCAAGTTCAGTGCAGTCAAACTGAGAGCAGGCTGCAAACGGCTGGTTAAGTTTCCAGTGGATGGCCTTCACTTTCCAACCCCAACTTCAAAACCCCAACCTCAAAAACACACGATCTCCAGCATTTACCATATTTAACACAGCAGCTAAAATCAAGGCAAACTGCCCAAGTTCTGTACTAATAACACCCACGGAGAGTTACAGAACAGAGCACATACCCTGTCACGACTTAAATTTTGTGGGGTTTTGTGTCTGTAAACACAGTTTCTTACCTCTCCATTCTACGTACCAGCTTCTCAGAAACACAGAAACATTTCAGCTCTATCAGCCTTCCATTCTTTTTTTATACTTTCACTTTAAGTAGTTTAGATAATGTAACTGCAATGTAAACTACATGTATAAATTTGAGGCAGAGTTGACTAGTACAGTACAGAAAAACACAGATGTTGACAAGAATCGGAGCTGCTCTCTACACTGGGAGAGGCATCACACCAGCTGCTAGTGCAAAAGCAACACTGGCATAAATTGGTAGCAGTGTCAAAAAAATATTCTGCTTCATTGTTTTTATTTGGAGCAAACTGCAACTGGTCAACATCTATCCACATAAGATGGAGTTAGACACAAAAGACTGATTCTGTTGTATTTTGTTATATTGCTGCACTAGTTTTCTTACTAACTTCTTCATTGACGTACTACTAATCTTGAACGTCATTCAAGTAGATGTTCTGTCCTCTTCCCCTGCCTAAGTGTGCTATCCATGCCCAACTAAACTCAAATATGCTTTGGAATTTTTTCATTTAATTAATAAAATACACACCAAGAATGCCTGACTGCAATAGATGATGCAAAGCTGATTACAACTGATGTGGTCAATTTATTGCATTCCAGGCAGTGGATCCCAGATCCAAAACCCTGGACCACTCCACTTTTACAACACTAGTCACAATCAACAATGAATTCTTTTGGGCCTTCCCATTCTTGCTCCGCCATTCAGCACTGGCAGTAAGAATCAAGCTTACTCCAAGGAATAAAAATCAAATGCATATAGCCATTCATGTTTGCTATTTCAATCCAGGAGGGATCTGCAATGCAAGCTTAAAAAAGAAAACTATTTTCTGTTGGAATCATGAGAAGTGAGCAAAAGCCGTAATGGAAGCCAGCTCTTCCTAGACAAAGTGGAAGATGAGTGGAAAAAAGCTAAAGAATCTGATGCTACAATTAAGGGATGAACAGCTGGCAATAAGGAATGTGATATTTAAACCAAGAGGCTGGTAATAAAATGGTGGATGAAGTTCAGTGGACATACGTAATAAGTGATGCACAAGGGAAAACCATCTAACTTCATATTCTAAATAACAACTAAATTAACAGAAACAGACTCCTACCACTACGACTGAGAAGCTACATCTTGACGGTAGCCGTTTCACTGAGATACCACCTCAGTGCTCAGCAGCTACCAGAAAGCAAATCAGTGTTAGGCATTGCTAGTACAGGACTAAAGAACAAAACCAGAAGATACCATGACACTGCCTGAATCCTGAACAGCAAATGCAGTTCTGGTCCCCAGATCTCACAGGGAGTCTGAAGATCCAGACAAGGCACAAGACGAGATCGCGGAATGTGTCTACATCAGCACTTTGGCTTGGATCAGAAGAGCAATTTTGAAACTCATCTCCCAATCACTGCCGCCTCGCGCACAGTGATTCTCATCCACATGAGCTGGATTCTCTAAGGGAATCTAAACAAGGAGACAGCCACCACCACACCAAATGCTAACTAGCAGCCAGTCCACAGCACTAGGCTAAAATCAGCTGACACAAACTTCTGTGAGATGCAAGTAAGCATAGGCATCAAGTCCCAATTCATTCTACAAATCCCATCCTAACTCACCATGAGGTTCGATAATGAGGACACAGCCAAAGCTGAGAGGAGGTATATCTCGTTTAGGGCAAGCACCTAATAAAACTAGGACACTTTACTCTGGGGAAGACAAGACTGAAGTCCTCTCCATGATACGGCTCTGAAACAATGGAAGCAGCATGGAAAAGGACGAGCAAGGAGTAACTGCTCAGGCTCTTTTCCTAAATGAGATGATAGCTCTGGAAGTATCTGAGTGGCAGACTGCTAGCAATTGGGTGATTCTTTGAGTAAGAAAAACCACACACTTTCCTTGTTACTGTCCTCTTTCTTGTAGGACCCACCACTGTCAAGACAGGATACTGGCCTTGATGTACAAAATGTAGTCTGACCAAGTTGGACTACTCTTGAAAAAGGCAAGACAGGCATGCTAGATGGAACAGAAAACAAAACACACACCAATCAGAGAAAAGGGGATACAAACTTTTGTAACAAATTACTGAAAGAAACAATCTTGCCCTTCTTTTAGGGGCATAACCACAGGCTTCATCACCATACCAGCAGATGCAGCGGGTTCAAGAGATCCTACAATTCAGTTTACTACTGAAAAGCATTATTCAGATAGAAAACTTCTGCCACGCATCGTAACACAGCCTGCAAAGCTTACAGACTTACAGACGCTTGGGGATAGGCCCAGAGAGACAGTTAAACCATGGGTCCAAAACACTAAACTTGAAGTTACAAACTATCTAGGAAACATCTCTTTACTGCCAGAGGTCTGAAAGAAAACCCAAAAGCTAGAAGAAGTCACTAAAACAGAAGGCATTTAAAACTAAGAGGGAATCTGCCTCAGGACATTCCTGTGCTTCAACCTTTCCAGTGTATTTCTCATCCAATCTTCTCTCTGCATTTTTACACTTGGTCAATAAATATCTCTTATTCTAGCACTCAGACAGGATTTATGACGCACTGCAAGTGCTGAGCAATTAACAGATTTAATGCCCGATTCATTTCCTTCTTCAAAGGGAGACTGGAGAACAGGGGAAGGCTGGGTACTACTGCTGCGGGTACATCACACACATACAGGATCTGACATTCCCTCCACCACTACTGTAAGTCAGCACGCCCCTGCTCTTCCTGTAGATACCTTTTTCACTGTTTAGATTCCCAACTGTTATTCATTCTTCAGCTTAATCACCGAGGGAGTTTTTTTCTACCCTCAGTATGGATTTTTACACACCATCCCACATTTTCACCATAATTTATCAATTGCTTTTTCCACTCCATTTCACTGAATTTCTAATCTCATTTCCCCAACTACACTGACTACAATCATCACATAGCAGTGACTTTAAAAAATTCAGTATGCTCCACTAATTTCACAATGTGTTAAAAGAGATAACAGAGGGAATACATTCTTTCCATTTCAGCGTGATTACTTTAACTTGCATATCAGAAACAACAGTACACAGCCGAGGAGGAGGACGGGCATTTCTGCGAAAGGAAGCCAGAGCTCTGCAATCTTACACCGGTACTGACCAACCTTCAGCGAGAGAAATGCCACCAACTCTCACGTGCAAGACCGAGCATTTGCCTCTTCCACATTTTTAATTAGCATTTGGTGGATGTTTTGTTCTGAATCACGCCGATAGGGCTTCATCCAATCCAGCGGCACATTTGTCTGAGGGATTATTACAGATTCATCATATACTAATAAAACACCCTGCTCTGAAAGGATTTTTAAATGGCACAACTTAGCATCTTGCTTCCCAGCCACAGTCTTAAGTTCTGTATAATGTCAATGTTGAGCACAAGCTACTTTCACAAGCAATTAAGACAGACTACATGAAGTACCTAGCTCAGCCCGCAGGCTATATAAGACTTGGCTTTCAGTTTTGTTCATTTACTTTGTCCTTGTCTTTGGTAAATAGAAATCCTTGTTTTACTTTCTCTCTACCACACACTGCATTCTGTTCTCCAAATTATACCACCCTAATCTGCACACGGACCAGTTTTACTCTATGCTGAAGTAGTTTTCGCCAAAAGATTTCAAGGTAAGGTATGTAACACAGCGCTGTTCCTAAACAAACTCCACTGACTAAAAAAGAAAAGAAAGAAAAACGGTATCTCTGAACTAAGTTTCACCTCATACATGCTCAACAGCATACATAAGATTCTGCTTCATCCCATTAATATTTCTTCAGCCAATTCTACTTGCCGCAGTGCTACAAGCCACATAGTTTGGTTAAGTTGTTGCCATTTCTGCAACTTTAATTCTGAAATCAACTTTAACAGTATTTAAGTTTAAAGACTAGACAGTCTAAATTTTATGATATCCCAACCTCATCTCTCAACCCTATAAAAGCTATTCAAATTAAAAACCACTGGGATAAGAACAAAGAGGCAACGGAGGGGAGGGAAGTCCAGTATCGTATCGTGATGCCGTCAAATGCACAAGCTCATCAGCATGACATGACATTTACTCCAACCAGGCTTCAAATACTGTGTGCACACTAAATGCCTAAACACTGGAAAAAAACTGCTCAGAGTCCAATATTACATACCAAACAGTTTTTAGGATGTCTTGCTAAATATTTAACTGCCTACATCACCTCTACTCAAACTGAGTAGCAACAGTAACTAACTTGATTCTGAGAACCTACGTGCCTTTAGCTAAAAAGACGACACCATTAAGCTTGCCAAGCTTCAACAGAAGTGAAGAAGTACTACTTTTTCCGTAAGTCAAGTTACCTTATGTAAACCAAGGCAGAAAATCAGACTAATCCTATTGAATTTCTACAAAAAACAATATTAACAGTCATGAAATAAAAACAGTGCCGAAGGGTTAACACTTTATGATGATAATCACAGAATCACAGAATGGTAGGGGTTGGAAGGGACCTCTGTGGGTCATCTAGTCCAACCCCCCTGCCGAAGCAGGGTCACCCAGAGCAGGCTGCACAGGACCGTGTCCAGGCGGGGCTGGAATATCTCCAGAGAAGGAGACTCCACAACCTCCCTGGGCAGCCTGTTCCAGTGCTCTGTCACCCTCAGAGGGAAGAAGTTCTTCCTCATGTTCAGACGGAACTTCCTCTGCTTCAGTTTGTGCCCATTGCCCCTTGTCCTGTCGCTGGGCACCACTGAAAAGAGCTTGGCCCCATCCTCCTGACACCCACCCTGCAGATATTTATAAGCATTTATTAGGTCCCCTCGCAGCCTTCTCTTCTTCAGGCTGAACAAGCCCAGCTCCCTCAGCCTCTCCTCGTAGGACAGATGCTCCAGTCCCCTCATCATCCTCGTAGCCCTCCGCTGGACTCTCTCCAGTATCTCTTCATCTTTCTTGAAGTGGGGATCCCAGAACTGGACAGAGTACTCCAGATGGGTCCTCACTGGGGCAGTGTAGAGGGGAAGGAGAACCTCCCTCGACCTGCTGGCCACACTCCTCCTACTGCAGCCCCAGGGTGCCATTGGCCCTCTTGGCAGTCAGGGCACACTGCTGGCTCATGGTCAACCTGTCGTCCACCAGGACACCTAGGTCCCTCTCCATAGAGCTGCTCTCCAGCAGGTCAGCCCCAGCCTGTACTGGTGCATGGGGTTGTTTCTCCCCAGGTGCAGGACCTTGCATTTGCCCTTGTTGAACCTCGTCAGGTTCCTCTCTGCCCAACTTTCCAGCCTGTCCAGGTCACGCTGAATGGCAGCACAGCCTTCTGGTCTATCTACCACACCTCCCAGTTTGGTGTCACCAGCAAAATTGCTGAGGGTGAATTCAGAGGTCAATTTTAAGATAAGTATCACTGATGATTTAGTATGTTTGATCCCGCTGCCTGAAAATCTTTTCAGGACTACTGGTTACCATTCAAATTCTGTTCAGGAACAGAACAAACCAGCTTCGAGACACACAGCTTCGATTCCACATTTTAGATAATCATATGGAGTTAAAACCCACACAAACTAAACAACGAGAACACCAGATACTCACATTCCCCATGTATTCTGAAAGTAGATCCTGCAAGGCCTGTCGCACTGCATTACACTCGGCAACTATACGTTCCCGTCGGTCATCACGTGTGCAGGATGAATCAGCCATCAGGGCTGCTCCGCTAATGATGCTCTCCAGGCGCTCTTCCAGGGAAGGCCTAAAACGTTCTTCGCTGAAGGTCGATGGATCCACAATAATTTGTTTCTAGTAAAATAAAGATTTTAGAAATTACTAATCAGACCAAGCAGCAAGTTACTGTTAAGTCATCAGGACAACTCATGTTTACAGCAAACCCCTGATCAGGCATAAAAAGCAAACAACAGACAATTTTGGCAGTGAGGATGATTTTCATGAGTAGTTTTGTAAAATTACTAAAAGGTTCCCCAGCAGATTACATTGCTAGTCATTTCTTGTGCTGCTTTGACAGCTAAACAAAACTTGGCCACAGGAAGCCTCATTACATGAATGGCAAAAATAAAACGTGCCAGCACAAATAAGGTTCAAAGTACAGAACTCTTCTTAGCTACTTGTCAATCCGGACATGCCTTCACTAGTTAACTTGTCAGATATAATTATCCCTTCATGAACAAAAAAACCAAGGAAAACAAACATGCAAAATTAGCCCCATATATAGTGCTCTGCTGTCCTAGCTTATCTAGTCTTTGTTCTCTTTACCGTTATGCAGGTAAATACAACAGTAATCTCAAAAATTCTCAAAGTGAAGCATCAACACCAATGTTTCAAACAGCACAGAAATCACTTCATGGCAGAACACTATCCCAGGTTTATCTTGACAGAGTATTAGTGAGTCTTGCAGTATGAGCTGTGCTTAAGGCTGAAACAGCAGTACTGATGTAGCTGCTTTTCAAAGGGCCGATCCCACCACCCGCAGCAGTTCACCAGGAAGCAGCAGTGTGGTATTTATCACCTCGTGAGTACTTTCAGGTCATTTAGCTATACAGCTTTTCAATTTAAGAAAAAATTATCTGTCCGTTTCAAGCTTTGGCGGTTTGTTAGGGATTGGGCGGGTTTTCTTTCCACTACGGGAGCAAGAGGGGAGGATGTTGCCAATCCTTTGTAAAAGAAGCCTGAAAGTTTTTTTGAAATGGAAGCTTTTACAACCAGTTTATACGCCAGCTAAGTTCAACAGCAACATCACAGCCACAACTTCTCCCAGCAGCCAACACACTTCATCTCCCTACAGAGTAACCACGCAGCCTTCGCAGCAGGATTAGAACATGGTAAGTGTTCTCCAACACTCTCCTCATTTTTCCTGAAACTTTTAGCCATGCGGATAATACAGTAGTAGTACGCTACAACTCCAGAACCGCACCATCAAAAACAGACATAATGATTATCTTGTTATCTTCTGGTAGCCATTTAATATTTTACCATCACAGTAAAAACACTGGAGTATCTGGGGGCATGCGTGTGCAAAGCCTCTATTACAAGAGCGCAATAATACTCAAACGTTAGCAGGAAATTAAGTGCAGGGATAACATCTGCCAAGAAGCTGAACACATTTGTTTTGTCAGTCTCCTCTGGCAGGAAAGAGATGACAAAGCTATTGCACACAACGCGCATTGAAGCCGGCCTGCTGAACAAGCCCTGCTGCTATTAGAGAGCCCCACAAAGCGGAACTAAAAGCTCAAAAGCTCCATGTGAACTGCAACACTCAAAAAAGTCTCTGGCCACATATTAGAGAGTTCATACAGTAAAATATGGCCATATATCAGAAATCACATTAAATGGTTTGAGCTAGATTAGCCAATCCATGAACCTGAACGGAACTGCTCCTTCAATTCTACATACCCGAGTCAGGCCCTAACAACGTGTGCTGTGCCAGGACCTGCCTTCCCCTCCCACAGATGTGCCCAACCTGAGGCACGCTCCTAAGGATTACGTAGCTGAGCATACAACTGATGGAATTTAAGAAAAGCAGACCTTAAACCGAAATCAAAGTCACAAAGATCAAGACAACCATGATAACCTCTTGTTACTCAAGAGTTCACACAGAAAGGCTTCACATAGGGCACAGGGAGAACTCACAGTACTTTATCCAGGTTGGATGGAGCTCTGAGCAACCTGGAAGATATTCCTGCTCATGGCAAGGTGGTTGGAACTAGATGATCTTTAAGGTCGCTTCCAACCCTCACCATTCTATGATTCTATCCTGGTAAAACAAACATGGCAGAGAACGTAATATAGGGGACGACAAGAGTGGTAAGAGCAAAAAGGAGAAGGTGAGCTGTGTCTGGCAAAAAAAAAAAAAGTATTAAACACCTTTTGAGTGATGGCTTTGCAATATTAAATAAAGTTTTAGAGGCAAGTTAGTGCCAAGGTGTTTAAAATTCAGAGGCAGAATCACTGGTAGACACTGAATACTGGCTTCAAAAGGAAGGTGTTCTCAGTAAAAATGCATGGCTATCTTCAGTAACTTAATGAATGCAAGATAAAGAATACGACAGATCAGTACAACACATCAGTGTGAAATGACTTCACTCCCAACCAAAGATCACATTAAACTTCCCACTTCATGTTCCTCTCAGCAGGTAGTTTGGGCAATTCCAAATACATTATTCACTTTTAATAAATTTTTCTGTCACCTACAAGAACATGTTACATAAATATATTATGAAATAATCAATTTCAAATAAACCAAGGGCTTACATCTAATGTAGCAGTAGGCTAACTGCTATTTCAGAGCTAGTTTAACTTGACAGCCTTCAATCTCCAAGAACCACATATATAACTTTCTATATTCCATCAATCCGACTTTGGAAAAAGACTCTTTAAAAAACAAAAGCCTGTTTTACCTGGGACTTGCTGTATTTCAGTAGAAAATGATCTTTCAGGCAATATAAATAAAAGCAAGCTGTTGCTAGTAAATCAGGTGAATGAACACAAGAGTTGGAGTTACCACTTTTTCTTACATAAAGGGTTCAAAACTTACGTCAAAGTTGTTCAGAGCATAAGCCAGTTCTCCACCTCCGCCCTGCTGCTGGGCAGCATCATCTGATGCAGTCGCTTGAGCTGCATTTGAGATGCCCGTGACCGCTTGCTGAAGCTGTTTGTAGATCAAGTCCCTGTTAGCTTTGTAAGCAGCTACATCAGGGTGCTGCAGACAGGCCTGGGACGCTGTATAAAGAATGGGAACGTTCTTCTGCAGAATTCCTCTGGCTGCCGCCATTTGATCACGGTGACCCACATCTTTCAATTCCTATTAGGAAAATTAAAGCAAAAAAAAAAAAAAAAAGCATTTGAGAACATTCCCCACATTTAACGCCCGTACACCATCTCTCTGCATCTTCAAAAGACAGGCAGGTTCTTTACCTAGCATGCTCAAATCTAACTATCTTCTGGTTGAGGATCCCTATTTTTAAGGGCTTAATTAATTTCAAAACACAGCAGCTTCACAAAGACAAAAAAAAAAAAATACACTGTAGGGCAATTCACAACTCCACAATTCAAAATCTGAGGTTGAATTTTTGCTCCTCTCCACAGTCGAGGACCAGCATTTTGAAAGCTGGTAACATCTGTAAATCAGGAGGACACAGAAGGTGTGAGTACACATTTTTCTCCCCACTCCTTTCTTCCAGTTTGCATTAAATCTAAAAAAATCACAAAGAAACCTAAATATTCAAAACAGAATACCTTACATTTTTAGATAACTTAAGAACAAAGCTAATTTTTAACTCAAATGAGCAAGAGGCTTCCCCCACAATCCTGTCTTGCACTTGCACAAGAGAAGCAAGATCTTTAATTTAAACTCCAAGACTCACAACCAGAATGTTTTCTTTAATCACACCTAGAAGATGGAATTTATTTTCCTCAAGAGACTCAGGTACTTAATTTTAGAAGAACAAGTATCATCTATTCAACTTCTTGCTCATCTCCAATGAGATGAAATTAATCCAATGACTGTAATTACCACTAATTTAAGATTAGCGAGCAAGTCCATACGTCTTTTCCCAAACACTCACTGCTGCAATTCTCTAAAGCACCATCACCTCTGTTCTGGAATAGAAGCACTATGATTAGATAAAGCTTCTGAGTCTAGCATGAGCAGCAAGTCTACAAAAGGAAGAATGAACGCAGTTATTAGTGGTACCATAATTTTAAATTTAACTCCTAAATCTAATGAAGAGGTGATGAAAATGAAGAAGAGGACAGCCTTACTGAGAAAAGGGAAAAAAAAAAATCTGACAGACTTTTCAAAATGAGTGGGTAATATGCGACGTCCGTAAGATACACACTAAGCAGGGAGGACACTCCAAGCAGGCTTACAGATTTTACAGATTTAGTACAACCACTTCCCATAGTGTGCAACAATCCATCACAAAGCAGTTTAAGAACATTTATTGCATTGCCATCACAGTCCTACTCCCATTTACTGCAATCCGATTTTAGATACATAACCAAATGGCAATCCATTTTAGACCGTATCCTGTTTATTTTGAAAGATGAATCTGTGCAAAAAGACCAAGCAGTGTCAGAGGTGCATAAGCAGTTTTGGTTTGTGCATGTCAGCAGAACAAACAAACAAAAAATGCTCTACAAGAATTACGCTATTTCTGATAAATGAGACTGCCCACACCTCTGCTTTCTTTTGAAAACTTACCTACACAAGAATGAGTCACAACAGTGCTGTTGAACAAAACAAATTTTTCAGGCAATTTAAGGTTAAGCACAAGCTATCCAAACACAGAACACGCAAGTAACAAAGAGGATTTTAAACCCTTTTTCAAATGGGCATTTCACTGCAAGACTACCCAGCATCGCCACTCATTGTCTTCGAACAGGCTGTAATTCTGTGCCCAGCCATAACTTTTGCTCCCTGTTTAAACGGACACGTTCGGTCTCTCTCTGCAAACCACAAAGGCAGTGTGGTCTAGTGGTGAGTACACCGGGCACCGAGTCAACATGTCGATTCTCCTTCCTTACCCACACCTGCACTGCTTCACAATGGGAAGTAGCATTTCATGCAGGTACTAAAGTATTAACATAAACAAATGCTAGTCAAACAAATCCAGTCAGAAGCAGTACACACAGCTAAGCAGACTTTCTGCTTACCAGGCAAGCTCAGATTGCCTAAACACAGTGGAGTGCAACACAAAGTAGTGGCCAATAAAGTAAAAAAATTAGCAAAAAAAAAAAAAGTATTAGCAGCAATGGGTACTGTCCAAGAGAAGAAAGGCTGCCTTATTTTGAAGAAAATAAAAAAGAAATAATATATAGAATAAAGAGCTGACATCACTATACCTGTTGTCTTTTGGCTGCCATTATGTTAAGCTTGTCCACTTCCGGTTTAAGGGCTTTGTACTGGATACCCAAATCCTGCTCCGTGCCAGCATTTCTCAGTTTCAAGATCCCTTCTTCCACCTAAGAGAATATAAATTCACATATTTTTCCAAGTAATACACTCCACAGTTCAGGAAGTAGTTCAGATTGCACTTCATAGCAGACAGAGAAAGCAATCTTCCTCTGCCCGTTTTTATTTTTCGGAGAGAGATACTTCAAAGGCTAATAGTACTCAAGGCTTAGCCACTACTTGATAGTCACCAGCTACCAGAGACAGCCAAGTACACGCATCTGAAAGTGGATGAAGGAGCCCAGGGCCCTGGCAGAGCTGCGGCAGTGGCTGAAGGGCAGGGGAGAGTCCTCAAAACCCTGCCACAAAAGCAGGCCCAGTATCAAATCTCATTTCATTTCAAATTCTGTACAAGCTCCCCACCCACCCTCTTGCTCATGGGAAGAAAAGGCTTCCTCAGATATTCCACATTCATTTTATTTAGTCTACTGAAGCTATTCATCCCTAGTAGCTACAAGGGAGTACTGGTTATAAGAAAGCCAAATTATTTCTTTAAGATTAAAAAGCTGGTCATCACCTACAGTTGCAGGCCGTAGTGCATTTAGTTTCAATACCAAAAGTCCAGAATAAATTGCAACAGGATGTCAAAAGCTACTGACAATGAGTGTAAAAAAACAAGTGACAAACACCCATTGCACACCCTAAGAACCTCTCTGCTCCAGGAGCGAGCAGCTGACAGCGCGCACACCAGGGTGAGCACACATGCATGAAATAAAGCCCCTCTGTCAGCGCACGCCCGGCGTGCCAGGCGCAGCAAAGGGAATCACAGCACAGAACTACACTTACTACTTTCAGTTGAACAAGCAGCTTGTAGACATCTGCCATGTCAGCCAAAATCAGCAGTCGCGTAACGGCGGAGAGGAGAGCACGCGCCGCTCGGACCATGTTCCCTCGCTTCACGGAAGAGCAGGGGTCATCGGCAAACTCCCCCGAAGCGCTCTTCATCAGGTCACCTGGGCAGTGGGAGAAGATGGTCCGAGTTTAACATCACACCGCATTTCTTAAGGGGCTGCAAGGATGCCTGGGCAAGACGATCTAAGTCTTGAAAACAAAACGTGTTTGCTTAAATACACCCAGCAATTAAGATTGCATGTAGCTACCTCTAAGTATGGTAACTACACGCTATCAGGGTAGAGGGGCTTGTGCAGGGAGGAAGGACTGGGAAACAACACTTTGGTCCTTATTTCCAATTGTACAGATGTTTCAACATGCCAAAATCCTCTGGAGGGACAAGTTCAGCATGCCTTCGCCATTACATGCAGGACTGCAATTATTTCACGAACTACAATGCTTTCAAAGCTTAAGCAAAAGCTTTGATTTGTGTGCGTGTAGGAGTTAAGCAGAAAGCAGCAGAAAGTACTCTAAGCACACAAGGAAACAGCACAGCTCATGGGACCGTAAACAACTCGGAGCGATGACCTGGCTGGATATGCCCTGGTCTGCATTCAAAGCAAGGCACCGCTTAGTAAAACGCTCCAACGTTTCATAGCCCGTGGGTCTGCATCTGGTGCAGGAGGAAAGAATTTGGGTTTCAGACGGTAACAATGCAATTGGTTAACTATGAAAAGCAGAGGCCACTTTACACAGCTAGAGAAATTCCTCCAGAAGGCATTCAGAAAGTATAGAACTAACGTCTGCATATAGTCAGAGGAGTAAGTTTTGGATTTCTCCCTCCCCTCTTTCTGGGGCAGCATTTTGCTTCCAGTACCACAGTTCCTACACAGCAGCAAGTTTTGGAATCCACACTGTTATTCTTGGATCTCTCTGCATTTCAGAAACATTTGGTGAACAGCTAGGATTTAGTTCAGGAAACACTAGGTACTCAAGGCCAAAGATTTGCAGGCAGCTAGAGATGACCAGAAAGCAGGCAAAGTGTGTTATAACTAACTGCTGTGTCGGAGGCTTCCCAAACTTGTATGAAAAAGTGTGGCCAAATGCCAAAACAGAAACAGCAAGTCTCATGCTATGCAAGAAGAAAAGAACCTCAAATAGTGCTTCACAAGTGAAAGCTGACAGTGACTCCCACCGAGCCACAACCAAATGGCGCCGGGCGAGATCTGCACCAAAATCTCAAGCTGATGCTGTAGCATCAACCTGCCAACAGCTCGCCCGCTCCCACAACCAAGCAACCAGTGCAGCGTATCTCCAATATGGGCAGTGTTTCAATTTTAAGGACTTTTTTTTTTTTTTAACTACTCAAAAATACCTACAACTGGAGAGTCTGGGGTTAACCATCCACATACTTACCATTAAGCAATTTATATCTTGCCCTGAGGAGTTTCTAACACCCAAGCACTCTACACCTTCATAGCTAAATACAGCCCAAGCACAGCTGCCAGCCTGTCCAAGCAACTACATCAAGATACTCAATTTTGTTCAAAGGCTCCCTCCGATGTAACACCTTTCCATCATCTTAAATAATACGACAAAGAGTGGCATACAACATTTTAAGATACAAAAATATGCTACTTCAGTACTGTGGCATATGAAAAAAGCTTCTGTCCAGTACAGACCAGCTAAAAATACAATCTCAAGCTAACCCTTACCCAACTTTTTGAGGAATAGAACTCATTATTTTAACAAGTGCTCAGAGCCCCAGATTTCCAGATGGGTGAAAGACAAGGCATCTCCAATGCTGAAAAACTGCATCAGCCATGAGATTATAAAACCCCTACATAGCTGGCATGATCCTTTCTTTATTCCTTCTGGAAGAGGCAAGTAATAATGAAATTAACGTTGTCACCAGAAGTATGAAATCTATTACCAATCTCAAGAGTTAAGCATATATGCCAGAATCAAAATTCAATACAAATATTTTCTTCTATGTAAAATTCCCACATTTCCAACTCCTGAAAGAGAGGAACGTTGTTTTCATTTATTTCCTATTTAAAACAACTTAGAAAGGTGGTCACTCACTTCATCTGCATCTCAGAAATTGCTAACAAGGGTAAAAACCAAAATTATCCTCTAAGCATCTCTTAAATTGCAACCTCACAAGCCAGTCCTGAAATAAAACACTATTCCTTTTTATTTTAATGAGTGGCTTTAAAAGATTTAGTGAGTTTCAAACAGCTTGTCAGGGTGTCAAAAGACAACCAGCTTCCCAGAATTAAAAGAAGATTAAAGTTCTTGCATATATATTATTTTTCTGCAAATTAAAGAAACCTGGCTTTCAGACTTATTTTACAAAGAAAAAGCAACATGGGGTAGTTATTTTAGTTAGATTCAAAGGGTAAGAGGGAACTCTGCCCCGTCCTAAGTACACAGTTACTGCATTATGCATGTGCATTAGCAGTTCAAATTGGATCCAGCATCATCTTCTCATTTTCGAGTTTGAACCAGAGGTAACAACAGCAACTCTGAAAGCAGAATTTCAAGAGTTAAAAGAAATACACTGCAGAAGAGTCAGACTATGAGACTCAGATTATACAACTGGTACAAATTCTTATACAAGTAATCTGTTTTTCCAATATAATCTTAGATTTTCATTAGATATTACAAGGGATAGATAATAAAACAACGTCAAGAAAAGAGGCTGCAATGGTAGCCATACTAGGATCTTGTCAATAAAGCACTAAGAATTCAATTAAATCTAATGGAACAAAGCCCATTTCAGAAATAGTAAGATTTTAGTCCATCAAGACAAAATTACCATTTTCTAGTCTCATTCCCACCATGCCCACAGGGTCTGACAGCACTTTCAGACAGCACTATTAATCCTCCTCAGCAGCACAGTACATGATGACCACGACAGAGAGCTTTCTTTATACGAACACTGGTGGAACAGGAAAGCAGCAGAGAAGACGGACAAGGCAAGGCACCGAAGACCTAGGACACACGCAGGCATTGATGCTTTTTTGCCCCCAAGCCAGAAACTCGTGCCCACACATCACCTTGCACCCTTCAGCACCTTCCAGTTCAAAGTCCATCTCCGGGCTGCTTTGCTGGCAGTATTAGAAATACAAAGAGTGCCATCAGGCCATTCCTCTGCGTGCTCCTAGCATCCCTGCACAGTTCCCTAGGGGTTGCCTATTCCCCACCAAATGAAGGCAAGCATGAAATAAGTTTCAAAACTCTACCTATTCTGGACACTGAAGTTCTGTCTTACCACTAATGCCACCTTCAATGTCCACCATGAGTCTCACAAGAGGCTGCCTTTGCTTTCTACTATAAAGGACAAGGCCTCACACCTCTTTTCCATATCAGCATCGGAGGTGATACTTACGGCAACAAAAGCTTCTGTTAATTCCTTCATCTTGTCTTCAGTTAAATCCACATACTGCCTACAACATTCGTACAGCTTGCCAACAGCCATCTCAGAGCTCCCTTAGGTTATGGCTTTTCACAGATCTCTAGTCCTTGGCTGGAAGATTACTTCTAACACAAGTGGTACACTCCGAAAACATCTTTCTTGCAGGAAAACAACTGAAACTCTTTGCCTCCTTCCAAGAAATTAAGCTAACTGGTCACAACAGAATACTAAAGTTGAGTTTTCCAAGAATTCAGTGTTTAACTTCAAATTATTCTGCAACTGGCCTCCCTCTGTTCCTTGGAACTCCTTAAGCCATGTATCTTGTGTGAAGTACAGTTGAAAAAACCATTTTACCCTTTCATAATCTGCCTCAGTGTTCAGTTTTGGAGAAAGCTTCACTCCGAAACACAGGGCAGAAAGACACCATGCTGAATCAATAGGTTCACTCCCATACATTTAGGGCCATGAAACATGATAAAAGTCTACAGGATTCATAAGATCGTTCATCCATTCTCTTACCTCAAACCCTATGCAGGCTTAAGCTTTTTAATTTTAAGCTTTAATTTTTGGTCTTTTATGTAAAATTACCATAGGAAGAAACACAACAGTAAGAACACAGTTAATACCCTGGATCCTCACACTAGCATACAGATATATAGAGACAGTGAACTATGGTCATCAGTACTCCAGGAAAACAGGAATAGCCTGGTCAACATGACCCGAAAGAAATTTCCTTCTTGATCCCAGAGTTTGCAACCTGCCTCAGTGCCAATCACCTGGGTAGAAACTGGTTCCGTTCCAAAACGCCTCCAACAGCACCCGAAGAGCTGACCATTTCAATGTACAATCAGTCTCCAATGCTTCCCAAGAAGGTAAAACCCTACAAAGAGCTCATTACAGTGGGGGTAGTAAGACTGGGCAGGACCAATATTGCCCCTTCTATTACCCAGCAAAACTCCAGTGGCAGAAATTAATGTAACAAACACTGCAAGGATGCTGAATCCGAGACATTCATATCAGACTTTTTCACAGTACTAAGTCTTTTCTATGACCACAGCAGGATCTATGCCGAAAAACGCTTTGGCTCTTTGTCTTCACTATTCTGTTCAAAATTTTATTTTAAGAAGTTTCACTACTTTAAAAGAAGTCAAAAGTCCACAGGCTTTAAAGGGCCAGGAATCTTACTTCAGGATATTTCATGAACTTGTTCAATATTTAAAGCAAGTTGTAATTTATTCTTCCATTGCAAAAAATCAGAAAGACTTTGAAGACCCACTTCTATTGATTTAGTATGTAGCTATACTATCATTCATTCCAAATAGCTCTTTTCACTTCTTTGTTTTTACCCCCAACAAATCGGATTTTATGAACAAGCATGCTCACTAAAATCATGTACCCTCTCAATCTTCTTCTTGCTAGGCTAGAAAAAAAATTTTAATTTTCTCTGATGAGACAAGTTATCTATTGTCCTAATCATCTTCATAACCTCTATCTACACTCATTCATCTTTTTTTTATTATGGTAACTAAACCGCTCCCTACTCTAAATAGAGGCATTATTAATTCTGTTTTCCTGTCTTCTGCTGAAGATAAATTGTGCTATACATCTATAATCCTGCTGCTGCCGTCAGACACACAGATGCTGTGATTTCATGATCACCCTATGTCTGACCAAGATAACCAGATTGTCCCCTCCACTTCTGCCCCTCATTGCAAAAGGCAGATAAAGGCACCAACACCTGGAAGTTTTGCTAGGCCCACACACAGGCTTTGTATTACACTTCTGCCACTTCTCCAGTTCATGAATTCAACTGGTCTACCACAATCCTGGAAATACTTCTGAAGTGCATGGACTGCATATCATAGCATCATAGAATGGTTTGGGTTGGAAGCGACTTTGAAGATCACCTCGTTCTAACCTCCCTTCCAGAGACGGATACCTTCCACCAGCCCAGGGTGCTCAAAGCCCCCTCCAACCTGCCCCTGAATGCTGCCAGGGAGGGGGCAGCCACAGCTTCTCTGGGCAACCTGGGCCAGGGCCTCCTCACCTTCACGGTAAAGAATTTCTTCCTCATATCCAATCTAAATCTATCCTCTTACAGCTTGAAGCCATCACCCCCTATCCTATCCCTACATGCCCCTGTAAAAAGCCCCTCTCCAGCTTTACATATGAACATGTACGTTGAGAGTTTGAATCTCCTTGCTGTCATTAGCACTACTGAGAACTGCAATCCTCCCCAGGCACTGGCAGCAATAAGTCTTCCCTCTGCTGTATCTCATTTTTCACCACTTGCTTCTAATTTCCTCAAAGGTTTGTTTGTTTTTCAATTTCCTGATGAAGAGCTGCTCTGCTAAACCTGACTGAACACTGGCACCATGACGAGGCAAAAGCTTTTATCCCTGGTCATGCTGCCCTGGCAGCCCAGCCCTACTATGAGTGCATCCCCACAAGCGCTGGTGGGCACCAGTCGTATTGAGGGGAATCTCTCAAGTCTAATCATCATCCATCCAGCTTCAGAAAACAGAGACAACTATCCTCTCTATACACCAGATAAAACTAACAGCTGCAAACAGTAAAAAGGGAGGAAGAAGTGAAATGACTTTAAGGCGGGAAGTTATTTCACTCCAGCACCTCTCAGCAACGAACTCCACCTCCTCTGTCAAAGACCATCAGAGCAGCGAGGCTTTGGCATCGAGTCTATGTGTAGTCTTAAAATCAAGCACAGGCCAAGAAACAAGGGAAAGGGTCACCCCGAAGGTTTTTACATCAGTCTCTCCTTCCTAACAGCTTCCCACTGTAATAGCAACTACAAATTCGGCTAATGGAACTTCTCAAGCCCGAGGACTGAGTACAGCTCCCTCGCCAACTAATATACCAAGAGTCATTTGAAGGTACTCACAGATGAGCTCTGACACTCAATTCTGAGCAGCAATCAAGCAAGCACCAAGAATTATAGGCTTCAAGACAAAGGGGCCTCTTTTGCTGTTGTTTGTTGTTGTTAAATTAAGTCAACTCAATTAGCCCCCTATATTGCAGCCTTCTTATGTTGATCTTTCTTTGGTCTGTCAACCAGGCTCGTCCAGAACTTCGAACCATTTTCAACTAATATTTCATCACTGTGCAACTTCAGCTACAAACAAGTAATTAAAGCTAATGAGTTTTCCTTTTTTGCAGCAGCAGCAGCCGCCACCATTAATACCAGTTGACTGGGTTTCACTGAAGCATAGAAAAGGCTCATGACTGAAAGAATGATAAATGATTTATGAGCAACAATATTTACTAGTGCATATTTTAGAGTAAGCCAGCTCCATAGGCTTTTCTTGCAGGTCTTCTTCAAGAGAGTAAAAAAGAAAATGATAAAAAACAACACTAGATGTGGAGGAGGAAGCCTGGAATATTTAATCAAGGACCTTGCATTCTGTTTGTAGCTGTTTACATTTTGCATATTCAAGACACCCGGCTCTTTCAAGTCAACACTCAGCTCTTCTTCCTACAATGTTGTTTTGTATACATTCCAATATTGATGAAGTTATTGACATATTTGAGACATAGTTCCATAACATTGGGGGGGGGGGGGGGGGGGAAGAGGAGTGCAACTTTACTTTTTAGCCTAAATTGAGTTTTAAATACTCTTCACAGAGCCAGCCCTTCTGCTTCTCTTCTCAGACTCTACTTGGGACATCCAATTTCCAGATCTGCCCAGTTCATATTATTCCTCAAGGAAGCCACAAAGACAAGCCAAGAATCTATGCAAATGAAGAAGAACCGAGTCATCAGAAATAACAGCAAAAGGGAAACAGGAACAGTTCTACCTACTCTGAAAAACCCGTTTTACAAGCCATCAGATACATAGCTCTTACCTTGCTTACGAACATCTTCCACAGCTGCTACCAGCTCCTCTTTAAGGAACTGGCTCTCCTTCGCAATTTTGTCTCCTTTCTCCAGGAAATTCTCTGTTGCTTGTTCAACTGAAGCAGCCAAAACATGGGCCTTTTTAGAACGCCCTCGCTTTTTATTAGAGGGGCCCTTGTTGCTAGTGTTAACCAGTGTTGTCACCTAAAGGGACAGATAGAGGAGAAAAAACAAAAAAAAATGAAACAAATTAGAAGCTTATCAATTTGACAGCAAGGCTACATCCATTTTTTCTAGACAGCATATTGCTAATACCTGCACTAATGCCAGCTCCGAAGGTTAAACTCACAAACAAGTGTTTTTCCACGTCTCTCTAAACATTACCATGCTTTGATTCCTTAGATGAGCATTATAAATTCAGCTAAACTGCCAAGAGATTTTTCTTATCGGCAGCAGACCTGAAAATATGATTTTAAGAATCGACATCTATTTGTATTTTTTATAAACTGCAATCTCAGTAACAGACCAGAGCTATCTGGCACCACGTAAAACAAAACCAAGTTGGGGGTTCTTAGTTTGGGATAGTTCTCCAGGCATAAGACCCAAAGTTGAAGCCATTGTCCACAGAAGTCTAGCAACACAGTATCTTTTCAGTCTAAACCAGTACTTAAGCCAATGGACTAAATGCAGAGCAAAGAACTTCTAGAGCTCGTTATTCCCCTAAAACAACCAAAGCTGACCCCTCACAATCCTTCTACAATCAACAAATATTTCAAGCTTTATCTTTTAGACTGAAACCCTGCTAGGAGCTGGTCACCAGCAGCCAGATGGCCACCAAGTACTCTGTTAGCTCAGGACCCATCCCCTTCACTCCAAACACTGACAGACGTCACAAAATCCATGCACACTTTTTCCATTTGCCTTTTCTTCCCTCACCCTTTCGTTAAGTCTAGGAAAATACATACAAAGCTACTCCAGAGGGACATTAAATCACAACACTAAAAATATTACTACTCTGAAAAGCCCAAGGATTTCTGACGTAAAGATTGTCAGAGCTGAATCCATCTTCCGAGTAGGTTGATTCAGAGAGGCAAAGCCGCCAGTTGCGAATATCGCTGTTAGATAACGGGGAGCGTTTGTATTGGGTAGTCTCAGTTCACCACGTACTACAAATAAAGAAAAAGTTGCAACAAGGCAACTTACTCTACCCTCCTCTCTGTACTTTGCCAGTCATATCATTCACAAAATTTGGGATTGCCAGTACAGCCTATTGTGCTACTTGAGGAATAAGTTACAGACATTGAACTTGGACTAAAAGGTCCTATAAACAAGTTTGCTCAGTTAAGTTTGCCAGATATAGGTGAGAAACAGTAGAGCAGCAATGGAACATTAGTTACTAACATGCATTTCTGCACGTCTAAATGAAATACTGTGTCTTATCAGGTGCTGAAGAAGCACAGTCTTTTTAGACCGGTTCGTGCCCAACAAGTCTGTTACAATAAAACTGAACAAAGTTACTTGTAGGCTTTTTTCCATCTTTAATTTTGTGATGTATTTACTTCTAAAATTTAAGCTTTGAAAGTTACTCAATTGAAATTATACATCAAAACAGACAATAATCCTTGTGGAGGTTTTTTTTGCTCTCCTTTTTTTTTCCCCTACCTGTGTAACGAGAGGCTCAAGTAGTCTTTCAACCGCCAGTGTTCTTATCTCCAAGCTTTTGGGGTCCCATTTGAAGTTGACGTTGCCTGCAGTAACAGCAGTCATTTCTAGAAGAAGAAGAAAGCTACATGAATACATTTTTTATTACTGCTAATGCTGTTGGAATGTATTTTAAAAATAAACTAAAATAGAGGCTACTAAACAAACAACACATCCACTCGGTGTAAGCTAAGGTTATACTGGCTCTGAAAATATCAGTTTTAATTCAACAGTTTAAAAAAATTGCTTGTTATGATAATATAAAGACATTACCTGTATGTTTTAGTTAGAAAATGAAAACAAAACCTAACAAAGCAACCCACACCAAAACCTATTCAAAAGACACAGTATTTCATCAGAGCAATGACAAGACAGGCAATGTCTGGTCTACTCCTCAGTGGTCCCCAAGCAATGAAGAAGGACCTCACAGGTAATGGGGACTCCTGACCCACAAAGCTGGAGGCCAAGCAAAAAAACCCTTCCCGATTTCTGCTGCCTCCCTTCAGGGCCGGCTGTGCTGTGCCAGACCGGCTCTGAGACATAGCCCCAGGTCTTGGGGGAGCAGATGGGAACACCTCGACTTCAACAGACCAGAAAGCTGACAGTTTTCTTCAGCTCCACCACAAGCCACTACCCCAAATGCTTTGGCAAACCAGGAGCCAGGTTCTAACCCAACTCATTCAACCTACCCATTCATCCAATTCACCTTTTGGAAGCACAAAGCTAAAATTGCAACTATAAGCCTTACAAAGCCAGAAAATCCAGTTGGTTCGTATTTAACAGCTTATGTACCTACTACACTTCCCCTTAACATTTACATAGGAGGGAAAAGCAGATTTGCATGAAGAGATCTATTAAAAGCTGTCACTGAGCTGTTCCTTCCCGCTACAGTTTTATATCAACATCCCAATGGAGCAGCAAATATAATTACAGAAAAAGTTTTGTGAAAATACTAAAATAGCTCTAGTTTTGAAACCAGCAGTCTAAAAAAAAAGTTAACTACAACAGATCACTAGATTAACACTGTGATGCTGTACAGCACAACAGAGGAATAACCAGAACGATAATTTCATCTAAAAATGGATTTAAATTATTTACAGGTCCATAAAACCAGTTTATACTACTTCAGACTTCATAGATTCCAGCTCTTCCTGCTTTGGGTTGCCCTCAAAATTCAAGATTAGAATAAAGCCATGTTTGTAACTTATTATTTTTTAAAAAGTCAGGAAAAGAAATACATTTCCAAAGTCTCCTTCCACCCCTTTGCCTAAGCACCTACTGTTGAAGTTGTTTTAAAGCTTATTAGTCAATATTTTTAAATCTCACTCTGGACAGGGCATTGTCTGCATAGCATCTCAACAGACAGATTGCTGTGACAGCACCAGATGTCCCCGAGCTGCCAGACGAGCACAACGTCCCATTATTTTTAAGAAGCAGGAGGCAAGGCACTAATTTTGGTAACCAATTAGGTTTACAACACATACCAACAGCTAACTGTTTTATACCGACACTGACGGTTAAACATGCAGAAACAGCACAGACGTGGCTGCTTGTTAGCCCATCGAAGAATAAAATCTCTGGGGCGCTTGAGAAGCTCAGCCTGAGAGGGCGTGAAGAAGTCAGGGCTTCATGTCACCGGGCTTCGGTCAACAGCACCTTCGTGGCAGGCTGCTCCCGAGACACCACACAGGCTCTCTCACACCACGGACACGATACAATAGAGTAAGTACTTGCCACACTGCTGAAAATACATCTTTGCCCTGAAAAGCCTACATGCTGTCATACACTGAAGTACAACTTTGCAAGGTGCAAAGCAGGAATATTCGCCCAACCTGCATTCAGCTTTCCACTTACGCCCACGGTCCAAGTGCCCACACTGCTGGAGAGAAAGAAAACTTACGAAGCTGAAAGCTTAAAAAAAAAAAAAAACAGGAAGAGGCTGATCCATGCTAGCATACATATAACATTTCTGTTCGTTTAAATCGAAAAGCTTGAAGGTATAGACGAAGGGTCCCAGCTCCCACCACAGAAGGCACGCCGGGCTGCAGCTCCAGAGACACCCGGTGAGCTGTCACATCCCTGCTGCCGCTGGCAGGTGGAGGGTGGCTGCCTCCTCTTCCTCACCCCACCACTGGCACTTTCCAGCAAGCCCTGTGAACTCACCAACTATGCTTCTGCCCCTCCTTTTTTTGTTTTGTTTTTTTTTGCTGGTCCAGCTTCGCACTGGCTTGCGCCGTGGCCCAGAGGCGTAGATGCTGGCACAGGGCAAGCTACGAAAAGACCTTCAGGCACCGCCCCCCCCCCCCCCCCAGGTAACATCCTACCTTCAGCAAGAAATTTCACTGTTTTATTCCCTCTTAATTAGCTCAGTGTGAATACTTCCTACATAAGAAGCCAAAAAAAATCTGCTGAAAGCCTGTATGGTTTCTGAGAAACATACCCATGGCTCTGGAAACCCCGTTAGGTTTCTAGGTAAAAGCTGTTTCTATATATTTAATGCTGTTCTGCCTCTCGCAGAAACACAGTGCGGGACGAGGTAACGATGAGGAGATGCACTAATTGTATCAATAGGATAATGAAGGCAATTCATCTGAAAACACGCTAGTATGATAGTTCACGAATTGGCCAAAAGTAAGTGTCTATAAACCCACTTAGTATGAACTTTATTGAAATTTCTGTAAAAAAGCATAGCTTGATATCAAATATGCTGTTTGGCAGCAATGACTTGGATATCATTTGTACATCGCAGTAAATATGTTTATTCAATTAAATACTTGTGAAGAACACAGAAACAAGCTATAGCCTACAACACATGTGTGAATGGGGTGGGTTTAGGGGACAAAAAGACAACCGCCAGGGCCATGTTACAGCAGGGCTGCAGTCCCACCACAAGAATGCTCCTGCTCCCCGGAACTTGCCCTGTCCCTGGGACTGCTCAAGCTCTTGCCTCACCGAGTTCATCTACAGTAACAGGTAGTAAACCAAGTCAGAGGACATTGTAGCAGAGCGCTTCGTTGTTGGCTCTTCAAGAGCACACAACAATTCCCATGACGACTGTAATAACTGTAACTTCTCATAAAGACAGAGGACATCCGCTGGAAGACGAACCCAACCGCAGGCCAGTGTAGCACTGGTTTCAGACAGCTGGGATGACCCAGCTGACACGGCAACAGGTTCTCCACACCACAGGCCTACCACGCACAGGCATACAGCAGCGTATGCACTCGAAGCAGGAATTTCACAGACAAAGCAGCACAGACCACACAGCGGAAGAGCGTGAGCGACGCTGAATCTCAAGTGCTGGAATTTATAGCAAGACACCACTGCACAAGGAGTTGTGGTTGCCCAGCCTGTGGTTTCACAAGCAGCAGCAAAGCTGCTTTAAAACCGACGTTCATCCTCTCACACCCCGCTAGGAACTCATTCCCTTCTTCACATCACTCCCCCTCTGTACTGGCACAGCTTTCCCCACGGCTGAGCAATTAAGCAGATGGGGAAGAACTGATTTGGCTGGAGGGAAAGAAATCCATTTTTGCAGGGTGGGCTGAGACACCCATCCGGTTCACTGTGCCACCAGAGATACCACTGCGAGCAGGCCTGGCGATGGCGACAGGAGATGGCTATGTCAGCTGGCACTGCTGGCAAAGCCATTCAAGTGGAAACACAGGGCAGAGTTGGATGTCACAGCCAAGCCAAACCAGGTGCCACTGAAACCAGAGCATCAAGCAGAGCCACTGCACAGAGCGGGAATGCCCGCCCAGCACATCTAATGCTCAAACACGTGAAGTCCCAACCTTAAGCCATGCTCACAGCCCAGCACGTTAACTGTAAATCCTTCAGGTTATACTGGCCACGATGGTGCTCATTATTGTAGTAGATGGTTCGAGAGTGGTGCAATTATGTCTTACCAGGGTTTAGTGAGCTTGCCAGGACGTGAGGGTGGGGGAAGGACAGGAGTTTAAAGAAGCCACTTTCAGAGTTTCTGTTCCAGGCAATGAGCAGCTCTGCAAGCAGAGCCATTCCAGGACAACTTGCCCCTGCTTTTTACAAAGAATCAAGATCTCATCAACAGCTAAAGCTTGAGAACATCTTTCCATTCTGCTTCCCACTACTTCCAGCAAGCGTTGCTGCAGTGTTGGGGTTGATGTAGCTTGAGAGTCAGCATGACTAGGCCGCTTAAGCAAAACAGTTAGCATAACTGAACAGGCCGCTGGAAAGGGCAGCTAAGAATAGCAATTGAGAAAGTTCTGATAGTGCACATGATGTGGGTTAGCAAAAACAAGATGTGTTCAAGGACGTGGAGGCGGCCTGTTGCTATTGGCGTTAGTGCATAGTTACCAATCATAAGGCAATATGGGGTGCGTGAACAGTGCGTGATTTATGTCTGTAGCCTATCCGAATAAGCGTGATCGCGTGTGCAGATATGAAAAATGTATATAACCACGCAAGCAGAGCAATAAATCGGATCGACTGTGCATTGTACCAATGTGTGAGAGTCATTCCTGTCCCTGCACGGATGCTGAAACTCGGCACTGCAGTCCTACTGCTCTTCTCCCTGCCACAAACCAGCCTGGAACGAGCACCCACACTGGCATGCACCTGACGCAGTGAGCCACTTCAGGGAGCTAAACTGGTCTGAGAACAAGCCGGTAACTATACAAGTTAGCTTGCCAGCTTACTGTCCTGAAGGAGGTCGTAGGACTGCACAGGGAGGAGCATGGAACTGCAGCAGCACTGAGACAAGCTCTGCTACAGAGCTGCACCCCAGGGCAGGTCCCAGCCCTGCTTGGGAGCGGTGAGGGCACAGACCCCGCGCAGAAGGATGCAGTCAGCTGCTGGGGCTGCATTCACATCCCACGTCAAACAAGCTGGCCTGCCAGGAATGCACGGAAGGCGATACGCGTACAGTGCTCTTTCCACAAGCCACAACTAAAGGTCGCAGTGTTTTCAAAAACTGGTAATTCAAGATTGTAAGAATAACTTCACATACCTACTTTCAGAATACTGACATGCAAATAATTTCTAGACTTCGGCAAGTACAGAAATGCAGCTCTGCAGCTTCTTTGCAGAAGTGTCCCAAAGGCACCCAAGGCTTCCAAAAAGCCCACAAAGGAGCACTATTTCAGCAGCGAGCCCTGCACACCAACAGAATCACGGAAAGGGCTAGTGCTCATGGTCCACGTTGCACTCCCACGCACACCCACAGGCAGTGCTGGCTGTATCTCAGGCACTACTGAGCTAGTACGATCGACGTGCTCTGTACCAGGAGGTCCTGCAGCCTCCCGACCTCTGGACCAGACCAAACCTCTTTCGGCTACACTGCAGAAGGTCTAACTGCCCATCTCCTCTGATGCAGCTTCAGTCCCACCACCGTGTGCTACCTGAAGAGTCTTTCACATGCCACCTTCTACCAATCTTCAAATTTTAACTATCCTGACAGGCTGCTTTCTAAAAGCTTTTAACTACATTCACCGTTCTCTTTCGGTTTTTCTTAGCGAAGACCGTATTCAAACAGTGGTCTCACTAGCACGGCGGGGGGCTATCCTGGGCCAAGCACAATAGACTGCATGCTGAATTCAAGCATTATGCCATCCAAAAAACCTAACAAAAGAATAGAGTACAAGAACATTTTATACCTGGGAGGACACTCTCCATTTTAATGCCCGTTCTGCTGCCCACCTCATAGTTCCCTATTTTGTGCAGCTGATTGCGTCCAGGCACAGTACTATGTACTTGATTGCATTATTTGGCCACTTATTACTTTCTGTCATATTTCTTTAAGCAGTCAGTCGTTTTGAATTATAATCCTGTCCTCTACCATGCCTGCAGACTGTCTTTGGATATTCTGTGCAATGCAATGACAATAGCCCTTATTCCATCACCCAGGTCACGAGCGTGGAACATGGTGGGATTCATGAGAATGACCCAGCTTCATCTTCCAGCCAGAAAGCGAACCAGCTTCCCTGTTCCCGAGGGAATCCTTTTGGTTTGGTTTGTTACCGAAGTACCTAATCCATCTGATAACCAGCAGGGAACCTTCACCCCTGCTGAAAGTAGAAGACAAGATAGCAGATAAAGATCTGTGGGAACTAGATATCTAACATACCCCATTAACACAGATCTTCTGAACATTTTTAAAATCCACAAAGGTTAAGACACACTACACATTAAACCCAGCTCACACGCAGGGGTTTCATCATGCCCCACTGACAGTTCAAAACTGTTTTCCCTATAACTAAGAGTATCCAGAAAAAAAAAGTTTCATTCTTTCCCTTCACTGTCTCCAAATAAATTTGTTTGCCCGATTCCACAGACAAGCACTACTCCTCTCAGCAGCTGAATAGCTGCTAGTCAAGGATGTTTGGTATATGCAATGCTTTTCAAGGAAGATTTAAGGGGGTTTGATTTAAGCTGTTTTTATTTAATACCAAGTTACACAACTAAAAACAGTCATCCTCTTCTGACATAGCCTTCAACCTTAAATCTCATCTGCTCAGCTACCAAATCTTCTCCTCCACCACAAATGCCATGAAGGCACTACCTCCTTAGAAATCCTTACTGTTAGAATTTCACAATCTGAAACATTAATACATACTCAGATGTTGCATTGACTATATTCTTTGACTATCAAAACATTTCTGCCATCTGTGTATGCTCAACTTTGCTACATATTTTTTCCCCACAGACTGTAGCAACCAGCCAAGAAAAAAGAAGAAATTCTGGTTTAGATAAGCCTGTTTCTCACCATTACCATTCCAGATCCAGCTTTCATTTGTTCTCTGTTGCTCTTGTGGAGCAGGCCTACAGAAAGGCATGTGAAACCACTCATCAGAAAGCCCTGCATAGCTGGTAACAAACAAATCCTTCTCGACTTCTCAGTTTGTACAGCAAAGCTTCAGAACTTGCTACTGAGTTAAGAGACACAACCTAACCTGGTGTCCCTACAAAAATCAGTGAAGTTTTATAACTCTGGTTTCTCTTCTACATGGGTGTTCTCTCCTGCTTGCTGCCTTGCTACTGAAGCCAGGAGCGTGCCATAGAGAGCCCGTCACCATTTCCCCTCTGGAAGCACAGCCCACCTACACCATGAAACATGAAAGCAGGCATGGGGCGTATCACCAGATTAAGATGCAACACACTTGCCAAAGCAGTACATGCTCTGGCCTAACAGCTTCCCAAGTGCTATAGTATCCTGGATTCAAGTAACTTACTTTCATTCCAAAAAACAGGAACGCACTCTGTAACAACAGGTTTTCACACCTGCATTTTGGTCTAGCTATAATTCAGAGGATGGAAGGCACATTCTGCAAAAGCAGCTTCATTGTGGTTTTCCTGGGACCACAGCAGTGATTTCACAACCACAAATAAACCGTTCTTTTGGAGACATCAGTGCTAACAACAGCCTCTTGCCTTCAGTTACATAAGCGTTAGGCTCTGATCATTTTATTTTTGCCAGGATTGTTTTGCCTCAAAGGAGCTAGAAAGGAGGTGCACAGCAAGCCAAATCACAGCAAGTACGGGCAATTAGTGGCTTATTTATGTCACACTAAGGCTCCAGTTCACGGATGGCGTCCTAAAAGGATGCAAGAACCAAAATCATGCTTATACCCATTGAGCTGTCCAGATGGTTATCCCAGTACGTCCCGACAAACGTCCAATTTATTTCTGTAGAGTTCTCAGTTTCCAAAACTCAAGCAGGATTCCAACTAACTGACGGGGTTCCAGAAAACCAATAGGGTATCAAGACACTGCTTTAGAAGACACACATGCTTTTTCTAAAACAGAGAATCTCCTATATAAGAAAGATTAATTTTAACATTCTAGCTGCCAAACTTTATATTTGGGAAAGGGAGAGGACGTCTCATGAGCAGCGAGCTATTACTATTTATAATAAAACGCTCATTCTGTCTTTACAACGATGTTGGTCGCATTTTATGCTGAAGACCTGCACTACCAATACCCTGAAACATAACTTCCAAAATCAGAACAAGTAATCACTACACTTGTTATGGCTGTATTTCATCTGTCTGCTCTCTGGAATAGAACTGTGACACTCTGGCCATGCAGAAGGGTAACACACCTGCATTTCAACCAAACAGCAACATTTTTGTGAACTTCTCTCTGCAGCGACGATAATATCAAACCCCAGCCCTCCCACAGCCACATTTCTCACATTTGAGCCTACAGCTTAATGGTTAGCACTTTCACACAAAGTAAGCAGACTCAGCCTGCAGAGGCGATATCAGGGCTCAGGTGAGACCTGGACGTCTGCTGGACCACTTTGATTCAACTACTGAGAGCTCTTCCAAGCCCTCACAGTGTCTCTTCTCACCCCTGAGGCAGAAAACTCTGTGAAGCTTCCCTAAAATCGTTAGGAAAGAATGGAAGAACAGCTTACTGCCACTCTCGGAACCACAGCATGTATTTCAGACCCTAGGGATACACAGTCAGTGAAGATATAACTAGGCTGTGGCTACAGAGCACGGCTCTTCGAACCCCAAACTACGCTAGCACAGGTTCCAATTACGAATCTTAAGTTAGCAATGAATGCAAGAAGGGGCTACCTTTTAACAAATTGATTTTTGCGAAAAGTATGCCTCAAATAAGAAAACGTTTGTTATAAATTAGCCTACTTTATCAGTTGGCAGAAGAATTTGCCAGTGCTGCAAAATCAATTCTTGCTTAGCTTGCAAAAACACACCGATGGCTGGCAATAAAAGGAAAAGAAAACCTGGGTGTTTTTGTTCTGATCATCTTCAGCGCTCGATCTGCAATAAAAAGTGCTATTTAAGCTACACAGTCGGAAATAACCAGAATCTGACCCCACTCAAACCACATTTTCAGTCCTAAATTCATATGTTGCTATGCAATACCCTTCAGTGTTTTTAGCTGACCACATCTTCTAAATCTAGACCTTCACTAACAATATTAAAACAGTCACAGGTATACAAATACTGGAGTTGTTTGAGCTGACATGCATGTTTTGAAAAAATGAGACTCCTGTAATTGAGCTTTGATAAGAGACAGTTTGCTTAAACATAGTGGAAATGAACAGTCTTCTATTAACAGATACTAAATACCGTATTTCTCAACCGCATGCCCAGCACAGCAGCAAGTAAAGACACTGAAACAAAACTTCATAGTGTTACAAGAGCGAAAAAAGTTTTCCATAGTTTTCTCCATTTTCAAAAGCTACTAAAAGAAAAGCATCCACTGAAGCAAAGCAGAATATGAGGGTAGAGATTCTTCAAAGTAAAATGTTTTCTAAAGTTTTTCTACAAAAAGTCATTTACAATTCCTTTTCCAGTCCTTCACTTTGATTCAGGAACACTCTGTCAGTCTTATCTCAAAATTACAAAACCGTTATTTTTTTAAAGAAAAAAGAAATAACAAAGGCCACAAGTGATAAGGCTGGGAATTTCACTTTATGCTCACAGCAACCTTCAACATCATCTCTTAGCTATGAACAATGAATTAGTTTCACAGGAAGAATTGCACCATCACTGCGCACCCTCAGACAACTCTTAACTTGCAGCTCCACCAACACATGCTGAGTGCCAAGAAGGGAAAAAAAAAAAACCACACAACACACCCACAAAAACAAACCCCAGGAAGAAGAGTGAACATGAATGTAATGCACAACCCTTGTTTGGACGAGTTAAGCGTCTTCTAAATGACTGCAATTATCTGGAGGAATAAGCAAGGTAGGATGCTCTAACACACACCACCTCCTCTCCCCGCAGACTGCCAACAAGGCTGCAGACACTGAGAACAGAGAGGGCACCGGCTGAAGAGAACTTTGCAGCTTCTCTAGAAGAGCAAAGCAAGGAATAATAAAGACACACTGGTGTGAAGCATATTTGGATGCTTACCAGAGTTACCTGCAAAGCCATAACCACCTTCTGTCAAGTACAAACCCGCTAAGCATGCACGAGAAGGAGAGCTAACAACCATCCACCCGGACAGGAATCCTTTCGCGTCACCCCCTCGGCATACCGATGACCAATTCAAGCAACTTTTGTTTAAAAAAATAAGTCACTGACCCACCCACATTTCATAAAAGCAACAGGAAGGAACCAGAAGATCTGAGAGGAAGGAGTGATTGCTTGGCTGGTCTTGCTGGAAAAATAAGGATTTTAAGCTAGTAACACAGCCGTTTGCTGAGTGGAAACCAACTTATATCTGATTAAAGACACATTTTCTCTCCCCACCCTTCTCCTCTCCCCCAGGAACAGGAAACAAGACAAAGCCACCGAACAAAAAACAGATGAGCTAAGAAATCCTGTTCAATTGGCAGTGCACCAGCGCTTTGCCGCTGGTTCTGCTGAACACCGCGTCTTTCCCTGATAACAACTGACTTTTCCCTAGGCCCACGATAATATTCTGTTAGACATAATCAAATCGTCTTAACCAATTCCTGCAAATTAAGTAAAACAGCCTAAACCACCTGATGCTAAAGTACTGATGCATACAGAGTAGAAATTAACTTTGTTTTCTTGAGGTTATAAGCTTTTAACCCTGCACAACTAATTAGCATTATTCCATTTTGCTAGAAATAAACCTTCCGGGTTTGTTTTTTTTCCCGTTTATTGCATTTTCTGTCATTATTTTTTCCTCCCTAACCCCAGCTACAAGAGGGGGAAAAAACCACCCACACAATGGCACTGCACTCTTCACTATATCAGTCCAATATAAGAGTATTGTGACTGAGGACTCCACGAGCTGTGGAAGTGCCATGGACTAAACAAATATGGGATATGCCCACTTTCCCAAAAGCCTTCGCCACATCTCCGCTCTCAGGACGCATTGTTTCATGCTGGTCAGGAAACGCGTTTCCAGCTGTAACAGCCGTGGTTTGTAATTAAACACATCTTCCAAGAAGTAGAGTGGCAGTAACTACAAAGCCATACTTCATACAGAAATTTAAACCACTCCAGAGCTTTTCATACAGCCAAACCAGATCCTTGCTTCTTACTCTCTCAAAAAATCTGTCGTGTCTTTCATTTTCACTTGTACCTTCTATGAAGCATTTCAACTCTCAAGCAGGTTTCTACGTTTAGCAGCAATTAAGTCATTGAACTGAGCCCACTGAACACGGTGAAGGGACAGACAGCTGCCTCCTGCAGACGAGCCCAGCAGCATCAGAAGCCGAGCAGCACTGCTGCCAGCGCTGGGCACCAGCCATGACAGCCGCTGGACCAGTCTGCAGAACAGAAGTCAGCCCAGGCTTGGACTCCTGGCTCAGGGAGCTCCTACGCTGCAGGAGCTTGGCACAGCACCTTAGGGAAGCAATGCGACTTTACTACCCTTTTCTCATGGTTTTATTGCTTCCCTGTTGCTTTCCGTTTTATGGATGGCTTTATACAGTGCCCTCACCCAAGAAAGAGGTTGGGGGGGGGGGGGGGGGGGGGAAACGACACACGACCCTGGGAAGGGAATCCAAGTAATTGTCAAGGTCAAATAAAAAGAAAGGTGGCAAGGGTCAAATGATGATCAGGGAACCAGAAGGGGACACCAGACACCTTCCCAGAGGCATCAAAGGAGCTAGAGGATACTGCTCAACAGTGTGACAAGCAGTGGGAATGGAAACGACCCCCAGAGTTTCTGTCTTCCTCCCTCCTTCTGGGGGTGTTAAGAGCAGCTTGGCCAAGGCCAGGTGAAGGACTTGTGATTTAGGGCCTCAGACAAGGGCTAGGCTAATAAAAAGCTGATGGGAACCAAAGAATCAAAACCTCATGATGAGGTCTCCATCTCATGATGGAGACAGGACACAAGGCTGGAGGGACCTCGCAGCTATAGTAATCCGATCGCATCAAGTCCCCCAACTTCCAGCTCGGCATTCAACTTCTCATCCTTTAAATGAAGAAATAATTTAAGTTTTAAGATGCTTAGACTCTGAAACACCTGGACATTGCGTACTGGTCGAAATGAACTTCACTGCAAATTGTATGTGATGTTTCTATGAGACTTGTCACTTGCATGCATGTCCACAGTCCATCATGAACTATCCAATACCTCAAGCAACTCTTCAACAGTGAGCAATGAGACTCGCTAGGTCTTCCAGTCATGCTGAAGGAAATTAGTTTTACAAATACATATTACAAGGACATACTTGCAAGAGAGTGGGTAAAGAACAGGCAGCTTGTACACCTTGATTAGTTGCGTTTCCACAGAGGAACACCCACTTGCACCTTCTTGCTTCTCAGCATACCACCAGTTCTGTCCTCTGCTATTCAGCAATGCTGTTTCTGGATCTGTTATTCTAGTCAATTAAAAAGAAAATTTACCCATCCACAGCTTCACCTAATCTCAAGAGGACTGTGCAAAGATAAATACTGCCCTGCTCGGTGTTATGCAGGTTAAAAAACATTGTACAGGCACACAGCTCAGCTTTGCTTACACAAAAAATTAAACTGCCCCTTTTGGCTATGTGAAGCCATACACACTCTGCTAGTGCAGCCCTTGTGCAGACCGTTTATTTCAGTGGATCTTCTGTGCTGAGTTTGTATGATCCAGAAAAAGATACAGAAAGAAGAATCTCCCCCTTACAGCCTTAGATCTGCACAGATATCACCTGTAAAAGTACCCAGAACAAAACAGTGAATGAAAAGTCCCTGAACCCTTGGAGAAGTGAGAAAGGCAGTGGGAGGGGAAGACGGAAAAACACACACATGCGATCAAGGCCACAAGTTCCTGACAGTATTAATTCTTACTGACATCTTATTAACTGAAAGGAAGCAAATGTAATATTTACCTAAATGCCCTCTTGATCTGAACAACAGCAAGCACAGAAGTGTCTGACCTATGCTCTCTCCTCCTTTCCTTCAGTTACTCCCCAGAAAGAGAAAAATTTAAAGTCTTATTCCCCTGATCCTTCATCAGCTATCCACAAGTCCCCTAGTTTCAGTTTATTTCTTAAAGTAGATGTTGAACGCTACTCCAGAACAGGGTGCACTAATGGGTTTACAACATATTCCACTCTAATTTCCACTAACATTGCATTTGTTCCCCCACATCAGCTCCACACAGAAATTCTTCTTCAGCACATACAGTCATACACACCTGTTCCGTAACAGGGCACCACCAGCTTAGAAAACTGGACGTGGTTTGGAAAAAATGCACACCGCAAGCGTAAGTTCTATCTCATACTATAAACAGTGAAACCCTAACTGCCACATTGCTGCTAGTTCCCTACCTTCTTTGCTCTCAACCTCCTCACTGCCTTGGAAAGACTACAGGAGTTTAACTCACTCTCGGATTGTAAGGTACATCAAGACCCCTCCCCTCCTTGTGCCATTCAATAATGTATTAAAACAGATCCACTGCGGAACCGACTGGCATTCAGCTTGGTTCGATGTTCCCAGTACTGTTCCACTCTCTAGCTTGGTAACTGTTATCCCTCCACCTACAGCTGTGCTCGCATTTGCTTCTTCCATCCACAGATGCCTGAACTTAAAAACCTTTCAAATGAGATTCTCAGGAGTCTAAATGATTAATCAAGTAGCTGCCTCGTAAATTAGAAAAATTATAACAGAATGTCAATAGATTGGGGGAGAATTTCCCTTTGCAAACTGTGTTAATGTAGATCCGCATATTTAATAATTTCTATCACTTTACAAAGCACGAGGAAATAAGGTTACTCCTCTCCTATTCTGCCAGAGCTATTTATAAACATGTCAAAGGACTAGCAGATGTTTTCCATAGTACATCTGGGATAAACGAACAAAATATATGTAATCATGTTTAGGGAAAAGGTAGCGGGCTCTTTAAATACAATAGTCAAGGAAGAATTACGAATCATATTTAAGTATCTGATTTTTCCAGTAGAATAGTCTATACTAACCCACTGCACACCAGAAACCGGAGTTAACACACTTTCTCACCCTGACCGGAAGATAGGAAGGTTCAGTCATTCAAGAAAAAAGATCCCACTTACAGGTGCAGTGACTGCATTCCTCCTGCAATTCCTTTACCTCATTAAATCTATTTGCACCCAGTTCTGCTTAGCAGCAGAGCAGGTCACTCTCAACGCTCGTCTTCAGTGTAGCTCTTCCAGCAAGGGAGCTGGTATACAATTTTGTGGGTAGGCTCTATTTTAAGTTTCAAACGCTGGATTAAAATAGTATGGAGTTAAAAGCAGTAATTATCAAACATCTGCACTTTCTCTAAAACTGCAACTCTCTTTAACCAACGCGTGAGCTATAAACTCACTGAATGGAGCTATTCCAGATTAGCTATCAAACTAAATTAGGGTGAATTCCCAGAGTAGTAAAGGATCCAAATCCTCAAGGTTATATACATTAAAGTTCCGCAGCACAAGAATTTGAGTGATTTCCAGTTAAGGCACAATAGTAGAAAACAACAATAGGCTTTCACCATCATGTTGGATAACTGTCTCAATACATCACTGTCCTAACAAAATAATAATCAGTCCTCTTTTATTCATCATTTTTGCTTCAGTGTCCAGCAAAGCCAAGAGATGCCAGTAAAACCGAGTACAGCAAGTCCTTTAACAGAAGTATCATGGCCACACAGGTACTCACTCTAGACTAGCCTTACTATCCACCTGTGATGACTGGTTTTGCCGCTAAAAATTTTTGTGAGCTTAACTAATTCTCTGCATAAGCAAGGTAATTTAGAAATCAAATAGTAACAGTGGATATAATTTCAAGGCAGAGCTGAAGTCCCACTAAAGCGTATTTCCAGCTCATAAATATTTCTACTAATGTGGATTCCTTTGCAAGATCAGTTTCTCGATTTTACAGCTGCAAAAGAAAGATATTTATACTGCTGAAAAAAACACAAATTACTTTTCTATTACATCTTCCAGTTAACTTTATCAGACCAAGGGAAACCCTATGAAGAAGCTGCATGTTAATGTCTGCCGTTACATGTCAGCACAGAAATCCCGATATTTCACAAAGCTTGAAAATTTATTCTGGGGTAAATATTTATGTTGGTATTTTAAATCACCAGTTGGGGGGTGGGATTACTAATCTCTGCCCGCTGTGCTCTCCCCTGCCACCCTGTGTAAACTTTTAATCTCTGATGCAGAGGCCTATTATTAGAACTGGCTGAAAAAAACCCAAAGACTGAAGGCATGTTGTTTATTATGGAAAAGGTTAGGGCAAGACCTTTTTAAAACAAAGCTAATAAGCCTTTGTTTCTCCTGAGAAAAGTCAAAAAACATTTCCTTGATGTTTTAAAAACTGTTTCCCTGTAAATAAAAAACAATGACTCAACATAAAATAATGCCCTTTTGAAACAAAAAGTTTCAATTCAGCAGGGAGAAGCAAGTCCTACACCTAACATGGCCTTAGCATCCCAAGACAATCCAAAAGGTACCTAAAAGACCACACATATTGCAAAGTAAGCTGGGCTTTCGCCTCCATTTAAACACAAACCAACCCAGGAGCTGGAAAAAAAAAATCCAGAGCCTTTAGCCGGGCTTGAGAGCACTGGAAGGCCAGTGTGGGCAGCAGGGCTGAGGATGGGCAGCAGCACAGGATGGAAGCTAACAGAGCCTCTCCCACCTCCCCCGCTTCCCCACCCGCAGCGCAGGAGAAACACAGGAAACCACGAGTAACTCCAGCAGCAACACCACCTTTCACACAACCCCCGTCTCAAAAAACAGAAAATGAAGGAAGGAAAAAAGGGGTGGTGGGCAGCAAAGAGCTTCCAGTCTAGTTCAATACAGATACCCCAGACGCGCCTTGAGTCACGACTTGGAAAGCTGGAACCAGGAGGTGGCCATGGAGGCTCCCAGCAGCACCCGTCACCCCGGGGCAGGCAGGGAACCAGCTCTTCGCTCAACACACGTGTGCCACAGGCTTCCCCACCAGCTTCCAGCCCGAGAGGTTCCAGACGGTGCGAACTGGCGGGAGCGATGACCGACAGCCAGCCGGCACGTCCGGCCCAGCGACCCCACGGCCACGGGGACACACCGGGACGCCGGGTGCTCTCCCTGCTCCTCGGCTGTGGAAAGTCGCCCGGAACTTCTGGCCAGAGGAGCAGAAGCGCTCGCCTGCCCGCTCGCCAGCGGAGGAGAGATGGGCGTCAAGCAAGGCGGCGGAGCCGAGCTGAGGAGCGGGGGGGGCTCCCAGAGAAGGGAGGCTGCCTGAAACTGAAAGGAGAAGTCGGGCGAGAGGGAGGATGGGTGCTCCTCCAGCTGCCCCGCCAACAGACCCGGGGGGCCGCCCGCAGCGGCGGGAGGAGGAGGAGGAGGAGCAGACCAGGGCCGGGACCGAGCCGGTGCCGCCAGCCCTGCCAGGCTCACCGCCGGAGAGCGGGGCGGCTCTGCCCGGCTGCGCGGGGAGGAGCCTCCACCCACGGCCCCGCCGCCGCCGAAACTTCTCCGGCAGCCGGGCTCGGCCGGCGCTTCTCCTCCGGGAAGCGACGCCCATCGACTCAACGCACGGCTGCGCTCCCGCCCCTCCCCAGCCGGCCTCACGCCGGCCTGGCCCAGCGCGGCCTCCGAGCGCGGCCGGACCGGGCCCAGGCCCGCGGCCCGCTCCTCTCCGCCGCCCCGGGCCGCGCTCCCGCTCCGCTCCCGCCGCCCCTCGCGGAGAGCCGGCGGCCGGGCAGGGCCCAGACCCGCCTCACGGTGCAAAAGTTTCCAAGTGAGTGAAAGGGAGCGGCCGGTGCCGCCCCCGAGAGCCTCCCTCCCCCCAACTTTCCCGGGGCGCAGGGGGATCGCCTCACCGCCTTCCCGCTCCGCTCCGGCCCCCGGCCGCTTTGTCTGCTCTCGGCCCCGCCGCCGCTCCCGTCCCGCTGAGGAGATCGGCTCTTCCGGGCGCCTCCCCGCCCCGCGTTCCCCGGCCCGGCCCGGCCGCTCTTCCCGGCACCGCCCGCCGCGCCGCCCCCGCGCCCTTCCCGGCACCGCCCGCCGCAGGTGAGCCCTCAGCAATGCCGCCCGGCCTCCGCCAGCCCCGCCGCTGCGCTGAGGGACCGCGCCCCGCAGGCGGAGGAGCGGCTCCCCCTCAAACCCCCTCACGGCCAGGCTCTCCCAGCCCGCTCAGGCGTCCCGTTCTGAGGGACAACCCGAAAAAGTTCCGGCTGCAGCCTGGCTTCGTCCGCCCGAGGCAGCGCGGGACGCGGGAGGTCTGTGGAGGGGCGGTGGGTGCTGGGTTTTGGAGGAGGCGCGGGGGAAATTACAGCTCGGTTCCCCTCGGGTTTTGTGAATTGGTGGTTTTTGAAAACCTAAAATACGTTAACGTCCTAAAGAGCTTTCAGGAAAAGCCTTGGGTTTATGCCGCTGTCTCTAGTAACGAGAGTACAGGGGACGCGGGAGACCCCTGAGGCACGAGCAGGGCCAGCAGAACCCCTCAGAAGAGGGGACCCAGCCTCAGCCGCAGAGGCTGGTTTGCCGGGGGCAGAGCGGTCTGTAAGCGGGGATTTGTTTCAGAAGTTTCTCTGAAGAGTCTCAGCGAGCCTCTGGTGTGTGAGAGGCCGTTTTTAGCCTTCAACAAATTACTCTAGGATTTTTGAGACGGTTTGTAATACAAATGTCTCTACAGAACTTACACTTGCACTGGGTTGTAAAAACAGTTGAATAAATTTAGTATGTTTCATGACTCATTTGCCAGCACTTCTGAGATACCTGAAACTACTCACTCCATTCTTTGATATTAAGCAAAATACAGAGAGATTGGGCAACCTAGGTTCCTCCGAGGTACACAATTTAGCCGAGGGAGACGGCAGCCCGTGTGGGTTCCCGAGGCGGCTGGCTCCCAGATCTGTGTCACGGCAAAGGCACGACGTGGTTCAGGACTGTGGCTTTCCTCCGGGTCCTGGTTCAATGGCATTAGCAGGGCCGTGTTTCCTATTTTTGCCATGCTCCTACAAGCCTTTCCTGCAGGAAGACAGACGGTGTCCTGCAGTGATTTAGATTGCATTTTTTCTTCCTGCAGGTTTAATCCAAGAAAGGGATCCAAGACAAGGAAATAAACGGAGTACCATTGTTTTACAATCCAGAAAGAAAATAGGGATCAAGAGTCCAACCTTGTTGTTGTGTGAAGTTAATCGAAAGAAAGTGAAATCTGTAATTACGACACTGACTGAGATACACATTATTAAAATAATATAGGGTCTTTAGTGCCTTAACAAACAGGCTGTCCTCTGGAAACGCAAACAGATTTTTTTTAGCTCTTTGTATTTCCTGCTTGTACCAAACCATTAATATTTTGGTGTCAGTTGCACCAGGGATTCAAACTACTTGTTTCTGATCTGTAGCATACTCTCAGTAAAATTGAGTTTACACTTCAATAGCTTGCTTTCTTTCATTACTCCTTTTAATATCATGTCTTGGCCTCCTGTGGTGGCTTCCACGTTTGGCAGTTCTGCACATCTCACATCCTTTCAGGACAAAATGTCAGATTTTAAAAAAAAAATCCCTTTTAAAACTACAAACTCAAAGGTAGGAGGCCTGGAGTTGTGGAGAATCACACGTTCTGCACTGCGCCACTGAAAAGCGAAGCAAAAAGTAGATCAGCTGGCAGCTCTGTTGGTTCATGGAGTGAGTTAAAAGACTCGGCAAACAAAAACCAAAATTGTGTAAAAATAGAGCCAGCTAGGTTGAGATTGGATTTTGTCTCTTAATTAACAGCTCTCTCTGGAACATGGTGGCAGGCTCTGTCAAGGAGACTAAAATGCAGGGTGTTGTTTAGACAGGCACCCAGGAACAATAGCTAACGCTTCCCATCCAGTAAATATCATTAAGACAGCATCAGGCTCGGCCGGCAGCTTGAAATCTAATCCATTTTCTGAAATGAGTTAGAAATTTTCTGCTTGACCCCGAATCTCCCTTTCAACAGTGTTTGTGGTTTTGTAATCCCATTTTCCTGGGTTTTTTAAAATGTTTCTCTCGCCCCTTTTCGGTAGGTGAAAAGCAAATGTAAGCCAAGGGAGAGGACTGGCGAGGAGGAGAGGCCGCCGCAGCGCGCAGTGATACTGCGAGTAGGTTGTTAAGTGCATGAAATAAACAAACGCTTTCAGTCTCGCCTCTGTTAGGGCAGCTCGAGACGCAGCACGTAAGACCATGGCTGGCGATTGCGCACTCCTGGCAGCGCGTCCGCATTAGTCAGATGTGTGTACAAGGGCAATCCCTGACTAGTGCCACCTGAAGACAGCCACGTGGGCGTAGTCACAGCAGGAATGCTGCCCTTTTGCTGTTAAATCCTGGAGTAGGTTTGTGTGACAGGCAAAGAAGGGTCTTGTTTATGTAGCATCTTGTGTAACTACACTGTCTTGCTAGTCCCAGCATACACGGGGTTGAAACTATGTGCTTCAGCTGGTTTCTGTGACAGCACTGCTGAAATGAAGTAGTTGCCCCGTACGTCTGTTCATGCCCATTTCAGAATGTGTGTTTGAGCTTTGTGTTTTTTAAAAAGGTTTGTGATTTGTGGGAAGTGAGTGTTGGAACGAAGTGAGGGGTGCAAGGACAGAACTGCTGGGGCAGAAGATGGTAATGGGTGAATTAAGAGGGAATGGGAGAGGGAACGAGATAAAAAGAATGAGGAAAAGTGAAAAAGATGTAGAGCGGTGTAATGATGGGTGAAAGTCACTGCAGGAGAGGCTGAACAGGCAGCAGTCAACCAATACAAAGAGGAAAAACTGAAAATACGATAAAAGAATCTCAGAGTCCAAGTACCAGAGGGCTGAGGCTGTCTGCGAGCTGACGTCATGCTGTGCAGCGAGGACAGCCCCAGGGCAGCTGTGCTGTGCCACCAGCTGCACTGACTGCAGAGGAGCAGCTACACGGTGCAGCCTTGTCACCTCTGCTGTCTCTGCAGAGGTGTCTGTCCCCAGTCTGCCAGCGAGGGGTCCAGGAGCAGGGTAGGGAGCTCACAGGCTGGGTGTTACCCCAAAATGCAGCAGCATCCTCTGAGGACTGGTGGTTCTGATGAAGCCAGCAATGTAGCAAACTGACAAAGTTGAGGGTTGGCACAAACGTCATCTCAGACATCAAGTCCTGGGGACTCCCCAGTATTGGTCTCAGCATTCCCATGCAGCTGGAAGGCATCACCATTCCTCTTCAGGGCTGAAATACATAAAGAAGTAAGGTCAAGATCCAGTTAGGAGTCAACATCCACACAGCCAGGAAGCAAATCCCAATGTCCCGGGGGCACGCATGCCCCAGAACTGCATTAGCAGGGTGGAAGCGCATGTAGGTGGTGCTTTTGGTGGGACTGCAGCTATGCCACCTAACCTGCACGTCACAGCAGAGTAACTACAACACCCACCTTGATTAAACAAACCTCAGTCAGGAGGAGAACGGATTTACCAGTACGTCTGCATCTACTCTGGGACTCCGGCTGGCACTGCTGGCTGCCCGAGGATCAGCCCTTGCTGCCCTGATCAATGCTGCGATGCCTTTGAGGTCGGAACAGGCTGTGCCAGCCAGGGCTACAGCCGCGGGCGCTCGCTGCTCCAGGGCTTCCGACTGCTGTGTTCACCATCACTGTCCACCCTCTCCAAGAAAAGCTGTCCACTAGAAACACGCCCTGGTTCGTACTCAGGAAGCCACTGGATCCTAACTGAAACACTGTCTCTTCCTCCACCACCCAGTGCTCCTGGGGCCTCTGGGAAGAGGAACCCAGCAGCAATCCGTAACGCGAGCGTGGCTGTGAGCACAGGGGCTGCCAGCACCGAGCAGCATCCCCCCACGCTACAGCACAGGCGTCCTGAAAAAAGCAGGCAGAAACTGTAATGAGGAGAAATTATGCTATCCCAAAAGACTCAGCATGAACTGGGTTCACTGGTTGCTGCTTTGCCAGCTAGGGAACAGCCTAGCTGGAGTAGTTTGCATTCACCTCCGGTTCACACAGCCTTTGTGTAATAAACTGTCATAGCCCCAGAGAAGGGAACATTCAAAAAAGCGCCCTGAGGCAATGCGTAGCAGAAGCCTGAGAATCCTACTGCATGAGTCACTGACCTCCACACACTGCATCTATTTCAGCCTTTAATTAATAAGGTTTTACATTTCTATGGCACTTTCCATCTGGAAAGATCCTAAAATGCTGTGAAGACTAAAGGCGTAGAGCAGCACTGAAATGTGATTCCTCGAGAGGTGGGACTGTGCAGGGAAGGAAAGCTTACCCAAGGGCACTGGGGAAAAAATTCTTAATTTTAAGTGGACCCTCTGTTACATCACTGAGTGTTTCATATCCATGGAGAACAGACAATCAGATTTTAGTTTCTAAGGCACCGGCTGAATAAATAAGCATCGTAGACTGCTGTCTTTATCCAAGAGGGATGCAGTGCAAAACAAGTACGGGTGAGTTTAATTTATGACATTAAAGGACCACAACTTACACTACAAATTTAAACCGTTGTTGGATCAAGGCTCTCCTTCCTCTGGATGAGTAAGGTATTCCCAAATGCTAGACACAAAGCAGAAGCCAGTGGAGGAAACAAATCCCATGCCGACAGCACGTGACCCTACACGCAGAGCACCAGACTCCCTTTCATGCTCCCTGGAAGCTCAGCAGCATCGAACGAGGCTTCAGCAAGATAAAAGCTGGCCCCAAGCACCAAGTGGGGAATTGAGAAAATAACGTGGAAACAGTCCTCCTGTCCCAAGGCTGACATGACCCCCAAGGAGAGCTAGGGCTTTGCTAAACTGGCACAAATCCCTTCGTTTCTATTTCAAAAGATTAAACTAGTCGGATCGCTCTGCTCGGCTGACTTCCCTCGGCAGAGAGTTATTTCTGCCGACGAGCAGGGCCTGGCTTGCACTAAACTAAGGGCAACTGAAACGCCTGTCATCCACAGCTGGCATCCCTCTTACTAAGTACTTGGCCAAAATTGGCTGGGAGCACTCGGCCGCAAAGAGTTTTCAAAGGAATGTCAAAATTCTCTTTTTCTCAGTGCAATTCCGACCTATTTTTATCTTCCAGTTTCTGGAAGAGATACACGGGCACTGCCACGGCTAGTCGTAAACTTTCATTGCTTCCCGAGGAGAAATTGCAGGCAAATTACAGACTAGCGTGCTCTTTTTATGGCTCTCCTGCTCGGGGCATTTCAGCACTGCTTCATTCCCTTCTACCCCCAAAACATTCCTCCCTGCCGGTCCTCTCCGTGCTTACTGACAGACGTTAATGACCTGCCTCCATAATTAACACATCTAGCACCACATTCAGCATGAGGTGAGTCTTCAGTGGTATGTCAGCAGGATGCTGGAGAAATGCACATCCCGTGCGTGCCGAGTGGGATCGTTCCTGACTTCCACCTCCACCCAAGCATCTCTCTTGGCCACACTGCGCTTGAACTCCACCTGCCACACTAACCCGGAGTGAGGGCAGGGCTGTGTACGTACGTTAAGCCTGTGGTTGCACCATACCTGATATTCCCTTCCCTGCATGCTCCTGCTAACTCGCACATGCCGTGCGAAGCTCCACATCGCTCCTCTAGGCACACGAAGAGGTGATGTCCTCACGTCTCAATGCTGCAGGCTGGGGCGGAGAAGCACCCTTAATCCTTCATGTTCCATCATCTCTGAGGAGAAGGTGTTACTAGCAGATATTAATTATCCCTCTCTCATGAAGACAGACAGACATACAAGCAGTTTTTATGCTGTTGTAGTAGCAGGGAAACTGAGGCAGGGCAGGTTAGCGTTCGTATCTCTGCAGCTCCCACCCCAAGCTCATATCCTCGCCATTCCCAGCCCTGAGTCCAAGCCCAGGACCGTCCTGCCTGCACTGCACTGGAACACCCTGAGGCTGGAAATCCCACAACCATGTGGCTTTTTGGGCATTGAAACTTCATCCAAAGGGAGAAGTCCTGTCGTCAAGGTGAAAAGCATTGCTACCGAAATGTGATCAAAGAGAGAGTTATCACCTTAGGTGTACTCAGGAGTTTCTGTTCTAGACAAGAGAATTATCAACGAGAAACTAATCTCAGAAGGTAGCTGCTATTGACAGGGAAATAAAAGGAATACAGTTCTTACCAGACAGACCTAAGTTGCTCCAAATTGCCGTCAGCTTGAAATATCTTGCTGGTAATTTGTTTTCAAATTCCTTCTCCCTAAATTTGATTTGTTGCTGTATAGTGGATGATCTATTCTGCAGAGCACCTCAAAGAGAATTCCTGTTGTCCTCTTGCTGATTGTTTGTGAGCTATCACTTCTGGGAGCTGGCAGCATTTATTATAAGAAGGGACATCATCACTTGAAAAGCAGATTTTGTCTGAGGATGCGGTATCTGCTGCCGTTACAAATAGCACCTAAGATTACTGGGAGGAAAGTCATCAGGGAAAAATCACATTTCCTCCCCACCTTTAAGCTTGCCCACATCGGCAAGTGGCCGTGCTGTGTGTCTGTATCCCGGGGTGGAGGAAGAGTGGGGCAGCATTTCTTAACAAGACTTGAATAAATCCTTTCACCAGGATCCTTTCTGACGAGGAGAAAAATTAGTAGGGTTTCCCACCTCCTGTAGTATTGTAGCAAGAGCATGAGCATCACACCCAGCCATTTTTTCTGCTGATCTCTGCTCTTTCTTATGTGAGAGAGGAAAAGGTAACTCTGGCTTACAAAGCATCATGCTGGGTTCAATGATGTCTTCTACGTGGTATATTTGGGGCTTTCCCGTGCCTCTGAACAATCGCGCCCAGCTCTGCAAAAACTTGGTCGCTGCACAGGATGTGTTTCTGCACACTTGACACAGGTAGAAATGCGAAGCTCAAGTCTCACCTATCCGTCTGGATCCATCCAGCCGGTGTGCGGTTGCCAAAGGGAAGAGCAGTATCCTCGCCTCGGCTTTCTCATTCGGGAACATACATGTTTCTTCTCCTGTCCTTTCCCTACTTATCTCAACCCACTTTGTCCAATGGTTTAAGCAAACTTAGAGAAATTCCAGTTTTGGGATGAGGAGCTACCCTGGGTTAGTTACATGGCTTTAAAGTAGGCAGAACAGATGGACTCATTCCTGCCCGCCTGAGCCCGGCTCCAGGGCATGAGATACTGAAGGGCTGTCCATGTGGCTTCCCAGAAAATGTGGGGTCTCACCCATCTCAGGTGTATAGCTGTATTAGATTTTAAAAAATATATATATATAATGTATATACCTGCCACTTGCTTATTTCTGGATCTTTCTAGAGAAGTATTGACAAGTTTAGCTTATTGCTGCTCACCAGCTTGCTGGCAGGACCCGTCAGTGGCATTGCTGTGGAGAGGGAGCTGCAGGCACCTCAGATCACCCCAAGAGCTCACGCTGCACTTTGGACAGGTCTTGGTGCCATCCAAAGATGGAGAGAACTGGAGAGCTGGAAGCTGGTGGAGGGATCACACTCCAGCCACTTAGGCACTAGAAAACTAATAATTGTTGCAAATGCTCCAGAGCAGCAGAAAATACAGTGCTAATTCAGCTGGCTGTAATTTTGTCAAGCAGTTTACCCTGACATCGTATCAGGGAAAGCTCTACTGAAGCAATTATAACATCACTTAAAAGACTGAAATAAGAAAAAAGAGAAGGAACATAAACCTCCCACTATTGTTATTTTCAGAAAGCAACAACAGGAAGAGCCAGTTAAAAGGCCTTGTTGTTCCTCCCTGGAAACCAGCCGCATAAGACAGAAAGACCCTGAACAGTGGGGAGGTCTGCTCGGTGCCCACCCTGGGGTACCTGGGCCCATTCCCGTGGGCAGGTCCCCGCAGGGGGCTACCTCGCTGTCCTGGCTTTGGCCACCCTCGGTGTTTGCTTTGCTCTGCCCTGGGATGCCCCGATCTGATGGGTTGATGCTGCTCACTGTCGGGAGCAGCACATCTCCCAGGTGCCACTGCCAGGGCTTGGGACACCGCTGTGTCCCCGAGCACAAGTACTGCAGCGGGGCTGCTCCAGAGCCAGCAATTTTTCCTCTTTGCAGGAGCAGGCCGAGCCTTTCCGAGGTGACCGAATGCGGGTGTCAGCCAAGCAGGAGCAGCACAGATCAATCTCTCACTGCTTAAAAATATATCTGTATATCAGATCCGAACCCTTTTCCTCTAGAGTCTTGTGGCAGAAATGGAGTTTTAAAATGCTCAATTATTTATAGCTGAAATGCTGGGAAAAAACCAACCTCATTTGTCCTGCCGGAGCAGAGCATGTCGGTCCCGATCACCCGCTGCTTGCACAGCACCCAAGAGTAATGAGATCTGGACACGGTAATGAGGAACAAGGAGGAAGGAGTAGTGCTCATAAGCAGGGTGCAAGCACCCGAAAGCAGAGTCAGTTCACACAGGGACATGGTCAAACCCAAATTAGCACAGCCCTGTGGTGTGCCAACTGTTGCTTTCATGCCTGGGTGTTAATTATCACCAATTAGGTGGGGTGGGTTGTTCCTTAAGTACAAGCTGCTTCTGGCAGATCAAGGAGGAAGGACAGGTTTTGTAGGCCTACAGGTGTTGTCTCAAAGGGATGTTTTGGAGATTTAACAGCTTTTTGGAGGGAACCTGTGGGAGTCCCTCCAGAGGAAGGACTGTCTGCCTAAACCTGCCTTTTCTTTTTTCCTCTGTTTCGGAAGAGCTGCCAGGGGCCCAGCACAGGGAGCAGGCATCAAGGGTCTCTGCCTGGTGAAGGAAGAGAGCGTAATCTGAGGTGACACATGACAGGAGGACCAACAGAAGAGATGAAAGGGAGCAAAGGGGAGATACCAGAGGACAGAAAGACAGCAAGCATCCCATGAATACTGGACAGGGGCTGGAAGAATTTTGTGTGGCTTCAGAACATAAATTAGTAATTATGTCTGTGCAGACTCTCTCTCCCTTATCGAGTTCCCCACTATTTTCGCCTAGTGCTCATGGACAGGCAGTGGCATGGGGAGAATGATGTGGAGGGATGGCCTGAAGCCAAGTGAAGTACCTTCACTTGCCTAATTTAGGCCAACTAGGGTCTCCTTCTCCTTACTCAGTCCTGGGGAACAGACTCCATCCTCTCCATGCTGGGGAGCATGAACATCAAGGAGGAGTCTGAAATTCCACCGCCTTTTCCCCGGTTGCTTTGTGGTGCGTTGCCCTCAGCAGTGGTTACAAACCACAAGGATGATGAGGAAAGTGCCTGTAACCATGACAATCATTTGCAGCCGCGTCCTTTCCTGCTACAGCCTCTGGGCCGGCGGACGTCAGGGCCACCATTTGCCCCATAGCCAGTGGGGACCGATCCTGCCACCTGCATTTTCCAGGCGAAAAGGTGCAGCCTGAAGGGAACACTCACCCCGGATAACTTGGAGGTGGCCCCAGGCATTGGGAACAACCGTGCTGTAACAGAACGTGCCCGGTGGAGACGCTAGCAGAAAGCCCTTTTGGTCCAGTCCTGAGACAAGCATTGCCCTGTCCGTGGGGAGCATTGCCCTGCTCCTGCTCCACAGCATCCATTCTTCTGTCACAGCGTGACGCTTGGGCACACAGGAGATTTTGGGCCATGTCCTCCAGTGAAACCAGTAGGGTTACAGTATCTGGCAGCTGCGGAACTGGTGGTTCAGCTTTCTATTAGGATAAAACTGTGTAATTCCTTCCCACCTCAGCACTGCCTTCCTGCACAGCTCTGTTAGTGAGGTCTGCACACAGAATATTACGGATTAATGAGACAGGTGATTAAATACAGTTCTGCTTAAATTCAATCCCGAGAGGATGGATGTGGAACTGCCCTGCTGTGATTTAAGCAATAAAGTGGGAGAAAGTAGAAAACATGGCAGGGTAGTGGTTCTGTTTCATTAGTGCTCTTATACCTAATGATCCCGGAGCCTCTGCCCACTTAAGGTGTGATTGCAATGCAATTCTGGCAAACCTGCGCAGACTCTGGTCTCAGCTCGCCACAGCCATGCCACAATCCTTTGCCACCCCAGCTCGGCTGCAACCCGGCCAAAGCCTGGCCCAAGTTCTCGTGCAAGGGCTGGCAGCACAGTCAGGAGGGGAGAAAAAGGGCAGAACATGACTTTTTATGAAACTACTGCCACTTTCTTGTGCTGCTACCCTGTTTAAAAATCTCATCCATGCCACAAGTTCACCTCTAGCTCCTCTTCTAAACCACCATAGCTGTGTAAGTTTAGCAGTTACCGCTGGGCATGGATCCAGCCCTGGGGGATAGAGCAACAGGGACTTTGTGGTGCAGAGCAGCAGCAGCACATGTTTTTAGGGCAGGCAGAGCCCCGCAGTATCTCCTTAGATTTGCAGAAACCATCCAAAACCCTGTCCAAGTCTAAAAGTAGAGAAGTTGGGAAGAGCAATTTGCAAACCCCTTCCAGTGAGAGCACTTTGAATCCATGGCTCTCAGAGGGCTCAGCAGTGGCAGCCAGCACCATTATCCCCTCCTTACAGATGGGGAAACCAAGGAAATGATTTGCCCCTTGTAACCCAGGAGAGCTGGGAATGCAGCAAGATCCCGGATTAGGGAAATCTGAGCCCTTGGACCATAAATGAGTCATCAGATGTCAGCATCAAAGGCTATAAAATCTGAGCCCTGCTGCCCAGCTGGCCTGTGCAGTTGGGGATGTCTTACTGCTGGCAGGTCCAAGATGCAGTTGAGACTGCCCAGCCCCGTGCCCTCCACTAGCAGCTTCGGTTTCCTTCCAAAAGACCAAGATAAAAGCTTCCCGTGAGCATCACTGAAGTCATTGAGAGCAGACAGCTCCAAACCATCCATCTGCTTGCAAGTCTCCACTGACCAATAGCTACGAGAGCGTGCACAGTCTGAGCTCCCTCTGCTCAGGAGCGGCAGTGCTGTGCCCACTGAAACACCTGGGTTTGTGCTCTTGTAAACCTCTGGTGTCTGAGTGAAACGGTCCCTCGTGCCGATCAGAAAAAGGCAGATTCTTGATTGCACAGTTGCTGAGGTTCAAATCCCCATTTTCTCCTCCACTGCCTGGCACCAAGGCATTTTAACCACACCATGGCTCCTGCTGCCAGCTTTAAGGCAGGTATATTGGACTACTCAGCCGCTCAGTAGCAGAGCAGCCTGCTTGTAAACTTAATATTACTTGAGGTTTGCTCCGAGTTCATGCCCCAGGTTGCAGTTTGATAGAGCAAGCCAGTTCTGAGTTCTTCTGATGGATATAATAAAAAGGATATGCAATCAGACCTGCACTTAAGCAAGTATATTACCAAGCTAAATGACTTCAATTCTACTAAGCTAATTAAAAATGGAACAAAGCAATGATCAGATTAAGGTCATAATTAATAACTCTATAGGTTCAAATTATCCAGTCACCAAATAAATATCACATGTAATCAAAGGAAGCCATGGATGATAACTAGAGGGAATTAGTGTCCTGGTCAGAGGTCTTCGGGAGGCAAGAGCTACTTTTTGAGCAGTGATCTTAGCTCACTGAGACAGTGTGTTAACCTTGCTATCGAGGAGACCCTCTTCCTAGGCTTGAGTGTCTGTATGAGCCCAGGTTGCTCCCCTAAAGGGAATCCAGTGGACTCAGGGTGGGTGAGAGCCCCTCGATCCCCACCTCCCAGGTAATCAGGGCAAAAGCCAACACCGACTAGCAGAGATCTGTCCCTCCTCTTTCCATGCAGCCATTTCTGCTTTTTGGCTGTTTTCTCAACAGTATCCTAGTTTGTGGGGTAGTTGTTTTTTTTTTTATTTTTAACACCAAGAAAGCATCAGGCAATTAATATGGGCTTCTAAGTGTTCCAATAGCTTTTAAACTAAAATATAAAAGCCAATTTCCTCTTTAGAAGCCTGAAGTTAATGAAAAGTTTCCCAGGCCAGTTCATGCTTGGAGTGTAAGGTGCTGGAGCGGGACACTGCTCCAGCTGCTCAGTAGGACCCTGCCACACCACGCACAGCCAGGAAGGTCAGGATCCAGAAGGATTACTCTGACACATCCATCACCCAGACCAGCAGAACGTCCTTAAAACTGCACCTGAAGAAGGTACCTTACTGTAGGGAAGGACAGGACGGTGATGTTCACAGCGCTCTGATCGCTTCTGGGCTGCACCACAACCAGCACCAGCAGCTTTAGCTGTGTGGTGGAGCCAGGCTGTAACTCCCCAGCTGCCTGCTCACCTATGGCCACCGCAGCAGCCAGCACAGCTTGGCTGCAGGCTGGGCTTACCCTGTGCTCAGCGAGGCAGCACAGCCCGTGGCAGCTTTCATTGCACCTTGGCTGGCTTCTGCCACCTCTTGCTCTGCTTTCTGCTATAAAGACGTTTCTCAGGTCTTGCTTTGATGCGAAGTGCAGGAAACATGGTTGTCACTCAGCTCGCAAAGAGAGGGTTTTGGCAGAGCTTTCAGGGAGGCTGCTGTGGTGAGCAGATAAGTCCAAGAGATTTTTAGCATAAGGAGAACCTGCCTAGGTGGGCTGTGAAAAACAGACCCTTTGGGGGGTAAGAACTTCCCCTTCCCCTTCTGCTCAAGCGACCAAAGCATCAGAGCGGGGGCTGTGAGCAAAGGAAGGGCATTTTCCAAGTACTGCCGTATTGAGGACCTCTGGCAAGATCTCTGGAAGCCAAAACCTGTCAGTGGGCTCAGAAGGGATTAGACAAATTCAGTGAAAGAAAAGCTTCATTAATGAACAGGGAGAACAGGGCTCTGATTGCAGCCCCAGCTCTAGAAACCTTCAGCCCCTCAGTTATGGGTGACAGAGACCCTTGACTGCTCCCTCATCCCCCCTAGGGGCTGCCACACTGGGAGGGTGGGGGTGGCTTCGGCCCATCACCGCATCCTTTACTTCAGAAATTGCATCCAAATTTAGATTAAAAAAACCATAAAATCCTGCATCAAGCCTGCAAGTGTTCACGACTGCCTCTGCGAGGCTGGTGGGCTGGCACAGACTAGAAGACATGAGTGACTGCCCACGCAGACAGCTGCCTGCCCTGGCCCCGGGACTCTCCCGTCTCTCCTGGCAGATGGAGAACAGACATGGCCATGGATGCACACCCAGAGGAGCCCTCTACATCAGCCTGGCAGGGCTTTCCTGGGAAATTTTTCTTTAATGATTTTTTAATGTTATATTATTAAAAGAAACAAAAAAATCTGTTTTCAAACTAGCGTTTAGCTGTCTGCACTGACGGAGGGACAGGCGTCGGGTGGGGATGCACGGGAGGGCCCGGCAGGCAGCAGGTCACTTTGCTGGGTACCGTGGCTGCAGAGCTCAGCTCCTCGCCGATATCCATCACCAACACCCAGAGAGCGTCATGGCCCAGGGGACCGCGTCCCCTCCTGCCCAGACAGGCTTTGTGCCTTTGGGAAGATGCTCCTAAGCTATGTCAGCAGCGCCCCGAGCAGCGCAGTAAGCCACAAATCAATGCCATGAAAAGCCACAACAGTTAGGTCTCCGAGCAAAAAGATGCAGAAACCCACGTCACTGAGCATCTCAGCTCACACAAACCCGCAGCCCCCCGAGCGGCCCCAGTCCCGCTGCCCCCAGCACTGAGGCAGGGCCGAGCAGCCGGGGCACGGCCGCCTTGCTGCCAGACTCGCCTGGGTCGTTCTCATGGCGATGGCCAGGAGATGATTTGTTTTTTCTCCAGGCCAGCCCTTTTCTGCTGGGTTTCCTTCCAGCCCAGCAACCTGGATGGAGAGCAGCACTGACAAGCTCACAGCAGCTTTGCAGCATCCTCAGGCTTTTTAATTAGAGCAGATGTAAACACCTTTGACACAGGTTGTGAGGTTTCTGTCCTGTTACCCAAGCACCAAACAAACAGGCTTCTAAAGGAGACAGAACAGCTCCGCTGGAGCCACTGGAGCTTGCTGATGTACTCACCTTGCGTGCACAGCCACAGCCTTGCAAACCCCACGGGCTCTTTCAGCTCCCCTGGCGCCCATCCCATCCCACCCCACCCCATCCCATGGCCACACCAGACCGGGCTGTGTGGGGCACAGAGACCTCACAGCACCCTGGCACGGAGGGAGGACGGGCAGGACCTGCACCGCCATCTCCCTTGGTTCGGCACAGCTTTGCTGGCTGTGGGCAGGATGTTAGGGCCAGGCAAGCAAAGTACGTGCTCTCCTTGCCTGGGAGCATAAATCACCCCACTCCGTGTCTGTACTACGGGCCGGGTGCTCCCTCTCTAAGCCATTTAGAGGTGAGCATGTGCAGGGGGTTTCTCACCGTGGCCACCAGCTGGGGACAATGACCAGCGCTGCCATTCCCTCCACCTTAGCAAGGGGCAGCTGCTTTTGGTCTCTTAAAACGAGATGTGGTGAACGTCAGCTGCGGGCGAGCAGCACCCGGGGGATAACCACCCCCTGGGGATAACCTACCCCTGCTGCTGGGCAGCTTCTCAAAAAGAGGCATCATCTGGATTTGATCTGCCCACGGGCAGAGCAGCAACTCCAGACTGGGGAGGTCTCTGTGCGTTCCGTGGAGATGCATTTCTTCCCGCGGGCAGAGTCCATCCCTGGAGCTGAATACGGCCGCCTGTCCTCTGCTGCACCTCCGCACTGCGGCCAGGCTCCAGCAGCCAGACGGGGATGCTCCGAAAGGGCTGATGAGGGACTGTGTCCCACTGCATGGCTCAGGCCAGGGGCCGATCTGCCTGGCAAAGCCTGGAGATTACAACCTCCACGCAAAAAAGCAATTAATTTTGACAAATAAAAACAGGAAGCGGTGCGGTTAGAGGCAGCAAAGGTCTTGTGGGCACACAACAGTAGAAAAATACCCACCGCTTGTCCCAGCTTCAGCAACCCAGGGAGAGAAGAAGCTTAATTGTCTTCGTAAATTAAACATACAGGTGATTTGATTGTGGCATGTGTGAGTTTTGCCCTTCAGTTTTGAAGGGAAATTGCCCTTTCTGCTGTTCAAGGCATTTGATAGATGCACACTAGGCATAGGCCTGGCAGAATTCTCCTGTTCAAAGCTCAAACCCAACTGGGCTGAAAAATTCCCCTGGGAGCACTTTGTAGAGCCGGGGGCAGCCAGCCCAGCCTTCCTATTGCATTTCCCATTCCTGAGACAGGGAAATCTCCCCTTAAAAACTTACAGAACTGCAGGCTGCTTCATCTGCAGAGTCATTGCTCTTTTAAGAGCTTGGGGCGCAGTCACAGTGCCGGGACGCCTCGACGGCATCGATGTCCTCCCCCTGCCACGATCATCCATCCTGCTGGGTGATGGGCTAGGAAATGCCAGCGTGCCAACCAGTTGCCTAAAATTGCATTTGATTTTGCATTCAATTGAAGTACATTCCACTTCCTAAAAAAAAAAAAAAAAAGGCCCAATCCCCCTCCCAATACACTATTTGAAAATTAGCCATGATTTAACTCCAAGGATTTAAATCCTTCAGCTACTGTGCAAAGACAGGCAGGGATGGAGCATCCAGACTTTTACTATTATTTTATTGCTGCCGGTGCCTGCGTACCCCCACACCTGCATACCCACAGCTACACCAGCGCCGGAGCAGCCCCGAGCAATCAGGGTTTCTTTCGGAAACCCCAATTTCTTACTGAATCGCACCAAGACACCCAAGAAGATGCTTTCAGAGTGCCACAGGAGTTCTGCCTCCTGCCTGAAAGCTGCCCCACTCCCTGAGTGCAACCCCCTGTCCCCCCACACCACCGTTGGGCACACCACAAAATCCCTCCGGCTTTTACCGAAGCAGAAACATCCGACTCCATGAAACCATCCTGCGAGAGTGTATCTCCATGTTTAAGCAGGGCTGGAGCTTTTCTCAAAGAGCCCAGCGTTGGGTTTGTGCTATATATACACTCGGCGATTTTAAGACCTCTTGGTTGCTCTCCAAGCTGCGGAGCTCAGAGGTCCCTCCACCAGCTGATGCCAAGCCTCTTGGGTACTGGGCTGCAGGGGGGCACAGGGGCCTGCCTGGCATCTCCTTTAGCTGGACTCTGCTTCTCCTCTTCAGTTCTCTGGAACACCCAGGGTGCTGGGTCTCCCTGCTGGGATTTGGGCCGTTTGTGTTCTAAATGCCCAGGATTTGGCCAAGTTAATGTTTGAAGAGGGTTGTTGGAATGATCTGTTAATGTGTACAGGGTGGGTTTGTCCTCTTGTTGCTCAGAGCCCAGAGCAGCTGTAGAAGAGGAGCCAAGAGCAGGAGGGTTTGCCAATTACATGATCCTGTTGTTAATTATCTTAATTAGGAAGGATACACTGCTAGGTGTCATCTCCACCCGAGGCGTGTGCTTGCAGCATGCAGGTCTCAAAACCCTGGGGCTGTGCACGGAGACCCATCCAGACCATTTTCGGGGTTCCCAAGCAATGGGAGATGAGCCTGGAGCAGTGGAGCGGCACCCCATCACCCAAAGGGCTCCCAAAACCCGGAGGCAATGAGGTGGGACAAGGGGCTGCTGAGGGCACCTCTGTGCTGGTGGTCCCCGGAGCTGACCCCAGGGAAGCACCCAGCACCCCCCAGGAGGGTCCTCGCAGCATCCCTGCAGGGTGCTGCAGCAGGTTTTTGGGGGATTTATGGGGAAATCTGAAATGTCCCTTCCAATTCTCCTCCGCCCCAGCCCCGGGGCAACTCCTGCTGGTTCCCTCCCCTCCCAGACCGTTTCATAGCCTGAAGTCGCTGTTTACGAAAAGCAAATGTTTTACTGTTAGCTAATCCAGCTTGTTTGCAAAAGCCCTGAAGGCTCATTTTAATTGCAAGTAAATGATTCTTAACGATATAAATCAGAGCCAGCGAAGGCTGGGAGTGTTTGTGATATCTTGCTCTGTAACCAGGAGTCAAGAAATGAATTAGTCTCAAATTGAAAAGGGGAAGGTTTCCATCTGAAATTGGGCAAATATGAGACTCCATCAAGGAAAGATAATCACTTTGCAGGATAATAATGAGGCTTCAGCTTATCAGTTTTGCATGGAGAATCCTTAATATGCCTGTAGCGGATTTTGCTGCTGTGATCAGTGCGAGAGACAACTCAATAAGAAAGCTAATGGAGAGAGAATAGCTGCGGCAGCCCCTGGCCCCGGCTCTTCGCTGGCCCGGAGGCTCAAACCCACCTTGCTTTGGAGAAGAAAGTCAGGAAAATGAAAACAAATCATGTAGATTGCAAAGTGTCTGGCTGGAGGGGGAAGGCTCTTCTTTGGTGGGTTCTCACCTTGCTGTGCCAGCCTGTCCCGTGTCTTACTGCGGGGGCAAAGGTATCCATCCCTGGACAGGGTTCCTGGCTTGCTTTCCACCACCTTGCCCAGGGTCCCAGCCTGCCCGGCTGGGATCAGCAGGAGTTTCTCACTTGGTTGTAATGCTGGTTGGATTCGTCCCGGAGAGGATGAAAACCTGACTGTGGGTGTGTGAAGGGACGGGGAGATCAAACAGCTGAGGTCTGGCGTGCTGCCCCCCATTCCATTCCTCTCATCCAGGGGTTCCCCAAGCACAAGGGACGGATTCAGGCTCACAGGCACTCAGCACCCCCTTCCCCCCTTGCGCAGGTGAGGAAGTCTCAGCCAGGGCATCGCAGGGCTGTTTGGGAAGCAGCCGGCACAGCCACCGCCGTGGGCTCTTCCCAAGGGGGAAGGTGGTCCCGAAAGGGGGATGATGGTCCTCGGAGTCATCTTGGCCCAGGGGCTCAGCAGGAACCACGGGCCAGCAGGAACCAGAGCCGAATCCTGCACCCATGCACCCCCCTGCTCCATGTTCAACCTGGAAGCTCAGCTGTAATTGCCTTATAGTCCTGCTGATTTCTGATGGAATTAGGTGAAAGCTTCGATTTGAGCGGGGGACTTTGTTTTCTCAGGTGAAAAATGGAAAAGAGAAGGAGGAACCTGGAATATTTGATTTGGTTTAGCATTCAGAGAAACTTTCTTTTCCCAAACTCCAGCTGAAAATGACTCAGTGTTTTCCTCCCGAACTGCCCCACTGTTTGCAGGATTTCCACTTGCTGATGCCCGAAGCGTTGCTCAGGGCGCTGCACCTCGGTGCACGGCTGCAAGGGTGCCCGTAGAGCAGAACACGCCGTGTGTGCCCCGAGCCAGCTCCCCGCCAGCGCCGGGGAGGACACGGACACCCCACGGCCCGGGCTGGCTCCCGGGGCTGCTCGACCCAGCCAGGCTGGGGCGGAGGAGAACCAGAAGGGTCATTTCAGGTTTCCCCATAAATCCTCCAAAAACCCCCCACAGCACCCCTGAGCATGGGGATGCTGCAGGGACCCTCAGAGGGGTGCTGGGTGCATCCCCGGGGTCAGCTCCAGGGAGCCCTGGCACAGAGGTGCCCCCCCTTCTCCCACCTTTGCCTCCGGGTTTTGGGAGCCCTTTGGGTGATGGGGTGCCGCTGCACCGCTCTGGGCCCATCTCCCATCACCTGGGAACCCTGAAGATGATCCGGATGAGCCTCCATGCGCAGCCCCGGGGATTTGGGACCTGGGATCCGCTGGGATGCCCAGCAGTGGGTATGGAGGAGCAAGAGGGAAGGGGCGAGGACCCTCCTGGGGAGAGGCAGGGACCCCGTCTGCCCACTGCAGGTCCAGTGGGGGAGACCAGCCGCAGCCCTGCCATGCCTAGGAGCGCAGAAGGGGCTTTGATGAAGCTGTCAGCAGTGTGAGGGCTTTGATCTATAATGGAGAGAGGGCTGCGGAGCTGGGCTGAGCACGGCATCCGCTCATCCCTGGCAGGCACGGGACCCAGACCGAGTGTGGCATCTGTGTTAACCCCCCTCCGTCCGTGCAGCACCGGGCCGGCAGGACGAGCTGCAGAGCTTGGGGATGCTGCTGGGAAGGGGCCACAGCAGGACCACCATGCAGCCCCTGCACAGCGAGTTCCCCTGTGCCAGGAGGCTGTTGACACCAGCACAGGTCCCAGGGACCGGTGAAGCTCAGCCTGGCTGGGCCAGCTCAGGTGTCACCAATGTAACCCAGAGACCTGGCCAGTGAGGCCGTGGGGCACCCATCCCACTACAGCCACGCACGAGGACACGAGCGGGCAGTGGGACTGGCTGGGCCTGAGGGCTGCCGCAGCAGGAGGTTTTCCACAGCAGAGCTGCTGGATCTGTTGGCCAAAGGGCTTACGCGTCACGCTTGGTTAGCCCACATGGCACCTGGTAACTTGTGTACAATTAAAAGTGGGCTGAAATTGCCCTGACGGTAATATCTCAGGCTGTCAGGAGGATAAAGCCGGGCTGGCCGGCACGAGGAGCCCGGCGCTGAGCCAGGCAGCGGGTTTGCAGCCGCCGGCGCCGTGCCAGCTCGTCTCGCTGCGCCCTGACCTCCCCGCTCAGAGCCCAGGACGCAAACACGCTTCCCATGGAGCATCTCCCCAGGCCAGGATGGGGCCCCGGTCCCCCCGGGCAGGGGTGGGGGCCGGGGGCAGCCGGCTGGGGAGCGGGCACAGCTGCTGTGGAGCCAAGCTGTGGGTTCATTACCAACCTTTTCAAAACCCATGCTTAAAAATACCCCCGCTCGCCTGGGCTGGCTCAGCTGCGCGGCTGGTCCTCATCTCCCTCTCGGGTTATAAATAGCCAGCGCTGAATAGCAACGCTGGCCCAGCGCTTTTCACGCTGCTGCAGAAGAGGGGACGGTGGCACAAGCCGCAATGGGTGGCTGGGGACATTGGCCAAGCAGCCTGGCCGTGTCCCGCCAAGTCGGGCTGCAGCTCCGAGTGTCCCAACAGGAGCCACTTCCAGCAAAGAGCTGAAAGCAAAACGCAGTCAGGGGAGCAGCCAGGAAGAGAGACTGGTTTTGGGGTGAGAGTCGAGGGGGAGAGCCGTCCCCGCTGACTGGGCTCTGCAAACCCCTCCTGGCACCCCGGAACCTGCCCTGGGGATGGCACTGGCGAGGGGACCTGTTTCTGAACAAGCTTGGCTTTCCTCTCACAAGGTTTCACAGGCTTTTGGGGAAATGGGTGATTTTGTGATTGACTTTGTGACAAAATCAGAAATTTGCCGTTTGCAGAAGAGGGGTCTCTTGCGTTACGAACCATTGGTGGCAGTGGATGAAGATGCTCCCATGCCACGTGTCCTCCAGCAACCCCTGATATCAGGGCAGGACAACGTACCCAGGAGGAAAGAAAATAGATGCTAAAACAAAAGAAAAATAATTTTTCCTTTTGTATTTTCTACCAAGAGCCTGGTATTTAATAATGGAGGAGAGTCGGATGCTCAGATATGCCCTTATTAAATGAAGGATGTAAATGTCTTTGCTTAATCCACTGTGCAGCTATCAAACTAAACAGAGGGCAAAATATTTTAATACCTCTTCTGAACCATTGGATGCTGTCGTTATTCTCCAGTGCAGCTGCAGCTTCCTCTGTCGAGGAAGCTCCTCAACTTCTTCGTCACGGTCCCCCTGGACTAACCTCTGTGTCCTGCCAGGAATTCATCATGGGTCTCCACATTTCATCAGGAAGATGATCCATCAGGCAAAGGGAAAAGGAGGAGAAGTCCATGTGAAGCCTGCCCTTGTCATGGCAGCGCACCGCATCCTTGGAAGCAAATTAGTTGCAGTGCCACCAAGAGATGCCAGGAAATCACCCCAGGTTCTCAGTGGGCTAATCTAAGCGTGAGGAAAAATTCATGCCCAAAGGAAAGGTGAAGAGTTTCTTGGCTGTAAATTATATTTTTGAATTCACAGTGAAGCCTCTTCTGTGAAAGGGTTGGAAAAATTCCCTTCAAACTCAGAAAACCCCCATATCTCCATCAGTGCCCATCCAGGCTGTGGCTTGGCCGCAGAGAGCCACCAGCGATGGCTTTGATGGCACAAGCAGGGGCTGTACTGGAGGGTGACGCTGAAGTGGGGGGTCCCTTTCACCCCACACCCCTCCGAGCCAGCGTCGGTGGCTGTGGCTGTGTCACCGCACAGAGCGGACGGGGACAGCCCCCGTGGTGATGGAGCTGAGCTCTGCAGCCCTCGGGATTCCCACCGCTGCGTGGGGTCTGGGGTGTTCGCTCTTGCTCTGTCTCCTATTCATTTCCACCGGAGCAGCAGAAATCTGCTCTGTGTCCTCCTTCATTTAATCCAGAGGAGAGGGGCATTCAATTGCTTGTGTTTTCTCTGCTTTAATTGTCTCCCCTTCCAGTATCTCTGCTAGAGGAAAGGAGATGCTCCAGGCATGATGCCTGCTTTGATGGCCAATGCATGCTTGCAGGCATCCCTGGCATGTTTGGCCTTATTACCTACATCCTTTAAAAAGTATTTTTTCCACAAAAACATTGTCTCATAATCAGGAAAACAAGGCAAAGCTCAGTTTTGGGCATTCCTTCAGAGAGAGAGCTGAATCGGTGCCCAGACTGGGAAAGGCTGTCCCCAGGTCCCAGGGCACGACATTGAGAAGGGCCACGAGTGGCCAGAGATGGCCTTTGCCACCATCCCTGAGCCAAAAAAAGCTGCGGCTGAGTTTGAGTTCATGAGTCATCCCCAGCACATGAGTCACGCTGCTCCCGGGTTTATCATTTCGCTGGGAACGGGCTCTTGCTTGTTCCTCTGCCGAGGGCACGGCGGGGTGAGAGCCAAGGCAGGGCAGGAGGGGATGCCAGGGCCGGGCTCTGCGGCCGCCCCTCCAGAGAAGAAATCTCTTTTGCCAGTTAGGGCGTCAAGCTGAAATAAGCCCTGCCAGAGCGACTCTCCTTTGAATCTCTGGCTGCTTTCAGGAAACCCGAGATGGGGGTTATGCGCATATCATAAGAAGATTATTTCTTTTCTACACCGGGCTGTTCGCCTGCACAGTCGGTTACTTATCGTATCTTTTTAGCTAGTTAACTTGGGGGTTTATCGGTCTGATCCCTCACCTTTATCACATCTCAGTCTTGCTGAGCCAACAAGCATCTCTTACGTTTCCTGGGCTCCCTGGAAGATCTCTGCCACTTGTTTCAAATGTGCTGAAATGATCCCAGGCTCGGGCAAACTGCCTCTCCTGGAAGTCCTTGCAGCTCTGAGCGACCGGTCCCCAGCCCAGTGCACAACTGGGAACAAGAGGCACCGAAAAGCCTCGTACCCACCATGCCGCAGCCCCAGGGGGGTCTGTCCCGGGCAAAACCTGATCCTTGCACAGCTTCAGAGGGTCAAAACGATTGCAGCAGGAGAGGTCAAACTGCTCCTGCAGCCCGGGCTGCTCTGTGCAAGGTCCCCACGGGCACACACTCATGCACATGCGTGTGCACACACAGAGGCTTGCACACATACGTGCACACACACACACAGAGTGCATGTTGGACTCAGAACTATAGTTATTGTTGTTCATGATGTGCCCTGGATGATGCTTCTTGTGCCCTGCGCAATGTGGAGCTGCTGCAGGTGATGCTCCCCCAACCCCCAGGTCCTCGGCAGGGCGAGGGCGAGTGGCCCTGCTTCATGGGTGACCTGAGCAGGAGCCACCAAGGAGCAGGGATTGCTGCAGCCGGAGCAGCAAAGAGCACAGCCGCACCACAGCCCCCAGCTGCAAACCTCCTCCAGCCCCGGGGGGTCACAGCGGAGCTGCTGTCCCCGCGTCACCCCCCAGGAGAGCGTTGCTCTGGCAGCGCGAGTCGGGAGCTGTGAGTTATTTTGCTGGCTCGCTGAGATACCGCTGGCTCCCAGGGCTGCGTCTCGCCCCCATGGCTTTTGGCAAAGCCTCAGCGCTGCCTGTGCTACAGGATCAAAATGAGCCCGTAGCCCGGTGTGCCGGTGCAGCTACACCCGGAGCTCCGCATCGAGCACCCGAAGCGCTGGGGAGTGCTACATCCTCAGGCAGCTCCGGCGGGGTGTGCAAAATGAGCGGCTGTTTTCCCCCTACACCACCCTGCTTCAATTCCCTGCTTGCAAAATAGAGATGGAGACACCTCGGTACGTGGCAAGGGAGCTGGGAAAATAGATGTGTTGTTTGAGAAGCGCTCAGAAGCTAACGACAAGCACCGCGTGGCAGCCCAGGTGGAAATCAACACCCTCGGCTCCGCCGAGCACTGCGAAACCTGGGTGCCAAAGCGATGCTCGCTGCCCTGCGTCCTTCACGGCCAGTCCTCGCGGCGAGCAGGCAGAGCAGCGTGCGTGAAGGGCTGGATCCTGCCGCGCGCCATCCTCATCTTGGCTCTTCTCGGCTTGGCAGTGTTTGTCCCTGCAACCTGAAGAAATCCTTTCAGACAGGAGAGCACGTAGCCCTTGAAGATGTCTTTGGGAGCATCATCGCCACCAAGCCCGGGATTTAATCCGCACAAAGGTATTTCCTCAGCTGCTGAGCTACACAAGGGTTAACAGCGCAGCCATACCCCTGCTCGGGTTTATTTTCTTAATTTAAAATAAGCTTTTTTCACGGGAAATGGCTGGGTATGTGGAGCAAAACTCATCACTCCAGGGATGCTCAGCACTGCTGAAGCCAATTTCAGGAGTAAATACGTATTTTTAATGTATTTCTTTTTATGAGGCAGAAAGGCGACATGGCTGGATGACGGAGAACTTACCTGAGCTAATGGCCCAGCTGGAGCTCTTCCAGCCGGCCTGTTGAAGGAAATGGATAGTTTGGGGCTTTGCTTGGGCTTTAAATGCTTTTAAATAGATCCATGCTATTTACCTGCTCTCTCAGTCCCTGCCACGGTGAGGGGGGTGGGCTCTGCTGGCAGGGCCCATGCCTGAGTGGGAGAAGGCCAGGAGATGCTGAAGGTGGACCCGGTCATGGAGGTGCTGGCAGAGGGCTCGTTCCTCTGGGCCGTGCGTGATGCACAGCAGCAGAGGAGCCGCCAGCTCCTGGTCCATGGTTTGCCCTCAGGGAATCAAAGACTTTCCCTGCCAGGCAGAGACCCCCCAGCATGTCGCCCTCCGTGGGGGCCACCTCTGGCATGGGCTGCTTGGAGTGGGACGTCAGCGAGGGACGGCCCTTTGAGTGGGTGTTCAGAGGCCCTTGCGCTTGCAGCTGGATCCGGAGTCCCATGTGGACGCTGGGCTCCTTCCCACCACCAGCAAGGAACCCTGCGGGAGGTTTTTAGACTCTCGTGGCTTCCTACCAGCTCCGTAGCTCCACCCACGGGAGGAAGCAGCACTATCAATTAGCCAAAGTGATAATTAACCTTTTCGTTTGGACCCTGCTACGTCTAGGTCAGTCTATGGATTACATGATATTCTGCCGTTCCTTAAACACATTGGGATATTATTCATAAGTCAGAGGTGCTCCCGCTCTCCTCTCATGTGGAGCAGAGCCTCTCACCAGCCCGGACGCCCGGTCCTGGTCTCCAGGCTGGCATTCCCTCTCGTCTTACCTCTCCCAGACCTCTCTTCTCCTGCAACATCTACTCGCTCCCTGATAAACTCACAGCAATTCCTTTCTTGAGCACTTCAGTGGAAACCACCAGCTCTCTGCAGTGGGAGAGCTTTGCCTCCAGCGATGGCCTCGTGCCCGGGTGGTGATGGGTGACAGAGGCACAGCGTGGCTGGCCAGCCATACACCAAAGCCAGCCTTGATGCGCTTTGCAGGAGGCCGTTGGGCATTTGCTGGGAGAAATCAGCTCTCCAGGCCTCGTGGAGAGGGTGACCGTTTCAGAGCTGTGCTTACGGCTCTTAACACAGGGCCAAAAACCAAAGGGGCTCTGAATTTCGACCTGTGTAAAGGAGAGCAAGGTTTAGTTTGATGGCAGGAGCCTGCCTCCGTGATGCCGCCGAGGATTCCCGGATGGAGCTGGCTGCACACGGTGGGAACCGCCACGCATCCCGCCCACGGAGGAAAACCATTCACAGGGACCAGAGCCACTGGCGCTCGGTTTGGCCACCCCGCAGGGCGGCTTTCGGCAGCTCAGTGACGAACTTTGTCAGCGCTGCGGGGCTGATGTGATCACAGGGCCCAGGAGATGAAGGTGCTGGCTTAGAGAAAGCAGCTCTTCAGCTGACTTCCCCTGCAGGACTGCGTCCTAACAGCTTCAGTAACATTTTCAGCCCCGCGACGGGCTTGAAAATGAAGTTCCAGCAATGGATTTAAGCAAGTGTGTCTTTGTCGGGTCAGAGGATGAAATAGCAGTGTGCTGCTTTCAGCTCCCCGTCCCTTGCTCTGATGTGGCTTTCCGTTACCTCTGGCGCAGGTTTGGCTGTTCCCACTGAGCCAGGGATGAACGAGTCGAGATAAAAGGTGCTGAACGTGCTCAGGGTGGGCTGGGAGCGTTGCAGAGAGCTGGTCTGGGGGCATGGGGTGAGCTCTCCGGGACCCTCAGGGAAGCTCTGGCCGGTGGCCGGGTGCCTCGCAGCCCCTCGGTGCGAGAGGTGCATGCTCCCCGCTCGCTGGCTCACTGGGGCGGCCGTGGACCACTGCCACCAGCCGCATCGAGGGACCGGGCTGGGGACAAGCAGCTTCGCTGCGTGTCAGTGCCAGTGCCTCCTGTCCACGATCTTCTGCGGGGTCCACGCTTGGGAGAAGGCCAGGGACAGAGCCTGGCTGCAGTGGAGGAGGGGGAAGGGTGAGGAAGAGGAGCCAGGAGCTGCATCCCAGGACGCGCTGTGCCTTGCATGCACGGACTGCTTGGATGCACCAGGACCTTGGAAACCGCTTCAATGTTCAAGCGAGAACAGCCAGCCGTGGTGTGCCAGGCAGACGTCCCTACAGCCCTGCCCGTTCCTGCCTCCACAGCCGAGGCATCCATTTGAAGACCCCGGCAAGCAGACAGCTGGGATTTCACTGCAACTGCCGAAGGGAATCAGGGGAAATTCCCCAAACTGGGAACATCTGGGGCTTGCGTTTTCCCCCAAATCAATGACAGGTGGTTTTGGTGGGAACACGGAGAGGTGGAACCTCTTGCAGCAAAGGCCCTCCCTCGCCCCATGGCCCCGGTCCTGTGGTGATGCCGGGGTGCTCAGAGGACCATTGCCCCCGCCACAGGCACAGCCCCGACGGGCACCGCTGAGGATGCGGCACTGGCACAGAGGAAGTCGGGAAGGGTGAAATGCTGCTTGTGCCGAGGGAAATTAATACAGCTGGGCTGAGATTTTTGCCTCCCCCTGTGGTCCTCGGCCAAGGCAAACCAGTGGTGTTCAGCCACGGTGGCAGTGCTGGCGCTCAGACCCCAGCACGCACCTCGGCACCTCGCCAGGGCTGCCGGGAGCCCCTCCGCATCTCCCTGTGGGGGCTCGGGGAGGAAAGAAATCACTGCTCTCCCCCTGTAAATGATAAGAAGGATCAAGACAGACCAGCTCAGAAACTCATGGAAAAATAGAATATTTTCTATATATTTCTATATAAACGAAAGATTATATTTCTATAAATATATATATATTACTATATAAATATCTATATACATGTATATAAGTAGAAGAAAAATTATATTTCTATGCAATCTATATATAGAAAAAATTCGTATTGTTTAGCATGATGGGACGTAGAGCCCCTCGCCACCCCTTCCAGCTCTAGGACCACACAGAATCATAGACCACCTCATACATCATACCTGTGGCATCCCTGCCCCAGCCAGCATGAGGTCCTCCCGGGAACGGGGACGTTATGGGACATCTCACCTGCCCTTGATGGCTGCAGGGCACAAGTTGGCCGTGGGCAGTGAGCAGCTGGGTACCCCCATGCCAGCTGTGTGGCTGCAGGGGTGGCAGCAATGCCGGAGGGCGTTTCACCATCCTGGAGCAGGGATGCTGGCCATCCCATGGGACATCGTGAGGCTCTGGGGACCTAGCAGAGTGGTGGTGCTGCTGTCACAAGCCTGCACTGGGACAGCATTTTGGGACATCCTCCTTTTCCCTGCCAGATTCCAGCTTTGCAGGAGCTGGTGCTGCCTTGCAGCCTGTTGAGCTCCACAAACATGTGCAGAGCTGGAGGTGAAAGAGCTGAGAAAATCCCCTAAGCGCCTGAACGAAGTCAAGCAGCACGGCGACAGCCATCTGAGCAGCCGGAGCCCGGAGCCCAGGGAGGCGAAGGAGCCCGGGGATGCTCCTGTGCTCCCATCCATGGCACACACGAGGACTGTAATGAGAAATTGCTTGTTAATGCGTGCAGTGCTTTGTGATTATTGAGCTACGGCGCAACATACTCTGCTGACACATTACAGGGCTTAGAAATAAATACAAGGGACGATTCTTTAGGTTTGCAGCGCGAGGGGGCTGCTAATCTGCCAGGGGCTCCCGGGCTGTGGTGGGCACAGGCCTTGCACCTTTTGTGTGCACATTAAATATCAGCTGAAACGTGATTCTTTCTGCCTGCTAATTTGGGGTCAGGGGGTGCCATGTTGTTGCCTGGTGTAGCTTGTTCGCTCGTTTTCCCCTGCCCTCCAGTCACCCCCTTTGCTAGAGCTGCTCCTCCCGTCTGCTCCCAGGAGCTCGCTGTGCCCAGGGGTGAGCACAGAGCACCCTCAGCATCGCTCGCAAGGACAGCGCGGCAGGTTTGCGGTGCATGAAGCTGGCTGCCATGACACAGCGATGCTGCCACCTTCCCCAGACCCTGCCAAACGCCCCGTGGGGTCCTCCTGTGCCATCAGAAACCGTCGCCAGCTGCGATGGCTCAGTGCAGGCAGGAATACTTGCAATAACCAGGTCAAGGTGCAGTGTTTATGAATTATTGCAGGCACCTCCAAAGCCTTCAGGGGGTTATCTAATAAACCCCAGGTGAACTTCTCTGTAGCTGCGAATGGGACAAGCCTGGCTGGATGCACAGAAAGGGTCATCAGGGAGGAGGGGGTGGCAGGAAGACCTCGGTGGTTCCTTCTGTGCTGAGCCAGGAGCCCCGCTGCCTCCTGCAGAGCAGAGGCAATTAACGACAGCCGTGTCCCAAAGCAGGGGGTCTGTCCATGGGGGCATTCCTGGAACAAGCTGTGCCCACGTGCACAAAGGTGGCACAGAGATGGGGGGGATGAGAGCTTCCCCCCGGGCAGGGGGAATGCGCCTGGCTGGGTGCCTCTGCCTCCATCCCTGACTCACCCTGCCAGGCTGCGAGGTGCTTTGAGCAGCTCCCTGCTGAATTATCTCTGCGAGGTGGGTAATACCTGGGTAATACCTGGGGTGATGCTTTTGTTACCCATTCCCCCGAACAGCATCGCCTGCTGCGGCGTGCTCTGTGGCTCTGCCTCCTGGAGGCTGTGACTCGTGTCCTCTCGTCTTTGCTCTGTGATGGGCACTGCTGGTGGGGGTTAGTGCTGTCGGTCCCCTCTAACTGATTCAGAACAGAGTATTTAATCCAGCCTGGAGTCTCCTGGGGTATTTAATCCAGCCTGAAGTCTCCTGTGCCGATGTGGGACAGGTCCTGCCTCATCTCTCAGGGCCTTCGTAGGGGTATAGCAGAAGAGGGAGGATGAGACCTGGGCTGGAAATGATGATGCTTGCAAAGAGGCACCTGTACAAAGGACAGGCAGACATGGTGTAAGGACTGTGTGCTGTTTTCCCCAAGGTCCCTTTCTTCCTGGGCTCTGTGGGGCCGGCACGTGCAGGATCTGCTCCAGCGCACAGCTGGGCACTTGCTCCCATCGCAGTGCGGCTTTGGTCAAGGTTTGGTCCCCAGGCCACAGATTTAGCGCCTTAGGGGCTACTTTGTCAGCCGACCGACAGGGCTTGTGCAGCCCGTGGTGGGTTATGCCAGGGACCCCGTGCGGGCTGGCAGCAGGGGTGCAGGCAAGGAGGAGCAGGGCACCCTGCCTGACCTTGCGCAACCTCAGCCAGGGGTCTGAGCCAGAGACTGCTGGAAGAGAGTGTGGGTTTGAGACACAGGGACAAACACGGCTTCATACAAGACAGAAGAGAATCCACAAACACACTCCCCCCCCCTCTCCCAGCTTATGCACCCGACTCCTTCCTCTTCAGCCCGATTCCTTCCCTCTTGCTCATCCCTGGGTGATGCGTTGGTGATTTGCCACCTGCCTTTTGGTGGAAGGAGAGCCGAGAAGCCAAGCAAGCCAGCATTTCCCGACGAAGGAGGGTCCCATCCCCCAGGCAATTGACCTTGGGAAGCACCCGGACTGGTGTCAAGTGAAGAGGTTTGCCAAGGGCATGGCGAAAGCAGGGGCAGGGACAGACCTTGACCCCTCTGGGTCCCCCTCTGTATGGTGTCACCTCTCCCAACCGGTGACAACCCCAAATCCAACCCCTCAGTGCACGTAATGCTGTGGCCCCAGCTGGCCCCAGCAAAATCCCTACCTAGAGAAGCAGAGATGCAGACACTATGCTCCAGAAGGACAGTCCAGAGCCAAGGCTCTAACCCCGGTGTCCAAACTGAGATGCTGCCCCTCGGCCATACGGTCCTGCCTCTGGCTTCATGCAGCGCACAGCAGTGGGAGATGGAAGCCCCTTGATCAATCCTCAGCAAAGCCCATGCCACGCTTCGGTGGGCACTGGATCAAACTCAGTCCCCAGACCTCTTCCAGCCAAAGCACATGAGTGATGCTGCTTGGCTCCCTGCTGGAGATCGTGTTTGAGTGGTTTATTTAAGAGAAAACCAGCGTTTTGCTGGATGAAGGGAGGAAGACCAATTTTTCTCTCTTCTCAATAAATGTAAGTTCCACTTGCTCCCAAGTTGACCTAATAATTGTAATTCTAAATTAAATGTAAATGTATTGGCTGCTGGTAAAGGTCATTCCACAGAAATGGCTATGTTTGTCTCTTCTTCAGATACATGAATACTAAACATGTATAATTCACAGGATCATTAGGAGATAAAGATGTTTCCCACCTCTGCTCCCTAATCCTCACACAAACCCATTTTATATGTCAGCAGGCAAAAGGAAAACTGTTCAGTCTTATTTAATGTCTATAGATCGGTCCATCTGCTATAAAAAAAGTGCAAATGCTCAGCGTCATTCAGGATGCGGCTGTCTGGAAATGAAAATCATGTCTTGCAGGATGCAGAATGACCACAGGTTATCCTTTAGGGCTCTGTACAACCAGGTCTTCTGCTCTGCCATGTCAACACCTTAGCTTAAGAAGGATGGCTGGCTGTCCTCTGCTAACCATTGCACTTGAGGGAAGGTCTATGAAACCTCTTCCAAGCCCTCTCTCAGGGGAACTGTGGAACGTGGGTCTAATGAGGACTGAGTGGAAGGCACAGATTATCTCCGGAGCTTCTTGGGGTGAGCCGGGTCGTGCTGTGCCTGCTCAGAGAGCTCCTAAAACTGCGGATTAGCAACCAAGTGCTAGTGGCTTGGGGCTTCAAAGCCAATGGAAACCCTTCCACCAATGGCAACAGATGCAGCGATAAGCGCTGAGGAAGGGAAAACCACAATGTAGAGCAGGAATTGGCCCTTGGCAATGGGAGGTGCTGGCCGGGCCGCTGCCTCACGTCAGGCTGCAGACGTAATTCACAGCATCCTCAAAGAATGGAGCCTCTTGTTGTCGGAGAATGTTGTAATTTCCTCAATTGTTCTTGGGAGCTGAAATTACTCAATGCAAGTTCCCCCCCCCCTTTGCTGACTGATTGCAAACAATCTGCCACGGTCTGCTGGAGCGTGCCACGCTTCGGAGGCAGAATTAGTGGTGGATGCTCATGCCAGCGGTGCAGCTTTGCTCTCAAGGACATGCTGGGAGTTTATGAGCCAGGTAGGGGTCTTGTGGCAACACCCCCCCCCCCCCCCATCTACAAGACATTTCCCCCAGCAGCCTTTTGCCAAAGGCTGAGTGGCTGCCAGATCGATTGCCTGAGTGCAGAGTTTAATTTTCACTCGTCTCGCTGGTGCAAATTAATTGCATACGCAGAGGGTCCGGTGGGGTGGGCTGATCCGTTAACCTCTGCGGTGCCAGGGATCCTGTCAGCAGCCTGGGGAGCCGTCACCGCGCGAGCACCCCATCTGCTGCATGCATCTGCTGCTGGCCACAGGACCCTGCGCCAGTGGAGGAAGGTGAAGAGCTCTCCTCTGCCGCAACAGTGGGCGCAGAACCAGGCAGAGGAACTTCCCATCCTTAGCACCACCGGTAGATGCTAAATGTCTAATGAGACCCTGTTTAGCTCTATCACTCCTCCAGCACTGCACACAGGGACTGGACGCTTTTCCCCCCTCCTAAGATCACCAGAGGTGAAGCCTGGCCCCCACGCACACAGGGCTGCCTTAAAGCAGAGTGCTGACTTGAGCACAGGGATGGGGAAGGTCTCGCTCCCAAGCAGCCGAGGCAGGTCTGTGCCCTCGGGGCAGCGGTGCTGCCTGCAATTCACGCCCCCTCCATGGCTGGAAGGTCCCTGGGGTCTGCTCACTCCCAAAACCACGCTGCCCTGGGAAAGCACACAAAGGTTGTCAGCTCTACGTACAAGAACACAGCCCCAAACAATCACAAAGTTGGCTTGGAGGTGGATATAAAAGCTGCTCTTTGCCTATTCTGCTCATCTGAGGCTTTTAAAGGTTCCATGTTGTCAAGTTTTGTGGTCAGCCACAGCCATGCTCCTCACATCACCTAGCTCCAAAGCCTACTGCTCAAGGTAAGGACAGTTTCACACATGGTGGCCAACAGGATCGTGCCCCTTGCAGAGGAGATGCTGCCAGCAAGCAAAGGCCCAGAGAACACATCCAAAGCTGTAGTTCAGCTTGCACACCTCCAGGCTCCAGCTCTAGCACCCAGCACATCCCAACCCCAGCCTAGACTGCACTTGGACCTGCTCATCCTCCCATCCCTTAGCACCATGCTCTACAAGGCTCAGAGAAGGGCTACTCTGGTGGGGGCACAGCCCTACCAGCTGGGACCAGGATGCTGCATCTGCCTCAGGCACATCAAGAGGTGCTGGGACCAGGAGATGTGACAGCAACAACAGCTCCAGCTAAAACCCCTCCACCTCCTAAGAAGGACAGTCAGCATTCCCTTCCCTCCCCCCCCAACAGGGCAGACAGATATGCACTATCTTCACCCACAACAAGACAACCACTCTAACCAGGGAAGACCTGCTAGGCCCTGCTTTTATTACTGGTCTTAATTGCCCTGACCAGCCCCACCTGGGCCACCCAGCTCTATATAAGCTCCAGCTCTTCCCTCCTTTCCCTTCTACCAAATCCCAGGGAGGAGTGGGGCTTGGGCTGTTCTGCTCTCCTGGGGCAGCCTCACCAGTGTTCTTGCCTAGTGGATAGCATTGTATGGGGCTCAGCAGAGTGGTGGTGACAACAGGCTCATCAATAGCTCCAAGCACAGCAAAGGAACAGCTGAAAGCAAGACTACACCACCAGCCTGAAACCATGCAGGAGACGTGGCTGGAGACAAGCGCACCCGCAGCATGTGCCTGCAGTCCCCCAGGAGAGCAGGCAATAAGCTAGGACAGCAGAGGACAGGACTGGACACAGGTAGGACAGCAGTATGGCCGTAGCTGGGGTGGGTGTCTGGGCTCCAGCGGGGCTCCTGCCTGTGGGCAGAGGGCTGGGGGTCGCAGGTGGAGCACCCAGGGTGCGGTAGGACTTAGTGCACAGGTAGCTTTCACTGAGACATTGCTGCTCTTCCAGGCATGGCTGTGTCTGTCCCCAGGGCTGTGTGCAGAGAGGTCCCTTCCTCTGTGTGTTAAGGAAAAGCTGAGTCTTGGTGGGGTGTTGAGGTGGCCAGGTCCTCCTGGGTGCTGCTCAGAGGTGGTGAGACACCTGTTGTGGTGGTGTGGTGAGCCTGCAAGTGAGGGCTCCTTCATGGAGTTGCAAAGCAGATGCTGTGGTCCTTGTTCTGCTTGAGCTGTTCTCCTTGCCCTGGCAGCATCTCCCAAAACCATGATGGAGACTGGCAGAACTTGGGCACAGCTGCCATGGGTCTGGCTGCTCCATCCCTCATGTCCTTCAGCTGGCTGCGGAGGTTTGGAGCAAGGAGAGAAGCTGGCAGCCCCTTTCTTGGAAGGTGTTTGCTCGTGCACTGATGTGTTTATTTGCATAGAGACATTTTAGGCTTTTTTGTTGTTGGCTGACTTATTGTATGAGTTCTCAAAGCTGTGATATTGAATTATAAATTGAGACACTGTATCCGTGAAAGATTGCTCTTTGACTATAGGCAGCATTATCGAATATGACAGTCACAATAAATGCGTGCTATAAAGCCAAACTAAATATGCTCTGCAATCCAAGATGTGCAAATCAAGCAAGTAGAAAAATAACCATAATATTTTTTTTTTTCCACAAATGAATCCCAAACCTTGGGTGATGATTTTGTTTAGCTTTATGTCTTGGCTCCTTGGCAAAATACTCAGGCAGCAGATAATGAAATGACCTACTTTTGCTGTCTTTGTTCATGACAACACATAAATTAAGAATTATGGCCTTTCAAATTAAACTTATCATTTCTGAAAAAATTAGAGTGTAAAGCAGGGCTGTGTGTTGGAGGTGAGGGAGGGGCAGGTGGGTGCTGGTCCAGCTTCTGTGGGGATCCCCCCCGCTGTGCCCTGCTCCTGGGAGTGGGGAGGGGCTGAGCAATGGGGTGGTCCTGGGCTGGTACCAGCCACCAGCTGGGTCTCCTCTTCCCATCAGCTTTTCTGACTGACGAGGCTTTACCTTCTGGTGAACTTCTGGAGGCCTCAGAGGCTAAGCAGTGCCATTTAGCCAATTATTTAAATAATGCTCTGGGTTTAACCTAAATGCTAACTCAAAAGCTACCATAAGTGGGTGTTGTTTAGTGCCAGTGCCCAGGGAGACCCTCCCTCTGGATGGGAATTGTTTTGCCTCCAACTGCATCCAATGTGCAATGTGTTGTAATGCTTTCTGACTGGGTGACAGCAAAATAATGTTTGCTTTAATTGAATTTCAGATTGGGAGTGCGGGCTGCAGCCTGCAGTGCTGGGGGGGTTGTGGTTCTTGTTCGAGCGGGGGGGGGTCCAGGTTCCCAGGGAGGGTAGAGGTAACACTGAAGGAAAGCGTAATCATTTGTTAAAGTGAGTGGTGGTGTGTGTGCGGCCACTGTTGCCTCAGAATTGTACGGCTGGGTCAGAGCAAGGTTGTTTAATAATGCAATATAATTTTCTGAGATGCCAGAGGCATGAAGAAAGGTGGAGCGTGGCGTGGGCGTGCGATGCCGCGTGGCCCGCAGCAGCGTGCCGGCATGGGGCGAGGAGGGCTGCTGAGGTTGGGATGAATGAATTCTGTGCTCTCCAAACACCACAAACGAATTTAATAGTTTACAAAATCTATTATGAAACCAAACGATGTATTTCCATGAGCAAGAGGCTAAATATAGCACTTGGAGCTCTCCCTCCATTTCTGGGCCCCGTGGGCATGTTACAAACCTGAGTGTGTGCTGCAGCAGCAGAAGTGGGGCTGGGAGTGCTGGGGGGGACCCTGGGGACCCTGCTGCCGGTCCCAGCCATGCTCCCCTCCTGGGCTGCTGATCCAGGAGCCCGTCCAGCCTCTCCTCCCAAAGGTCACGAGCCCGGCCGTCAGGATGCAGAGGTGACAGCACCGGGTGGGTCTCCATCCCTGGCAGAGCCCGGCGGGAGCTCGGGGCAGGGTGTAGGGGGGCACATGGCAACACACCCCTGTCCTCCTGCAACCCCCCGGCTCGGCATGCAGCAGTTGTTCTCTTGCAGAAGCCCCCTCCCAGCTTGGCAGTGCTGGGCCAGCTGCATTGCCTGGTGCAGGGGCTTTGCTGAGCCCCCAGCCCCTGCCCTGGCAGAGGACGGATGAGGACGGTGCTGGCTGACACTGGATCTGGATCCAGCCCTGTTGGCACCACTGGTGGGTCCGGGCCCTGAGGAGGTTTGTGCTGTGGTGTGATGGGAGGCTGAGAGGTGCTCTCATGGTGTTCTCCTAATTCACAGCACCCTTGTGCTCTCACTTCCCAGCTGGCTGCTCACTGCTGCTGATTTCTCAAAGCTCCTGACTCCCACACACTGGCAGAAGGATTTGAGGCTCTGAGGGAGACCGGGCTGTGCTGCCTGAGCCCTGTGTGTGCAGTGGGGATGAGTGGTGCTTGGAAGCAGCAAACACCCCCACCATCACAGACCCCAAACCACAAAGCATCCCGTAGTGATTCCCAACTGTGTAGCAAGAGCTCAGTGTATGGCACGGGTTCTGGGGATGCTGTGCCTTCCTCAGGCTGGTCTGACATGGTTTGGGCAGGCGTAGCCTTTGCTCTGCCAGAGGAGGAGGGGGAGAGTGGGGCAGACCCTTGGCTGCTGGTGTGGGATGCTGCAGCCTGCAGCAGAGACCCCCAGCCGTGGGGCGAGCGGGGCTGACAGCTGGGACCCCGTGCTGCTGGGACCCCCTTCAGCACTCTGCATCGGTGCTCTTCACGTTGCCAGCGTTTCCCGGACTGTCCCGCAGCACTGCTGCTCGTTGGGGTGTTGGATGGCCCCGGGGTGGTGGCTCGGCCCCCTCCCCAGCCTGGCTCCCGTGTCCTGCTGGTTTTGAGAAGCGGCTGGCGGGAGCGCTTGTGCTGCTTCCTTGCAGCCTGTTGTTTCCAGGTTCAGTGAGTAATTCCCGATGAGCTGTTTAATTTTTTCTAAAATTAAAACCTTAAGATTATAAACAAGAGGCCTGAATTAATATTCCTGCAGTGTGTGGTGTGTTAACCCCTTCTGGGATGTCTCACCCAGTGGCTGTACCTCTCCTGCAAGCCTGGCTCTCCTTCCACTGGGACCAGTGCTGCTGTGGCTGGTGGGAGAAGGATGGGACCCTCTTGGTTCAGACCTAGACCCAGCTGAGGAAGAACCTGTGGCTCTGGACCACAGCTGCTCTCCACACTGATCTCCTCTTTGAAAATGTCTTATTTAGGTTGGATTTTTTCCAGCAGATCTTCTGCCAGTCTTTGCCTAATCTGAGCTGTCTGATCGGGGGCCCCTAATTCGGCTGAACGTGCTGTTAGCCTTACTGAAGCAGATCTGGCCTTGTGGCTTCGTTTTTCTTTTCCCTTTTTGCAGTGGATTGATTTTCCTGCCAACGTGATCTCTCCCCACTGAAGTTCCCAGCACAGCAAAAGTTCAGGCTCCTCTTTGTTCTAATTATCGCTGTCTCCCTACAAAGTGAATGAGGCAAATGCTCTGGTCTATTTTAAGGTGTAACTGAGATGATAATCCTGCACAGCTGGCAAGGCTGCAGGAAGCTTCTGCTCAAAGGATCATCTTTCCTTGCCCAGAATCAAAGGAGCAGCTAGTCTTTGCTGGGAACACCCAGGGGAAGACCGTGTCTACCTGGCCAGGCTGTCCTCGGCAGGGAGCAGCATCACTGTTCCCTGGCTGAGGCAGGAGCTGCTTTTCTCTCTCCTGTGGAAAAACTGCGACCTGCATATGCTTTGGGAATGCTCTTTGTCCTCCCATGTAGCAGGAGCAGAAGATTAGAGAGAGGAGCCTTTGCATGTGTTGCTCTTGTCCCGGGCTGGAGAGCGATGCATCAGTAAGGAGGCTTTTTGCTGCTCTTGCTTAGTTATTCCTAATGCTCCAGTGGAGTCTCCAGAGAATTTGGGTTTTTCCCTCTTATCAGACTGACAACAATTGCTGCTTCCCATAATAACATCAGGGAGCAGGAGCAATGCAAGCTCAGCTGCCCTAACTCTGGGGAGATGCTGCTACGCTGTCCTGGGAGCTGCCTGTGCCCAAGCAAAGGGAGATGTGCAACTCTCCTGCCACTCACGCCAGCCTCTGGCTCTGACCCCTGAAGTCATGCCAGACCCATCTCCCTGTAAGTGAAATGCTCGGGGACCAAACCACCCTGGCAGCCTGTGAGCAGTGAGCCATGGCACTGACACTGGGGGCATGTCCTCACCCCCAGATCACAGAATCGCAGCATGGTAGGGGTTGGAAGGGACCTCTGTGGGTCACCCAGCCCAACCCCCTGCCCAAGCAGGGTCACCCAGAGCAGGCTGCACAGGACCTTGTCCAGGTGGGTCTTGAATATCTCCAGAGAAGGAGACTCCACAGCCTCCCTGGGCAGCCTGGGCCAGGGCTCCGTCACCCTCAGAGTGAAGAAGTTCTTCCTCATGTTCAGACGGAACTTCCTATGATGGAAGGTGGACATGATGCTGCTCTGGGGAAGGAAAAATAAAAGGGGATGTTGACACACAGGTATTGATCGTGGTGTGCATGTTGGGAGCCAGAAATAGAGCCTGAAAGGATGGGGTGACTCACATACCTGTGTGGCTGGGACATGGTGATACCGTGTGTGCTGAGTGGGATGGGCTTGGTGTCGGGAGCTCCAAGCTGATCTGCAGGTGTGGGAGATCTGGGGCTGGGAGACTCCTGGTTCAGAGGCTGTCTCAGCGTGGGGTGCTTGCACATGGAGGCTGGGAAACAGCAGTGCCAGGTACTGCAAATACCCCGAATACCAGAACAGCCTGCGTCCTCCTGAGGAGCATCTTCAGGGACTTGGCCAGACCCTAAGCCTGCTTAGTGTGATGCTGTCCCTGTTGTCTCTGATTTTTCTAGCCTGTGCTCGGCAAGCTTCACATGAAACATAAAAGATAAAATTCAGCCCTAATTGTTCAGGATTTGCTCTTCCCAAATGACCTGAGTGGAGGGCCGTGCAGTTTTGGGGGAAGAGGAGCCAAACTGGGAGCACGTCGCAGCCAGGTTTGATTTGAGCCGGGAGCGTGTGAAATTGCAGAGCCCACTCTGAGCCCGATGGCATTTTTCAAGTGAAATGCTCTTTTACTGGTAAGATTCAACTGTTGACAAAAAGGCTATTTTTTGAGAAGGTTCTTCCTGACAAAATATTTGAAAGATTTTTAAAATAGTTTGCGTGGAAACATGGAAAAGCTTAGGCTGGAAGGAGCTGTGGAGATCATCTGTTCTGCCCCCCTCCCCCCCCAAAAAAAAGCAAAGCCAACCTGAGCTAGATCCAGCTTTCAGTTTATACCTTATTTTTACATTTTTCGGTGCAAATCTGAGTTTTCCATCTTGAAGCAACCTTCAAAATCTCTGTCAAAACAGTTTAACTGAAATGTCTATTGAAAGTAGCTGAAAAGGTTGGTGTGAAAAGAAGTATTTCAAAATCAAATGTTTAGTGACCTCGTCTGGATTGCTTTTAGTGATTTTTATGTAATTTTTTTTTCTATGTGACATAGAGCATGAAAATATTCTAAAATCTTCAGGTCTGGAGGTGGGAATGAGCCGTGGCTGAGCCAGCTTTGTCTTGCACACCCACACAGGACGCTTTTGCTGTTAGAGCCCTTTGGTAGCTGTTGGGCAGTGACTGGTCTGGGGACAGTGGCACGAGTGGCTGCAAATCCTGCAGCTCTGCGGCAGACACCATAGCTGGGTGATGGTTTTGAGCATCACCGTGGGCTCAGCTCAGCGCGGAGCGATGGGGACGGGCTACGCTGCGGTTTGGGCTGGCTGTGCCGTGCCCCATCCCCTCCGCAGAGCGTCGCGGCAGGTCACCGGGCCCTTGCAATGCCACGTGCCGTGCTGCAGCGCCTGCAAGGTCCTTGCGCCTGGCTGGTAATCTCTACTCAGATTAAAAATGGACGGAGGAATTGAAACCTTCTCACTGTGTAGGGTGAGAATGGGACTTCTAAAGGCAAAAAGACCTTATGTGCATAAAAAGGATCTGTATTTTATTACTCTCATTTTGTTTTTTTCCTGTTACTAATCTCATTATGCTTAGGAATATAAATTTAGGTTGGCACAAATCTGTATTGCTAAAATATTTTACCTTAAGTTCTTAGAAGCTCTCTCCATCTGTGAGGATAATACTAAGTATTAATTAACTAGCTAATCCTATGCAGTGCTTGGAAAACATAAAACATGATATAGAAGCAAGTCCAAAGTGCAATTCCAACCTAATAAAAGCAAACCTGCCTTTTTTTCCAGAAGAGAAGGCTTTGGGATTTCTTTTTTTTCAGAGGGAAGCACTCAGCTTGCTTCAAATATCTGCTAGAAGCTGTGAATCACTTTTTAACTCAGAACGAGTGGAGCAAACAGACTGAAAGGTGGCCAGGAAGATACCAACATGCTGTTGGGTGCTTCTGCCCAGGTGAGGCCAGCAGCTCTTTCTCTGACCTTCTCAAGGCAGCACGTCCCGCAGGCGAAGGGCTGGAGATCTGAGCTGCGTGCTGGTACGTCTGCCCCGGACCGGGTGTGGAATTCTGCTCACCGGGTCCTCTCCCCCTGCCCGTGTGGCTGTTCCTGGCTCCTCACCTTGGCGTGCCGCAGCCATAAAAATCTCGTATTTAGCAGCAAACCTGCTTCTCTGTCTGAGCTGGGGGGGTTTGTCTTCGCAGCGTGGCGAAGCCGCTCGCAGGAGGGCTGCGTCCCCGGCCGTGGCATTAGGATTCAGGCGGTGTCCGAGGCGGCACGGGAGTGAGCGCACATAAATAAGGTGCTGGGCTCTGTATTGATGGGCTGGCAGCCTCCCTGCTGCGAGTCACCGCCCCGGCGTCCTCTGCCGCGTCCTGAGGCTCGCGGGAATATATTTCAATAGTGGGGCAGGGTGCATAGCGCAGAGAAAATGGTGAGTCTGGGGGCAGCCCTGAAGCCAAGGTGGTGGTGGAGGGTGAGGTTGGGGATGGAGTAGGGCTCTGCTTGGGGGAAAGGGCGGCCCTTGCTCAAGCAGGGACCCGGTGCGGGAAGCGGCGGGAGGCTGGACTCCCATTGCTCTGCGTGCCAGCGGACCGCTCGTGCACCTGCAGATCACGGGCTGGGGATCTGGAGAGCATTTAGGGGGATCCTGAAAGATCTTGGGAGGCTTGCTCCTACATTGCATGGGTGTTTAGGAAAGTCCTGCCTCTAGTGCTCGTATTTGCACAAACTTTGCAGAAGCCTGGCTCTGTTCACCTCCAGACAATGCCAAGCGAAACGATTATCTGCTAATATTGTCTCAAAGTGCCAAGCTCCATGTGAGCAGGTTCATTGCATTCAGGCCATGTATCCACAGCTGCTAATCTGGTCCTTCCTTTCTTCCTCTGCATCCGAAAGGGTTCCGTAACGTGGTGTGGGTGTGAGCAGGGCCAGCGCTGTATCCCTTCAGCCTGAGCTCCGTTCGTGTCAGTGCCACGAAAGGTATCTGTGCAAAATGGTTCATTAACTGGAGTGGGGTAATGGAGCTCCCGGTTTGCTGATGAAATCTGTCTTCCTGCGCCAGCGAGTGTAGCCCAAGCCCGGAGCCTGCCGAGGCAGCGGCTGCCAGGCTGAGGCAGGGTGGGATCTGCAGCCCTGTCACCACGCTGCAGGGTGGTGGCTATCGCGCTGGCACAGGCCTGGAATGCCAGTCTGCCTCCTGTTCCCGCTTAGTGTTGTGTTTTCAAAAGCACGTATGCTGAGCTGTCCATTAGGAGATCACAAGATTGCTTGGCTGGACACAGCAAGGAGAGGAGGTCGGGGTGAAGGGCTGGACGTGGCATAGGAAGCTCATCCATGAGGTGGTGGGGTTGGTGTCACCAGCAGAGGGGACGGCGCTGGGGTGAGCACAGAACACATCAGATTGTTCTGCATCCATCCTGCCCTTTCTAGTAGCCAAGTTATCTTTAGCACCTTCTGGTAGCAACACTACGATTCTCCCACGCTCTACACCAGCCAAGGGCACTCAGGTTACCTGGAGCAGGAGACTCTGGGTCAGGTCAGTCAGGACTGGGGCAGGAGGGCAGGAGCAGGGCCAGGTCTGCGTGTCCTTCCCGCACACACCCAGCCTCCCTGGGAGGAGTGGCAGAGCTTGCCTCCGGTGTGCACCGTGTTGGAACAGCACAGCGGAAAAACTCAGCGTCTGCTTTTGTTGTGTTTAGTGGGGATTAAGGTCAGTATCTTTCTAGGTAGCGTTTTCTACTGGGGAAACAAACTCCAGAGCGGAGTGGTTAATAAACCTTGCTGCCAGAGTCTGTGTGCATCTGTGGTGTGGACACCTGTGCTGTGCCCGCTCACATGGGGGGAGAGCTGGCGAAGCCGTCCGTGCCTCCAAAGCCAAATCCACAGCCATGGTTAACCCAACACCACCCCTCTGAACGGCACGTGGATGTGGTGGCCAGGGTATTTGGGTGTCACAGCTGATGTAGTGTGCTGCTTTGGTGCTTCCAGCCCACCGGGGCTTTAGTCCATCAGATGCACCTCTGAGCACTGTGGTTGCTGATCCCATGCATGTTGCATCTAGGTGTCATGGGTGGTTTCCAAAGTCCCAAGGGCTCCTGGGGACCTGAGCTGTGCTAGCCATCTTGCTGTTGCCCTGGATGGCCATGAGCAGATCAGGCCTGGGTTGAACCTGCCATACAGCAAGGAAGAGGGGCTCTTCAGGCTGCCCTACAGAGTGGTGGGGAGAGGAGGGAGCCAGTGACTGCATGGAAGCTGTAGGCATCTGCCAAAATGTCAGGCTGGAGCCTGGAGTTTGGCTTGTTCAGGAAGCAATTTGGAACAGGGGCCCTGACTGAGCAATGGGTGTTTCTTCATCCCACACAGCTCAGGGACTGCAGCATGGATCTTCCACCACTGCCCGGGGCTCCTGGAGGCAGCCTTGCAGCCAGCGTCTGAATCGCGCAGGACTGCTGCTGCGATGTAGGCTCTGCGGGTCAGTGTATGTGTGAAAGTCTCCTGGGCTGTGTGGGAAGCCGCTCAGAAACAGCTGGAGACCCTGCAGAGGAGCCCATGGGTGGGTTGGTGATGGGCTGGCTCAGCCTCACATTCTGGTGATTTTTCCAATGACAAGTGATTTATTTGTAGGGTGTTGCTCAGGCCAGCAGACTGATTTTAGCTCCTCGGTTTGCCGAGTTGGTGTCAGCCACTGATGTGATGCTTGCTGGCGTGCAAAGCTTTCAGTGGGTGAGGGAGCTACCAGTGCTTGTGGCCCTGGGATGCTCCTCACCTCTGGAAAATCTGCGCCCTGTGTATGGGCCACGGGAAGCTTCCCCAGCACAGCAAAGCCCAGTGGGCTCCGTGGTCTGGTTCACAAAGCACAGGAGCCCTTTGGGCAGCACGGGGCTGGATTGGGGCCAGAGCACTTCTGGCTTTGCTCTTCAGAGAGGTGATGTTGTTCTGCAATTACAGCAGTCGTGAGTGCTGACACCGTTGCTGACTTCAAATCAAACTCCCACACTCTCTCCTACTTTCAGTGCTCGCTGTTTTTCTGCACTGTTTTCAACCTTGTGAAATGCTGAGTGCAAACTGGATGCATGGGGTGATAATCCGAGGCTGGGGATGGAGGCGTGATGCAAACCATGGGATCTAGCGGTCAGCACAACATACGGCCAGCTGAGACACCTACCTTCAGCCTCAGGCTCTGCCCCACCTTGTCAGCAGCCTCTGACCAGCTGGTTCATCTCCCTGCACCCCTGTGAAACCATCTGTGAAACCAGCATGGAGGGGTGTTGTGACGTGCAATGAGTGGGAAGCATTGGGATCCTGCAGTGAGGGTGGGCAACTGGAATGCTAACAACCGGAGTGACTGGAGTGCCCAGTTACCCAGTGTCAGCAAAGCCCTGCTTTCCATTGCAGGAACCACCTCTAGAACAACCTGCCTGCTACAAATGTGTCTCCATTGGTCTTGAATTGGGGTTAGTATTTGAAACATTTGCATTAGTCTTTGAAAAACTCAGATCTGAAGAAATATTTTAAATAAATCCAGCCAGGTAGCACAGGGACTTGGGGAAGGTGCTCCTCGGTAGCATAAACCAGAGGGTTATAATGCATGAAGTCAATTCGGGCACTGAACACGGACAGCAGAAAATCGAAGAGTGTGAGGAATTTAAAAGGGGATCCGAGGCCAAGTGTTGCCTGTGTGCCAGGAGTTATGAAGTAAGGGACTATTTTACACAGTGCTGTGTGAGGAGAGACTCGCTGCCCGAACAACGTGCTCCTGACCTTGCTGCAAGCCAGGACCTTGATTTGCCCCTTGTCCTGGGAGCAAGGCTGGGGCAGCCAAAACTACCCAGTGCTGGGACCAGCTCTTCTCTCCCTCCTGCCTCTGTCCTTCGTGTTCAGACTTGGCAAGTGGCCCCTGCTTGAAATTCCTCAGCAGAGCTCTGGTAACAGCCTGGGGTAGTCCTGCACTACCTGCCTGGTCCATGGCCACTACCTCCAAGCAGAGTCACTCCTGCCCACCAACAGGCAAGGTCAATCCCAGCAAGAGATGTGCTGGAAAAGCTGCTGCTTTCAACCTTCCAATTGCGCATCAGCAAAGCCAGGTCTCAGGAGGTGAAGGCTGGTGCTGCTGCTGCTGGACCATGCTGCTTGTTTTCTGCATGGGATCTCTGCAGAAACTGGAATAATCCCATATTTTGGTGTTGTGACATTTTTTCCTTTTGCCTTGAATTATCAGTCCAAGTAGTAAATATCTGTTCATCACCCAGAATTGTGGAGCCGTGGAAAGATTGTATCTCATAATTTTGACTCCCTTGGTATTGGCAAGGTCTGAGGGGAGGAAATACCAGTGCAAGTATGCAGGGTGCCTGGAAACTGTTGGGAAAGGATTGTACCAGCCAAGGTGCTGGGAGATGCAGCAGCCACAGCTCTGAGAAACAAAACATCTCCTGAAAGGCAACGTCTGGAGATACACGATTTAAATGCCGCTGCATCCTGCCACTGTGCTAACCTTCAGCAGGCAGCAGTGGGACCATTTCTAGGGTAGTTCCCCTTGCTGGGAGCCCTCCCCACAGTCCTATTGCAAGACACTGCTTGTGCAGGCATGTTGTGTTTTAGCTTCACGCTAATCTGATGTGATGTGCCACATCTGTCCCGCTCGCAGTGTAAGCGTGGCCCATGCTAGACAAGGTAGTGCTAGACCCGCAAGCCCTCCTGGCATAGACTCACCTCGCACCAGCTGGAGGTACTTTTGTTGCAGGGCTTGTGCCAGTTCTCTCCGAGACGTAAGCTGGAAGCACTTTTTGCTGCTCTAAATGCATAAGGATTTCTGCCAGTACTGTAATGTCACATGGAAATCTGCTTCTGCACACATACACCTGTTATGACTGGACCAGCAAATGATCCTAATGCGGACTTGGCCAAACCTCTCCAGTTTGTAAGTTCGATGCAAAACTGGAGTGTATACTTCCTTAAAGCTCAATTTGAAGAAACCTGTTTCACCTCCAGACTGGCTGTGGCAGGAGCACATCTCATCCTGGGCTTGGAAATAGCATCTCCCAGAGTGGTGGGGCAGCCCACCATGAGAGGCACTGCCTCCCCACAGCAATGCATGCACCTACTCACGGACCTGGGCATGTCGTGCTGCCCGTCCACGG